>NC_086445.1:515597116-516269116 GCF_028390025.1 Pseudophryne corroboree
TGGCAGGGCCGATTTTAGGTAACGGTGAGGGGGCATCATTTTGAATTCCAGCTTGTATCCCTGAGACACAATCTGTAAGGCCCAGGGATCCACCTGTGAGCGAACCCACTGGTGGCTGAAATTTCGGAGACGCGCCCCCACCGCTCCCGGCTCCACCTGTGGAGCCCCAGCGTCATGCGGTGGATTTAGTGGAAGCCGGGGTGACTTCTGTTCCTGGGAACTAGCTGTATGGTGCAGCTTCTTTCCTCTACCCCTGCCTCTGGCAAGAAAGGATGCACCTCTGACTTTCTTGCTTTTTTGTGATCGAAAGGACTGCATTTGGTAATACGGTGCTTTCTTTGGTTGTGAGGGAATATATGGCAAAAAATTTGACTTCCCAGCCGTAGCTGTGGAAACTAGGTCCGAGAGACCGTCCCCAAACAATTCCTCACCCTTATAAGGTAAAACCTCCATGTGCTTTTTTGAATCGGCATCACCTGTCCACTGCCGAGTCCACAGGACCCTTCTGGCAGAAATCGACATTGCATTTATTCTTGAGCCCAGTAGGCAAATGTCCCTCTGGGCATCCCTCATATATAGGACAGCGTCTTTTATATGCCCCAGGGTCAGTAAAATAGGGATTTTTGTTTACTTACCGTAAAATCTCTTTCTCTGATTCCATCTGGGGGACGCTGCGCACTTACTGATGGGTTAGAGGTGTGTGGTTGTGGAGTTTGGCACAGAACTATTAAAACCTGACTCCTCCCCCTCTAACCCCTCCCATCTCCTTCCTGTCTAGCCAGCACCTCAGTTAACGTTTAGCCAAGCCCAAGGAGATGGACCGAAAAAAATTAACTGGTTAAACCAGATAAACATATGGGAGGGATCGCAGCGTCCCCCAGATGGAATCAGAGAAAGAGATTTTACGGTAAGTAAACAAAAATCCCTATTTCTCTTTCATCCATCTGGGGGACGCTGCGCACTTACTGATGGGACTTCCCAAAGCAAGCTAAGTAGAGGAGGGAGACTCAGACGGCATAGCAGTCTGCAAAATCTGACGCCTAACAGAGGCAGTCTCCAAGGTAAAAGCATGAAAACGGTAGAACTTCGTGAAGGTATGTACGGACGACCCGGTTGCAGCTCTACACATCTGCTGACAGATAAATCACCGCGAACAGCCCAAGAGGCTCCAACAGCTCGAGACAATGAGCGCTCAATGAATCAGGAACAGGCAATGTCGAAGAAACATAAGCCTGCCGAATAGCGCCATTAACCCTGCGCGCCACCGTGTCCTTAGAAGCCGGTCAGCCATGCTTGGCGCATCAATCAAAAACCAACAAGGTATCCGTACTACAAATAGACTCTGTACAGGACAAATAAATGCAGAAGGCTCTAACAACATCCAATAGCGCTAAGTGACAATCTCTTCCCGAAGACTCTGGGAAAAACGCTGGAAGTACTTTGTCCTGATTCATATGGAAAGCCGACCCAACATTTGTCAAGAAGGAAGGCTTCTTACGGAAGACCACTCGATTGTCGTGAAAAACCAACAATGGTGGTCTGCAAGAAAATGCCTGGCCGAAGCAATGGCCGAGAGAAAAAAAAAAACAAACAAAAATCACTTTCAGAGTAAGAAAGGGTAACCCAACAGATCCTAGTGGTTCAAACGAAGGCTTCTGGAGAGCCTGAAGAACCAGATTTAAATCCCAGGGTGGAACCGGAGGAACAAAATGACGTTGATTCCTGATAACACCTTAAAGGAGTGCTTGGACCTCCGGAATAAGAGCCAATATTATTTTTTATTTAATTTAATTTATTTTATTTATTCTTTTTTTTTTTTTTTTTTTTTAAAGTATCGATAATGCCAAAACTTGTCCCGTAAGGTTAGACAACTAAGTCCTTTAGTCAGACCATCCTGATAGAAAAACAACAGACGAGGCAAACGAAAGAGGTGCGGTGACAGCCCACGTCTTTCACACCAAGCAATGCAGATACACCATACTCTGTTATCAATACGAGAGGTGACTGTGTTGGATTCAAGAACCAAGCCATCAAAGCCAGATGGTTTAAATTGTGGTGTGACAAAGACCATGTAAACGTAGATCGTACATCAGAGGTAGACAGAACGGGTCCTCGGTCACTCTGCTGCGGAGAAGAGTACCACTGATGACGAGGCCAGTATTGTGTTACAAGAAGGACCGAGAGACCTTCTCTCCGGAGGTGTTGAAGTAAACGCAGTATCAAGGGAAATGGCAGAAACAGATATCCCAGTCGAAATTGCCATGGAGCTGTCAAGGCATCTATTAGCGTTGCTTGAGGATCCAGAGTTTGGGAGCCGTACCAAAGAAGCTTTCGGTTGAGACGAAATGCCATGAGGTCGACGTCGGGAGTTCCCCACAGAGATACTAGGGCCAGAAAGACTTCTTGATGAAGGTCCCATGCTCCCAAATGTATCGTGCGACGGCTTAAGAACTCTGTTTCCCAGTTGTCCAATCCTGGAATGTGAAGTGCGGAGATGGTTAAAATCCACCTTTTCGCCCACTGGAGAATATGGGCGACCTTCTTCATGTCGTTCCACCCTGTTTGTTTATGTAAGCCATCGGCCTGGCGTGGTCTGAGCGTATGCGTATCTGGATGACCCTGGACGCTGGTTTGTACCTGAATTAGAGCATACCGAAGTGTTCTCAACTCGAGAATGTTGATCAGTAAGTTCGATTCTTGACCTTTTTAGAGTCTCTGGAAGTGCTGAGATTGAAGTCACGCCCCACCCAACCTATGAGGCTGGCGTCCTTGGCGATCGTCATCCGAGACCAAACAGTGAACGGTGCCCACCTTGATTAGAGTGCGACTGTGAAGCCACCAATGGAGAGACTGTCAAGTCTGAACAAACAGCCGGCATAATTGCAAGTCCAGATGTGGACCCGTTTGATTCCAAGAACCCAGAATCTGAGTCTGAAGGGGCCCCAGCATGGAATCTGGCATATAGTACTGCTTCGAAGGTCGCCACTATCCTGCCCAACCATGCATACATCTGAGAACCGAGAACCTCGGTAACAGCAACAGGGAGCGGACTGTGGTGCAGATCCTTGAGTTGTCCTGAGGTAGAAAAACTCTGACTTTTTGTGTCGAACAGGAAACCTAGAAAAACTATCTCCTGAGAGGGGATGAAGGAAGATTTCCAGAAATTCACAATCCCTCCGAAAGATTGTAGAGTGTCCATGTTGTGTTGGAGGTGTTGTTGAAGAAGTTCCTGTGACGGAACTTTTGGGAACTAATCATCCAGGTAAGGAATAATGTTGACCCCCTGACATCCGAGGATCGTCACTACGTGACCCAATATTTTGTAAATACTTGAGGGGCGGTGGAAGGACCGAAAGGAACAACTTGACACTGGAAATGTCAAGGCTCTAGTGCGAACCTCAACAGATGTTGAGGACCCGACCAATTGGAACATGGAGGTACGCGTCGATAGATCAGAAATACTCCTCCAGGTCCAGGCGGCGAAGATTGGACGCATCGATTCCGTCTTGAATTTCTGGATGGAGAGATTCAGGCATTTTAGATTTCAAATGGGTCGAAACTAACCACACGGTTGTTTATGAGAAAAAGACTAGGGTAAAAAAACCCTGACCGCGTTGAAGTTTGGGAACTGAAAGAATTACTCCATGCCTTAAATTTTATTTTATTTTTTAAATAAATAAATAAATAAATAAGTGGATGAAAAAGCGGGCTGGTACAGGTTCCTCGAGATCTAAAATGTAAGCCCCGGGTTATGACCCCCATCACCCACCGATCCGGTTGTGACAGGAGCCACATTTGTTTGTACTGTAGTCCACCACCAAGGATCCCTCCGGAGACCTCCCCGCATCATGCTGCAGGCTTGTTGGTAAGCTTGACTGCCCGCCTGCGGGGTGCATGTAAATACAATAGTATACTAAATAAACCCTGGGGGCACATTGGATTCGAACCTACGACCTGCTGTATGCAGTGCAGAGTGAATTTCCTCTGGGCTATGAGAGCCACTGCTGAACGGCTACCATGTTCATAAGTTCCGGATCAAAAAGGAATTCTCCTTCAACTGAACGGCACTCAATCTCTGTTTTGACTCAGAGTCAGCGTCACAAATATGAAGCCAGAGTGAACGCCTCGTTGTATCCGCTAGAGCAGATACACGCGGCCATAGCAAGGCCGAGTTCAACAAGGCCTCATCAGCATAAGTGAGAGCCTCAGAAATTTGTTCAGCTAGCCGAATAGCCTCCAATGAGTCGTCAAACTGCATGCCAAATACCACTTAAGCTAGCCCTTAATGGCCCAGGCGCCAGCGAGGACTCGATGCAGAGAAGTACCTGTTAAGGTAAAAATAGATTTAAGAAACGCCTCAGTCGTCCTATCCATTGGATCTTTCAATGTCATTGATTGTACCACAGGGATTACTGTAGCCTTCACCAAATGAGAATTAGGAGCATCCGCCTACGGAGCAGTTTCCCAGAATTTTGAATCCTCTTTTGCAAAAGGATATAGAAATCTTAATTTCAATGTTTTTTGAAAGAACCTGAAAGCGTGAACTTGGCTTAAGCCAAGAGTCTTTTAAAGGTTTGCAAAATGTGTATACGAGTCTGAGAAATATAAATCAGCTATAGTAGCGGCCATGTTCCTGGCCCACATAGAGAAAGACTGATCTGTAGATCCATTAGACTGCACTACACGGTATCACGGAGACTGTGCCATTTGTCTTAAGGTACCCTGACAATCAATATAAATAAAAGGGTTATGCAGAGTACCGAAATCAGAAAGACACCTAACCATAGATCTGGCTCAAGGGGGGTCTGGCTGACTCCCCTGGAGCTGTGTCCAACCCAGAGTGACACAAGTCAGCCATGGCATCTGCCCTGTGTCTTGCCCACATTGGCAAATAGTGATCTGTGGAGCTACCCGTTTGCTCCGCAACTGGCGTCCCTGAACTACAGATGGTACCTGGGTCCGTGCTACCTTTTGAGAGTATGGAACCCCATAGGTAACATATAAAGGGAACTACTGAACCTGTCTTCTCTTTGCAGGTTTGACAGGTTTACTGGCTATGGTGTAAATCCACAGTAAATACACAAATGAACAACTATAACTGCAGCCCATAGTGGAATTGAACCTAGGACCTCTGGGTTGGCAGTGTAACATATACTATTTAATTCCCGCCTGTAAACCTCTCAGATAGGCTGTGCGAAAATTCTGACAGTTTGTGTGAAAAGGTTGATGCAGAGTACTGATCTAACCCAGAACATATAAATATATCTATATCGTCTAATCCCCGCCTGTATACTTAACAGGGTGAGATGGGCCGTGTTGAAAATTCCCTATCCCTGCTTAGGATGCTGTGCAGCTTCATTAAGAAAGTGTGTGTGTGTGTGGGTGTTAAAACGGCAGCTGCTGTTAGAGTCTGCCACCTTGTTGCTAGCGGAGCAGTACGGCAGCCAGAGCGGTAACAGCAGTGGCGGGAAGCAAGAGACCGCCAATTGTTGTAGATCCCCTTCAGTTAAAGGACCCGTTGCGCTCTTCAATAATGGGACAGCCGCGGCTAGCGGCTCACCCGCTCCCCTACCACTATGGTCCCGCTGCTGTTTGTGTAACACAGACAGCAAGCGGCATAAAGCAGTGGTGAGAGCTCTGACCTTCCGCTCGAGGACTATGAACCTCCGCTCAGTGGCGCTTGGAAGCCGCTAGCAAACACCCAGGCTGTACTGTGAGGGGGAGGGTAATAGCGGGGACAATAGAAAACGCTGCCAGAGCAGGTTACTTGTCCTACCTGAATTAGAAGCCTCCTCAGAGTTGATCTGGTAAAGGAAAGTCCCAGAGGCCGCTGGCATGGTGACTGTTCCAGAGGCAGGGTGAGTGAGGACTGTATCTATCTATCTAACCTCACTCACAACATGCTTGTCACCTGTGAACAGGGACTAAGCATATTAGAAAAACAAAAACAAACAAGAGCAAATAAAACCTAACTAAAAACTAAGACCAAGAAAAACTGTGCCTGTCCTCCAAGGCACAAAACTAAAACTGAGGTGCTGGCTAGACAGGAAGGAGATGGGAGGGGTTAGAGGGGGGAGGAGTCAGGTTTTAATAGTTCTGTGCCAAACTCCACAACCACACACCTCTAACCCATCAGTAAGTGCGCAGCGTCCCCCAGATGGATGAAAGAGAAATAGTATCCTTGTCCAAGGTATCCAGTTCCTCAGACAGAGTATCTGTCCATGCTGCTACAGCACTACACATCCAGGCCGACGCAATTGCCGGCCTCAGTATGGTACCGGAATGTGTATAAACAGACTTCAGAATACCTTCCTGCTTCCTATCCGCAGGATCCTTTAGGGAGGCCGTATCCTGTGACGGTAGGGCCACCTTCTTAGATAAGCGCGTCAGAGCCTCGTCTACCCTAGGGGAGGACTCCCAGCGCAACCTGTCCGTTGGCGGGAAAGGGTACGCCATAAGTAACCTTTTGGAAATCAGCACTTTCTTATCAGGAGAATCCCACGCTTTTTCACATAACTCATTTAACTCATGTGAAGGGGGAAAAGTCACCTCTTGCTTTTTCTCCCCAAACATATAAACCCTCGTGTCAGGGACAGGGTTTACCTCTGATATGTGCAATACATCCTTCATTGCTATAATCATGTAGCGGATGGCTTTAGCCATTTTAGGCTGCAATTTTGCATCATCGCCATCGATACTGGAGTCAGAATCCGTGTCGATATCTGTGTCAACAATTTGGGATAGTGGGCGCTTCTGAGACCCTGACGGCCTCTGCGCTGTAGGATCAGGCATGGGCTGATACCCCGACTGTCCCAAGGCTTCAGCTTTATCCAACCTTTTATGCAAGGAGTTTAGATTATCATTTAACCCCTTCCACATATCCATCCAATCAGGTGTCGGCGCCGTCGTCGGAGACACCTCATCCATCTGCACCTGCTCTGCCTCCACATAGCCCTCCTCGTCAAACATGTCGACACACACGTACCGACACACCACACACACAGGGGATGCTCTATATGAAGACAGGACCCCCACCAGGCCTTTTGGAGAGACAGAGAGAGAGTATGCCAGCACACCCCAGCGCTATATAACCCAGGAATTACACAGTAACTTAGTGTTTACCCAGTAGCTGATGTATATATGATTAATGCGCCTAAATTTATGTGCCCCCCCCTCTCTTTTTACCCTCTTTCTACCTTGAGACTGCAGGGGAGAGCCTGAGGAGCTTCCTCTCAGCGGAGCTGTGGAGAGAAAATGGCGCTGGTGAGTGCTGAGGAAGAAGCCCCGCCCCCTCAGCGGCGGGCTTCTGTCCCGCTTTCTGTGTAAAAATAATGGCGGGGGCTCATACATATATACAGTGCCCAGCTGTATATATGTTACTTTTGCCAAGAGGTATCATAATTGCTGCCCAGGGCGCCCTCCACCTGCGCCCTCACCCTACAGTGACCGGAGTGTGTGGGTAGTGTGGGAGCAATGGCGCACAGCTGCAGTGCTGTGCGCTACCTCATATGAAGACAGGAGTCTTCTGCCGCCGATTTTGATGTCTTCTTGCTTCACCCGCCGGCTTCTGTCTTCTGGCTCTGCGAGGGGGACGGCGGTGCGGCTCCGGGAACGGACGACCAAGGTTAAGATCCTGTGTTCGAACCCTCTGGAGCTAATGGTGTCCAGTAGCCTAAGAAGCGCAACCTAGCCGCAGTTAGTAGGTTTGCTTCTCTCCCCTCAGTCCCACGTAGCAGAGAGTCTGTTGCCAGCAGAAGCTCTCTGAAAATAAAAAAAACCTAACTAAAATACTTTCTTATTAGCAAGCTCAGGAGAGCTCACTAAAATGCACCCAGCTCTGTCCGGGCACAGATTCTAACTGAGGTCTGGAGGAGGGGCATAGAGGGAGGAGCCAGTGCACACCAGTAGTACTAAATCTTTCTTAGAGTGCCCAGTCTCCTGCGGAGCCCGTCTATTCCCCATGGTCCTTACGGAGTCCCCAGCATCCACTAGGACGTTAGAGAAACAATCTTACATGACAGCCTGGACACAGAGGTATCCACTGTTGGTGGGATTTCCCAGATTTTTCTATCCTCTGCAGGGAAAGGAAATTAATTTAGCACCCGTTTAGGGGTAATAAATTTCTTGTCAGGATTTATCCATGCTGCCTTAGCCAGGGAATCTAATTCTTTAGAAACCGAGTAGGTTGCAGAGGACTTTGGTTTCACTTTAAAAAACAAATCCTCTGTCTGTTCTTCCTCCTTATCTGGGATATTGAGCACCTCCCTAAATAGCATAAATGAGGGCCTCAACACCTTGGGACAGGGAATTATCCTCACCCACCTCAGCACCTCCTTCATCAAACTTTGCTAGTTCAGAATCAGAGTCAGATTGCAATAATTGTGGGAGAGTGCGTTTATGAGAGAACAACAGGGGGGGTTGAGGAGCCTGCCTGTGGTCGGCAGCAACTAACATAAACGTGTACATAGTTTGTTTCAGGGTCTGTCTTTCTTATTTAGCCGTGGCTAACTCTGAATACTGGTAATCATAGTTTTATATGATTCAACCCACTCAGGTTCCTGCAAATTACTACCCTGTGAAGGTAGTGAGCATAGGGTACACATTAGGGACCCCTGTGAGGTAGGTGTAACTCTAGCCTTGCATAAAGTACACACAGACTTATTTGCAGACATGCTTGAGAAGAAAACACCCAGATTAGTATGAAACACAGTGCAGTATTAGTGAAATAGCACACTTATGCCAGACCCCCTGAATGGAGTGACACAGAGAGGATTGGGACCAGCACACCACACCACAGACCGAGTAGCGCCCCGCTGGGCGTCAATTATGTGTAAATTTCCACACAGCGGTTTAACCACTGACTATGTGCTCCCCCCTTCACTATAACCCTCTGGTACCAGTTACAATGGTGATTCAGTGGGTCCTGTGGAGGAGCAGTCTCCGCAGGCAGCCTGTCAAATCAGCAGCAGCAGCAGCAGGAAATGGCGCCGTTTAGCCTCTGGTCCCGATCTCCGGGAAGCGCCGCCCCCATAATGGCGCGCGGTCCCTGCAGTTTATTTATACTGGCTTACTCCATTATTTGTGTAAAAATAGGATTTTAAATACCTACCGGTAAATCCTTTTCTCGTAGTCCTTAAGGGATATTGGGAACAGACTTAGTACGATGGGGTATAGATGGGTCCAAAGGAGCCAGTGCACTTTAAATTTCTTCAACTGGGTGTGCTGGCTCCTCCCCTCTATGCCCCCTCCCACAGGCAGTTATAGGTAAAACAGTGCCCGAAGGAGAAAGGACATACTTGAGAGAAGGAAACATGACTGTGTGGTGAAATTTTCATACCAACACACCATAACATAACCTGACCAGCAATGGTTGGCAACAGGAAAACAGCAACAGCTAAACAGGAAACACAGAACAGATAACCTGCAAGAAGTCACCGCACAGAGGCGGGCTACGAGAAAAGGATTTACCAGTAGGTATTTAAAATCCAATTTTCTCTAGCATCCATAAGGGATATTGGGGACAGAATTAGTATGATGGGGATGTCCCAAAGCTTCCAGAATGGGCGGGAACGTGCGGAGACTGTAGCACCGCCTGTCCAAACTGGGTATCCTCTTTGGCCAGGGTATCAAATTTGTAGAAATTCACAAAAGTGTTCTTCCCCGACCAGGTATCCGCTCGGCATAGTTGCAAGGCCGAGGCTCCCCGGGTAGCCAACCAGGAAGAGCCCACTGACCTTGTAGAGTGGGCCTTCAGAGACTGAGGAACAGGTAAGGCTGCAAACACATAGGCCTGTTGGATAGTAAGCTTAATCCAACGAGCAATGATCTGCTTTGAAGCAGGACAACCCTTTTTCTGCGCATCATAAAGCACGAATAAGGAATCCGTCTTTCTGACCCGAGCTGTGTGCCTGACATAGATCTTCAAAGCACGCACAACATACAAAGGCTCCGGAGGAGCCAAAGCGTCAGAACAGGACGGAACCACAATAGGTTGATTCAGGTGGAATGCGGAGTCAACCTTCGGCAGGAACTGCTGTCTATTCCGGAGCTCCGCTCTGTCCTCGTAAAAGACCAAGTAGGGACTTTTACACGATAAGGCCCCCAATTCTGAGATGCGTCTAACAGAAGGGCCAATAGCATCACTGTCTTCCATGTGAGATACTTCTCTTCTACCGTCATCAAAGGCTCCAACCAGGAGGACTGTAGAAATGTCAACACTACATCCAAAGCCCAGGGTGCTGTAGGCGGCACAAAGGGGGGTTGTATGTGGAGTACCCCTTGCAAGAAGATCTGAACTTCTGGCAACAGTCAATTTTTTTCTGAAAGAAAACTGAGAGAGCTGAAATCTGGACCTTAACGGAACCCAGACGTAAGCCCTTATCCACACCAGCCTGCAGGAAACGTCCCAAGTGAAACTCCGCAGGCGGATACGTGCGTCCCTCGCACCAAGAGACATATCTCCTCCAGATATAATGGTAATGTTTAGACGTCACAGGTTTTCTGGCTTGCATCATAGTGGCAATGACCTTTTTGGAAAGCCCTTTGTGAGCTAGGATATTTCGCTCAACTTCCATGCCATAAAACGAAGCCGCTGTAAGTCCGGGTAGACGAACGGTTCCTGCTGGAGAAGATCCTTTCTTAGCGGCAGAAGCCAAGGGTCTTCTATGGACATGTCCAGAAGAGTTGCGTAACAATCAGGCGTGATCAGGATTGCTTGGTCCGATCCATTGGAGCACCCTTGGGATCAACGGAATCGGAGGGAATAGGTAGACCTTAAGGCCAAGGAGACGTCAGTGCATCCACTGCACTCGCCTGAGGGTTCCTGGTTCGCGAACAGTAGCAGCGAAGCTTCTTGTTGAGGCGAGACGCCATCATGCCGATCTGCGGGTATCCCCACCTGTCGACAATCTGTTGAAACACCTGAGGATGTAATCCCCACTCCCCGGGGTGGAGGTCGTGGCGACTCAGGAAGTCCGCTTCACAGTTTTTCACTCCTGGAATGAAAACTGCGTACAGCGCTCTTGCATTTCTTTCTGCCCAGAGAAAAAAGTACTTTTGACACTTCTCGCATGCAGGCCCTGCTTTTTGTCCCTCCCTGTCGATTGATGTATGGCACTGCCGTGGTGTGGTCCGACTGAACCTGGAATGCCTTATCCCTGAGTAGAGGGGAGGCCTGAATCAGAGCATTGTAGACAGCCCGAAGTTCCAGAATATTGAGTGGAAGTAGGGCCTCTTGGGCAGACAACCTGCCCTGGAACTGCGCCCCCTGGGAGACAGCTCCCCATCCATCGTGAGGAAGATCCAATCCTGAATCCCGAAACGTCGACCTTCCAGCAGGTTGGAAGACTGTAACCACCACAGGAGGGAAATCCTGGCCTGGGGTGGCAGCTGAATCATCCGGTGCATCTGAAGATGTGAACCGGACCACTTGTTCAGGATGTCCAATTGGCATGGAACCTGCCGAACTGTATCGCCTCGTACGAGGCTACCATTTTTCCCAACACTTTTATGCAAAGATTAATGGAAACTCGAGCAGGTCAGAGAACTATGCGAACCATCTCTTGAAGTGTTCTCACCTTGTCCTCTGGGAGGAACACTCGCTGAGCTACAGTATCCAGTATCATACCCAGAAACAGGAGCCTTTGAGATGGTTCCAGTTGAGACTTCTGTAGATTGAGGATCCACCCATGGTGAGACAGAAGTTCGACAGTGCGATCTATATGGAGCAGTAGAAGCTCCCTGGAACTTGCTTTTATCAGGAGATCGTCCAGGTAAGGGACAATGTTGACCCCCTGGACTGTGAGCTGGAACGTCATTTCTGCCATCACCTTCGTGAACACTCTCGGAGATGTAGACAGGTTGAAGGGCAACGCTTGAAACTGGTAGTGATCGTTCAGTAGGGCGAATCACAGATATTCCCGATGAGGCCAAATCGGGATAGGTAGGCTTCCTTGATATCCAGGGACACGAGGAATTCTTGTTGTTCCAGGCCTGCGATCACAGCTCTCAAAGATTCCATCTTGAATTTGAAAACCTTCAGATAAGGATTCAAGGACTTCAGATTCAAAATGGGTCTCACAGACCCGTCTGGTTTTGGCACTACAAACAGACTAGAGTAGTAACCTTGTCCATGCTGTAGCAGGTACTGGAACAATGACCTGGGACTGGACCAACTTGTCGATGGCCAGTAGTAGCGTAACACGCATATTTTCCAAAACTGGCAAGCCTGATTTGAAAAAAACTGTTGGGGAGGAGCACCGTCAAACTCCAACTTGTAACCCTGAGGAATCAAGGTCCCTTAGCCAGGCATCTTGGCAGGAACCGTCTCAGATGTGGCTGTAGTGACGTAACCGAGCTCCCACCACGAGGTCCCCTCAGGGTGGGTGGGCACCGTCATGCCGAAGTCTTTGTGGAAGCTGAACTGGTGCTCTGTTCCTGAGAGCCGGCAACGTCTGTTTTTTTAGGCTTACCTCTGGAGCCTCTAGCTTTATTGGAGGCACCCCGGGCCCTAGATCGAAATCTGGAGGACTGAAAGGACTGAGTAGACGGTCCCGGGTAGGTACGCCTAGCAGGCGGAGCACCTGAAGGGAGAAACGTGGATTTACCAGCAGTAGCTTTAGAGATCGATGCGTCCAATTCACCTCCAAAGAGCCATTCACCTGTGAAGGGAGGAGATTCCACATTATGTTTGGAATCAGCGTCTGCAATCCATTGACGCAACCATATGGCCCTGCGTGCAGACACAGCCATAGCAGTGGTTCTGGCATTTATATTGCCAATCTCTTTAAGGGAGTCACAGAGGACTCTCGCCGTGTCCTGAATGTGTTTCAGGAAAGTTACAGTAGTAACCAAGGTCATATCACCCGAAAGACCCTCCTAAATCTGAGTAGCCCACGTATGAATGGCATGTGTCATCCAGCAACCAGCAATGAGCGGCCTTTGAGCTACACCTGCAGCAGTGTAAATAGATTTTAGCGTGGTCTCTATTTTCCTATCCCCCGGGTCCTTTACCGTAAAAGAGCCCGGAGCAGGAAGCACCACCTTGTTAGAAAGGAGAGAGACAGAGACGTCTACTGCTGGAAATTCTTCCCAGAATTTCCTGCCTTCAGGGGCAAATGGGAAGGCATTTAAAAAACCTTTTGGACACCTGATATTTTTCCAGGCTAATCTAAATAAATCATCCAACTCTCTGGAATCAGGAAAGGTGACAGTCAGTTTGTCTTGTGGAAGGAAAAATGACTGGTGATTAGTAGCGTCCTCCAGGGAGCTTTAACACATCCCGTATAGCCAATATGAGGGGTTCTATACCCTGTGTAGGGGTGCAATCCCCACTAAGTGGATCCCCATCATCCCCATCCACCTGTACATCATCATCAGAATCTGATAGGATTGCAGGTAAAGCATGTTTTTGTGCACCTGTAGACAGCGGGGAATGGGAAGCATCAGCCTTAGCAGTCAGGTTAGCCACTGCTTGTTCCAGTTCTTGTGTTTTATTGGCATTGGCAGTGAGCTGAGATGACCTATTTGACATCATAGTTTTTATAGCTGCCAGCCAAGAAGGCTCTGGACTCTGTTGCCCAAACAGCATACCGAAACAAACAAAAGTTTTAAATGAAAATGAAGAAAAAAAAAAAATTTTTTAAACCTACCGGTAAATTTTTTTCTCGTAGTCCGTAGAGGATGCTGGGGACTCCGTAAGGACCATGGGGATAGACGGACTCCGCAGGAGACATGGGCACTTTAAGAAAGTCTTTGACTCTGGGTGTGCACTGGCTCCTCCCTCTATGCCCCTCCTCCAGACCTCAGTTAGAGAAACTGTGCACAGAGGAGACGGACAGTACGAGGAAAGGATTTTTGTTAATCCAAGGGCAAGATTCATACCAGCCACACCAATCACACCGTATAACTTGTGATAAACTAACCAGTTAACAGTATGAAAAAACAACATAGCATCAGTCGGAGACCGATGAAAACTATAACATAACCCTTATGTAAGCAAAACTATATACAAGTCTTGCAGAAGTAGTCCGCACTTGGGACGGGCGCGCAGCATCCTCTACGAACTACGAGAAAAAGATTTACCGGTAGGTTTAAAATCTTATTTTCTCTAACGTCCTAGAGGATGCTGGGGACTCCGTAAGGACCATGGGGATTATACCAAAGCTCCCAAACGGACGGGAGAGTGCGGATGACTCTGCAGCACCGATTGAGCAAACAGGAGGTCCTCCTCAGCCAGGGTATCAAACTTATAGAACTTTGCAAAGGTGTTTGACCCCGACCAAGTAGCAGCTCGGCACAGCTGTAGTGCCGAGACCCCTCGGGCAGTCGCCCAAGACGAACCCACCTTCCTAGTGGAATGGGCCTTAACCGATTTCGGTAACGGCAATCCTGCCATAGAGTGCGCCTGCTGAATCGTGTTACAGATCCAGCGAGCAATAGTCTGCTTTGAAGCAGGGCCGCCAACCTTGTTGGCTGCATACAGGACAAACAGTGCTTCTGTTTTTCTGATCCTAGCCGTTCTGGCCACGTAAATTTTCAAGCCCTGACCACAACAAGGGACTCGAAATCCTCCAAGTCACGTGTAGCCACAGGCACGACAATAGGTTGGTTCATATGAAAGGATGAGACCACCTTAGGTAGGAATTGAGGACGGGTCCGCAATTCCGCTCTATCCATATGGAAAACCAGATAGGGGCTTTCATGTGATAAAGCCGCCAATTCCGAAACTCGCCTAGCCGAAGCCAAGGCTAACAACATGACCACCTTCCAAGTGAGATATTTCAACTCCACTGTTTTAAGTGGTTCAAACCAATGTGACTTAAGGAAACTTAACACCACGTTAAGGTCCCAAGGCGCCACCGGAGGCACAAATGGAGGCTGAATATGTAGTACTCCCTTCACAAAAGTCTGTACTTCAGGTAAAGAGGCCAATTCCTTTTGAAAGAAAATGGATAAAGCCGAAATCTGAACTTTAATGGAGCCTAATTTTAGGCCCAAATCCACTCCAGTTTGTAGGAAGTGAAAAAAACGGCCTAGATGGAATTCTTCCGTAGGAGCATTCCTGGCCTCACACCAAGAAACATATTTTCACCATATACAGTGATAATGTTTAGCTGTCACATCCGTCCTAGCCTTTATTAGCGTAGGAATAACCTCATCCGGAATACCTTTTTCCGCTAGGATCCGGCATTCAACCGCCATGCCGTCAAACGCAGCCGCGGTAAGTCTTGGAACAGACAGGGACCTTGTTTTAACAGGTCCTGCCTTAGAGGAAGAGGCCACGGATCTTCTGTGAGCATTTCCTGCAGATCCGGATACCAGGTCCTTCGTGGCCAATCCAGAACAATGAGTATTGTTCTCACTCCTCTTTTTCTTATTATCCTCAACACCTTGGGTATGAGAGGAAGAGGAGGAAAAACATAGACCGACTGGAACACCCACGGTGTCACTAGGGCGTCCACAGCTACCGCCTGAGGGTCTCTTGACCTGGCCCAATACCTCTGTAGCTTTTTGTTGAGATGGGACGCCATCATGTGTATTTGGGGCAGTCCCCACCGACTTGCAATCTGCTCGTAGACTTCCTGATGAAGTCCCCACTCTCCCGGATGCAGGTCGTGTCTGCTGAGGAAGTCTGCTTCCCAGTTGTCTACTCCCGGAATGAACACTGCTGACAGAGCGCTTACATGATTTTCCGCCCAGCGAAGAATTCTGGTGGCTTCCGCCATTGCCACTTTGCTCCTTGTGCCGCCTTGGCGGTTTACATGAGCTACTGCGGTGACGTTGTCTGACTGGATCAGAACTGGTCGATCGCGAAGTAAGATCTCCGCTTGACATAGGGCGTTGTATGTGGCCCTTAGTTCCAGGATGTTGATGTGAAGACAAGTCTCTTGACTTGACCAAAGGCCTTGGAAATTTCTTCCCTGTGTGACTGCTCCCCAACCTCGGAGGCTCGCGTCCGTGGTCACCAGGATCCAGTCCTGAATGCCGAACCTGCGGTCCTCTAGAAGGTGAGCACTTTTCAGCCACCACAGGAGAGATACTCTGGCCCTGGGGGACAGGGTGATCCGCTGATGCATTTGCAGATGTGACCCGGACCATTTGTCCAATAGGTCCCATTGGAAGGTCCTTGCATGGAATCTGCCGTAGGGAATGGCTTCGTATGTCGCCACCATTTTTCCCAGGACTTGAGTGCAATGACGTATTGACACTTGTTTTGGCTTCAACAGGTTCATGACTAGAGTCATGAGTTCCTGCGCTTTTTCTGTCGGAAGAAAAACCCTCTTCTGGTCTGTGTCCAGAATCATGCCCAAGAAGGGCAGACGAGTTGTAGGATTCAGCTGGGACTTTGGAATATTGATAATCCAGCCGTGTCGCTGTAACACATTCAGTGAAAGTGATACGCTGTTCAGCAACTTCTCCCGTGAACTCGCTTTTATGAGGAGATCGTCCAAGTACGGGATGATTGTGACACCCTGCTTGCGCAGGAGCACCATCATTTCCGCCATTACCTTGGTGAAAATTCTCGGGGCCGTGGAAAGCCCAAACGGCAACGTCTGAAATTGGTAATGACAATCCTGTACCGCAAATCTCAGGTACGCCTGATGAGGAGGATATATGGGAACATGCAGGTATGCATCCTTTATGTACAGAGATACCATAAAATCTCCCCCTTCCAGGCTGGCGATGACCGCTCTGAGCGATTCCATCTTGAACTTGAACCGTTTTAAGTAAAGGTTCAGGGATTTTAAATTCAAAATGGGTCTGACCGAACTGTCCGGTTTCGGGACCACAAACAGAGTTGAGTAGTACCCCTTCCCTCTTTGAAGCAGGGGAACCTCTACCACCACTTGTTGAAGACACAATTTGCGAATCGCATGTAACACTATCTCCCTTTCCAGGGGGAAAGTCGGTAGGGCCGATTTGAAAAACCGGCGAGGAGGCACCTCTTCGAATTCCAGCTTGTAGCCCTGGGAAACAATTTCTATTGCCCAGGGATCCACCTGTGAGTGAACCCAGATGTGGCTGAACAGTCGAAGACGTGCCCCCACTGGAGCGGACTCCCTCAGGGGAGCCCCAGCGTCATGTGTGGATTTTGCAGAGGCCGGGGAGGACTTCTGTTCCTGGGAACTAGCTGTGTTGTGCAGCTTTTTCCCTCTGCCCTTACCTCTGGCAAGAAAGGACGATCCACGTACTCTCTTGCTTTTATTGGAACGAAAGGACTGCATTTGATAATGAGGCGCTTTCTTAGATTGTGAGGGAATATATGGCAAAAAATTTGATTTACCTGCCGTAGCCGTGGAGACGAGGTCCGAGAGGCCCTCTCCAAACAATTTCTCACCCTTGTAAGGCAACAACTCCATATGTCTCTTGGAGTCGGCATCACCTGACCACTGCCGGGTCCATAAGACACGCCTAGCAGAAATAGACATAGCGTTTATCCTGGAACCCAGTAAACTAATGTCTCTTTGAGCATCCCTCATATATAAGACAGCATCTTTTATATGCCCCAGGGTCATTAAAATGGTATCCTTATCAAGGGTCTCAATATCCGCTGATACGGAATCTGTCCATGCTGCTACAGCACTACAAACCCAGGCCGACGCAATAGCCGGTCTGAGTAACGTACCAGAATGTGAGTAAATGGACTTCAAGGTAACCTCCTGCTTGCGGTCAGCAGGATCCTTGAGGGTAGCCGTATCTTGGGATGGCAGCGCTATCTTTTTTGATAAGCGCGTCAAAGCTTTGTCTACCCTAGGGGAGGATTCCCACCGTATTCTGTCCTGCGACGGGAAAGGATACGCTATTAGAATCCTTTTGGGAATCTGCAGTTTTTTGTCTGGAGTTTCCCACGCTTTTTCGCATAATTCGTTCAGCTCATGTGAGGAGGGAAAGGTGACCTCAGGTTTCTTCCCCTTATACAGGTGTACCCTCGTGTCAGGGACAGGGGGTTCCTCAGTGATATGCAAAACATCTTTTATTGCGATAATCATATATCGAATACATTTAGCCACCTTTGGCTGTAATTTTGCATCATCGTACTGGAGTCTGAATCCGTGTCGGTATCTGTGTCAACTATTTGGGATAGTGGGCGCTTCTGAGACCCCGAAGGTCCAGGCGACATTGGGACAGGCATGGGTTGACTCCCTGACTGTACCTCAGCTTCAGCTTTGTCTAATCTTTTGTGCAATAAATTAACATTAGCACTTAAAACATTCCACATATCCATCCAGTCAGGTGTCGGCACTGCCGACGGAGACCTAACATTCATACACTCCCCCTCCTCCTTAGGTGAGCCTTCAATCTCAGACATGTCGACACACGCGTACCGACACACCACACACACACACACACACACACACACACACACACACACAGGGAAGGTCTTTTCTGAAGACAGGTTCCCCACCAGGCCCTTTGGAGAGACAGAGAGTATGCCAGCACACACCCCAGCGCTATATGACCCAGGAAAAAACACAGTATGTTTACCCAGTAGCGCTTTTGTTATGTATATGCACCAATTATGTGCCCCCCCTCTACTTTAAAACCCTTCTTTCACCGTGTGTTAAGCAGGGGAGAGTCCGGGGAGCTTCCTCTCAGCGGTGCTGTGGAGAAAAAATAAGAATTTACTTACCGATAATTCTATTTCTCGGAGTCCGTAGTGGATGCTGGGGTTCCTGAAAGGACCATGGGGAATAGCGGCTCCGCAGGAGACAGGGCACAAAAGTAAAGCTTTTACAGGTCAGGTGGTGTGTACTGGCTCCTCCCCCTATGACCCTCCTCCAGACTCCAGTTAGGTACTGTGCCCGGACGAGCGTACACAATAAGGGAGGATTTTGAATCCCGGGTAAGACTCATACCAGCCACACCAATCACACCGTACAACTTGTGATCTAAACCCAGTTAACAGTATGATAACAGAGGAGCCTCTGAAAGATGGCTTCCTAAACAATAACCCGAATTAGTTAACAATAACTATGTACAAGTATTGCAGATAATCCGCACTTGGGATGGGCGCCCAGCATCCACTACGGACTCCGAGAAATAGAATTATCGGTAAGTAAATTCTTATTTTCTCTATCGTCCTAAGTGGATGCTGGGGTTCCTGAAAGGACCATGGGGATTATACCAAAGCTCCCAAACGGGCGGGAGAGTGCGGATGACTCTGCAGCACCGAATGAGAGAACTCCAGGTCCTCCTTTGCCAGGGTATCAAATTTGTAAAAATTTACAAACGTGTTCTCCCCTGACCACGTAGCTGCTCGGCAGAGTAGTAATGCCGAGACCCCTCGGGCAGCCGCCCAAGATGAGCCCACCTTCCTTGCGGAATGGGCCTTAACAGATTTAGGCTGTGGCAGGCCTGCCACAGAATGTACAAGTTGAATTTTGTTACAAATCCAACGAGCAATCGACTGCTTAGAAGCAGGTGCACCCAACTTGTTGGGTGCATACAGTATAAACAGCGAGTCAGATTTTCTGACTCCAGCCGTCCTTTAAATGTATATTTTTAAGGCTCTGACAACGTCCAACAACTTGGAGTCCTTCAAGTCGTCTGTAGCCGCAGGCACTACAATAGGCTGGTTCAGGTGAAACGCTGATACCACCTTAGGGAGAAAATGCGGACGCGTCCGCAGCTCTGCCCTATGTCGAATGGAAAATTAAATAAGGGCTTTTATAAAACAAAGCCGCCAGTTCAGATACTCTCCCGGCCGAAGCCAGGGCCAGTAACATAGTCACTTTCCATGTGAGATATTTCAAATCCACCTTCTTTAGTGGTTCAAACCAATTTGATTTGAGGAAATCTAAAACTACATTTAGATCCCACGGTGCCACCTTAGGCACCACAGGAGGCTGTATATGCAGTACTCCTGTGATAAAAATCTGGACCTCAGGGACTGAGGCCAATTCTTTTTGGAAGAATATTGATAGGGCCGAAATTTGAACCTTAATAGATCCCAATTTGAGACCCATAGACAATCCTGATTGCAGGAAATGTAGGAAAACGACCCAGTTGAAATTCCTCCATCGGAGCACTCCGCTGCTCGCACCACGCAACATATTTTCGCCAAATACGGCGATAAAGCTTCGCGGTGACTTCCTTCCTTGCCTTTATCAAGGTAGGAATGACTTCTTCTGGAATGCCTTTTCCTTTTAGGATCTGGCATTCAAACGCCATGCCGTCAAACGCAGCCGCGGTAAGTCTTGAAAAAGACAAGTACCCTGCTGAAGCAGGTCCCTTCTCAGAAGTAGAGGCCACGGATCGTCCGTGACCATCTCTTGAAGTTCCGGGTACCAAGTCCTTCTTGGCCAATCCGGAGCCACTAGTCTTACTCCACTTTGCCGTATAATCCTCAATACCTTTGGTATGAGAGGCAGAGGAGGAAACACATATACCGACTGGTACACCCAAGGTGTTACCAGCGCGTCCACAGCTATTGCCTGCGGATCTCTTGACCTGGCGCAATACCTGTCCAGTGTTTTGTTGAGGCGAGACGCCATCATGTCCACCATTGGTTTTACCCAACGGTTTAATAGCATGTGGAAAACTTCTGGATGAAGTCTCCACTCTCCCGGGTGAAGGTCGTGTCTGCTGATGAAGTCTGCTTCCCAGTTGTCCACGCCCGGGATGAATACTGCTGACAGTGCTATCACGTGATTCTCCGCCCAGCGAAGGATCCTGGCAGCTTCTGCCATTGCCCTCCTGCTTCTTGTGCCGCCCTGTCTGTTTACATGGGCGACTGCCGTGATGTTGTCCGACTGGATCAACACCGGTCTTCCTTGAAGCAGAGGTTCCGCCTGGCTTAGAGCATTGTAGATTGCTCTTAGTTCCAGAATGCTTATGTGAAGAGACTTTTTCAGGCTCGACCACACTCCCTGGAAATTTCTTCCCTGTGTGACTGCTCCCCAGCCTCTCTGGCTGGCACCCGTGGTCACCAGGATCCAATCCTGCATGCCGAATCTGCGGCCCTCCAATAGATGAGCCTCCTGCAACCACCACAGAAAGGATACCCTTGTCCTCGGCGACAGGGTTATCCGCAGGTGCATCTGAAGATGCGACCCTGACCATTTGTCCAACAGATCCCTTTGCATGGAATCTGCCGAAAGGGATTGCTTCGTAAGAAGCTACCATTTTTTCCCAGGACTCTTGTGCATTGATGTACAGACACCTTTCCTGGTTTTAGGAGGTTCCTGACCAGGTCAGATAACTCCTTGGCTTTTTCTTCGGGAAGAAAAACCTTTTCTGAACTGTGTCCAGAATCATCCCCAGGAACAGCAGACGAGTTGTCGGCATTAATTGGGATTTTGGAATATTCAGAATCCATCCGTGCTGCTTTAGCACCTCTTGAGATAGTGCTAAACCCATCTCTAGCTGTTCTCTGGACCTTGCCCTTATTAGGAGATCGTCCAAGTATGGGATAATTAATACGCCTTTTCTTCGAAGAAGAAATATTATCTCGGCCATTACCTTTGTAAAGACCCGAGGTGCCGTGGACAAACCAAACGGCAGCGTCTGAAACTGATAGTGACAGTTTTGTACAACGAACCTGAGGTACCCCTGGTGTGAGGGGTAATTGGAACGTGGAGATACGCATCCTTGATGTCCAAGGATACCATAAAGTCCCCTTCTTCCAGGTTCGCTTATCACTGCTCTGAGTGACTCCATCTTGAACTTGAACTTCTTTATGTACAGGTTCAAGGACTTCAGATTTAGAATAGGCCTTACCGAGCCATCCGGCTTCGGTACCACAAAAAGAGTGGAATAATACCCCTTCCCTTGTTGTAGAAGAGGTACCTTGACTATCACCTGCTGAGAATACAGCTTGTGAATGGCTTCCAAAACCGTCTCCCTTTCTGAGGGGGACGTTGGTAAAGCAGACTTCAGGAAACGGCGAGGTGGCTCTGTCTCTAATTTCAACCTGTACCCCTGAGATATTATCTGCAGGATCCAGGGATTTACCTGCGAGTGAGCCCACTGCGCGCTGTAATTCTTGAGACGACCGCCTACCTCCCCCGAGTCCGCTTGCGAAGCCCCAGCGTCATGCTGAGGCTTTTGTAGAAGCCGGGGAGGGCTTCTGTTCCTGGGAAGGAGCTGCCTGTTGCTGTCTCTTCCCTCGTCCTCTGCCTCGTGGCAGATATGAATAGCCCTTTGCTCTCTTATTTTTAAAGGAACGAAAAGGCTGCGGTTGAAAGGTCGGTGCCTTTTTCTGTTGGGGAGTGACTTGAGGTAGAAAGGTGGATTTCCCGGCCGTAGCCGTGGCCACCAAATCCGATAGACCGACCCCAAATAACTCCTCTACGCATCGCCTGTCCACTGTCGTGTCCATAAAGCTCTTCTGGCCGAAATGGACATAGCACTTACCCGTGATGCCAGTGTGCAGATATCTCTCTGTGCATCACGCATATAAAGAAATGCATCCTTTATTTGTTCTAACGACAGTAAAATATTGTCCCTGTCCAGGGTATCAATATTTTCGATCAGGGACTCTGACCAAACTACCCCAGCACTGCACATCCAGGCAGTCGCAATAGCTGGTCGTAGTATAACACCTGCATGTGTGTATATACCTTTTTGGATATTTTCCATCCTCCTATCTGATGGATCTTTAAGTGCGGCCGTCTCAGGAGAGGGTAACGCCACTTGTTTTGATAAGCGTGTTAGCGCTTTGTCCACCCTAGGAGGTGTTTCCCAGCGCTCCCTAACCTCTGGCGGGAAAGGGTATAAAGCCAATAACTTCTTTGAAATTAGCAGTTTTTTATCGGGGCACCCCACGCTTCATCACACACGTCATTTAATTCTTCTGATTCGGTAAAAACTACTGGTAGTTTTTTCACACCCCACATAATACCCTGTTTAGTGGTACCTGTAGTATCAGCTAAATGTAACATCTCCTTTATTGCCAAAATCATATAACGTGTGGCCCTTTTGGAAAATACGGTTGATTCGTCACCTTCACTACCGGAATCAGTGCCTGTGTCTGGGTCTGTGTCGACCGACTGAGGCAAGGGGCGTTTTACAGCCCCTGACGGTGTTTGAGGCGCCTGGACAGGCACTAAGTGAGTGTCCGGCCGCCTCATGTCGGCAAACGACTGCTTAAGCGAGTTGACGCTATCCCGTAATTCCACAAATAAGGCATCCATTCTGGTGTCGACCCCCTAGAAGGTGACATCCTCATATTTGGCAATTGCTCCGCCTCCACACCAATAACGTCCTCATACATGTCGACACACACGTACCGACACACAGCAGACACACAGGGAATGCTCTATACGAAGACAGGACCCACTAGCCCTTTGGGGAGACAGAGGGAGAGTCTGCCAGCACACACCAAAAAGCGCTATATATGACAGGGATAGCCTTATGATTAAGTGCTCCCTTATAGCTGCTTTTATATTAATATATTGCCATTTATTTTGCCCCCCCTCTCTGTTATACCCTGTTTCTGTAGTGCAGTGCAGGGGAGAGACCTGGGAGCCTTCCTGACCAGCGGAGCTGTGACAGAAAATGGCGCCGTGTGCTGAGGAGATAGGCCCCGCCCCTTTTCCGGCGGGCTCGTCTCCCGCTATTTAGTACATTTAGGCAGGGGTAAATATCTCCATATAGCCTCTGGGGCTATATGTGAGGTATTTTTAGCCTTTTTAAAGGTTTACATTTGCCTCCCAGGGCGCCCCCCCCCAGCGCCCTGCACCCTCAGTGACTGCCGTGTGAAGTGTGCTGAGAGGAAAATGGCGCACAGCTGCAGTGCTGTGCGCTACCTTAAGAAGACTGCAGGAGTCTTCAGCCGCCGATTCTGGACCTCTTCTTGCTTCAGCATCTGTGAGGGGGCCGGCGGCGTGGCTCCGGTGACCATCCAGGCTGTACCTGTGATCGTCCCTCTGGAGCTTCATGTCCAGTAGCCAAGAAGCCAATCCATCCTGCACGCAGGTGAGTTCACTTCTTCTCCCCTCTGTCCCTCGTTGCAGTGATCCTGTTGCCAGCAGGAATCACTGTAAAATAAAAAACCTAAGCTAAACTCTCTAAGCAGCTCTTTATGAGAGCCACCTAGAATTGCACCCTTCTCGGCCGGGCACAAAAATCTAACTGAAGTCTGGAGGAGGGTCATAGGGGGAGGAGCCAGTACACACCACCTGACCTGTAAAAGCTTTACTTTTGTGCCCTGTCTCCTGCGGAGCCGCTATTCCCCATGGTCCTTTCAGGAACCCCAGCATCCACTTAGGACGATAGAGAAATGGCGCTGGTGAGTGCTGAGGGAGAAGCCCCGCCCCCTCGGCGGCGGGCTTCTGTCCCGCTCAAATTTCTTAAAAACATGGCAGGGGCTCTTTATATACATGTACAGTGCCCAGCTGTACATGTATATATATACATATGCCACAGGAGAGGTTTATATTGCAGCCCAGGGCGCCCCCCCCCTGCGTCCTGCACCCTTACAGTGACCGAGGTGTGTGAGGTGAATGGGAGCAATGGCGCGCAGCTGCAGTGCTGTGCGTTACCTCTATGAAGATCAAGGTGTCTTCTGCCGCCTCTGATGTCTTTTCCTCAATACTCACCCGGCTTCTATCTTCTGGCTCTGCGAGGAGGACGGCGGCGCGGCTCTGGGACGGACGGCTAGGGTGAGACCTGCGTACCGATCCCTTTGGAGCTAATGGTGTCCAGTAGCCTAAGAAACAGAGCCCTGAAACTCAGAGAAGTGGGTCTGTTTCTCTCTCCTCAGTCCCTCGATGAGTCTGTTGCCAGCAGGCTCCCTGAACATAAAAAACCTAACTAAAATGCTTTCTTTACAGGACACTCAAGAGAGCTCCTGAAATGCACCCAGTCTCCACTGGGCACAGTATCAAACTGAGGTCTGGAGGAGGGGCATAGAGGGAGGAGCCAGTGCACACCCAGAGTCAAAGTCTTTTTTAAAGTGCCCATGTCTCCTGCGGAGCCCGTCTATCCCCATGGTCCTTACGGAGTCCCCAGCATCCTCTAGGACGTTAGAGAAACTCTGGAGCTGCAGAGTGTGCATCCTCTCCTGAAGGCACTTTTTTCTAAACTGCCTGTGGGAGGGGGCATAGAGGGGAGGAGCCAGCACACCCAGTTGAAGAAATGTAAAGTGCACTGGCTCCTTTGGACCTGTCTATACCCAATCGTACTAAATCTGTCCCCAATATCCCTTATGGATGCTAGAGAAAAGAGAGTGCGCAACCCCCTTTTACCATGCTGCCAGTGTGGATACTCAGTGGGCACTGCGGCCCGTAGATGGGTGATCACTGTCCCTTCATGCCGCCATTTGCACCGGGGACCCGCTAACCGGGACCCCGGTGTAACACTCACCGCACCTTTCTGCCATCTGTTAGGGGTGGCGGCATGCTGCCGGCGTGGGCTCATACCTGAGGGGTATGAGAAACATCACCTTAGGAGCTCAGCGTTCTGTCAGCGGGGATGCGAACCTATTAACTCTAAGGAAGGTTTTTCAGTCCGCCCACTAAGTCCCACGACGCAGGCAGACTGGTTGCCAGCCAGTGCTGCCTGAAAATAATAAACTAAAAGAAATTTCTGAAGAAAACTATCTGGAGAGCAACAGAATGAAACCGGCTCCTTGGGCACATTTTCTAAACGGAGTCTGCTAGGAGGGGCATAGAGGGGAGGAGCTAGCACACATTATTGATTTCTTAAAGTGCCAGGCTCTAGTGGACCCGATCTATACCCCATGGTAATCTACTATTCCCCAGTATCCACTAGGACGTTAGAGAAAATCATTAATAACAACATTTTGTGATGTACAGTAATTGTCTCTATAGATACAAGTGTCTGTTGAAAAATCCTTGAGCAGAACGCAAATGTCTCTTGGATCACATCATTCTATAGTGTGTAATATGAATGCACAGAAAACAGAACCACACATTTTTACTGTCTAAATTCTTTTTACTACAAACCTGCTGAAGAGCCATATCCAACTGCTGCTCTCTCTCCTCTGTTTTCTGTAGTATAGACTGCCACAACTTGTTCATGGTTTCCAGTCGTGTTCTCAGGCTGTTGGCGTCATCTCCAGCACTCGACTCCAGCAGCTCATTCCCAGCCTTCTTCACGGTTTGGACAGTGCTCTCATGGGCAAGAACATCATTCTTTAAAACCTGAAATTAGGGGTGAAGAAGTAACAATGGAAAAAGATCTGCCAATGAAAGGAATGCGCAAAACACGGTATGAATACTCAGGCACATGAAAACATGAGTATAAGGTCAAGGAAATAACAAACTGTCTAGGGTGTACAAAACAACTACAAAAACACCACTTTGTCCTATATAATAAAACAACAGTATGTAATTAAAGAACTATAAACACTATGTTGCTCATTAATACAGTAACATACATGCTTTAAGAAACATTGTAAACCTTACACAGACAGACTTACATGGTGCTTAGCAAGTTCCACCTCAATGAACTTAGGATCTCCACTGATGGGTTTCTGAGCATCCAGCATATCCTCTGTGTGTGTCAGCCAGGACATCACTTCTGCTAGTGCATGCTGGAACTGGCCAAGAGCTAGAAGAGCAGCTTCTAATTTGTGCTGTTGAGCAAAGAGAAACACACTGTTATGATATTCAGATACAAAGAGGCTACGTGTAGGATTCCCATAATTTTCAAACGAAAAAACTTGTGATAAAAAAACATTCCAGTAACTGCTCTCTTTATAGGGCTCTATAAAGTAAAAAAAAAAATCTACTAGAAACCATTCCAATTTGTCATGTTGAAGTTGTGGGAAAACAGGCACTATGATTTGCTTGAAACATTAGGAGACTAATTTGAGAAAAATAGGACACAAGAAAGTCCCAATGAAGTGTGTAGTTTGCTCACCTGTCTGCGTGTAATCTTCTCTCCAAGATTCTCCCACAAATGTTTCAACTCGGTGATTGGTCCCTGAATGATGTCCCGATCTGTGTCATCGATGGCTTTCTTCAACATCAGTTCTCCTTGGTGGCTTAACTTCTCCATTTCAATTTGCTGTTGGTAAACCTCCACCTTAAACTCCTATTGATAACAGAACATAATATTGAAGTAATATGACCAGGAAACATTCTGTTTCTATTGCAGTACAAGTTATTCCCAAAAATGTTACCTTCATCTCATTGAGCTGGTCTTTCACTGTATTGAGATCGGTTCCAACCGGAGGCATATCGCACAGTTTAATAACAGCATTATCCAGCCAGTCAAACATTGCCTAGAAGAGAGAGCAAGAAAGTCTAGTGCCACTGGTTTATTGGCAAGGCAACCTTCATTACACATTATACAAATTCATCCATAGCTGTGTTGGATGGGATGTAGTAATGTGACCGGCGGTCAGGAGACCAACGGTCACATAACCTCCCCCTACATCCCGCCCCCTCACAATCCCGACGGTCGGCACGCCGACCAACCAGGTCTATTCCCACTTGTGGGTGTCCACGACACCCATAGAGTAGGAATATAAAGGGCTTAATGCACTCGCCACCCCCGCCGGGTTTCCGCTGCCGGGATCCCGGCGTCACGCATACCACACCCGTGTTAGATAACAGATTAGATGGGGGTGATACACGATACCAGCAATAGCTAACAAGTCTCCTGAGCTAGATCCCTCTTCAGCCACCTGCATCATGCTTCTGATTATTGTCATATGTATAACTGAATAGTGATATAATGCAGCAGCAATACATTTAGCTATGCCTCTAAGCTAAGTATTGACAATCATCGGCTTATGAGGAAATATTTTACCGTGTTACTTTAAGTATCAATTATTAAACTAAAGATAATGGGCCTAATTTAGACCTGATCGCTCACTAGCAGTTTTTTGCAGCGCAGCAATTAGATAGTCGTCACCTACAGGGGAGTGTATTTTAGCTGTGCAGGTGTGCGAAGGCATGTGCAGACGAGCGGTACAAAAAGATCATTTGCAGTTTCTGAGTAGCTCAGGACTTACTCAGCAGCTGCGATCACTTCAGCCTGTCCGGGACCGGAACGGACGTTAGACACCCGCCCTGCAAACACCTGGACATGCCAGCGTTTTTCCAACCACTTCCAGAAAACGGTCAGTTGCCACCCACAAACGCCCTCTTCCTGTCAATCTCCTTGCGATCGGCTATGTGAATGGATTCTTCGTAAAACCCATCGCACAGCAGCAATCCGCTTTGAACCCGAGCGACACGCCTGCGCATTGTGGTCCATACGCATGCGCAGTTCTGACCTATTTGCAGCGCAGCGAAAAAAGCTAGAGTGTGATCAGGTCTGAATTACCCCCAATGTGACTGCAACAGTCTTATGTCTCTGATGTCCAATACAAAGAAACGCACCCTGAGTGTTGCATTGTTTTTTGCACGTTATTTGCGCCTAAGTTCGGGAACCAATGAGCTGTAATCTGGACATTTCCAGATAAAGCATCCAGTAGGGACTGTTGTAGTGATCTACCTGCAAGGTGTCCTGATACTGCACCGCATTGGACATCGCATCTCTCAATTTCTCCAAACGTTCTGTCCAGGTTTTTTTCAGGTTTTCCCAAGTGGCATTCATCTATGGAAACGAAGAGTTCAATATACAGCTAAATAAACAGACACTGCATATTAAGTGAAACATGATGGAAAAGTCCTAAAGGTACAGCAAATGTGAAACAATGTGATAAATGGTGTAATGTAACAAATCAGATGCTTACCTACATTTGTTAAACTGCATTGAAAGCCCTAATTTCATAGACTAATATGAACAATACTAAATTTTTCTTTGCAACTGGCATATTCCACCTCCTTCCAAAGAACATATTACCCAGAGTAAGTCATCTTCTTGTACAGCATTAGTTGGAATGCCTTTCCTGGGATCCTTACTTGGCTGTACACTTGACATTTATTCTAACTCAGCTGTACATCTAAGAGCTGTTAGCAGTTTACATGTGAGTAAGCTCAATGAGCCTAAATCAAACTCGTACAGCGGCGATGCTTTTGTACCTGAGGAGTAGCTCCCTACCAGTGCAGCTCCTGCGTGCTGGCAGGGAGCTACTCATCGCTCTCCGGGTCGCAGCGGCTGCGTGCCGCGGCCCGCGCCCTGCATGGTCTAGGCACGCCTGCGCTGCCCGGACCGCGCCTCCAAAACGCCGGCCACCCGTCCCCTCCCGCTCAGCGAACGCCTCTGCCTGTCATTCAGGCAGAGGCGATCGCAGGGCTGAGATGGCCATCGGCTGTCTGGCTTGTGCAGTTCAGACCTGATCGGTTGCTGTGCGCACAGCAGCGATCAGGTCTGAATTAGGCCCAATGTGTCAGCAACTGCTATAAAGTTGATGACTTTTGTATGAAAATTTACATAAAAGCATCAGTCTTCACTCTTTATGAAATAAATGTATTTTCACAGTGCTGCAAGACAACAGCTAACTTTTATTATCAGCATTTAGTAATTCTCTATAACCTACGTAGCTTGAGCCAGGCTAATTGGGAGCAGTAAAAGATGTCACCAAGTGTGAAGCTGTGAAAGTCTTATGTAAGAGACCCAGTGGACATCTGCACAGATTGATTTCAGGCCAATATTACAGCACAAGAAAAACATTGAAGCAGGAGTCCAGCTGTATAGTAAAACATCAAGAGTTTCACTAAAGGGACCACAATACTTCAGAGGGTCATTACTGTAGAGCCTTGACGAACATGTATTCTAATAAAAGACTCTGCAAAATCCACAAATTAACTGAAGTGGTCATAAGACTAAAAGCCTAATGTTCCCATAGAATAGAGCATCTGGAGTAGAGAAAGGGATGCGCCACAGATATTGGAGCATATCTATCAATTCATATTTGTGGGATATTCCCAGAAAACGGGGTTCCCGCAAATATTAAGTAGCCCCGAATGTATCCATGGGAGGCCGCAGCAGCTATAGTAGATATCTGCTGCAGTCTCCCATTTTCACTTGCAAATGCAGGTTTCCATCAGGGTTTGTGTATTGCAGGATTTACCAAGCTCTGGAATGCGAAGCCCAGATAGCTAGCGCTATCTTTAGATGGCAGTAGCGGAATGTAGTTGGCATTCCAACAGTGAAGATACTGGGACCGGAATCCTGACAGTCAGCATCCCAAATGCAAGTATAAGGGGGAGGGTTGGGGTTAGGCTGCGGAGGGAGAGGGGGGGGGGGGGGGGGGGGGTTGTTTAGGGATAGGCACTAGGGGAATGTTATGGTTAGGCTGCGGGAGGGGATGATAAGAGTTATGCTGCAAGAAGGGGAGGGTTAAGCTGTGGTAGGGGAGGATTAGGGTTAAACTGTGCTGTAGAGGAGGATTAGGGTTAGGCTGCGGGAGGGGAGGGCAAGGGTTAGGTAAGGGTTACCATTCTTACTAAAATGTGCCGGGATGCAGACTGACGGGACTCTGGCATCAGTATTCTGACTGCCGGCATCTTCACTGTTGGGATTCCATACCCCACCCAGCATTAGCCATTGTAGCCTATAGGCTACTCTTCACAGAATTACTGGGAGAGTGATATCCCCAGAAATGGCCACCTTTGCATGCATGCTCAGCAGACAACACATGCGCAGTTGTGCCGAGGGGTACCAAAGAAGGGATGCGACCGCATTAGCAATCACATTCCTTGTTACAAACTGCAGGGAAGGACGCCTTTCGGAGCACCTGCAAGCAACTTTTAATACATTCATATATAAATCTATCTATATCTATCTCTATCCATCCACACAGAAGTACGTACGTAACACTCTCTACATATACAAAGACATGCATCAAGCGCTACTTACAATAAGATCCTCCTGTGGCCTCAATGTATTAACTGTGCAGGTGTTATAACTGTTTTACCTTTCAAAAATGTTGCACATAGCAACATTCACAAAGCCCCATATCTTATTAAAATAGCATTTCCTGCATAGGCTATGTTCTATTTCATTCAGTTTCAAATCGTTGTCAAAATGACACCTCCATTTTGTCAAAAACATTTCCACAAAGTCACATAATAATAATAATAATCATAATAATAATAATAGGAGCGATATATGGGAATGGAAGATTAGGACACGCTACAATAGAGAATAGAAGGTGACTGTCATTGAGGAACGAAAAACAGTAGACTGGAGCCTAAACAACAATATACAGAAACAAGAAAGTAGAGGATGCCAAATGACCATGAAAAAATACCTCATCGATGCTTTTCTTCACTTCTGGTTTTTCAGTTTCTCCACATGCAAATATGAGGTCTGCGCCGAGGATCCGGATGAACTCCAGTTCTTCATGGAGCCCATCTGTCTCCTCTTTAATAGTCTAAAAAAACAAAAACATAATAAAAGTATATTAAAACAATGTTTTGCAACTTTTTTACACGATGGAGAACAGAAAGAAGCATGCTGGAAGTTGCTTACATCTGCAGCCTCAATCTGCTGTTTAATCATGGATGGATCAATTCCAGGACTTTCCAGATCATGAACAATCTCATGTGTGTCTTTAATGGTTGTCAATAATGAACCCATATCCAACCAAAACTTCTCTGCCAGTTCAAGAACATCCAGGTACTTCATTTCACGTTCATCTGCCCTGGCTTTGATATCCTCCCAGAAGAACAATAGTTTGTCCAGTATATCCTGAATGGCTGAAACAGGTGTAAAGATAAAAAAGTTACTGGTACAAACAGCATATCTTTCAGAATACACAAATTAACTCAGTAAGTTATATCCTAACGCAATAAGATGCCCTGATGATTTGTATGAAGTGTTAATTATTGGTAGGAAAATAGGTGTTTTACATGAGATACAATAAATACGTCCTGGTGCAATAGAACTTTCCACTACCTCCAATCATTACGTCTAGACTACTGCAATGCCCTCTACCTGGGTCTCCTAGCAAAATAATTGCATCACTTGCAGCTTGTACAAAATGCAGCTGCCAGACTATTAACCATCCAGCCCTGTGCCAGCCACATAACACTCACTTTCTACTTCCTTCACTGGCTGTCTGTAAAATGGCAAATCTATTGCAAGAATGGTTTACGGACTTTCAAAGCCCTAACATGACCAGGGACCAAGGTAATTGAAGCAGCTTCTAATTCCTTACTGCCCTGCTCGCTTACTGCGATCTGTAGATGAAGGGCTATTAGCAGTTTACTCATGCATATCACTGTTGTCCCCTTTAGTTCCTAAAAAATGCAACCCAACTGCTAACGTCTCTTTCTGTTTAGCTTATTTTGTATTTTGTGCTGTAAACGCAAATGTCTTGTGAAATTGAAGACCCAAACATATGACCTCTACTGGCAGCTGAAGATACATTAGAGGTAGAGCCAGAGTGATAGAACTGTATATTTTGGTGGACTTCAGTCAGTGACCCAGAGCCTGTCAAGGAGGTATTGTCATACTGCCTAGGGCTGCACCACACTCAGAGTCCAGCAGAGGCTCAATCACTGTAATGCAACCAAACATTCCCGTGTCTGAATTGTGCCTAGTGTGAGTTCCCAAAAACACAGCTACCTGTACCTAACCCATGCCTTTGCTCTGCACCCGATGTAGGCTCCAGTCCCCACTGTGACTACAAATACCATCCCGTCAGTGGGAGAAGGTAGACACTTACATAGGTGCCTCTAGATTCCCCCACCCCCTTCCCTAGGCACACCCAACCAGGTTTGTAGACAGCAAGGAGACTGCAGGAGTGGTAATAATAACCGCTTTGGGAAACTCTTAATATATAACTACCGAAACACCTGTCCTGTTGGGTACTTAATAAAAATGTAAAAAAACGGAGTTCCCTGCAGGTGGGGATATAGAAGAGGGAGTGGTTTAAGCAGTTTACACTTATTTCGAGTTCCAAACTCCTGATGTTCGCTTTATTTCCCCATGGCACCAATGTCATGAAAAAGGATGAATGAGAATTGAGATTTAGCATATGTATTTCAAAATATTCTTAGGTATCCAAAGAACTCTGATACCGAAGGCAAGATATATAGATAAATACTATATATATATATATCTATATATATCTATATATAAGGACAGAATACTTTTTGTTTCTATAAACCAGACTAATGTTTCTACCATAGCAACCAACCTACATGAAACAACCCCAAACCTTAGTCACCATGGCTACTGTTTTTTTTATATGGCCAACTGTAATACACACAAATGACAACAGGTGCTTATTTGACGATAGAAATAGTTTGCCAACCTTTGGCTGCAGGATCCATGTCTATTCCCTGTGAGCGACTGATTAGCTCCTCTCCACGATGTTTAAGAGCTTCAAAGGAGGGCTGCAATTTCTCAAGTTCCATAAGTGTGTTCTTGTTCTCACTGATGCAATCACGAATCTTCTCCACTTCTGCAGGTATCAGAGGAGGCATGTGTAGGCGGGATGCCATGCTTTCTAGAGTCTCCAACATGGGGACTACCTTGTCATGGAACTGGGAGAGAGGAAGTATGGGAATGAGGTTACAGATATGCATGACATACAAGACACAGAAAAAACAGGGCATAAACAGTCAGAGACAAAGTGGCGGTTAAAAACTAATCAAGCATTATGACACTTACCTCCGCAATCTGTAATGCAGAATAGTCAAGCCGACAGGGACATGTTACCATGGCAGCACAACAGAAAGTTAACACATTCCACAAGGAAAGGGAGGTGACGTGACGTGAGATGAGAGGAGAGATGGGGGGTTAGTGCAGCATGAACCACAACAACTCAACAATGCAAACACAATAACACATATGCAAACACAACAACACATGAGCAAACCATGGAACAAGCAAATGTCTTGATATAAAACAAGAGGGGTATGTAGTCTATAGATGCAGATTTCTGCATAAGGTACATGGCATAGGTACATGGCAAGAGGGAAAATGGAAATTTAGGGGGTCAGTCATTAAGTTTCAACCTAACCATGACTTGCAAGACAAACTTGGTTTTATGAAATATAAGTATCAGCACTTTGTATACATAAGACTACAGTTCAATAATATTGAGGAAGCCTTAATTTGAACTCATGTTTGGCTAGTGTAAAGATGTTAAAACAAGGTAATTATATGCAGTACAACTTGTTACCCCAGCTTCCTCATTGCTTGGCAGAAGGACACAGACAGTGAGTAATATTTCACCACTAGGAGGCAGGGCACTGAAAAAAGCACATACTGTACTTCATCCTAGCCACTATATTCCTTTGCTTCTCCTCACAATTATCCCAGCATGTGGACAGGAAATGGATCAGAGAAAATCAGCAAACATGGAAAAGTATCTAATGGTAAAAATCACTTTTTGCCTTCATGGGTAGAAGAACACAATCGATGGGAAGTGCCAAGGTCACACTCAACTAGGAATGTCAGAGACTGTACAGCCACCTCATAAAGGTTTATGCCAAAAGCAACCATAACAAAGGCACTTCCAGTCCTTCATAAGACCTTTGTAAAGGAGTCAGTACAACAAAACTCCCGAGACAGACACACCCACAGACCACACACCAAAGAGTGCTGCTGGTTGATATGAATGCCAGAGACAGCCTTAGGTTGGAATGAGGGAACTGCACAAAGATGTTTGTTAAAATATTCAAAGCTCCGAGAGATAAAATTGTGAGAGATTAAGTAGTAACCAATCAGCTCCTGTCATTTTTCAAACACAGCCTGTAAATTGTAAGGTAGAAGTTGATTGCCTAGTACTTTCTCTCGGAGCTTTGATAAATACCCCCCTTAAAATTGAACACAGGTGGAAGGAAAACAGGATTTTAATGACGTACCAGTAAATCCTTTTCTCATAATCCACAAGGGATATGGGGGAGACTTAGTACGATGGGGTATAGACGGGGTCCAAAGGAGCCGGTGCACTTTAAATTTCTTCATTGGATGTGCTGGCTCCTCCCCGCTATGCCCCCTCCTACAGTCAGTTATAGGTAAAACAGTGCCCGAAGGAGAAAGGACATATACATGAGAGAAGGAACATGACAACAAAGAGTGGTGAGATTTAACACCAGCACACCACAAACATATAACAACCAGCAACGGCTGGTAACAATAACAGCAACAGCTGAACAGGTAACCACATAACAGAGAACCTGCAGCAAAGTCAACGCACTGAGGCGGGCTCCCAGTATACCTTATGGACTACGAGAAAAGGATTTACCGGTAGGTAATTAAAATCCTATTTCTAGCATCCATAAGGGATATTGGGGAGACTTAGTGGGTCATTCCGACCCGTTCGCACGTAGCGGTTCTTCGCTGCGGTGAGAACAGGTCTGGAATGCGCGTGCGACGTTGCACGGCGACTTACAACGACGCTTACAGAGAAGAAAGCAGTCGCAGCAGTGCCCGCAAAGAAGATGGACAGCAAGAGGGCACTCCAGGGCGTCAACCTACCATTTGCTGCCGTTTTCGGGGAGTGGTAAGCAAAACGCAGGCATGTCCAGGCAAACGGAAGGCGGAGGAGTGACATCAAAGCCGGGCCCATCATCGCTGGATCCATCGCACAGGGTAAGTAGGTCTAGGGCTGCTCTTGTTTTGAGTGAAACTTTTTTAGCATAGTAGGGCTGCACAAGCGATCGCAGCCCTGCTATGCTAAAATACACTCCCCCATAGGTGGAGATTAGTTGATCGCACCAGCAGCAAAAAGTTGCTTGGTGCGATCAACTCGGGATGACCCCCTTAGTACGATGGGGACATCCCGAAGCTTCCAGAACGGGCGGGAATGTGCAGAGACTTCTGCAGCACTGCCTGCCCAAACTGGGTATCCTCTTTGGCCAGGGTATCAAACTTGTAGAACTTCACAAAGGTGTTCTTCCCCAACCAGGTAGCAGCTCGGCATAGTTGCAATGCCGAGACTCCTCGGGAAGCCGCCCAGGAAGAGACCACAGATCTTGTATAGTAAGCCTAAGCCAACAAGCAATAGACTGCTTCGAAGCAGGACAACCCTTTTTCTGCGCATAGAGCGCAAACAAGGAATCGGTCTTTCTGATCCGAGCCGTCCGCTTGACATACAGTAGATCTTTAAGGTTCGCACCGCATCTAATGCCTTTGGAGGAGCAGAAGAGTCAAAACTGGACGGAACCACAATAGATTGATTCAGGTGAAACGCAGAGACAACCTTCGGCAGGAACTGCTGCCTAGTCCTGAGCTCCGCTCTGTCCTCGTAAAAGACCAAGTATGACCTTGTACACGATAAGGCCCCCAATTCTGAGACACGCCTAGCAGAAGCCAAGGCCAGTAACATCACGGTCTTCCACGTGAGGTACTTGTCTTCTACCGTCATCATAGGCTCAAACCAGGAGGACTGTAGAAATTCCAACTCCACAATCAAATCTCAGGGCGCCGTAGGCGGCACAAAAGGAGGTTTTATGTGGAGTATCACTTTCAAGAAGTTTGAACTTCTGTCAACACTGCCAATTTCTTTTGGAAGAAAATGGAGAGAGCTAAAATCTGGACCTTAATGGAACCCAGACACAAGCCCATATCCACACCAGACTGCAGGAAACGTAAGAAATGTCCCAAGTGGAACTCTGCAGGTGGATACTTGCGTTCCTCGCACCCAGAGACATATCTTCTCCAAATATGATAGTGTTTTGACGTCACAGGTTTCCTGGCCTGAACCATGGTAGCAATAACCTTTTTGGAAAGGCCTATATGAGTTAGGATGTTTCGCTCAACCTCCATGCCATCAAACGAAGTCGCCGTAAGTCCGGGTAGACGAAAAGGTCCTTGTTGAAGATGATCTCTTCTAAGTGGTAGAGGGCAAGGGTCTTCGACGGACATGTCCAGAAGATCCGCGTACCATGCCCTCCTAAGCCAATCGAGGGCAATCAGAATTGCCTGGACTCCTTGATTTCTGATTCGCTTGAGCACCTTTGGGAGCAACGGAATCGGAGGAAACAGGTAGACCAGCCGGTAAGGCCAAGGCGATGTCAGTGCATCCACTGCCCTCGCCTGAGGGTCCCTGGTTCGTGAGCAATACCAGTGAAGCTTCTTGTTGAGATGATAAGACATCATGTCTATCAGTGGCAGCTCCACCGTGGATGATCTGTTGGAACACCTGTTGATGGAGACCCCACTCCCCCGGGTGTAGATCGTGACGACTCAGGAAGTCTGCTTCCCAGTTGTCTACTCCCGGAATGAAGATTGCGGACATTGCTCTTGCATTTCTTTTTGTCCAGAGGAGTATCCTTGACACTTCTCGCATGCAGGCTCTGCTTTTCGTACCCCCTTGCCGATAGATGTACGCCACTGCTGTGGCATTGTCCGACTGTACTTGGATCGCATGATCCTTGAGCAGAAAAGAGTCCTGAAGCAGAGCATTGTAGATCGCCCAAAGTTCAAGAATGTTGATCGGAAGGAGGCTGTCGCGGGCTGATCACCTTCCCTGGAATTGCGCCCCTTGGATGAAAGCTCCCCATCCTCGTAGACTCGCATCCGTCGTGTGGAGGGTCCACTCCTGAATCCCGAAACTCCGGCCCTCCAGTAGATTGGAGGACTGCAGCCACCACAGGAGGGAAATCCTGGCCTGAAGTGACAGCCGAATCATCCGGTGCATCTGTAGATGTGATTTGGACCACTTGCTCAGGAGATCCAACTGAAATGTTCTGGCATGGAACCTCCCATATTGGATCGCCTCGTGTGAGGCGACCATCTTTCCCAACAATCTTATGCAAAGATGGATAGACACTCGAGTAGATCGGAGCACCATGTGGACCATCTCCTGAAGTGTTCTCGCCTTGTCCTCCGGTTGGAACACCTTCTGGGCCACAGTATCCAGCAACATCCCTAGGAACAGGAGCCGCTGAGTTGGCTCCAGGTGGGACTTCTGTAAGTTGAGGATCCACCCATGGTGTGACAGAAGGTGGATAGTGCGGTCGATATGGAGCAATAAAAGCTCCCTGGATCTTGCTTTTATCAGAAGATCGCCCAGGTAAGGGACAACATTGACCTCCTGGATCCGGAGCTGGAACATCATCTCCGCCATCACCTTCGTGAATACCCTCGGAGCTGTGGACATGCCGAAGGGCAGTGCCTGGAATCGGTAGTGATCGTCCAGCAGGGCAAACCTCAGGTGCGCCTGATGAGGTGGCCAAATCAGAATATGGAGGTAGGCGTCCTTGATTTCCAAGGAAACCATGAATTCCTGGTCTTCCAGGCCCGCAATCACTGCTCGCAAGGATTCCATTTTGAACTTGAACACCTTTAAGTAAGGATTCAAGGACTTCAGATTCAAAATGGGTCTTACCGAACTGTCTGGCTTCGGTACCACAAACAGGTTTGAGTAGTAACCCTCATTGTGGTATTGGTACTGGAACAATGACATGGGACTGGACCAACTTTTGGATGGCCCGTCGTAACGTAACCTGCGTATCCTCCAAAGCTGGTAAGCTTGATTTGAAAAATCGTTGGGGAGGAGCACCATCGAACTCCAGCTTGTAGCCCTGAGAAATGAGATCCTTGACCCAGGTATCCTGACAGGAAACCTCCCAGATGCGGCTGAAGTGACGCCGTCAGGCTCCCACCTCGAGATCCACTCGGGGTGGGTGGTCACCGTCATGCTGAGGCCTCAGTAGAAGCAGATCTGGTGGACTGTTCCTGAGAATCGGAGTTTGCAGGCATTCTTGTCTTACCTCTGGTGCCTCTAGCCGCATTGGAGGCACCTCTGGCCCTAGATTTAAATCTGTTAGACCGAAAGGACTGAATAGACGGCCCCGGGTAGGAGCGTCTCGCCGGCGGGGCCCCAGAGGAAATCCATGTATCCAACTCAATCCCAAAGAGCCATTCCCCAGAGAAGGGGAGGGATTCTACACTGCGCTTGGATTCTGCGTCCGCTATCCACTGATGCAACCACAAGGCCATGAGCGCCGACACTGCAATGGCAGAAGTCCTAGCATTAATATTCCCCATTTCCTTCAGCGAATCACACAGAACGCTTGTAGTGTCCTGAATGTGCCTTTAGGAGGGTCACCGTAGTGACCAGAGGCATATCCCCGGAGAGACCCTCCTGAATTTAAGTGGCCCACGAATGAATAGCATGGGTCATCCAGCAGCCCGCTATGACTGGCCTTTTCGATACACCTGCTGCCAAGTAAATAGATTTAGTGTAGCCTCTATTTTTCTGTTCCCAGGATCCTTTATAGCAAAGGAGCCCGGGGCAGGCAGCACCGCCTTTTTGGACAGTCGAGAGACTGATACATCAAACCCCCGGGGGTTCTTCCCAAAATTTCCTACCTTCAGGAGCAAATGGGAAAGTGCGCAAAAACTTTTTTGACACTTGGAATTTTTTGTCTGGATGTTTCCAGGCCAACTTGAAAAGGTCATCTAACTCTGCAGAATCAGGGAAAGTGACATTAGGCTTGTTTTGTGTAAAGAAAAATGACTGCTGTGACGCAGTGTCCTCTAGAGGGAGCTTTAACACGTCCCATATAGCCAAAATGAGGGGTTCAATACCCTGAGCAGACTTAGAATCCCACTAACGGGATCCAAGTCCTCTCCATCCTCCTGTATTTCCTCATCTGAATCAGAGAGTAGAGCAGGCAAACCACGCTTCTGTGGTGCTGCATGAGAGAGGGGGGTGGGGGCTGTGTAACATCTGCCCTAGCAGCTAAGTCTGCAACAGCCTGTTGTAGTAGCTGAGTTTTCTGTACATTAGCAGTGAGCTGGGATGACATATCAGGCATCATTGTTTTAAGAGACCCTAGCCAGGAGGGCTCTGGACCCTCTCCCCCTGACCCTTCACTGATTTCTGAAGATTGGCTGCATTGTTCACAAGAAACAGAATCAGATGATACTGGAAAGAATCTAGTGTGACATACAACTTGTGATTACCCATGTTTCACAGTAAGCACAAGAACATATACCCACACACAGACAGTAATACTTTTCAAGCCTGCCCATACTGTATATGAGAGTAGACACAGAGAGAGAGAGAGAGAAAGAGAGAAAAAGAGAGAGAGAGAGAGAGAGAGAGACCAGCACACCCCTAGCTACACAGTCCCAGTGAGGCTGACAGCTAGTTATATCACAGTAACAATAATAATTTCTGTCCTGTAGAGGACCCAGATAATGTACAAAAGTGTCTCTCCCCCTTTGCTACACCCTGTACCAGTTTTCCAGCGTGTCTTGTGAGGCAGGAAGCGCTGTGTGCAGTCTGTGGCTGCATTAAGCAGAGGAAGGTGCCAAAATGCCTCTGGTCCCGCTCTGAGGTAGCTCCGCCCCCTCCAATGGCGCCAGAGCTACAGTGATTTTTTTATACTGGCAAAGTCTCCTGTCTGCTTAAAAACATCACACAAGTGCTAGTTCAAGCTATCTGATGCCAGTCTACATGGGGGGCTCTATCGGGTCCCCCCCAGGAAAGTCCTGTATGCCGCGCCCGCGTTCAGCCGCACCTTGAACTGGGGGACCCCCTAGCGGGGCCACCAGTTTGTACTCACCACAGTCGTCACCTTCAGGCATATGTTAGGGGTGTGCGGCTGAAAAACAACCCCTCAGGACGGTGGTTCTGCAGCGGGTAAGCAGCTCTGCACCTCGCAAGGCCAGTGACCGTCATCCCCCCTAACTCCCACGGTGCAGGTATGCTGTTGCCCAAACAGCATACAGAAAATAACAAACGTTTAAAAGAAATTGAAGAAAACTCTCTGGAGCTCAGAGATGTGCATACTTTCCTGAGGGCTCTTTTTTCTAAACTGCCTGTGGGAGAGGGCATAGAGGGGAGGAGCCAGCACACCCAGTGAAGAAATTTAAAGTGCACTGGCTCCTTTGGACCCAGTCTATACCCATCGTACTAAGTCTTCCCCAATATCCCTTATGGATGCTAGAGAAAATAAGAATTTACTTACCGATAATTCTATTTCTCATAGTCCGTAGTGGATGCTGGGGACTCCGTAAGGACCATGGGGAATAGCGGCTCCGCAGGAGACTGGGCACATCTAAAGAAAGCTTTAGGACTAACTGGTGTGCACTGGCTCCTCCCCCTATGACCCTCCTCCAAGCCTCAGTTAGGATACTGTGCCCGGACGAGCGTACACAATAAGGAAGGATTTTGAATCCCGGGTAAGACTCATACCAGCCACACCAATCACACCGTATAACCTGTGATCTGAACCCAGTTAACAGCATGATAACAGAGGAGCCTCTGAAAGATGGCTCACAACAATAATAACCCGATTTTTGTAACAATAACTATGTACAAGTATTGCAGACAATCCGCACTTGGGATGGGCGCCCAGCATCCACTACGGACTATGGGGTATATGCAATAGCGGGCGAATTCGCGGCAATTATCGCCGTTTTTTCAATTCGACCAAATTCGCCAGGTGAATTCCGGAAGGTGGCTTCCGGAATTCACCATATGCAATGAAAAACGGATTCGCCAGAGTCGCGGGCGAAAATCGGCCGATTTGGCGGATTTTGCCGCGATTTTAAAAAACGGGAAAAAACGGGGAAAACCCCGAAAAAAAAATGGCGTGGGGTCCCCCCTCCAAAGCATAACCAGCCTCGGGCTCATCGAGCTGGTCCTGGTTCTAAAAATGCAGGGGAAAAATCGGCCAGGGATCCCCCGTATTTTTAAAACCAGCACCGGGCTCTGCGCCTGATGCTGGTGCCAAAAATACGGGGGACAAAAAGAGTAGGGGTCCCCCGTATTTTTAACACCAGCATCGGGCTCCACTAGCTGGACAGATAATGCCACAGCCGGGGGTCACTTTTATGCCGTGCCCTGCGGCCGTGGCATCAAATATCCAACTAGTCACCCCTGGCCGGGGTACCCTGGGGGAGTGGGGACCCCTTCAATCAAGGGGTCCCCCCCCCCCAGCCACCCAAGGGCCAGGGGTGAAGCCCGAGGCTGTCCCCCCCCATCCAATGGGCTGCGGATGGGGGGGCTGATAGCCTTTGTGATAAAAAAAAAGATATTGTTTTTTCCATTAGTACTACAAGTCCCAGCAAGCCTCCCCCGCAAGCTGGTACTTGGAGAACCACAAGTACCAGCATGCGGAAGAAGAACGGGCCCGCTGGTACCTGTAGTACTACTGGAAAAAAAATACCCAAATAAAAACAGGACACACACACCGTCGACAGTAAAACTTTATTTCACACTACCGACACACACATACTTACCTATGTTCACACGCCGACATCGGTCCTCTTCTCCCTGTAGAATCCACGGATACCTGAAAAGCAAAGTTCAATATACTCACCTTAACCAGGGTCCAGAGATAAATCCACGTACTTGGCAAAAAAATAAAACGCATTTACCCGCACCAAAAACGGACTGAAAGGGGTCCCATGCTGACACATGGGACACCTTTCCACGAATAAGACCTGTCAGTGACAGCTGTCACTGACAGGTCTCTAAGCCAATCAGGAAGCGCAACTTCGTTGCGCTCACCTGATTGGCTGATCGCTGTGACAGCGCATCGCACAGCTCCCTCCATTATATTCAATGGTGGGAACTTAGCGGCTAGCGGTGAGGTCACCCGCCGGTCAGCCGCTGACCGGCGGGTGACCTCACCGCTAGCCGCTAAGTTCCCACCATTGAAAGTAATGGAGCGGCTTTGCGAGGCGCTGTCAGAGTACAGACGGCGTCCAACCAATCAGGTGAGCGCCACGGCAGTAGCGCTTCCTGATTGGCTGAAGGGACATCAGTGACAGGAGTCACGTGATGTCCCGGCATTTGGGAGAAAGGAGTGTAATGTGAAAACATTGGACCCCTTTCTAGTCCGGTATGGCTCGGTGATCGTTTTTTTTTTTTACAAAGTACGTGGATTTACCTCTGGACCTGGACCTCTGGACGCTGGAAGGTGAGTATAATTTTTTGACAGGTACCCTCGGATCGTCGGTGATCGTTGCAGTCGGCGTGTCAACACAGGTAAGTATGTGTGTGTCGGTGTATGAAATAAAGTTTTACTGTCGACGGTGTGTGTGTCCTGTTTTTATTTGGGTATTTTTTTTCCAGTAGTACTACAGGTACCAGCGGGCCCGTTCTTCTCCCGCATGCTGGTACTTGTGGTTCTCCAAGTACCAGCTTGCGGGGGAGGCTTGCTGGGACTTGTAGTACTAATGGAAAAAACAATATCTTTTTTTTATCACAAAGGCTATCAGCCCCCCCATCCGCAGCCCATTGGATGGGGGGGGACAGCCTCGGGCTTCACCCCTGGCCCTTGGGTGGCTGGGGGGGGGGGGGGGCCCTTGATTGAAGGGGTCCCCACTCCCCCAGGGTACCCCGGCCAGGGGTGACTAGTTGGATATTTAATGCCACGGCCGCAGGGCACGGCATAAAAGTGACCCCCGGCTGTGGCATTATCTGTCCAGCTAGTGGAGCCCGATGCTGGTGTTAAAAATACGGGGGACCCCTACTCGTTTTGTCCCCCGTATTTTTGGCACCAGCATCAGGCGCAGAGCCCGGTGCTGGTTTTAAAAATACGGGGGATCCCCTGTCAATTTTTCCCCCGCATTTTTAGAACCAGGACCAGCTCAATGAGCCCGAGGCTGGTTATGCTTTGGAGGGGGGACCCCACGCCATTTTTTTTCCTGATTTTACCGTTCCAGCAATAAAAAAAAAAAAAAAAAAAAAAAAAATATTTTAAAAAATATATAAATAATATTTGTGCCTCCCCCCCCCAAAAAAAAGTACCTAATCCCTTCTAATATAAATAGATCTGCTATTCCAAAAAAAAAAAAACACAAAAAAAAACATGTTTAAATTTTTTTTATTTGTTTTCACCCTCCAAAGTGTGGCGGATTGAAAATCGCGAATTTGCTGTCTAAAAGCACTGCAGGCGAATTTCCAAACTTGAATTGAATATGCTGGAGGCGAATTGCAGCATCTGTACCATTGCAGAAAAGGCGAATGCGGAAAAAGGCGAATTGAGAAAAGGCGAATTTTGACGGTCCGTTTTTTTGCGAAAAAGTACTGCACTGCATAGGCGAATTGATTTTTTGAGGCGAAAACGTTCCGGAATTCGCCTTTTTTTGAAATTCGCCCGCTATTGCATATACCCCTATGAGAAATAGAATTATCGGTAAGTAAATTCTTATTTTCTCTAACGTCCTAAGTGGATGCTGGGGACTCCGTAAGGACCATGGGGATTATACCAAAGCTCCCAAACGGGCGGGAGAGTGCGGATGACTCTGCAGCACCAAATGAGAGAACTCCAGGTCCTCCTCAGCCAGGATATCAATTTTGTAGAATTTTACAAACGTATTTGCTCCTGACCAAGTAGCTGCTCGGCAAAGTTGTAAAGCCGAGACCCCTCGGGCAGCCGCCCAAGATGAGCCCACCTTCCTTGTGGAGTGGGCATTTACAGATTTTTGGCTGTGGCAGGCCTGCCACAGAATGTGCAAGCTGAATTGTACTACAAATCCAACGAGCAATAGTCTGCTTAGAAGCAGGAGCACCCAGCTTGTTGGGTGCACACAGGATAAACAGCGAGTCAGATTTCCTGACTCCAGCCGTCCTGGAAACATATATTTTCAGGGCACTGACAACGTCTAGCAACTTGGAGGCCTCCAAGTCCCTAGTAGCCGCAGGCACCACCAATAGGTTGGTTCAGGTGAGACGCTGAAACCACCTTGGGGAGAAACTGAGGACGAGTCCTCAATTCCGCCCTGTCCGAATGGAAAATCAGATAAGGGCTTTTTCAGGATAAAGCCGCCAATTCTGACACGCGCCTGGCCCAGGCCAGGGCCAACAGCATGACCACTTTTCATGTGAGATATTTTAACTCCACAGATTTAAGTGGTTCAAACCAATGTGACTTTTGGAACCCAAAACTACATTGAGATCCCAAAGTGCCACTGGAGGCACAAAAGGAGGCTGTATATGCAGTACCCCTTTTACAAACGTCTGAACTTCAGGGACTGAAGCTAGTTCTTTTTGGAAGAAAATTGACAGGGCCGAAATTTGAACCTTAATGGACCCCAATTTCAGGCCCATAGATACTCCTGTTTGCAGGAAATGTAGGAATCGACCCAGTTGAATTTCCTCCGTCGGGCCTTACTGGCCTCGCACCACGCAACATATTTTCGCCAATTGCGGTGATAATGTTTTTGCGGTTACATCCTTCCTGGCTTTGATCAGGATAGGGATGACTTCATCCGGAATGCCTTTTTTCCTTCAGGATCCGGCGTTCAACCGCCATGCCGTCAAACGCAGCCGCGGTAAGTCTTGGAACAGACAGGGTCCTTGCTGGAGCAGGTCCCTTCTTAGAGGTAGAGGCCACGGATCCTCCGTGAGCATCTCTTGAAGTTCCGGTTACCAAGTCCTTCTTGGCCAATCCGGAGCCACGAATATAGTGCTTTCTCCTCTCCATCTTATCAATCTCAGTACCTTGGGTATGAGAGGCAGAGGAGGGAACACATACACTGACTGGTACACCCACGGTGTTACCAGAGCGTCTACAACTATTGCCTGAGGGTCTCTTGACCTGGCGCAATACCTGTCGAGTTTTTTAATCATGTGGACGACTTCTGGGTGAAGTCCCCACTCTCCCGGGTGGTCTCCCGGGTGGAGGTCGTGCTGAGGAAGTCTGCTTCCCAGTTGTCCACTCCCGGAATGAATACTGTTGACAGTGCTATCACATGATTTTCCGCCCAGCGAAGAATCCCTGCAGCTTCTGCCATTGCCCTCCTGTTTCTTGTGCCACCCTGTCTGTTTACGTGGGTGACTGCCATGATGTTGTCCGATTGGATCAACACCGGCTGACCTTGAAGCAGAGGTCTTGCTAAGCTTAGAGCATTGTAAATGGCCCTTAGCTTCAGGATATTTATGTGAAGTGATGTATCCAGGCTTGACCCTAAGCCCTGGATATTCCTTCCCTGTGTGACTGCTCCCCAGCCTCGCAGGCTGGCATCCGTGGTCACCAGGACCCAGTCCTGAATGCCGAATCTGCGGCCCTCTAGAAGATGAGCACTCTGCAACCACCACAGGATGGATACCCTTGTCCTTGGTGACAGGGTTATCCGCTGATGCATCTGAAAATGCGACCCGGACCATTTGTCCAGTAGGTTCCACTGGAAAGTTCTTGCGTGGAATCTAACGAATGGGATTGCTTCGTAGGAAGCCACCATTTTTACCCAGAACCCTTGTGTATTGATGCACTGAGACTTGGTTCGGTTTTAGGAGGTTCCTGACTAGCTCGGATAACTCCCTGGCTTTCTCTTCCGGGAGAAACACCTTTTTTCTGGACTGTGTCCAGGAACATCCCTAGGAAACAGAAGACAAGTCGTCGGAACCAGCTGCGATTTTGGAATATTGAGAATCCAATCGTGCTGCCGCAACACTACCTGAGATAGTGCTACACCGACTTCCAACTGTTCCCTGGATCTTACCCTTATCAGGGAATCGTCCAAGTAAGGGATAACTAAAATTTCCTTCCTTCGAAGGGATATCATTTCGGCCATTACCTTGGTAAAGACCCGGGGTGCCGTGGACCATCCCTACGGCAGCGTCTGAACTGATAGTGACAGTTCTGTACCATAACCTGAGGTACCCTTGGTGAGAAGGGTAAATTTTGACATGAAGGTAAGCATCCTTGATGTCCCGAGACATCATGTAGTCCCCTTCTTCCAGGTTCGCAATCACTGCTCTGAGTGACTCAATCTTGAATTTGAACCTCTGTATGTAAGTGTTCAAAGATTTTAGATTTAGAATCGGTCTCACCGAGCCGTCTGGCTTCGGTACCACAATAGTGTGGAATAATACCCCGTTCCCTGTTGCAGGAGGGGTACCTTGATTATCACCTGCTGGGAATACAGCTTGTGAATGGCTTCCAAAACTGCCTCCCTGTCAGAGGGAGACGTCGGTAAAGCCGACTTTTGGAAACGGCGAGGGGGAGACGTCTCGAATTTCAATATGTACCCTTGAGATATTACCTGAAGGATCCAGGGGTCTACTTGTGAGTGAGCCCACTGAAATTCATTGAGAACGGGCCCCCACCGTGCCTGAGCTTGTAAGGCCCTAGCGTCATACTGAGGGCTTTGCAGAGGCGGGAAAGGATTTTTGTTCCTGGGAACTGGGTAATCTCTTCAGCCTTTTTCCTCTCCCTCTGTCACGAGCAGAAAAGAGGAACCTTTTGTCCGCTTGCCAACAAAGGACTGCGCCTGATAATACGGCGTCTTATTTTGAGAGGCGACCTGGGGTACAAACGTGGATTTCCCAGTTGTTGCCGTGGCCACCAGGTCTAAAAGACCGACCCCAAATGTCCCCTTTCAAAGGCAATACTTCCAAATGCCGTTTGGAATCCGCATCACCTGACCATTTTACTGGTAGAATTGGACAACGCACTTATACTTGATGCCAGTCGGCAAATATTCCGCTGTGCATCACGCATATATAGAAATGCATCTTTTAAATGCTCTATAGGCAATAATATACTATCCTTATCTAGGATATCAATATTTCCAGTCAGGGAATCCGACCATGCCAACCCAGCACTGCACCTCCAGGCTGAGGCGATTGCTGGTCGCAGTATAACACCAGTATGTGTGTGAATACATTTTTGGATACCCTCCTGCTTTCTATCAGCAGGATCCTTAAGGGCGGCCATCTCATGAGAGGGTAGAGCCCTTGTTCTTACAAGCGTGTGAGCGCCTTATCCCCCCTAGGGGGTGTTTCCCAACGCACCCTAACCTCTGGCGGGAAAGGGTATACAGCCAATACTTTTTAAGAAATTATCAATTGTTATCGGGGGGAAACCCACGCATCATCACACACCTCATTTTATTTCTCAGATTCAGGAAAACTACAGGTAGTTTTTCCCTCACCGAACATAATACCCCTTTTTGGTGGTACTCGTATTATCAGAAATGTATAAAACATTTTCCATTGTCTCAATCATGTAACGTGTGGCCCTACTGGAAATCACGGTTGTCTCTTCACCGTCGACACAGTAGTCAGTATCCGTGTCGGCGTCTGTATCTGCCATCTGAGGTAACGGGCGCTTTAGAGCCCCTGACGGCCTATGAGACGTCTGGACAGGCACAAGCTGAGTAGCCGGCTGTCTCATGTCAACCACTGTTTTTTTTTTTGTTTTTTTATACAGAGCTGACACTGTCACGTAATTTTCAACAGTACATCCACTCAGGTGTCGACCCCCTAGGTGGTGACATCACTGTTACAGACACTCTGCTCCGTCTCCACATAATTTTTCTCCTCATACATGTCGACACAAACGTACCGACACACAGCACACACACAGGGAATGCTCTGATAGAGGACAGGACCCCACTAGCCCTTTGGGGAGACAGAGGGAGAGTATGCCAGCACACACCAGAGCGCTATATATATATATACAGGGATAACCTTATATAAGTGTTTTTCCCCTTATAGCTGCTGTATGTTTTAATACTGCGCCTAATTAGTGCCCCCCTCTCTTTTTTTTTACCCTTTCTGTAGTGTAGTGACTGCAGGGAAGAGCCAGGGAGCTTCCCTCCAACTGAGCTGTGAGGGAAAATGGCGCCAGTGTGCTGAGGAGATAGGCTCCGCCCCCTTTTCGGCGGCCTTATCACCCGTTTTTCTGTATATTCTGGCAGGGGTTAAATGCATCCATATAGCCCAGGAGCTATATGTGATGTATTTTTTGCCATGTAAGGTATTTTTATCATGTTTTATTGCGTCTCAGGGCGCCCCCCCCAGCGCCCTGCACCCTCAGTGACCGGAGTATGAAGTGTGCTGAGAGCAATGGCGCACAGCTGCAGTGCTGTGCGCTACCTTATTGAAGACAGGAACGTCTTCTGCCGCCGATTTTTCCGGACCTCTTCGCTCTTCTGGCTCTGTAAGGGGGCCGGCGGCGCGGCTCCGGGACCCATCCAGGCTGGGCCTGTGATCGTCCCTCTGGAGCTAATGTCCAGTAGCCAAGAAGCCCAATCCACTCTGCACGCAGGTGAGTTCGCTTCTTCTCCCCTTAGTCCCTCGATGCAGTGAGCCTGTTGCCAGCAGGTCTCACTGAAAATAACAAACCTAAACTAAAACTTTCACTAAGAAGCTCAGGAGAGCCCCTAGTGTGCACCCTTCTCGTCGGGCACAGAAATCTAACTGAGGCTTGGAGGAGGGTCATAGGGGGAGGAGCCAGTGCACACCAGTTAGTCCTAAAGCTTTCTTTAGATGTGCCCAGTCTCCTGCGGAGCCGCTATTCCCCATGGTCCTTACGGAGTCCCCAGCATCCACTTAGGACGTTAGAGAAATCATGGATGATAAGAGATTGGAGTTAAAACTCTGATCTGATGACCCGCAGTAGGGCAGATGACAGCATGCCCACCAGCCCTTATGTGATGTAATGGAAAGCATTTCTGTACTCTGGCATATCTGGGAGTGCAAAAGAGGAAGAAACTATTCAGAAGGAGCTCGATATAAAAAGAAAAAGTCATCCAATATACCTGAATGACTATGGTGAATAGCAGGGGTCAGACATGGTGTGCAACCAGGAGTCAGCAAAGAGGAAACGGGCACCAACCGCTTCCATGTCCCTAGGTTCTATCCAATGGTTGGGAGAATGTATCACTTCTCAACAAGCTTTATAGCTCTCCAGTCTAGGAGCCCAGGGGCTGGAGTACTACTTCTTTAGGTGATGGCCATGGAGAAAAAGGAGCTCTTTGGACAACCAAATAACTTTTTGGGTTTATTCTGCGTAAGGAAGGAACTCTTCTGACCTATGAAACATTGAGAAGCACGAGTACGGGCTTGTGATCTTTGGGAAGGCTGGGTAGATCACCCTGGTAGCTTAGGATTCTCCTGATTTGGTTAGGGACAAAAGATGGAGTGTGGAACTCTGCTATAAGACTGGGCTGATGGTGTCCCTCTAATAGCATAAACCTAAATAAGTGCAAATAAATGAGAAGGGAAATTGGTGTGCTTTAGGGAGGAGGGGCCCTCTTGCTACTGGTATAACATAACCCACTGGCTGTAAGTTTACTGCTACAGGATAAATCAGTGTTTCCCAACTACGGTCCTCAAGGCACACTAACAGTCCTGGTTTTAGTGATATCCAGGCTTGAACACAGGTGACTTCCTTAGTATCCTCATTTATTTTGATTTAACCATCTGTGCTGAAGCCTGGATATCACTAAAACTTGCACTGTAGATGTGCCTTGAGGACCGTGGTTGGGAATGCCTGGGATAAATGGTTGATCTGTATACTAGAAAACAACAACCACCATATAAATCTGCATACAATAGGTCCTGCTAAGGCTGTAAGCAAAATGTTTTCCACAAGCCATGCAGAGCCTGTGCTACGGACATGTGGACTGCTCTTCTATGCCAAAGGAGAACAAATAAAGTAGCAGCAGAAACTGAGGGCATATACCTGAGATGCCTGTGCTAGTGCATCATCCAGTGCCATTGCCATCTTTCGCACATCCTCTTTAATTCTCAGATACAACTCTTCTGCTTTTTTGTACTTCTCCTGCACAGCTGCCCCTTCTTCAGGATTCAGATCACACAGGTGTGGCCCAATCTTCAGCAGTTTGTCAATGTGAGGTTTGTGCTCAGACACGGATTCCCTTATTTCCTGCAATTTTAGCAAAGCAGTTAGCGTGAAATATTTGGTTCACTCTGGTAAGAGAACAAACTTCATATGTGGAAAGTTACAGTGGGTCAGCACTGAATGGGACCTGCAATGTAGGAGATATGACTGGCGTAATTGCTGCCCTGTGCCTTGGGAAATCAAACAAAACTATTAAATGTCTTATAAATAGCTTGTACAGCATGAAGACTGATGGGTAGAAAATGAGTCTGCAAGGTGTATAACTTACCCTTATTTCTTCTTGTTGCTGTCGGAGCATCTCATGATCAACAGCAGGAGGTGGCAGCTGGGAAATCATGGTCTGCATTTCATCAATCCAAGGATTTAATTCTTCATAAGTTTCCCAGAACTGCCCCACAAGCACATGGGCACGCTCCAGGCGTGCAGACCGCTCGGAGTTTAGGTGGCTCACATCATCATACTGCTGCAGCAGAAGCTTTGTTTTCTCCTGCAAGAAAACGCAGACACTTGCCTCAATAAATCCAGCAATCACAGTTATTAAGCAGAAGGTCACTTTGTAATATCACACTTACTTGTAAAGTGGCTTTCTGTTCATCCCCACATGTACCTAGGATCTCTTCATGGGTGCCAACCAGTTCATCAATAGAATCCTTGTGGCGGATAATATCTACAGAGAATGCCTGCGCAGTAACAATACTGGATTAATCATCTGAGGTACTAGAACATGTTGTGTACATTGGAAAGTGCAGCTATGCATCATCGTACGAAAGGAAAGTCACTGAGCTCTGGTTACATTATAGCACATTTTATCTACAGCACAAGTTTACAGGTTAATAAGAAGTACAAGAGCATAAATTACCAGCTCAGACAAAAAGCAGACTTGTTATTTAAGCTGCATTGTCATTAAATTTGTCGACTGGACTTAAAAAAAACCCCTCAAAATGCCTTATACTGACAATATAAAACATTTTCATTTATATCACGACTGAAGAGAATAGATCAGCAGAACTGTACATTTTACCGTAAACGTTTCACATGCACATCGATAGTTAAGCAGTAGTAATACCTTTTGCACCTGGAGCTGGGCTGTGGTCTGATCCTGCTCCAAACAGATCGGCCCCAGTGCCAAAAGTTTTCTCCTGGTCTCAGTCACCCAGGCTAACTCTGCGTCAGCAGCTTGCTCATACTGCCAGGAAAGGAGCAAAGACGAAGTAGGACAATGAAGCACACACATTGCGGACACGTTGAACAGTGACAGCTTGTAGCTGGATTAAACAGTGGCAAACACACAAATCACGGTTTCCATATGCTTTTAAAAAGGGTTGTTCACCTTCAGATGACTCCATGGATGTGTTAATTTGTGCATCAGCCTGCTGAATTTAGTAAATACCATGTTCTATCTTTATACCAGCTATACAGAGTTGTACATTGCTGTTGCCCTTTGAAGTGATAAAATATTGGTCCACATACTAGATAAAATTATATGCAGAAAGCAGACTTGGATGGTATCCAAGCACAAAGCAAATGAAACAACCCTAGATTATGAAAAGACATGGGATGGAATTGCAGAGGAAGAAGTCAAAGCAAAACACAATAATTTGAAACAACATGCAGGTGGCTAAACTAAGGAAATATCCTACAACTTTCTGAAGGTGAACAATCATGTTATATGTTTAATCTATACACAGCCAAGTAAGCCATTTTGTTGGCTGAACCAATAATTTTAACTGTTTAGGAACGAGCACATTATACCTTCAAAATGGTAGACAACACAGACATTAAGCATGCAAAAGCTGCACATACAATACTGAAAAAACTAGGCGAGCTGTGGCCAAACATGACCACAGGCCAGTGCCCATCAGACACATAAGGGATTCTTAAGCACTTAATAGATACATAATAAAGATATAGCAAATAGAACTTGAACACATACAGTGACATACACTGAAACTTAGCCTGCAGAAATGTAAAATAAAAAGCAATTAAATATGAAGCAGAAAACTGCAAAGCCATGTATATCACCCCTGGGCTAAGCTGGATTTAACTGACCAGTAGTGCTGGATACTTTATTACATGACTAGCTACCTGCGCGTTAAAATGATGGAACAACATAACAGTAATGTCAGCACCGGTAGCTTTAAAGTGGCCGAACAGCGCAACACTTGAATTGCTCTGTCGGCACCATCTAGTAGCCGTAGGCATGCAAAACACTTGAATTTCCCCCATAGAGGTGAGGAGCAGTGTTTGCCTTTTATTTTATAGGACTGACTCACTTGTGTTTGATACCGAAGTTTTATTATCCAAACACATTGCAAGGTTTACATTCTACATAAAGTCTATATCATAAACTGTAAAAGATATGAAGCTAGTCTCGTGTTCACATTATTACTACATTATTATCAGACTTAACTGTATGATATATTTTTTTGCTCTTTTTCTGTGTCTTAAAAAGACACAGTTATTTTTGAAGATTGAAACTTTAATCATTAATGCTGTCAAGGGTAGGATTATTTTTAAAACATACAATTGCTAAATGGATAGCACGGGGGGATCGTCAATAAAAAAAAAAATATCACGAAAACCCCCAATTTTTTGTGGCTAATTGGTTACCCCCCCTAAGTATTGTAACAGTAATGTGCATATACATCCTTGAAAAGAAAATGGAGGAAGTCAAAGCTATGGCATAGTTTAAGACAAGCGAGGTGACATCACCCATACACACCAGAAGACTTGAAACATGTGAAAGATGAACCAACTAAAAAATTAGGAATATGAACGATTTCCCTTGAACTCCCTGACAAACGAGATTGAGTGTACACACTGAGCGATTTTACAATCGATCTGCTCTGCTGGGATTGAGGGGACTGAGCTGCATGCATGGACGACTGACGACCCGCTTCAAATGACCACGGGATGACCACGGGTGCGCACATCGTTCGCTGTGTACATACTAGACCATTTGAACAATAGATTGTTCAAAACCGTTGTTATAGCTCAAACTGATGTAAAAAAATATTCTAGTGTGTATGGGCCTCAATACGTATCATAGGAATTGAGACCTTGTATCTAGAATCCCTTCATCCTGACAGTTTTGAAAACCAGAAAGAAACAAATGAATTACTGTTTTGTGATTGGGCCATATACACACAGATATTATCATTGAGCACCTCTACTACAGTCACCATAAGGAGATCATCTACACAATTTCGTGAGCATTGTGTGATAAAACAGAGGCCATTTTTCAATATACATAAGTATATTTTATGAATGGCTTTCCAAACAACAAGTCAAGAGCTGGATAATAGACCTCACACCTCCTCTACATTGTTATGATGGGGAGACAAAGTTATACAGACGCTAAATGCAGTTGTACCAGAATAAATGTTAAATCAGGCCAAGAAAACTTCAAGAAGATATTTGAAATTACGATTTTAAATCTATTTTACCTACTTGCTAAAATGAACAAGAACAGGCTTATCACAAATGGTAAACTTATCTAAGGGGGTGTATACATTTTCAGGGCACATGACAGGGTGGGCTAAGTAGCCATCCAATCAAATGCTACCAACACCCGAGGCCACGCCCTGTTCAAATTTCTTCTGCAAAAGTAAATTGTTCTGTGGATCTTATTAGCACTGGGAGGACACTACAGATATGGAAAGAAGGAAGTTGGAAATGACAGGACAGTTTGCAGTATAAAAAAACCCCACAACATAAACCTCCCCAAATTTCTTTATACATACTGTTCTCAGGTAAAAGTAAATCATTTACAGAGAGCAGGGAGTTAGATGATGTACTGTAAGTCTCCTAATGTTTCATTACCTGTTGTGATCTTTGAATGGCAGCATCTATCTGATCCACCCTGTGTCCGATGGTGGCACTGACTGATCTATACTGCTCATTTGCTTCTGAGACAAGTTTATCTAGACCCTCTCGAGCCCTCCAGGGTACCAGCTCCAGCAGGGCACTGCCCACCTCGTTTATAGTGTCGAGAACAATACGATATTCCATGGCCTCCTTTTTTAGTTCCTGGAATAAAATAAATAAAAGTTTGTCAAACAATTGTTGTTAGGTATGTATTACATGGGTTATCAACTAGCCACATTGGGGCAGATGTATTAACCTGGAGAAGGCATAAGGAAGTGATAAACCAGTGATCTGTGCAAGGTGATAAACACACCAGCCAATCAGCTCCAATATGTAAATTAACAGTTAGGAGATGATTGGCTGCTGCCTTTATCACCTTGCATTTATCACTGGTTTATCACTTTCTTATGCCTCCTCCAGGTTAATACATCTGCCCCATTATTTCAAGTATATAGTTATAATTTTAATTAATGGTTTCTCACCTTTTGCCGCTGCTGGAATTGCGGAATTTGATCTCCAGCACGAGACTGCTTGCTTGACTGAGCCAGTTCCTCCTCTACCCGTCCCAGCCAACTAGTCAGCTCATCGTGAGTAGTCTGGAACTTGCTGGCCAGCTGCAGGGCTTGCTCCAGGGTTCGCAGAGCTTTCCCACTGGATGCTGTAATTTCAGAGTAACGGGTCTTGATGCCATCCAACTTCTCCTGGATCAGCAGCACCTCCTCTCCTATAGTTTGAAAGCAATAGATTGTAATTTTGCAAGCAGGGCCTTCCTACCTCTATGCCTGTCTGTTTTTACCCAGTTTTGTTCTATTACTGTTTTTCTAATTGTAAAGCGCAACAGAATATGCTGCGCTATATAAGAAACTGTTAATAAATAAATAAATATAAATCACAACAGCACTAATATTAACACATCAATGCACAGTTTTATTGTCAGACGAATGTATGTTAAATCGCAAAGTGAGAATGTACATTACCTGTCGTCTGCTTTAGCAGAGCCTGACCATTTTTAACAGCCTGATCCACATGTCTCTTTCTGTTGATAATTTCTTCACTTAGGGTCTGCGTGATATAAAAAAGTTCATTAGACCAGGACATCAAGGTAGAAAGACAACAGGTCTTTACTTTCCTGGTAAACATAGGAACTTGGCACAGACAGCTAAGTGACAAGGGGAGATGTACTTAGCAGTGAAGAGTGGAGAAGAGAGCCAACGGAGAAGTTGCCCATGGCAACCAATCAGCACGGAAGTAACTTTTATAATTTGCATATTATAAAGTGACACAGGGCAGCTGATTGGTTGCCATGGGCAACTTCTCCACTCTTTTCACTGCTTAGTACATCTCCGCCTAAACCAATATAAGAAGTTAGTCTGTATAAAGATTTTACTCAAGTTTTCATATACTAGTGTCACTTGTTTTTATGTTATGATGTTGATTAGAGGTGATTAGGTAATGATAAGACAAGGACTAGCAGCTGGCGCAGTGTGATGGTAGGGGCCAGATGCTGGTGCAGTGTGACACCAGGGGCCCGCAGCTGACGCAGTGTGACACCAGCGGCCTGTAGCTAGTGCTGTGTGACGGTAGGGTCCAACAGCTGGCGTGGTGTGAAGGCAGTTGTAAGCAGTTCAGCAGCAAATACTCATCAATACCTTCACATGAAAGTAGCATAAGTGGATAGGAAGTTAATGGAAATTAGCATGTGCAGTGAAGGTAATGTTGAACAGTTGGCACTATGTGAATGTAGTGACTATTTGATGGTATGTTAAGCTGCTGGCACAGTGTGAAGGTTGAGGGCAGTAGCCAAACAGTAGAAGCTGATATTTTCCTTCAAAAACAAAATTTATACACATTTCCATGGTGAAATCACGCTCCAAGTCCAGCATACACAGTGGAATGAACTGACCAGTCTCCGATCTATTCTTAGAGTATAAATTCCACCGCAAAATGGAATATTCAACTTCAGACCTTGCACCTCTTGTCAAATGGTCTGTTCCTCTGTCAAACTTGAAGCAGATAAAACTATGCAGTGATTTAGCTCATCTACAGTATGAAGGTAGTGGTGAGCAGCTGGCATTGTGTGGAAGTAGTGGAGAGTAGCAGGCAATGTGTAAAGGTAACTACGCAGATGGTAACTGTGTAAAAGTAGTAGCAATTATGATTAAAATTAGTTGAATCTAAAATATAAATAATAGGCTAACAGTGCTTTTATAAAGAGGGATGGAGTCACTATACCGGCTGTCGGGAACCCGGCGATCAGGAGATCGAAGCCAGAATCCTGACAGCCGGTGAAATACCAGCACACGGATTCCCACCAATCGCTTGATATTCGTGGAAATAGGAACTGTGGCGAGCGAAGTGAGCCACCGGGCCCGATGTGTGGTGAGCGCAGCGAGCCCACAAGGCAGACAGGATGCCGCTGTCGGTATAGTGACGGCCGGCATCCCGTCTGCCAGGATATCATATGTATCCCTCTAAAGATATAGGGGGCATTGTATGGTAAATATTTATTTGGATCTTTCTGCAGAAAAGAGTCATGAGTAATTAACAAAGGTGTAAGAAGTTTCAGGGAATTATGAAATAAACAGGGCAGAGTATTTATTGAAACTGAAAGGTTAGCATACAAAGTAGAAATAAAGACAGCCATTGCCATATATCCTGGATGTTAAAAAAAGAGAAAATAGTTGGTTTTCTTTTTACCACAATGAGAATCATGGTACAATGCAGCCATAGATTAATAATGTCACATGCACTGTAAAAATCTATAACCCCCCCCCCGCCATTTAGGTCACTGGAAAAGCATGCCCTTTCTTATATTCTAAGTGGAGCTTACAGTAATTGGCAGAACCACAACTACCCATGGTTCTCTTATCTGCTTTCCTGAGACTAAATGGTGGACCATAGAAATGTGCACAAGTGCTGTAACCCACAGCAGCCAATCTTCCAATCTTTACTAACAAGGATTTAAATGGTTCCTACCAGTTGCAGCACTTTTGTACATACAGTATTTACCTTTTTGTGCAATAATTTCCCTACATATCCCCCCACCCACTATTGGCAACGAGGAGGACATGTCAAAAACACCACATTGAAAAACTTGCTTAAATAAATGTAGGAAATACAGAATGTTCTATAGAAAAATAAAAACCTCAAAACATAAGCCTATATATCAGTGTAAAAAGCCTGTGTTAGTTGTCAACATAGAATTTCTGTGTGATCTTCTATCATATGTTAAGCGCTTGCCAGTGACTATTCCATTAGTAACAGACTCGAGAGTGCCAGTTTACTAGCAGCATACGAGATTGTCAATATGGTTATACACTAATGGATTACTGTGTAGCTGATGGCACTGATTACTGCTGGTATCTTCTAGGTGACTGTGCAGCTGCATTAGGACTAATTATCCTAACAAGTGGGTCAGCACTGGCACCAAAAAGATTTTTACAGTGCAACTGGTAAGAGCAAAGCCTCCTAGAACGATGTAATCGTATAGTTCCAAAAAATCTCAGGTCAGAAGGCTCTCCTCCAGACCAGTTACAGCTTGTAAGAACCATGAAATGGGCACACTCACACTCCGTACTAGTGTAGGCAAGTGAACCAACTTATGATAATAATTAACCTAAAAGATATTTAAGAATGTGCAATAATTGAAATGATATGGAAAATGATATAAAACAAGATAAATGACAACAAAATAAAGAATGAATGTAAATGTGGGTACCATTTGGTTTGAGTGCTGCATCTGCAGGATGTCCAACTTGTAATCCTTCACAGAGACAGAGCTTAGTTTATCCTCTACTTCCGCCAGCCAGTTCAGGACTTCCACTTCGTCCTCCCCGAACAGCCTGGCATTGCTCAAAGCTTGCCCCAGCAAAGCACCTTTTCTGCTGCACAGATCCTGCACCTCACTGTACCGAGCATGCAAGAAATCTAGTCTCTGTGACAGCCTATCACGCTCGGCTCTACAGCAGAGGGCAGAAAGACAGTCTACTAGCCTGCTGACTTCATGCACATCAGTCCCATGGACTGTAACGTCATCCTCTAGACTCTGGAAATAACCCAGAAGAAACACACCAAAAGGACAGGAAAATAAAAACAAAACACAAGTAAACAAAATTAATAAAAATGAAACAAAAAATGAAATGACATAAATAAACAAATGATATAAAATGTAAAATTGTAAATGAAAAAGAACAGGTGTAAAACAAATGCTGTTACAGGTAACATACAAATAAAAACACACATAAAATAAAGATCTGCATAATGTCACCAACATTACTGCCTAGAATCCTACTGCATATCCAAATGCTGACCTCCCCACTAGTCGTACCTTGTGGCGTAAGATCTGCTGCTGAATTTTTACTGTTTGAGTTCCAATTGGCTCTGAATTTGACAATTTTTTCTCTGTGGCTGACAGCCAGTCAAATATGGGATCAGTTGTCTCATGAAACTGTTTTGCTAATACCAATATGTCATCAAGTTGTTTCTGCCTGTGCAAAGGAGACCACAGAATCATAATTTCATGTAAGAAAGAAGTAAGCTATATACCATCTCATATCCATATTTACCTAAAAGCATCGAAATCATAAGTGTACAGCATAATAAACTCTTTTGCCATCTCTAGGGCCTCTTTGTACTGTCATGGAGAGGCCAACACAGTCTGAATTAAAGTGCCAAGAGACTGCACATGGAAGGCAGACAGGAGGACGTATGTCAGTATACCGACATCGGCATCACGCCATCCGTAATCCCGGCAGAGCGCGCATTGAGTCCGCTTGCCACACTTAGGGCCCAAAACGCTAAGTGAATGAAAAGAAGAAAAATCTAAACTAGCTATTCACAAGTACTGCTCATACGGCATGCAATTTCTCTAGCCATCTTTTCTATGTCCGGAAATGTAGCGCGTCATTCAAAATATAAGTTCGCTAACAGGTCTCACTTCAGTGAGAGGAAGGATGGAATGTCCATTTCGGTTGAACCACCTTCTGAACAATCGTCTAAATCAGGCCTGGCCAACCTGTGGCTCTCCAGTTGTTGTGAAACTACAAGTCCCAGCATGCTCTGCCACAGTTTTGCTACTAGGGAATGCTAAAACTGTGGCAGAGCATGCTGGGATGTGTAGTTTGACAACAGCTGGAGAGCCACAGGAGGGCCAGACCTGACCTAAATAAATGTCAAAAGGGGAAATAGTTAAAGGCTAGGATGCGTGAGGAAATAGGAATCCAACTATTAAAGTTACAATATAACATGAAGATTGGGTTGCTCAGGAGATTCTACCCGATGACCATATTTACATATGCTAAGACTGTCTTCCAAAAATTGTTACTCTTTCTACATTCCCAAAAATAGTGGTGGAGATTAGCATTGTCTCATTTACAACTCAAGCAAGAACCTGACTCGGGTACAAAATGTTTCTCGAGAGGGAAATATATAGGCCCTATTAAGTTATTTGACATGTACCATCTCTAGAAGTTTGTAGATATTTCAAGGTTTTATCATGACACTTCAGAGTGGAATCTACATCTCCAAAATATTATCATTACAATGAATAATTCTGCAGTGGAATTTCACTTATTAATAGGACATATGATGAACAATGTTCTGCATTACAAAAATTGAGACATCCCTCAGACAAAGAGCAATCGCCATATTATTGCCCAGTATTTTTTTTTTCAAGATATATTTTGTTTAATTCATTTGAAATAATTAGCACTATATGCTGGCTTCACCTTCCGCCTAGAAGTAGAGCCCACAGTAGCACAAATGCAGCCAACACATAACACAGAGAAATGGATATGAAAATACACTTATATTGCAAATTACTTCTGTCTATATGTTTTATTAAACATTACAGAGTCTACATAAACTGAGTACATCTTCCCCTGAATCAATCATTGCATCATTCACAGTCTTCACATGATGTGATGTGTTGTCCCAACACAAAAAATATAAGATTCTAAGCTCACCTTAACTGTGCCTTCTGCAACAAAGATGACCAATTCCCCTTAAGGGTCTCTAGTTGGCGGCTTATTTTTTCTCCATCTGCCGGATCAGCTCCCTCTGCTATTCTTGCCCCTTCTACCTGAATCATGTCCACAGTAGCTCTACGATCATCCAGGAGAAGCTGCAGGAGCTAGAAGTGGCAGTGTGAAATGAGATGTTTCTGTACCAGTGAATAATAAGATGGCCGTCCAATCCTAAATAAAAGGCTAAACGCTGCTCCTCACCTCTACGGGTGGGAATTCAAGTGTTTCGCGTATCGGCGGCCACTAAATGATGCCCCACAGAGCTTCAAGTGTTGCCCTATTTGGGCATGCACAGCCGCCGGCACTGATATTACTGCTGTTATGTCATTTTGACGTAAATTGCAGATTATAAGTACTAAAGAACAAGACATATGATGTTGAAGTTAGCTACCACACCAAATACACATGCATACTATACTGGCAAACATGGATATTTGTTAGACACAAATGAACCTCTTACAACCCGCCACAATATGGTAATGTCAGACCTCATATATTAAGTATGCACCCCACTGTAGTGTTAGCTGGGGTGGGGGATGGTGTTTAAGTGCAGGCACCCCTGGGGACGGTTGGGGTCAAGCTGCAGGAAGAAGGGGGGGGGGGGGGAAATTAGGCACCACCGGGGTGGGTTAGGATTAGGTTGCGGGTAGGGGGTTTCAGGCTGCGGGAAGGGAGGACCTACAGTTGGGGGGTATTGGGGGAGGGTAAGTATACTTACCCTACCCCCGTCGGGATTCTCTCCATCAGGATGCCCCAGTCGGTATTCTGACTGCCGGCATCCTGAATGAAGATCACACATATCACACCCCAGCAGCTGTAAGTTTCTTAGTGTGCCACTAACATTGAATCTGACCTGACACTTTCAGCTGTAAGGTATCTGTAGTGACAGGATCCAAATAATCTGGCTGCTGATCCTTTGAACACCAGCAATAACTGTGAATGCAGTCTGCTGAATGGAAAAGTGCAAAGCATTTAGCATTCACAGTCAGAGTGGAGAAAGTCAGGAATCCTATCGACATCACAAGTAATGTGAGAAAAGAAAATTAGAAAAGAAAAGCACCTCTTCCTTGCCTCCTATTCCCAAGTATAACAGCCACATCGATAAATTACACACCAGTCACAACATAAACTGAATCAGACCCTGTAGTTGGTGTACAATGTAGAGAGGATATGCACCAATACACTGTACAATTATATATATCACATCGGTACTCTTACTAGCATAGTTGGAGAAACAGAGGTAATCAGTAGAAATAAGCTATTTTTGGTGCACATATTTGAGGTTGCATTAGCTGGATGAAAGTTGCTATGGGACAAAAAATCTTTTTTATTCTGCCCATTTCTTTATAGCAGTTTTTGCTGTATGAACTCAAACGCCATATTTGGCTATGTACCTTTTGCTCCTGGATTTGAGCCTTCACCACCTTGTACTCTGCGGATGGTGGTTTTTGGTTGGCAATCAGGTCTTCTGTGTCGGTAAGCCAGCTGAGCAATGGTTCCAAAGCATCCTGGAATTTCCCACAATGCAGCAGAGCTTCCTGTAGCTGCGTAACCCGCTCTGCCACCTGTGTAGCAAACATTGTCTTATTACGCACTGTAAGAAAGCACTCTCAGGTGACAAGGCACTGGGGGGAAGGGACTAGCAGCATTCAAACATAAATGTGATTTAACAGCCGGCTTAGAGAAACAGTTCCAAGCTGTACAAGTCAGATGGTCTCATCTCTAACACCCACACACTGTCTATCTCACTGGAAATTAAATCTAAATCCTCCCACCACATCTCTGTGCAATATAAGGTGTAAATTCTACTTCTCCAAAGATAAGCTAACAAAATTCAGAAATACTGCATGCTGATTGCGCTTTTCTGTCCTTCTCCTGCTCACGCATATACAGGGGTTCAAAAACACACCATACACCCTCACCTTCTTGTTTAGTGTGTTCCATTTGGTGTTTAATTCCTCGGTGTCATGTTCTAGACCATGCACATCACAATTTTTGTCTGCACTCTGTATCAGCCCCTGACCAAGACCATTTACTTGCTGCAACTTCACCTGTAAAGAGTCTACCTGCTCTTTTTGGAAAACCTGGAGAGGAAGACAAAAGAACAAGTCATGTGACCACAACAGGAAATGTATTTTTTAATTTTTACCAAAGCTCCCACAATTTTGCACATTTTTATTTTCCTCACAGGTAAACATAAATGCCAGTTCTAACCATATATAAAGGATTTCAAGTAACACTTTACATACATTACTAAACCTATTGTGTCTCTCACTTTACTAGAACATGTCACACTGGCCATCATGTTATAAGAAACCAACTCTGCTTGCTCTTCACACCTGGCAGGTAATAGCAGTGTTCTCCCCAGGCTTTGCTTTTTGTGCAGTACGTCCAGCAAAAATCCCCTCCCACCCAGCACCAGCACTCATCCAGCGCTGTCACCTCCAGGCTGAATGGAGCTGCTCCATTGTGTCCCTGTTTCCCAAATGGATGGTCAGCTATTGCCGGCACATAATGTATGCAACTGGTGCCTCTGCAGTGCATAGTGTGTATGGATGGAGAGGATGGAAGATGGCGCTGTGACATCAGCACTGTGCGACTTATTGGCTGTGCAACAGTGCAACTCACAGCTTGGACCCACCCCGCCAGAACGAGAGCACTGGCCATCTTGACCCACACTGTTGGGTGGCCCCTGTTGGAAGAATTCCAGCTGTCACCTCCACCTAGACATCCCTTGAGACACTCCCGTACCGGCTTGTTGCTCAGCAAAAAAAACTTTCTTGGGAGAACACTGTAAAAAAAACACTAACTCCTCCTGTACTTGTCACTACTGCCAAGCAGAAAACACACATATTCTGTCAAAGGGAATTAAATTATCCTATCCAAATTTATATTTTAGGGAAGTTCTTGCAGTAAACTTGAGCTCTGATTGAATTATGGCTGATCAGTGCCTTGCATGTACAGTCCACAGCTGTATATAAGACACTAGAAAAGGAAATCAAATCTTATCGCGGGGATGAAGCTCTTGAGTTAAGTACCCAGAGTAATTCAATTGCTCACATGTTGAAACTGTGACTAGTGGATTTCTGCTTGCACCCTCCCAAGATACGAGCAGAAATCTTCTTTTAACTATTGTCTAGATCACAGCATGGGATGTAGTTAAAATGCAGCCGATCGGGATCCCGGCGGTCAAAATACAGACGCCAGAATCTTGATGGTTGGCATAATGCCGGCATTAAAATACAGACGCCTGGAATCCTGAACGTTCTTTTAGTACAGGGATGGGGAACCTTCAGTCCTCCTGCTGTTGTTGAACTACACATCCCAGCATGACCTGCAACAGTTTTAGCATGGCCAAATAGCTAAATTGTAGCAAGACATGCTGGTATGTGTAGTTCAACAACATCTGGAGGGCCGAGGGTTCCCCATCCCTGTTTTAGCAGGATGCGCTCGCGTCCTGCCGTGGTGAGTGGAAGGTTAGGTTTAGGCAGTAGAAGGGGGTTTATTGTGCAGGGAAGGGGGTTAGGGACCAAGTGGGTAGGGTTAGGTTTAGGTAGCGGGGAAGGGAGGGTTAGGGTTACTCACCAGCAGGGGGGGGAGTTAGGTTTAGGTAGCGGGGAAGGGAGGGTTAGGGTTACTCACCAGCGGGGAGGTTGAGATAGCGGGGAAGGGAGGGTTAGGCACCCAGAAGGGAGGATTAGGGTACTTTCTGGGGAGCTGTCGGGATTCTGATAGATGGGATGCTGTTGTTGGTATTCTAACCGCTGGCATCCCGTCCATCGGTATATCATACTGATTCCCACAGCATCACTCCCGGCACTTAATCCAGGAGATGTAGGCTATTCAACTAACCCTGGTCATTAGTCGTGGTATGGTTCATCTACCAGGTTAAGTGCCAGGCGTGATACAGTCAACTGAATAGCTCCAGGCACTTAACCTGGGAGCAACATCCCCGCAATGAGAAATGACTTACACCCGCCTAGGACTCAAATGTAACTGGATCAGGTATGAAAGGGGTGACATTAAAAACTCAGCCAGCATAACAAATTAGCAGCCTATTGGGGCTGAAGCATAGATAATACAACAGTTATTATTTATTTACCAGTTATTTATATAGCGCACACATATTCCACAGCACTTTACATAGAGAATATTTGGCCATTCACATCACTCCCTGCCCCAGTGGAGCTTACAATCTATATTCCCTACCACATGTACACACAGATACATTCGTACTAGAGTTCATTTTGTTTGAAGACAATTAACCTACCAGTATATTTTTGGATTGTGGGAGGAAACCGGGGTGCCCGGAGGAAACCCATGCAAGTACGGGGAGACTATACAAACTCCGCACAGTTAGGGCCATAGTGGGAAATGAACCCATGACCGCAGCGCTGTGAGGCAGTAATGCCAACCATTACACCAACATCTGAAGAAATTGCTAAAGAAATGTGGCATCATGGGACAGAAGTAAAACAATGTCCACCCACCAAAAACAGAATGCTAGAGGTTTTAAATGAACCCCACTGACAAAACTACACAAACCGTAATAGCATGGAATTAATGTAAATACTATATGTGTATAGTGTACAAGCACCTCTCTAGCTTTCCCTTTCAATACATACTAGCATGCATGCACTGAAAATGCAGCATCATATGTAAATTCTGTAGATGCACTACATTTGAAAAGGATTTTATTTCCCAAAAAATTATTTTAATCTCTGTTTTTTGACTAGAGCTATAACCCGTTAACTGCAACTGCAATCTTTCACTGAAGGATGGATGACATCATTTCAGGGGATTGTTTTGAGTCATAAAAACAGGGTCAGGTCACATACGACAGCCAAACTGACATCAGAGAGGGAAAGAACAGGAAACACGTTTCCAAAACAGAAATGATGAACAGCAAGACCAGTGACCTGTGCGCTCAGGGAGACAGGCATTGTGCTTCTGGGAGAAAATCATTTGGAACTTGATTTTTTTTTGCAGGTTATCTTACTCATAGACAACACCATTTTTCTATTGCACAATTATTTAAAACTAAGCAACCATTAATATTCTTGCTATGCATGCTTATTGTAAACCTAATCATATGACTTGTGCATAGCATGCATTACTTATTGGGCATCATTTTCATGAGAGCAAAAACAAATAATAAAGAGATTGCTTTGAGGTAGCAAAATAATGAGCAATAATATTTTAGATCAGTCGATTAAATTGCTGTTCTGAAAGTATGCGGACCTGTTCACTGCCTGAAAATCGGTCTACATCCTTTGGACTGTAACCTGTCCAAACCTCACTACCACCACTGTTCAGCAGGCAGTGAATGGAGATTATCTCCATACATCTTGCTGTATTGGGCCACTGATCCTCCCAGCACCCATCTCCGCTACCCTACCCTGCAGTCTATGGCCAACTTAAGGCTGCACTTGTACATTCCTAGCCAACAATGATTCATACTTGCCTACCTGACCCTCTCCATGAGGGAGAAAATGCTCTGTTCCTGGACTTTCCTGGTAATGTATGATTGCCATCACCTGTGGTGAGCTAGTTAATTGATAAGAAAGGTGTTTCACCACAGGTGATGGCAATCATACATTACCAGGAAGGTCCAGGAACAGAGCATTTTCTCCCTCATGGAGAGGGTCAGGTAGGCAAGTATGCAATGATTCACATTACTTTGACTAATCATTTTAGACTATGGTCTAGGCCAGGTGTAGCCAACCCTGGTCCTCGAGAGCTACCAACAGTTAACGTTTTGCAGGTCTCCTCACAGAATCACAAGTGAAGTGATTAGCTCCACCTGTGGATCTTTTAAAATATGTCAGTGAGTAATGACTGCACCTGTGCACCTGCCAGGTGACCTGGAAAACGTGAACTGTTAGTAGCTCTGGAAGACCAGGGTTGGCTACCACTGGTCTAGGCAATACTCCTATAATTTAAAGTAAGTTTTGTAATACCAAATAAGTCTGAAAACTAATACTTTTTGTGTCTGAACTACAGCAAGGGTGATCTTAATCTGTTTTTAATACTATACTACACAAACATAGATAAAAGATACACAATATAATCCTATCGCAGTTGCCTTATATGGTACAGGTTGAGTATCCCTTATCCAAAGCGCTTGGGACCAGAGGTATTTTGGATATGGGATTTTTCCGTATTTTGGAATAATTGCATCCCATAATGAGATATCATGGTGATGGGGCCTAAATCTAAGCACAGAATGCATTTATGTTTTATATGCACCTTATACACACAGCCTGAAGGTAATTTTAGCCAATATTTTTTATAACTTTGTGCATTAAACAAAGTGTGCGTACATTCACACAATTCATTTATGTTTCATATACACCTTATATGCACAGTCTGAAGGTCATTTAATACAATATTTTTAATAACTGTGTGTATTAAACAGAGTTTGTGTACATTGAGCCATCAGAAAACAAAAGTTTCACTATCTCACTCTCGCTCAAAAAAGTCCGTATTTCGGAATATTCCGTATTTAGGATATTTGGATATGGGATACTCAACCTGTAATATTATACACAATATGGGAGACTGGCACTTAACGTCAAAGTCAGGATACGTTTTTCCATTCATACAAGTGTTGTACCCTGCAGAATACTTGAGAGTGCCCTAGTGGGTGCAATGAATAACTCTAAGCAGTCTGTTAGTGCAGGAAATTAAACATGTACCAAGCAAGTGGGAGCGCAGGGCTCAGTGTAGGGCCGGCAGAAAAACACACTGATCAATGACATACTGAATAAGCCAATGTATATTACAATGTATTATAGTGATACTGAAAAAAAAAAAAAAGGCCAAACAATTGAGTCAGGAAAGACTACATGTTTTTTCTCTTCCAAGTTAAAACTTCATTGAGCTTGGGCTATTTACATAAAATCTTATTTCATATCTGAAAACTTTGTTCCATGTCACTAAAAAATATTTACAAAGACAAAAACAAAACTGACATACTGTATACTGTACTTTGAGAGAAAAAAATTGAACATGTATTAAAGCTAAAAGTCAGAATACTTTGCCAATTAAATGTCTAAATAATATTTAATCCCCTTTCTGCAATGAGCTCCTTGCTTCTCTGGAAGCAACGGGCTTAAAGTCCTCCCGTAAAGCAGACTAATTAAACATGAATTGATTTAATCCGAACACAAATACATATTAATATGTGAGCGGGCCCTGCACATTAGTAGTCTAGCATTTGATACAAATGTGTTTCACTGGGGGGGAAATAAGCAGCAGGACTCAAATGACCATTTTAGGTCTAGGAAATCACAGCTATGCAATGAAACACTGAGCAGGAGCAGCAGTGAAATAACTTACTTAGACATCACTGTACATATGAAGCCCTGACTCTAGCTGGATTGCCAGGCATATATAGGGGTATATGCAATTCACGGTGAATCGCGGCAATTTTTCGCCGTTTTTTAATTCGACTTAATTCGACAGGTGAATTCCGGAAGGTGGCTGCCGGAATTCACCATATTCAATGAAAAACGGATTCGCCAGAACCGCGGGCGAAAATCGTCCGATTTGGCGGATTTTGCCGCGATTTTAAAAAACGGGAAAAACCCGAAAAAAAAAATGGCGTGGGGTCCCCCCTCCAAAGCATAACCAGCCTCGGGCTCTTCGAGCTGGTCCTGGTTCTAAAAATGCGGGGAAAAATTGGGCAGGGATCCCCCGTATTTTTAAAACCAGCACCGGGCTCTGCGCCTGGTGCTGGTCCCAAAAATACGGGGGACAAAAAGAGTAGGGGTCCCCCGTATTTTTAACACCAGCATCGGGCTCCACTAGCTGGACAGATAATGCCACAGCCGGGGGTCACTTTTATGCCGTGCCCTGCGGCCGTGGCATTAACTACCCAACTAGTCACCCCTGGCCGGGGTACCCTGGGGGAGTGGGGACCCCTACAATCAAGGGGTCCCCCCCCCCCAGCCACCCAAGGGCCAGGGGTGAAGCCCGAGGCTGTCCCCCCCATCCAATGGGCTGCGGATGGGGGGGCTGATAGCCTTTTGTGATAATAAAAAGATATTGTTTTTTCCAGTAGTACTACAAGTCCCAGCAAGCCTCCCCCGCAAGCTGGTACTTGGAGAACCACAAGTACCAGCATGCGGGAGAAAAACGGGCCCGCTGGTACCTGTAGTACTACTGGAAAAAAAATACCCAAATAAAAACAGGACACACACACCGTGATAGTAAAACTTTATTACACACTACCGACACACACATACTTACCTATGTTGACACGCCGACTGCCACGGTCCCGACGATCCGAGGGTACCTGTGAAAAAATTATACTCACCTTCCAGCGTCCAGAGGTACATCCACGTCCAGAGATAATCCACGAACTTGTTAAAAAAACAAACCGAACACCCGCTCCATAGCGGACTGAAAGGGGTCCCATGCTGACACATCAGACCCCTTTCTCCCGAATGCCGGGACATCACGTGACTCCTGTCACTGAAGTCCCTTCAGCCAATCAGGAAGCGCTACTTCCGTGGCGCTCACCTGATTGGCTGTGCGCTGTCTGTGCTGTGACAGCGCATCGCAAAGCCGCTCCATTCGTTTCAATGGTGGAAACTTAGCGGCTAGCGGGGGGGGTTACCTGCGGTCAGCCGCTGACCGGCGGGTGACCTCACCGCTAGCCGCTAAGTTCCCACCATTGAATATAATGGAGCGGCTTTGCGATGCGCTGTCACAGCACAGACAGCGCACAGCCAATCAGGTGAGCGCAACGAAGTTGCGCTTCCTGATTGGCTTTAGAGACCTTTCTGTGACAGCTGTCACTGACAGGTCTCATTCGTGGAAAGGGGTCTCATGTGTCAGCATGGGACCCCTTTCAGTCCGGTGGTCGGGTATTTGCGATTTGTTATTTTGCCAAGTACGTGGATGTATCTCTGGACCATGGCTGAGGTGAGTATATTGAACTTTTCTTTTCAGGTATCCGTGGATTCTACTTGGAGAAGAGGACCGATGTCGGCGTGTGAACATAGGTAAGTATGTGTGTGTCGGCAGTGTGTAATAAAGTTTTACTGTCACGGTGTGTGTGTCCTGTTTTTATTTGGGTATTTTTTCCCCAGTAGTACTACAGATACCAGCGGGCCCGTTTTTCTCCCGCATGCTGGTACTTGTGGTTCTCCAAGTACCAGCTTGCGGGGGAGGCTTGCTGGGACTTGTAGTACTGCTGAAAAAAACAATATATTTTCATGATCACAAAAGGCTATCAGCCCCCCCATCCGCAGCCCATTGGATGGGGGGGGACAGCCTCGGGCTTCACCCCTGGCCCTTGGGTGGCTGGGGGGGGGGGGGGACCCCTTGATTGAAGGGGTCCCCACTCCCCCAGGGTACCCCGGCCAGGGGTGACTAGTTGGATATTTAATGCCACGGCCGCAGGGCACGGCATAAAAGTGACCCCCGGCTGTGGCATTATCTGTCCAGCTAGTGGAGCCCGATGCTGGTGTTAAAAATACGGGGGACCCCTACTCTTTTTGTCCCCCGTATTTTTGGCACCAGCACCAGGCGCAGAGCCCGGTGCTGGTTTTAAAAATACGGGGGATCCCCTGTCAATTTTCCCCCCGCATTTTTAGAACCAGGACCAGCTCGAAGAGCCCGAGGCTGGTTATGCTTTGGAGGGGGGACCCCACGCCATTTTTTTTTAGGATTTTACCGTTCCAGCAATAAAAAAAAAAAAAAAAAATTTAAAAAATATATAAATAATATTTGTGCCTCCAAAAAAAAAAAAAAAAAAGTACCTAATCCCTTCTAATATAAATAGATATGCTATTCCTAAAAAAAAAAACACCAAAAAAAACATGTTTAAAATTTTTTTTATTGTTTTCACCCTCCAAAGTGTGGCGGATTGAAAATGACGAATTTGCTGTCTAAAAGCACTGCTGTCGAATTTCCAAACTTGAATTGAATATGCTTTGGTCGAATTGCAGCACTTGTATCATTGCAGAAAAGTCGAATTTGCAAAAATTCGAATTTCAAAAAGTCGAATTTTGAAAGTCCGTTTTTTGGTCGGAAAGCACTGAATTGCATAGGCGAATTTTTTTTTTGGGCGAAAATGACCCGAAATTCGACAATTTCGGGAATTCGACCGCAATTGCATATACCCCATAGATTGCTTATGATGCACAGGAAAGAATTAGATTATGTTTTTCTGTGACAGGTAGTCTTCTTTATGTAGCACCAAAAAATGATAACCGATTCTCACCATAGCTTGTGTAATAACTGTTTAAAGGACACATATTTAGTGACCATAGAACTAGCCAACCACATACACTACATAATTGTTTAAAGCTATAATACCGTAGAGAGAGAAGAAAAAAAACAAAAAAACCCAACTAAAATGGCCCCTCTCCATAACCGAAGCTCTTAGCTGCTTTACGCTGCCTCTGTTTCTTTCACAGCCATGGCTGAAATCCATGAGGTTTATGGGTCAATTAAAGTGTATCCAGAGTAGGCGTAACCGAGATCTAATAGTAACAAGCATACCAATTACTGCTAGATGACCCTCACCTTGGATCTACTAGTGCTGCCTTCCAGGGGAGCTCAACTTCAAGTATCCCCTGCACACATACAGACAGGAAACTTACCATAATAAGTCAAATCTAGTTTATTGATCAATTGGCTGTACACTTTTGTATGTATGTAACTAGTGCTGCAGTGAGTTTTGCTTAGTGCTTCTTGCCCCATTTGACTATACCCGGCAAGTGTCAGCACAGTTGAATACGTCTCAATGGGAAATGCAATTGTAAATGCAATCAGATAAAAGGTATAGGCGAGAACTTCCTTTTTGTAAAACAAAAGCACAGATTACACGCATTTGTTAATGCATGCAACCTGTAATGTTGTTTATGACTGTTTTTATTTTCACTTTCACAATTAGAATAACGAAACACATAATAAACAGCAGTGTGTATGTACCCTAACATATTTACTGGATGCAACCTTATGATCAAATCTTACTTTTACATGATTCTTGCAGCTTATTTCTTTCTACCGGTAAATATTCAAATGGTAATTATACAAGTGTAATCATAAATGTAAAAAGATTGCTGTTATTTGCATCTTATTTCCACTAATGATAGGATTCTGCGGGGCAATATATATTTGAAGCAGATATACTTTATAAAGTAAGGCAGGATGCATAGAAGGGAGGTCAGTGTATGAATAGGAACATACACAGTCGACTAGTGCCATTGGGGGTCATTCCGAGTTCGCTCGCTAGCAGTTTTTAGCAGTCGTGCAAACGCTAAGCCGCCGCCCTCTGGGAGTGTATTTTAGCTTAGCAGAAGTGCGACCGAAAGGATCGCAGAGCGGCTACAAAAAAAATTGTGCAGTTTTAGAGTACCTCCAGATCTACTCAGCGCTTGCGATCACTTCAGACCATTCAGTTCCGGATTTGACGTCACAAACACGCCCAGCGTTCGGTCAGCCACGCCTGCGTTTTTTTAAGCATTCCCTGAAAACGGTCAGTTGACACCCAGAAACGCCTCCTTCCTGTCAATCACTCTGCGGCGGCCATTGTGACTGAAAAGCTTTGCTAGACCTTGTGTAAAAATACATCGCCCATTGTGAAAGTACGTCGCGCATGCGCAGAAGTGCTGGTTTTTTACTTAATTCGCAGCGAACATTTTCAGCTAGCGTTCAACTCGGAATGACCTCCATAGTTAGTGGCAAGGTGTGGCTATGCATGTCACAGCAGTCACTCCGTATCACAATTCTAATGCTTGCAAGGATAAATCTGCCATGTTGGTGGTCGCAATGTGCTGGTGAAATAGTCAGAACCTCACAGCCATCAGCCCAAATTGAAAACTACCCAACAGCATATATTTTAGCTGTATTCTTACTGTTTATTAATTGGGTCTCAATGTGAGGGAAGAACTTAGTTATGAGAAATTAGTTCATATTACAGTCTCTGAGCACTACACGGTAAGGAACTAGAACTTTGAGGGAAAATAACTATCATTTTAGACTTCAATATAACTGTGTATTAAGGGCCTAATTCAGATCTGATCTGATCAATTTAGATTTCAGTTTGAACACACCCCACCCAAATCTCATGCACATGGTACAGAGACAATTAGCCAAGGTATCTTACCGCAGCTATTTGGATTCCTGCCTATGTGTTTTCTCGTGCAAAAGGGTCATTTTTTACACTAAAATAAAACAAACTATACTTGTATAACCAGATAATGAACATGGCGGGGGCAAGGCGGGGCGGGGCGGGAGGGGGGGGGGGGGGGGCGGCGGGGGAATAATCACCAAAAAACAACCACCTTTTTTTGGCTAGAAAAATTACTTTGTCTTATAGGATACCCCCCTAATTTAATAACCCAAAGAAAATTTGCTTTGTTATTGTATTTAATTATTAAGATCCCTATGTGGAGAGATTTCTACACCATTCTGCTCCTACAGATTCTCCCAGCAGCAGCTTTTTCCATACTTGATGTGCTGGAGCTCACCGCCTACATCAAGCTATGAAAAGCACTGTGCACTAGTGATCTATAATTAACCATTGGGTGAACAGGCGATGTGCTAATCAGGAATGCAGTCATCTCTAAAGTTATGCAAGCACAGGGTCTCATCCTAATCTCACCCATACACTTGATCCAAAGTGTTTTGTTTCATAATAATAATAATAATATAATAACAACAACAACAACAACAACAACAACAACGGGCTTATATGAACACTGTGCATTAGGCATTGCATACATTATATCAAGTATAAACTTGTTTGAGGACTGAAATGCAATTAGCCCTACAATAATTTCAATAAAGTTATAGGAATTTGTGAAAATTATATAGATGTACATGCGATTTTTAAAGACAGATTTGGTACCTCTTGATCTTGCACAGGTTCCTCACTAGTACCAGAGGACAATATGCAGTGGGCATCCACAATGTGTGTTGTACAGGTGGTATCCTCAGAAATGTCACTAGCAGTCTGTAAAGCCAAACAAGCCTCTACTTGCTTCTCTGATAGCAGACTATTGTCAGTTGTGTTTACAGACAGAGAGCAGCTGTCACTCACAGCTGAAAACTGAACACGTGCACTGAGCTCTTCTGATGCATGCTCAAATTCAGTGTCGTCCTGAGAAGCGTGTAATAAAACTTGTGGTCCTATCACTGCAGGAAACTCTGACTGTCCTTCCTTAATATGCCTTAAAGATATGACGTCTTTACAGTGGTTTTCAGCTGACTGTAGTATATTGTGAGCATTTAATTCCAATTCAACGGTCAGGGAGACAGGAACGTTTTCAAATAATGAGATATCTTCTGAATCAGTTTCGAGGGGCACCTGAAAGTCACTGCAGGAAAAACTAAATTGCTGCACAGTTACTGGGGAAACTACTTCCCTAGCCACTAGAACAGGATGTTCTCCTACATTTTCACCTGGACTGAGACAATGTTGTTCACAAGCCAAGTTGTAAGTAGTTAACGACCAAGGAATGCCAACTTGCAACAATGGCTGCTCTGAGTCATTAGATTCAAAGCTCAGATTATTAACTTCAATCAGTGTATCAGAGTTTTCTTCTACTGTACTTTCTGCAACTGCCTCATGGGATTCCAGGGATGATGAGTGATCTACAATATTGTCCACCTCGGATATATTTGCGTCATGAGGTGTACAACACATGCCTTCTTCACGTGACGATTTATCCTGTTTAAGAGATGCCAGTATAAGGTCTATGGGCCCACTGGGCAAATCCTCCAAGATAGGCTCCAAGGGGAAAACAGCTGCCTCTGCAACCAGGATTTCAGAATTACCTTGTGAACAGGTGGATACGTCATCTTCAACAATGGACTGGCATACAGCATCACTGATTGTAACTGTTCCTGTATGGTCAGCATTTTGTACTACATGAGGCGGTGATGCATTTATATCTAACATCTGAAGCATGTTAGACTTGATGTTTCTCTCTGTAATACCACTGTCAACAACTGAGGTTAAGTCAAATAGGCTGTGCTTCATACAGTTTTCGCTAATCATTTCATCATTATTTTTTCCATTTATTTCATAAGCATCATCCTGTAATTCTTGCAGTTCACCTGCTGATGTGGAATTCTGCAGACTGTGCATAAAAGTTTCATCTGGAAGGTTATTGGACCCCTCAGTGCTGAAGACTGCCAACTCTCCCCCATCAGAAACCTCATCACAGGAGTCTGCTGAAATAATATCAAGGCTCTGAAAAGATGCTTCACAAGTCCAAGATTCATCTGGCTGCTCTGAACTTCCCAAACATGAGTCCCTCTCTATGTCACATACAGGCGAGTGAGACTCTGAGTGCTGAACACAGATGCTTTCTTTTGCTTCCTCCATCTCTCCTTGAACAAATTCAGGTGTGTCATATTCGCCTATTACATTTGGTTGATTTAAAGGTTCTGTTTTTAGCACACCTTCATGGTGACTTATAGCATTATTATTACTATATAACAAACAAACAGGAGTTGATTCTTCCACCTGAGGTACAGGAAGTTCTGGTAAATTCAAACAAGTATCTGTCTCATGAACAAGTGCATCTGCAGAGGTTGCCGCTTTGTCTGAATTGCTTACAGAACATAGATATGTTTCCGTTACTGAGCATGTATTTATGACACTCTGTTCACTGGGTGCGCTTGTGATTGGCATTACTTTATCAGTTACAGTGGAAGTCACATCATTAGGATATTCTACATTTGATTGGTCATCCATAGCTCTCACTGCTGGGCTCAGTATCTGATCGGTTGACAGGTCTGTACAGTTACCTTCAACAGACTGACAAATGTGGTCTTGTACTTTGTCTAGTTCTGAAGTTTTACTGTTCTCATTTAGAGTTTTACATAAAACAGCAGGGACACCTTGTGATACAGTCTCATAGTCCATTTTGTGTTCCTCCAGCTCTTGGACAGTCTCCTGAAGCTCAGTAGACTGATCTGCTTCTACACCCAGACATTGTTCCTCCAGTTCCAGGAACAACTGGTCAGAGTCTGTGTCTGAATCACTATAGCTGCCCAGTTTATCACAGTACCTTCTTGTGATTCTTCCTGCACTAACAGCTGAGTAGCAGCTGTATTCCTGATTTGACTCATCTTTAGATATAAACCAGTGGCTAGTTTCTGAAATCATATTATCACCAGGAAAGGAAATGAATGAGCTTAAATTGCTAGTAGAATCTGCTTTATCTGGAGACCCTTTATCAGTAATAATGCAGTTTATTTCCTTTATTTTACATGACAGCATGTGTTCATCACGCTCTGTCACCACAGCAGGGCAAGCGCTACCAGATTCCAGGTCTTCCCACTCCTCTTCTGCTTCCATTAGTATCTTCCGCTCGTCCTCCTCAAACTTTAGCTCTGATTCAGTCTTCTGTTTTAAATTTGGCACAATAAGGACATTTAACGATTCATCTAACACTTCATCACTTAAACACGGAGATAAGGGCAAAGTCTCAATCACACATTCCTCATAAACCATTTCAGCAGCTTTATGGTGTGCATCACTTAGACTTCCCTTGATAAAACTCTTGAGTGCCCTTGGCCATGTGGCACTAGGAAAATTGTGCCCAGGTTTTGAATAAGCGCACAGACTGGATGTATTTTCTTGCACTAGCAAAGGATCTTGCTCATACTCACTGTCATTGTAATAATCAAAACTCTGAACGTGCTGGCATTGAGAGTCTACTTTATGCTCCAAGCTCGGATTCCCTGAAACCACAGAGGAGAGTGCAGGGGTCCTACTATGTCCTGAGATGGAAGATATGGACCCACTTTGATCACATGAAGAGTGCTTTGAGCTGTCAGGTAAGAGCTGACTGAACTCTGTATTGTCATGCAGGGAATGATTTGAGGTACCTGTCTCTGAAACCTCACTTAGAGACGCCTCTATACGGTCTGCAAAGTCTGGGAAGTTTGGTGGCATAAAAGCCTTCCAGGACCTTCGGTTGACATTTTCTTTGCGGTCAGGATTTGGTCTGCGGCGAGGTGGCACTGGAGCGGATTTTAGTGTGTCATTGCTTAACTTGAGGGCATCAAATATAACACGTTCATCTAGCTTTTTTGTTTCCGGAGCCTTGGCATCAAAGGGATTAGAGGTGCCAAGGGTGCCATTGCTTGATAAAGTGCTTATTTCCACTCGGTCAATGGTACTTTTTGAGGGCTGATTAAGTTTACATCCCTGGTCAATCTGCTCATTAATCCTCATAGTGTCATAGATAGACCTCTGGGGGACATAACAATCTTCAATGTAACCATCCTCCTCGTCACCTTTCCCCAGGCATGCTGGATTCTGGCGCAAACAGTCTGGGCGGCTGAGCGGCTTCCCCATCTTTTGCACCCAGTCTTTACAAAAGCACTGCAGTTGAATTTGTATCCATAAAAGTATCCAGAAACAGGCTTTTGTAATCCTTCACGTTTAGCATTTTCATTTGTTATCAGATACTACTGGTACAAGGTCATGTTCAGCAGACCATATGAAATTGCTGATGATCCCAAGAAGAAACAGAGGCGTGGGGAGGAGCAGCTGATGAATTATATCCAGACAGTTCTTATCAGAAGTGAATAAAAGAAGTGCAGATTATGTGGCTCTCCAATGCTAATCCTTGTCAATAGATGTGATGAAGGAGCAGTTCATCAGTCTCCCGTGTGGGTGCTGCATCCTGCCTCTCTCTCCCAGGACTGGTCCAGCTGCAGAGAGCCCACTGACGGGGGTGTTATTATTTGAAATGAGCCTGTGAGCGGATATTCCTGGAAGTTCACAGACAGGAAGTTCTTTAATGGGGCAGCAGAGTCCGCAGCTTCCTGTGAGAGGCACATCATGGCATTGTGTATGTCCAGCAGGCACAGCAGCAGTACTCTCACACAGCAGCCCGCAGCACAAGTGCACAGCAGCACACCTCTAGCACACACATCACTGGTGGGAATATTACACGTGTTCTCTCAGACTCTTTGTGCATAGCACAGTGATGATGGTGATGAGATGTCTGTACCCCGAGTCTGTGCACAGAGGCAGAGCGCAGCTCCCCAGCCCCGGCTCTCGCCGCTGTAGCAGCGCTTTGTCTGTGCTGTTCCTGCGGACCAGGCGCCCCCCTTTCTCCCTGTTACACAGCTACAGCCGCTGGGAAGAGAGAGAGAAAAAAAACTTCTGCGAACAAAGAGGCTGATCCGCGGCTGCGCCTAAACCGGCACCGGCGGCCACCGAGATGCTGCTGGATCGTGCGGGGTCGGGATCCTGCTCTTCTCATGTCACTCAGATCCCGGTAACGGCGACTCTCCGATTCTTCCCCCAGCATCCACGCACCAAGCTGCGAGAAGAAAGTCTGCTGGAGTCGTGCTGGAGAGAACCACCTCCCGGGCTGGGCGCCGCCTCCACCACCGGGTACCGCCTACGGGACTGGCACCGCCTCAGCTAACGGGTATATCGCCGCCTCTGGCTGGCACGACCGTAGTAGTATTTGTTCTCTCATCGATACGTCCAGCAGGCAGGCGCAGCACAGGCGGCAGCAGGTGCCAGATGTGTGTGTGCCCGGGGGCAGTGCCAGCTCCTGTATGTGCAGCCTAGCACCGGCTGCCTAATACTCCGCGGGTCACAGTTTATCTCATGGAGATAGAAGTTGCTCCTGACACTTTCCAAAAAAGGATCCACAGTGCGGTGTGCGGGAGGGGCACGGGGAGCAGGCACACATGTATGGGAAGATGCCACTAGAATAAAACACGTGTCCCGTGGCAGAGCCTAGCACTGGCAGGGAGTGAGGGGAGAGCACGGGGCAGCAGATCTGCTACATGCGCCTGGAATGTATGGAATTCTAAAGGAGCCCACACACCGACACTGCACACAGGGAGACTTTTCAAATGAGAGGTGTGCTGCAGAGCATATGAAAGGGCCTGCAGCACAGAGAGGCGCTACAGAAGGGCAAACCTGGCAACACTCACATAACACACATGATTAACCTCTCCTGTCCAGAAGCTACAGGCTACTCAGTCACAAGTGGAAGGAAGACCAAAACGTGTACACTCTGCACGTAGTTGCGTACACTTCACTTTGCAGCATGCACAGTGCAAAAATATGCACGATACGCTCTGCAAACGGACTTGTGTTCATCTGTGCATCACCCCGCCTCACCATGCTGACAAATCACCTGCCATGCCAAGAATGTGAAAATTGTAAACTTAACAGGCAAAGGATCCCTCACGACTACACCCATGCGGCATGCACATCTTCCCTTATAACGTAGTGGGTTAATGATCATATCATCTCCTTAAGCCAGACATGTCCAAACGGCGGCCCTCCAGCTGTTGTGAAACTACATATCCCAGCATGCCCTGACACAGTTTTGCTGTCAGAGAATGCTAAAGCTGTGTCAGGGCATGCTGGGATGTGTAGTTTCTCAACAGTAGGAGGGCTGAAGTTTGGACATGCCTGCCTTAAGCGAACATATGGACTAGGATGCTGAAAATACAATGCAAAGCTACTTCTGATGCCTTTATGCTTCCAACACCTATTTATGTAACACTGTTACTTTCTATTGTAGGCTAGGTGTCAACAGGCTGAACTCAATTTATCACAGATATAATTTAATACCATATAACTTCCACTTATATGAATGCTACATACAGTATAAACTTCCATATTTTCCACATAAAACCACAAAAAAAAGATGTCACTGGAGCAGCCTCACACAACACCACAAATTCACCATATTTTAAATTCTAACATTTCATCCAAATAGACCAGATTTGTTGATATGGCATATACCTTTCCATCAGATATGGGCATGAATGTGACCAGATAACAGAAGTGTATGCATTTAGTAACTCACCCACATAGTTCTTACCAGACAATGCATGTTTAGCAGCAAAGGTTCTAGTTCCTACCATATAAACTCATCTGGAAAATTATAGTCTATTTTCCATTACGGGAGAGATGGCATTTGTATACTTATATTCTTTCCGTTTCGCTGAGTCTATTGGGGGCCACTAGAATCACTGTGTATAGAGTACCATGTAGGAGCCTGGGCACTTTCAAAGAAACCGTCAGAAGTACAAGTTCTGAAAGTGCCCAGCTCCTAAACCACACATTGCACCCAGTGTTTTCAGTGTCCCACAATTGGTTGAAAGATAGTTAAAATAAATATATAAATTAAATAGAGAAAATAAATACAAATTAAATATAAAATATATAACTACACAGCACCAAAATAGAAAATATTCAGTACAGAAGCAGTAGTTCTACCAAAATATTGCTGCAACCTGACAATAACTTATCCACTCGCCACCCTACCTGAGCTAGCTAATAATTAATCAGCCATCTTGTCGTATGGACTGTGGGTTCTCTATGGACTATCTGGTGAAGTGGAAATCTAGGGAATATTAATGCAAACACTATAGATGACAAGTAGCCTTGGCCAGTCTTGGTTAAATAAAGTATAGTTTATATATATAATAGATCTTGCGGGGAGTTCCTCAATATAACAAACATCACGTCTATGATCAACGCAATGGAATGCACCTGACCCCATTGGCACTCCTAAGCACACACAGAGGAGTACTGCAAATGAAAACGAGGTTTGCAAATATACAATGTGTGTTATACTAAAATATTCAACGCTATAACTAACCCAACATGTTCAGAGTAATTGTGAGTGTGGCGTGGCCACATGTAATGATTCATATTTTATTGTCAGTGTTCTTTACTTCTCCCTAAATTCCTGGGATAACTTGGCTAGGTCTCACCATCAGTATTTCTGTGCAGTGTCTGTCATGGACCACATGGCAAGTTATAAACAGCTCTTGCACAGCTGCCCTGCTCTTCATAACGTCTAACTCCCTGCCAGCTGTATGGAGCTGGGTGGGTCAGGAATCCACATTGATACAAAAGCACAAACACACACCCAGACACACAACCTTCTTCCTCTATACACTGACACCAAGCCAGCTATTTATATTTATCATCTACAAGCTTCATGTAACAATTTTGACTCTTAAACAAGGGAGTATATTGTTAACCCTGCTTTAAAATAAGAATTTAGTAGACATCACACTTTGTATCTTTAACAATGCACATGTTGTTTGTTAGTTACATAGCACACAATGAAAAAAACAAGAAAAACTGGTGTCTGCCATATTAATTGTTCATTCAATGTGTAATGGCGCATTATATAAACACTTTAGAGTAGTGCCACCCAGTGGCCAAACCATACACTACCTTTTGAAAAACAGTGGAGGACTGTGTTTCTAATGAACATATAGAGAATTACAATTTCTCTAACGTCCTAAGTGGATGCTGGGGACTCCGTAAGGACCATGGGGAATAGCGGCTCCGCAGGAGACTGGGCACAAAAGTAAAAGCTTTAGAACTACCTGGTGTGCACTGGCTCCTCCCCCTATGACCCTCCTCCAAGCCTCAGTTAGATTTTTGTGCCCGAACGAGAAGGGTGCACACTAGGTGGCTCTCCTGAGCTGCTTAGTGAAAAGTTTAGTTTTAGGTTTTTTATTTTCAGTGAGACCTGCTGGCAACAGGCTCACTGCATCGAGGGACTAAGGGGAGAAGAAGCGAACTCACCTGCGTGCAGAGTGGATTGGGCTTCTTAGGCTACTGGACATTAGCTCCAGAGGGACGATTACAGGCCCAGCCATGGATGGGTCCCAGAGCCGCGCCGCCGGCCCCCTTACAGAGCCAGAAGAGGTCCGGAAAATCGGCGGCAGAAGACGTCCTGTCTTCAACAAGGTAGCGCACAGCACTGCAGCTGTGCGCCATTGCTCTCAGCACACTTCACACTCCGGTCACTGAGGGTGCAGGGCGCTGGGGGGGGGCGCCCTGAGACGCAATAAAAACACCTTGGATGGCAAAAAATGCATCACATATAGCTCCTGGGCTATATGGATGAATTTAACCCCTGCCAGAATACATAGAAAAACGGGAGATAAGGCCGCCGAGAAGGGGGCGGAGCATATCTCCTCAGCACACTGGCGCCATTTTCCCTCACAGCTCCGTTGGAGGGAAGCTCCCTGGCTCTCCCCTGCAGTCACTACACTACAGAAAGGGTTAAAAAAGAGAAGGGGGGCACTAATTACGCGCAGTATTAAAGATACAGCAGCTATAAGGGGAAAAACACTTATATAAGGTTATCCCTGTATATATATAGCGCTCTGGTGTGTGCTGGCAAACTCTCCCTCTGTCTCCCCAAAGGGCTAGTGGGGTCCTGTCCTCTATCAGAGCATTCCCTGTGTGTGTGCTGTATGTCGGTACGTTTGTGTCGACATGTATGAGGAGAAAAATGATGTGGAGACGGAGCAGATTGCCTGTAATAGTGATGTCACCCCCTAGGGGGTCGACACCTGAGTGGATGAACTGTTGGAAGGAATTACGTAACAGTGTCAGCTCTGTATAAAAGACAGTGGTTGACATGAGACAGCCGGCTACTCAGCTTGTGCCTGTCCAGACGTCTCATAGGCCGTCAGGGGCTCTAAAGCGCCCGTTACCTCAGATGGCAGATATAGACGCCGACACGGATACTGACTCCAGTGTCGACGGTGAAGAGACAAATGTGACTTCCAGTAGGGCCACACGTTACATGATTGAGGCAATGAAAAATGTTTTACACATTTCTGATAATACGAGTACCACCAAAAAGGTGTATTATGTTCGGTGAGGAAAAACTACCTGTAGTTTTCCTGAATCTGAGAAATTAAATGAGGTGTGTGATGATGCGTGGTTTTCCCCTGATAACAACTGATAATTTCTAAAATGTTATTGGCATTATATCCTTTCCCGCCAGAGGTTAGGGTGCGTTGGGAAACACCCCCTAGGGTGGATAAAGCGCTCACACGCTTGTAAGAACAAGGGCTCTACCCTCTCCTGAGATGGCCGCCCTTAAGGATCCTGCTGATAGAAAGCAGGAGGGCATCCTAAAAAGTATTTACACACATACTGGTGTTATACTGCGACCAGCAATCGCCTCAGCCTGGATGTGCAGTGCTGGGTTGGCGTGGTCGGATTCCCTGACTGAAAATATTGATACTCTAGATAGGGACAGTATATTATTGCCTATAGAGCATTTAAAAGATGCATTCCTATATATGCGTGATGCACAGCGGAATATTTGCCGACTGGCATCAAGTCTAAGTGCGTTGTCCATTTCTACCAGTAGAGGGTTATGGACACGACAGTGGTCAGGTGATGCGGATTCCAAACGGCATTTGGAAGTATTGCCTTATTAAGGGGAGGAGTTATTTGGGGTCGGTCTTTCAGACCTGGTGGCCACGGCAACAGCTGGAAAATCCACGTTTGTACCCCAGGTCGCCTCTCAACATGAGAAGACGCCGTATTATCAGGCGCAGTCTTTTCGTGGGCAAGCGGGCAAAAGGTTCCTCATTTCTGCCCCGTGACAGAGGGAGAGGAAAAAGGCTGCAGAAATCAGCCAGATCCCAGGAACAGAAACCCTCTCCCGCCTCTGCCAAGCCCTCAGTATGACGCTGGGGCTTTACAAGCAGAATCAGGCACGGTGGGGGCCCGTCTCAATGAATTTCAGCGCGCAGTGGGCTCACTCGCAAGTAGACCCCTGGATCCTTCAGGTGATATCTCAGGGGTACAAATTGGAATTCGAGACGTCTCCCCCTCGCCGTTTCCTAAAGTCGGCTTTACAGATGTCTCCTTCTGACAGGGAGACAGTTTTGGAAGCCATTCACAAGCTGTATTCCCAGCAGGTGATAATCAAGGTACCCCTCCTGCAACAGGGAACGGGGTATTATTCCACACTGTTGTGGTACCGAAGCCGGACGGCTCGGTGAGACCGATTCTAAATCTAAAATCTTTGAACACTTACATACAGAGGTTCAAATTCAAGATTGAGTCACTCAGAGCAGTGATTGCGAACCTGGAAGAAGAGGACTACATGATGTCTCGGTACATCAAGGATACTTACCTTCATGTCCCAATTTACCCTTCTCACCAAGGGTACCTCAGGTTTATGGTACAGAACTGTCACTATCAGTTTCAGACGCTGCCGTAGGGATGGTCCACGGCACCCCGGGTCTTTACCAAGGTAATGGCCGAAATGATGATACTCCTTCGAAGGAAGGGAATTTTAGTTATCCCTTACTTGGACGATTCCCTGATAAGGGTAAGATCCAGGGAACAGTTGGAGGTCGGTGTAGCACTATCTCAGGTAGTGTTGCGGCAGCACGATTGGATTCTCAATATTCCAAAATCGCAGCTGATTCCGACGACTCGTCTTCTGTTCTTAGCGATGATCCTGGACACAGTTCAGAAAAAGGTGTTTCTCCCGGAGGAGAAAGTCAGGGAGTTATCCGAGCTAGTCGGGAAACTCCTATAACCGAGCCAAGTCTCAGTACATCAATGAGATGGTTCTGGAAAAAATGGTGGCTTCCTATGAAGCAATCCCATGCGGCAGATTCCACGCAAGAACTTTCCAGTGGGACCTGCTGGACAAATGGTCTGGGTCGCATCTTCAGATGCATCAGCGGATAACCCTGTCACCAAGCACAAGGGTGTCTCTCCTGTGGTGGTTGCAGAGTGCTCATCTTCTAGAGGGTCGCACATTCAGGACTGGGTCCTGGTGACCACGGATGCCAGCCTACGAGGCTGGGGAGCAGTCACACAGGGAAGGAATTTCCAGAGCTTATGGTCAAGCCTGGAGACATCACTTCACATAAATATCCTGAAGCTAAGGGCCATTTACAATGCTCTAAGCTCAGCAAGACCTCTGCTTCAAGGTCACCCGGAGTTGATCCATTCGGACAACATCACGGCAGTCACCCACGTAAACAGACAGGGTGACACAAGAAGCAGAAGGGCAATGGCAGAAGCTGCAAGGATTCTTCGCTGGGCGGAAAATCATGTGATAGCACTGTCAGCAGTATTCATTCCGGGAGTGGACAACTGGGAAGCAGACTTCCTCAGCAGACACGACCTCCAACCGGGAGAGTGGGGACTTCACTCAGAAGTCTTCCACATGTTTATAAAACTCGACAAGTATTGCGCCAGGTCAAGGGACCCTCAGGCAATAGCTGTAGACGCTCTGGTAACACAGTGGGTGTACCAGTCAGTGTATGTGTTCCCTCCTCTGCCTCTCATAACCAAGGTACTGAGAATTATAAGATGGAGAGGAGTAAGCACTATATTCGTGGCTCCGGATTGGCCAAGAAGGACTTGGTAACCGGAACTTCAAGAGATGCTGACGGAGGATCCGTGGCCCCTACCTCTAAGAAGGGACCTGCTCCAGCAAGGACCCTGTCTGTTCCAAGACTTACCGCGGCTGCGTTTAACGGCAGGGCGGTTGAACGCCGGATCCTGAAGGAAAAAGGCATTCCGGATGAAGTCATCCCTATCCTGATCAAAGCCAGGAAAGATATAACCGCAAAACATTATCACCGCATTTGGCGAAAATATGTTGCGTGGTGCGAGGCCAGTAAGGCCCCGACGGAGGAATTTTCAACTAGGTCGATTCCTACATTTCCTGCAAACAGGAGTGTCTATGGGCCTGAAATGGGGGTCCATTAAGGTTCAAATTTCGGCCCTGTCAATTTTCTTCCAAAAAGAACTAGCTTCAGTCCCTGAAGTTCAGACGTTTGTGAAAGGGGTACTGTATATACAGCCTCCTTTTGTGCCTCCAGTGGCACCTTGGGATCTAAATGTAGTTTTTGGGTTCCAAAAGTCACATTGGTTTGAACCACTTAAATATGTGGAGTTAAAATATCTCACATGGAAAGTGGTCAAGCTGTTGGCCCTGGCCTGGGCCAGGTGCGTGTCAGAATTGGCGGCTTTATCCTGTAAAAGCCCTCATCTGATTTTCCATTCGGACAGGGCGGAATTGAGGACTTGTCCTCAGTTTCTCCCTAAGGTGATTTTCAGCGTTTCACCTGAATCAACCTATTGTGGTGCCTGCGGCTACTAGGGACTTGGAGGACTCCAAGTTGCTAGACGTTGTCAGAGCCCTGGAAATGTAGGTTTCCAGGACGGCTGGAGTCAGAAAATCTGACTCGTTGTTTATTCTGTATGCACCCAACAAGCTGGGTGCTCCTACTGCTAAGCAGACTATTGCTCGTTGGATTTGTAGTACAATTCAGTTTGCACATTCTGTGGCAGGCCTGCCACAGCCAAAATCTGTAAAAGCCCATTCCACAAGGAAGGTGGGCTCATCTTGGGCGGCTGCCCGAGGGGTCTCGGCTTTACAACTTTGCCGAGCAGCTACTTGGTCAGGAGCAAATACGTTTGTAAAATTCTACAAATTTGATACCCTGGCTGAGGAGGACCGGGAGTTCTCTCATTTGGTGCTGCAGAGTCATCCGCACTCTCCCGCCCGTTTGGGAGCTTTGGTATAATCCCCATGGTCCTTACGGAGTCCCCAGCATCCACTTAGGACGTTAGAGAAAATAAGAATTTACTTACCGATAATTCTATTTCTCGTAGTCCGTAGTGGATGCTGGGCGCCCATCCCAAGTGCGGATTGTCTGCAATACTGGTACATAGTTATTGTTACCAAAAAATCGGGTTATTGCTGTAGTGAGCCATCTTTTCTAGAGGCTCCTCTGTTATCATGCTGTTAACTGGGTTTAGATCACAAGTTATATGGTGTGATTGGTGTGGCTGGTATGAGTCTTACCCGGGATTCAAAATCCTTCCTTATTGTGTACGCTCGTCCGGGCACAGTATCCTAACTGAGGCTTGGAGGAGGGTCATAGGGGGAGGAGCCAGTGCACACCAGGTAGTTCTAAAGCTTTACTTTTGTGCCCAGTCTCCTGCGGAGCCGCTATTCCCCATGGTCCTTACGGAGTCCCCAGCATCCACTACGGACTACGAGAAATAGAATTATCGGTAAGTAAATTCTTATTTAAATTGTGTTCCCGTATATTCCGAATAGTCATGTACAGTCAAAGAGATATATGTCAAATGTAGGCACTATTGTGAGATTTCTGTGCATGGCAACCATAACTATAAATGTTCCAGTAAAGGACTGAGTCACTCAGTGAGTCAGAAATACAAGCTTAGAACCATAAAGCTCTAGATAAGAAAATAAAACGGGAAAAGCTGAACACCACCATATGGCGATCTATCATTCTAAGATTTTATCCCATGTACACAATATTTTGGATGGAAAACGGTTTACAAAAGAGACAACTGTGCTGAAAACTCAGCAATGATTTAAAAGCATCTTTCATTCACATTCACTTGAGTCTTCTCATTTGTATTAGGTCTCCCAACCTAGAATTATTGACCATGTGCAGAAAGAAAGAGGCTGGGTCAAATTCAATTTCATTCACTAATTGAACAACTTCCTCTGTGTCTCTGAGAAACTGGAGCTGAATCCAAGCTGGATCCAGAGTGCGCTAGGAGACAGCCCGTGTATCTAGGAGACCCATTGGCATTGCATGAATCAGAAGGCACTGTTTTCCCTAAATAAACAGCTAAGAGTGCACCCTCAAAGGATGCATGTCTCTTTCTAATATACAGTATTACACTTAAACCAGACTGGAAAAATAAATCTAACATATGACCATAAAGAACAACACTGTTTTGAAAAAGAAGCTAATGAAAATTGTATAGTAGATCAGCAGTGGACAAAATAAAGTAAGGAGGGGTGGTGGGTGTGATCTTAGCTGCAACATGACATACTGCTTGAAAGGGGAATAACTGAATTATATGCAGGAACAGCTCATATAGGCTCTGGGGTACATTCATCGCTTGGGTACACCCTGCTGCTGCCAACTTCCTCCTGCCAATCTCAAGTATATTGCGATGCAACCGTGGGTTTCAATCCTTGTTAAAGATAAAGGAAAGATGGGCATCCACTGACATCATTATGCATTATTCAATTATTCACAAAATTACGATTGAACAAATAATTTTTTCTTTAGTTGGTTACAAGGCTGCTGAGATTTATCCAGCGTTGTGATAAATATGAGAGAAGGCTGTCATACTGTTTAGTCTACCCAGGTAATTAAATTCAGCCTATTACAATTAAAACAGATACCAGCATAAAATGGAAGATTGCTTATTTATTCTTCAGCAGCCATATACCGATCAGCCCTTACATTAAAACCATACCTCCCAACTGTACTAATTTTGTCAGGACAGTTCCATTTGTCGGACACTGTGCCTTCTGCGGGCTGCACCTTCCCGCAGTGGCGGGGGGAGTTGGGAGGTCCCCTCACTCGCAGCTCTACTTAGCAGAGCTGCAGTTAACAGATGCTGTGCGCAATTTCCATGGTGCCACGTGCCTGAGCTGGATCACAATGCCCCCTAATTTCAGGAGCGCGCCCTCTGCATACCGATTTCCCTCTCTTTGCTGAAAGATAGTTAGGAGGTATGTTAAAACCACTGACAGGTGAATAACATTGATTATCTCGTTACAATGGCACATGTCAAGGATATATTAGGCTATATTAGGCAGCAAGTGAACAGTCGGATCTTGAAGTTGATGTGTTAGAGACAGGAAAAATATGCAAGCGTAAGGATCTGAGCGGCTTTGACAAAGGCCAAATTATGATGGCTAGATGACTGGTTCAGGGCAATTCCAAAACGGCAAGTCGTGTGGGGTGTTCCTGGTACGCAGTATTAGTACCCACCAAAAGTGGTCCAAAGAGGAAATGGTGAATCAGTGATAGGGTCATGGGTGCTCAAGGCTCACTAATGTGCGTGAGGAGCGAAGGCTGGTCCGATGATGCCACATAAGAGCTACTGTACCACAAATTGCTGAAAAAGTTAATGCTGGCTGTGATAGGTGTCAGAGCACACCAAGCACAACTGCAATTTGGTCAGAGTGTCTTTGCTGACCCCTGTCCACTGCCAACAGCAACTACAATGTGTCAGAAGTTGACGTGGAGTACCGGAAGATGGTGACCTGGTCTTATGAATTACGTTTTCTTTTATATCATCTGCACAACCAGATGCATGTGCGGCATTTATGCACTAGAATGCACTTTGGGAAGAAGGCAAGCTGGTGGTGGCAGTGTGATGCTCTGGGCAATATTGTGCTGGGAATCTAGGGTCCTGACATTCATGTGAATTTTACTTTGACACATGCCACCTACATAAACATTGCTGCAGGCCAAGTACGCCACTTCATGGCAATGGTAATCCCTGATGCTCTTTAATCAGGATAATGCGCCCTGCGACACTACAAACACTGTTCAGGAATGGTTTGAGAGACATGACAGAGTACAAGGTGTTGACTAGTCCTCCAAATTCCTCAGATCCCAATCTGGTTGAGCTTCTGTGGGATGTGCTGGAAAAAGAAGTCCGAGCCATGGAGGCACTGCCTTACAACTTATAGAGCATAAAGCATCTGCTGCTAACGTCTTGGTGCCAGATACACCAGGACACCTTTACAGATTTTGTGGAGTCCATGCCTCGATGGGTCAGAGCTGTTTTGGTGGCACAAGGGGGACCTACACAATATCAGGCAAGTGGTTTTAATGTTATGGCTGATGGGGGTATATGCAGTCTCTAACATGATGACATAATTAAGTAAAACAGATCAATGTATTAAGACTCCCAAGACATAAAGTGTATGATAATGCTCCGCCGTAATATTACTTCTTTACAAACACTGCTCATGGCTGCTTTCCAAAAGATGTTAGGGAGTACAAGCGATCTCTCTCTATATGTTTGTTTATTGTGTGTGTGTGTGTGGGGGGGGGGGGGGGGTGTTTGTGGGGGGGGGGGGGGCGGTCTGTCAGGGGAAGGGACACTATAACTTCCTCCAACAAAGTAGTCACAACTTCCCATCACCATGTAAACACGTATAGCCATGGAAATTCATCCAAACAGCTCTGGTCTCCAGGCCTAGTCTCTGGCACAGCTTGACTTGTGTGCTGTTCATGAGAAATCACATTCTCTTCCTGCTATTGTCTCCACTTCCCATGAGCTCAGACACCACCCTCCCTAACTTCCAAAACCCAAGCACCAGGCCCTGAACTGGTAAGCACTACTTAACCCTGCGCTACAAAGCACACAAAGCGTGACCTCAGCGTTTCTACGGACTGAACTTTAAAGGGCTTAAATAAAAATGTTCATACATCATTAGCAAACACATGTTTTTAATGGCAAAAGTTTTATTCATGACATCAAAACTCAAAATATGATTTTAAGTAGTCACCACCACTTCCACTCCTAGCATGTACAATGCACAAGTCCTCACTAAATATATAAAATAAATATATTGAAGTACAAAATGCAGAATGGAGTGGGGGTGCATAAATTTCCCTTAGCAGTATTAGCTGTATGCCTTCGGGCACCTCAGAAGTAAAGCTGAATGGATTATATATGCATGATTAGTATGCTGCTGGTATATTATAAGACCCTAAAACTGTATTGTATGCATTATTAGTTCGTATAACCGATCACACTAAGCAACAAAAGGTAAGAGAAAGAAGCAAACATTTGTCCGCTGGGCTAATCACTAGGTCTAGATATACTATACAGTGAGACAAGCTTTTGATAAAAGCAATGTTATTTTTGCAGACAGTAGCGAGACCGCTTTATCTGCTAGCTGGCAATCTACATATGCTCCTTAGATCACTTGAATCCCTTCAGGACCAGTAGCACTTTCTATGTCCAAGAACACATTACAGCAGGGGTGGGCAATTATATCAGCTGGGGGGCCGCTTAACACTTCCAGCGAATATTCGAGGGCCACACACAAAATACTCAAAAAGAGATCCCTTTTTACACATTACGGCAGACAGCGTGCCCTTTTTACACATTACGGCAGACAGCGTCCCCCTTTTTACACATTACGACAGACAGCGTCCCCTTTTTACACATTACGACAGACAGCACCCCCATTTTTATAATTACGGCAGACAGCATCCCCTTTTTACACATTACGGCAGACAGCGCCCCCGTTTTTATACATTACGGCAGACAGCGTCCCCGTTTTTATACATTACGGCAGACAGTGCCCCCGTTTTTACACATTACGGCAGACAGCGCCCCCGTTTTTACACATTACGGCAGACAGCATCCCCTTTTTACACATTACGGCAGACAGCGCCCCCGTTTTTATACATTACGGCAGACAGCGCCCCCGTTTTTACACATTACGGCAGACAGCGCCCCCGTTTTTATACATTACGGCAGACAGCGCCCCCGTTTTTATAATTACGGCAGACAGCGCCCCCGTTTTTACACATTACGGCAGACAGCGCCCCCGTTTTTACACATTACGACAGACAGCGCCCCCGTTTTTATAATTACGGCAGACAGCGCCCCCGTTTTTATACATTACGGCAGACAGCGCCCCCGTTTTTATAATTACGGCAGACAGCGCCCCCGTTTTTACACATTACGGCAGACAGGGCCCCCGTTTTTACACATTACGGCAGACAGTCCCTACCCCCCTTTCCCCACCCTCCCCTAAACCTATATAGCAGTCCTTACCCTCCCCCTCCCCTAAACCCATATAACCGTTTTTAACTCCCCTCCCCTGAACTTATATGGCAGCTTTAGCTTTATCCAGGACAGGGGGTTTACCTATTTGTCAGTGGCAGACGATCCCCGCTGTCTGATGGTCCGCGCTGCTGCTGCCGCCGCCGCTTCTCCTCACTGGCCGCCGCTTCTTCTCCCCGCTGGCCGCCGTTTCTTCTCCCCACTGGCCTCCGCAGTGCTCCCCACTGGCCGCTTCTGCTCCGAGTCCCACTCTGCAGTGCCCGCCCAGCGCCGCCCCCCGTGACGCCCAGCGCCGCCCAGCGCATGATAGAGGAAATCCCGGTCAGCTGACCCTGTGACGTGACCGGGATTTCCTCAGCGGCGCCGCGTCTGAGAGCAGTGCAATGACAAGCGGCCTGTCGGGCCTCTTGTCATTGCACTCTGGTGGGGCACAGCGGGCCAGGCAGGATCGGTCCGCGGGCCGCATCCGGCCCGCCTGTTGCCCACCCCTACATTACAGCATAGTTGCCTACCCTCCCTCATTCTGCAGGAGACTCCCTGAAATAGTAGCAATCTCCCTGACTCCCTGAATAGTCCAGCAACTCCCTGATTGCACCTTAGCCCCATTATGTAGCTATTACATTCTTGGGGGGAAAAATAAATCAGAGATAAAAACATTAAAATGGGATCATCGGTGCCATTTCCCTGCAATGGTTATAAGGCAGAAAGATCCCTATCGCTACATGCATTTTAAACAAGGTTTCTTGTGGCCACTTACAGTATATGGAACCTCTTGTAAAGCACAATACACAAACAAATCCTGCATATCAGAGTCTTTTCTTCAACAAATAGATATTACTAAGTTTGGGGCTCATGTACATTTGGATGTAAGTCATTCTCATGACACGACTCTCCGATGTAGCAGTACGCGTCCGCGCTTTTAGTTGTTACTTTCACAATCTCCCTGAAATCCTTTTTTCAAAAGTAGGCAAGTATGCATTACACTTAATAGTTTTTCTTTGTCTCTGTAACTGAGAATTTTTGTGTACATTACTGGGGAGTTGATGTATCAAGAAGTGAAAATAGTGGGGAACTGGACCAGTGGAGAAGTTGTCCATGGCAACCCATCAGCGTTGAGGTAGCATTTATTAAATACATTTTCTAAAATGATAGGTCGATGCGGATTTGTTGCTACTTCTCCAGTGGTCTATGTCTCCATTAATTTCTCTAATTGACACATCAATCCCCAAATGTCTAATTTTATTTTCCCAGGAAAGCTGGGGCTATTTCTTGCCGGTATAATAAAATATTTTATATATATATATATATATATATATATATGTTTTTTTTTGTTTGGAATACAGCAGTTATGATACACTGCGACAGCACTGTTTTGTCCTGATGATGGGACCATAATAGGTCAGGAGATAAGCCGTTGACTTATGACAAGCTGCGCATTGTAATATTTCTTTATGGATTACAACTTTGTCAACCAATAAAAGTCTTTTAAAAAGCTTTCCTGGAGTGACGTGCACATTGCAAGTATTGCAATAGGGAAGTATCTGGATTTAGCATGAGCACACAGATATTTGCAACTCCTTTGCATGAGAGTGCCGGATTTTATGGATACACACATTTTATATATATATATATATATATATATATATATATATATATATATTTCTGCTGCGGGGTACACTGGGCTCCACAAGTCTGGACAATAGGGGTGTAGAGTAGGATCTTGATCCGAGGCACCAACAGACTCAGAGCTTTGACTGTTCCCAGAATGCACAGCGCCGCCTCCTATATCACCCCGCCTCCCAGCACAGGTGCTGCAGTAAGCAGGCACTTAACAGAGGGGCTGCTCCAAGCAGCCCTGAGAAAAGCTTTTTATGAGGTAAAAAGTGAAGACATCAAGGGCAGCACCGGTGGTAAATGTCTTGTGACATTCTCTGCTGCAGCTCCAGCTCTCCCCAGCGGCGCTGTACACTCCCGAGCCCTGGTTGCCGGGTACCTACAGCGGAGGCTCCGGTTTTCTTCATGTTAGGCACACATGGCTGGGGCTCTCCAGGATCGCGTGGCCGTGCTTCGGGAGGTGGTAAGTGGGTCCCGCTCGCGGGACCCGGTCTTTATCGCGATCCGGCGCGGTCAGTGGGAGGCGGGCCGCGCGCGCTGGCGGTGGACACAGGCGATCCCACTAGATCACCAGGGCATGGGCGCAGGTCGGGTTTTCTCTCTAAACCACTTCTTATATCGCCCACAGCACCCGGTGGTTTTGCCAGCAAGGGGGATAAGGCTTAGACCTGAAACCCCTCCCCCAGCCCCAGGGCGCCATTTCCCGCAAATGTTCCCGCTCTGGAGCTGCATATCTGTCTTTTCCGCACTCCCAGTCAGTGTCTGCGGCACCATTATTCCTCAGCTCACTGTTTCTGGGACTGCTTGGGCAAATCCTCCTATGTAAAGCCGCCTGGTTGTCAGCGCTGTGCCTTTACATGACACTTAAGTATTCTACCTGCCTTTTTAGTCAGTGATCGTTAAGAAAGAGTGCACTTAGTCAGGGTTTCCTAGTACAATTACCCTGTGATATACATCCAGTTCTTACTGTGTACTGTTATATCTACTGTTACATAGCTGTGTAAGCTAGTCCAGTGCAGTATTATTGTCAGTAAAATAACCTCTGCATTGTACAAACTGTGACCTTCTGTGTGTGCATTTGATAGCTGAGTGTTGTCCATTTTGTGTCTTTCACTCAGCTTGCTATCCCTATATTCTATAACCTGAGGGGGCTTGGTGCGTCAGGTGTTATCTAATATAGGATTTTCACAAAGATATACTGTATTACGTATTTTTCTCTGTGATTTGGTCACCATATCTCTCCTTTATCTCTGCTAGTGCTGACTACAATACGCAGGCGTTTGGGATATTGTGCTGCTGTTAATTGTACTGTGTTACCTCATACTGCAAGTTATATCATGTCTGCTTCTGAGGGTAACGGTTCTGGGGCGGAACACACTGCTGGTGTTGCTGAAGCCACAGGCACATATGAGGAGATTATAGCAGCTGTGGGCTCTGGTTCTGGGGGCTCCTTGCCCCCCAGTGGGACTGTGGCAACGGGGGCACATACTGACCCAACGTGGGCCGCTTTTTCCACGCTTCTGCATACGCTAGTTCATAAACTAACACCCCCTATGGGACCCCCAATGCCGGTACAACCGTATGTGGTCCCTGCAGCTAACCCGCCGTGGGCGAATGATTTATCTGCTCAATTGAAGAAGTTGAACCAGTCCTTGACTACTAAAAAGTCTGACCAACGCTCGCCTAAATCCAAGAGGTCCTCTAAGCGAGCGCTCGTCTCCTCACAATCCACTGCTGTCACTGACACCTCGTCTGATGAGGACGGCACTTACACTGACCCCACAGGTTCTGACTCAGATACGGCTGATGGGGAGGGTAGTTCACATGTGGATGTTCCTGACCTTGTGGAGGCTATTAAGTTAATTCTGCAGATTACGGATGATCCGGAGCCATCCGTGCCTCCTAAGAAACCAGATAGGTTCAAGCATCAGAAGGTGGTTAAACAGGTTTTACCTCACTCTGATCACCTAGTGGATATACGTCAGGAACCCTGGGAAAATCCGGGTACGAAGTTTGTGCCTCAAAAGAAGATGCTGGCTCGCTATCCCCTCGCGCCAGAGCTGTCTAAGAATTGGGAAACACCTCCTCCAGTGGACTCACATGTGGCTAGGATGGTGGTTTCCTCAGCTCTACCTGTCACTACCGTCACGTCTCTGAAAGGGCCTACGGATAAATGTGTGGAGGGTTCAATAATAAAAATTAATTTACTGCGCTTATTGGATAAAGAAGCTGCTTTCTTAAAGAATAGTATTTGTAATATTAAATGGAAAGCGCTATGTAAGCTATATGATTGTATGTGGGCATATGGGTTAATGCAATGTTATTTAAAAAATGAGGTACCTGTAAAAAAGATTTTTGGTTAATAAGAAATGTTTTCACTCCTTTGAGTGAGTATGTTAAGGAGTAGCCAGCAACACTACGTTTTAATAGTCCTGGCTTGCAGGTAATTGCCCTATCTTTCCCTGTGCTTTGATGTTCCTGAGCCGCTGCGGCTCTGATGTTTCTTGCTGTGCGGCAGCCGGCAGGGCTGGCGGCGCTTCGAGTCCCGCTGCGTCCAGCGGGGCTGTGCGCTGCTGTAGTCTCTCTCCTGGCTCCAGGTGCAGCCGTTGTTAGCTGCTCGTGTTACGGACGATGATAAGGCCGTGCTGTGGGCTTCCTCCTTGTTTAAAAACGACTCTCCAACGCGTTTCATGCAATTAAATGCACTTTTTCGAGGAGTGGAAATGAACGCCCTTATGCCCACATACAATCATATAGCTTACATAGCGCTTTCCATTTAATATTACAAATGTGTGGAGGGTTGTCTAAAAGCGATTTACACCCTCACGGGTGCTGCACAAAGGCCTACTATTGCAGCTTCATGGGCTGCTGAGGCTACTGAAGCATGGGACTTGGAGTTAGAAGCTGAAATCTCCTCTGACCATGCTAGACAATGCTTGACATATATTGTCACAGCTTCTCGATATATTAAAGAGGCGGCTTCTGATGCTGGTATCCTGGCAGCCAAGGTTTCTACTACGTCAGTCCTGGCTCGCCGGATATTGTGGCTGAGATCCTGGTCTGTGGATCTGGACTCTAGAAAAACCCTGGAAGTACTCCCTTTCAAGGGAGATATTCTGTTTGGGGAGGACTTAAATAAGATAGTGGCTGACTTGGCTACTGCCAAAACTGCCTGTCTACCCAATACCGCTCCTTCTGTGTCGAAGGCTAAAGGTACGTTCTTTTGCCCCTTTCGTCCTTCAGGTAAAGCAAAAGGTCAGGCGTACCTTAAGCAGGCCTGCACTTCCAAACCTGGTAAGCCGAAGCCCAAAAGAGCATGGGCTGCCGATCAGCCAGCAGCCAATACCGATAAGTCTGCCGCATGACGGGGCGGGCCTCCCCCTGGGGGATCCCAGGGTGGGGGGCCGGCTTCTAGGGTATACCCAGGAATGGTTGAAGACCACTTCAGATGCTTGGGTACGGGAAGTCGTCACTCGAGGTTACGCCACTGCCTTCAAAAAAAACGGACAAAGGCAAAAACTATACACTCGGTGGTACAGACCCTACTGGATACAGGAGTCGTAGTACAGGTGCCTCTTGCTCAGAGGGGCCGGGGGTACTATTCTCCGCTGTTTCTAGTCCCGAAACCGAATGGGTCCTCTCGGTCCATTCTCAACCTCAAGGCATTGAACAGGTTTGTGAAGATTTCCAAGTTCCGTATGGAAACCCTTCGCTCTATAGTTCTGGCCTTGGAACCTGGGGACTACATGGTCTCCCTGGACATGCACGATGCTTACCTGAATATTCCTATAGCAGTGTCACATCAACAATACCCGAGGTTTGCTATTGGCAACATCCATTACCAGTTTCGGGCGTTACCTTTTGGTTTAACAACGGCTCCGCGAGTCTTTACCAAAGTTATGGCGGTGATGACGGTGGTACTCCGCCGTCAAGGGGTCAGGATACTGCCGTATATGGACGACTTGTTAATCCTGGTAAATTCCCCAGATCTTCTCCTGTGTCATCTGGATATGACGGTCCGGTTTCTACAAGCCCATGGGTGGCTCATCAACTGGAAGAAATCCTCCCTGGTCCCTGCTCAGAGCATGGTGCACCTGGGAGCGCTGTTCGACACTCACAACCAGAGGTTGTTCTTGTCTCAGGAGAAAGTCCTGAAGCTTCAGGACAGGATTCGTTGCTTCCTTTCTCGTCCGCAAGTGTCGATACATTCGGCAATGCAGGTGCTGGGCCTCATGGTGTCAGCATTCGACATGGTGGAGTATGCTCAATTCCATTCTCGCCCCCTCAAGAAGTTGATTCTAGCCAAGTGGGACGGCCTGCCTCACTGGATCAGGTCTCAAATGATCTCATTGACTCCGGAGGTCTGTCTGTTGCTGCTCAGGTGGCTCCAGGACCAACAATAGTGCAGGGGCCGTCCCTTCTGGATATCCAACTGTTCGGAAGTTCAAGCAAGAAAAAGGAAATTTGCTTCTCATAGCTCCGGCGTGGCCCAGACGGCACTGGATCTCAGACCTGCAAGGCCTGTCGTCAGAGCGTCCACTTCTACTTCCACAACGCCCAGACCTCCTCGTTCAGGGCCCTTGTGTCTACCAGGACCTAGCCCGGCTATCTTTGACGGCGTGGCTCTTGAAGCTTCCGTCTTGAGGGCTAAGGGTTTTTCTGAAGAGGTCATTAAAACTATGTTGCGGGCCTGGAAACCGGCTTCTGCTCGGATTTACCATAGGGTCTGGCATTCATACTTTGTTTGGTGCGCATCTAACAATTATGATGCTTCCAAGTTTAGTGCAGCCAAACCTTTGGCTTTTCTGCAGCAGGGCCTAGATTTAGGCCTGCGTCTGGCCTCCCTCAAGGTTCATATTTCTGCCTTGTCGGTGTGGTTTCAGATAAAAATTGCGACCTTACCTGATGTGCATACCTTTACTCAGGGTGTGTTGCGTATCCAACCTCCCTATGTCCCGCCTGTGGCTCCTTGGGACTTGTCGGTGGTTTTGGAGGTGTTGCAGGAGCCTCCATTCAAACCTCTTGGCTCAGCTGACCTTAAGTGGCTTTCCCTTAAGGTGGTGTTCTTGCTGGCTATTGCCTCTGCTAGAAGAGTGTCGGATCTGGGTGCCTTGTCTTCTAGTTCCCCATATCTGATTTTTCACCGTGACCGGGCAGTTCTTAGGACTCAGAAAAAATGTTTGAGTCTCACAATGGCGCATATCACTATGAATAAAGTACTTTCCTCATATATTTCTTTTGATAGTATTTTCACGTATCAGCGGATGTTGAGATTCTCAGTCATAGACCATAGGGATATCCACTTGAAATTTCCAGCTTAGGTCTTAATAATATTATATGATTATACCAGCATATCACCACAATATAGTGGTACAGGATCACAGATTCAGGATTTCACTTCATCCACTTGACATTTCCCATTTGTGTTTCAATCTGATGACGGAGTGTGAATAAAGTTCTCCGAAACGTTGTAATCTTCTGCCCAACGCGTTTCGTCTATATCGACTTCTTCAGGGGTGTTTTCTAAATAACAGCTCTCTGTTTATATTGGAATAACTGTAGTATTCAAAAGGTATGAAGTTTTAATTGAACCGAAGTTGTACCAAGTTGAAAAAACTTGAAGAAAATTATTCCCAGAATATGATAGCGTTTATTGGGATTCCTTATTATAGGCCACCTAATGAATTATATTCTTCTCCAGCATGTAGATATATATTTCATTCATTTTTCTTGGCTCATTGGGTTGGCATTTCCTCAGTTTTTCAAAGTATCAGTGAAGTCCAACAAAAGGGATCCACTTGTAAACTTAGGATAAAAATATCCCTTTAATTTTCCAGCAGTTGTCCTATAGGTCTGCCTGCATAGGTATCCAATATTGAAGAAGTCGATATAGACGAAACGCGTTGGGCAGAAGATTACAACGTTTCGGAGAACTTTATTCACACTCCGTCATCAGATTGAAACACAAATGGGAAATGTCAAGTGGATGAAGTGAAATCCTGAATCTGTGATCCTGTACCACTATATTGTGGTGATATGCTGGTATAATCATATAATATTATTAAGACCTAAGCTGGAAATTTCAAGTGGATATCCCTATGGTCTATGACTGAGAATCTCAACATCCGCTGATACGTGAAAATACTATCAAAAGAAATATATGAGGAAAGTACTTTATTCATAGTGATATGCGCCATTGTGAGACTCAAACATTTTTTCTGAACTGATTGTTGTGGTTTAATTGTGAAGTACCATTTGTTTTCTCCTGGGCTGCAATTCACGGTATAGCGCATTTAAGATCAATATATTCTTTTTTTTTAGTTCTTAGGACTCGTCCCGGATATTTACCTAAGGTGGTTTCTTCGTTCCACCTTAATCAGGAGATTGTGGTTCCAGCCTTTGTCTCTCCTGATTTGTCTCACAAAGAGAGGTCTTTGGATGTGGTACGGGCTCTCCGTATCGATGTGAAGAGAACTGCTTCTATTCGAAAATCTGATTCTCTCTTTGTTTTTAATAACTTTGTGCATTAAACAAAGTTTGTGTACATTCACACAATTCATTTATGTTTCATATATACCTTATACACACAGCCTGAAGGTCATTTAATACAATATTTTTAATAAATTTGTGTATTGAACAAAGTTTGTGTACATTGAGCCATCAGGAATCAAAGGTTTCACTATCTCACTATCACTCAAAAATTTCCGTATTTTGGAATATTTGGATATGGGATACTCAACCTGTATATATATATTACACACACACACACACACACACACACACACACACACACATATTATATATATATATATATATAAATGTCTTAAAATTGCGCACAGACCACCAGCAGCAGTTTGGAAAGAGACCCTTTTAGTGGGCCCCCAAAAGATAATTTATGCAGACATCGTATGCGAAAATCCACACCTTGGAGAGTCGTTTTATTTAAACATATATGAAAATTAAAAAGAAATAATTGAAGGCAGTACACTGAGCGCTTTTGGTGATCTGTTTGTGTGTGTATATATATATATATATATATATATCCACACACACACACACACATATATATATATATATATATATATATATATATACACATACATACATACATACATACATACATATACATTTGGCTCTAATATTTGCATCACATTTTATATAACCTAAATACATATTGTGTACCCCGCACCCAGGATGGCTAGCCTGGTCATTTTTTGACAGTAGTTTCTGCAGTCTTACTAATTCACTGAGTAATATACCTGTGTAATGCACATAAAAAATAAAAATATATGTATTTTACATAATTCTATTTTTCTTTTCTATAACATACTGAACCTGTTTCTGGATGCACAGTGCTGTCTAACAGGCTGCTATTTCCTGCCTCAGACATAAATGTGCAGTACAGACAGCAGCATGTAAAGGGTTAATGATTGCCAAATTGAGAGCAAAAATGTGTTTTATTGTGCTAAAAAATAATTGTTATGGTAGACTTACCATTGATAACTCTATTTCTCCTAAGTCCACAGGATAACATTGGGATATGAGGTAGCGACAGCGGATTGGCACCAAACGATCAAAGCTTTCAGCCTCCCAGAATGCACCGGGCCTGTCCCTATATCCCCGCCTCCTGGCTCAGGCAATTCAGTTGCTTTCCAAAGCTCAAGGTAGGAGCATCATAGAGAGCCCTAATCAGGCGAGAAGAACACACATGAACACCCTTCTGTACAAGAAGGAAGAGGTTAATGAGTGAAAGGATACTCAAATCAGGTGCATCAGGGTGGGATCCCTGTGGACTTAGGAGAAATACAGTTATCAACGGTAAGTCTACCATAACGATTATTTCTCCTGCAGGGTCCACAGGTTATCCACAGGATAACATTGGGATGTCCCAAAGCAATTTAGTGGTGGGGACACTCCTGATTGGACAGGAGAATCCTTCTCTCGAATTTAGCGTCCTGAGAGGCAAAGGTATCAAAGGCATAATGGCTAATAAATGTGTTAATGGAAGACCATGTGGCTGCCTTACATATCTGTTATGCTGAAGCACCATGTTGTGCTGCCAATGACAGACCGACCTTAAGAGTAGAGTGAGCAGAGATATTAGCTGGAACAGGGAGATAAGCTTGAGAATATGCTTCTGAAATAGTCATTCAAAGCTACCTCGCTAGTGTCTGCTGGTCAGCAGGCCATCCTCTCTTGTGAAATCCGTAGAGAACGAAGAGAGTGTCTGTTTTTCTGATGGCACTGGTACGAACCACATAGATCCTTAAAGCACAGACTACGTCCAAGGATGCATCGCCCGCAGAAAGGTCCGGCCCTTGGAAGGCCGGGACTACAATTTCTTTGTTAAGGTGGAATTTAGGAAGATACCCAGATTTGGTTCTGAGAACCATTCTTTCTGGATAAAAAAAAATCAGAAAAGGAGGGCGACATAACAATGCCCCTAAATCTGAAACTCTTCTAGCTGAAGCAATAGCCAGTAGAAAAAGAACTTTAGCTGTCAACCATTTAAAATCCACTTGTTTTAGTGGTTCAAATGGGGCAACTTGAAGGGCCTTTAGGACAAAAGTTAAGTCCTAAGGCACTGTAGGAGGAACAAAAGGAGGTTGAATGTGCAGCATTCCCTGGAAAAAAGTGCGCACATCCTGTAGGTTAGCAATTTTCTTTTGGAACCATACAGTCAATGCTGGCACTTGCACTGTGAAGGAAGCCACCATTAGACCTTTGTCAATTCCTAACTGAAGGAATGCTAGGACTCTGGAAACTCTGAAAGACCTAGGATTAAATTTCCGGTCACTGCACCACTGAATATAGGCTTGCCATATTCGGTGATAAATGCGAGCTGAGGAAGGTATCCTTGCTCTGAGCATTGTTTGAATTACCTGTTGTGAGAATCCTCTTGCTTTCAGGATGGAAGTCTCAAGAGCCACGCCTTCAAAGACAGTCGATCCAGGTGCTTGTGATAGCAAGGCCCTAAGACAGTAGATTTGGACATTGAGGGAGTAGGAATGGAGCATCCATCAACAACCTCTGCAGATCTGTGTACCAATGTCTACTGGGCCAAGCTGGAGCTATTAGTATCACGGCGCTCCTTCCTTGTTTTGCCTTTCCCATCACCCTGAGTAACAGGGCGATTGGTGGAAACACATAGGCCAGATGAAAGTCCCATCTCTCTGACAGGGCATCCACAAAGATCGCTTTGGGATCCTTTGTTCTTGAACTGTATGCAGGAACTTTGTTGTTCTGATGGGACGCCATGAGATCTGTCTCCGGTAACCCCCATTTGTCTACCAGAATCTAGAAGACCTCGGGGTGTAAAGCCCATTCCTTTGCATGAATGGCGTGTCGACTGAGAAAATCCGCTTCCCAGTTTAGGACTCCCGGAATGAACACTGCGGACAAGGCTGGATGATGAAGTTCTGCCCACTTTAACGTGTGACTTACCTCCTTCATTGCATTTTGGCTGCGAGTTCCTCCCTCATGGTTGAGGTACGCTACTGCCATTGCACTGTCCCAGTGGATTTGGACTGGTTTCCCCTGAAGGATGTCCTCTGCCTGGATAAGTGCCATATATATGGCCCAAAGATCCAATATATTTATTGGCAGGTAACTCTCTTCCTTGATCCACTGCTCCTGGAAGCAACTCCTTCCTGACACCGCTCCCCAGCCCTGAAGGCTGGCAGGCGTTGTCAGAATTTCCCAAACTGATATTCAAAATGGTCTCCCTTTGTCCTGATGGGATGTCTGCAACCACCAGGCTAATGACCTCCTAACTTCCAGAGGAAGGACCATAGTCTGTGTTTTTATTGTCTGATGAAAACCATTCCACTTGGAAAGGATCTGACGTTGCAAAGGCCTCAAGTGGAAATGAGTATACTCCTCCATGTTGAATGTCGACACCATCAACCCAATCACACGCATTGCTGCATTAATGGATACCCTTTGACTGTGTAGCAGCTCCTGAATCCTTGACTGAATTTTGGATATTTTGTTCAGAGGTAAAATTACTTTTTGAAGACTCGAATCCAACACAGCCCCAAAGTGAGTCATCCATTGTGACGGAACCAGGGATGACTTTGCCCAATTTATGAGCCAACCGTGTCTCTGCAAACAAGCTATTGTCTGCCGCAGATGAAACTGAAGCAATTCCTGAGATTGTGCCAGGATTAATAAATCGTTGAGGTATGGAAAAATCCTTATCCCCTGCTGGCGGAGATAAGATCTGGATTTTGGTACTTACCGATAAATCCCTTTCTCCGATTCCACAGGGGCCACTGGAGCGCAGTTACAATGGGGAAATAGTAGGCAGTAATTGGAAGCTGGCACTTTAAAATTCTAACACTGTGGCTAGCTCCTCCCCTACTATGTCCCCCCCCCTCCAAGCCAGTCTATGTAAAACTGTGCCCGAGGAGAGCTGGAATAAACAAACTTTAAGGTAGAGGAGGTTAACGCCGTCATGTAAACCAGGATAACACAAACCAAACCTGGAACATAACCTAACAAAAAAGGTTAACCTGAACCAAACAAGCAGTCACAGTGATCTGCAAACCGTTAAGCAAAAAAGGAGGAAACAGCGCTGGGTGGGCGTCCAGTGGCCCCTGTGGAATCGGAGAAAGGGATTTATCGGTGAAAAACCAAAATCCTGATTTCTCCTTCATCCACTAGGGGCCACTGGAGCACAGTTACAATGGGGACGTCCCAGAGCTCCCAAAACGGGTGGGAGAGCGCTGAGAGTCCTGTAAAACCGCTCGGCCAAACTGCGATGCAGAGGCCGCAAAAGTATCAAACTTGTAGAATTTGACAAACGTATGTCGGCCCGACCAAGTAGCCGCCCGACATAAAGTAGTCATGGAGACCCCACGGGCAGCCGCCCACGAAGGTCCCACAGAGCGCGTAGAGTGCGCTGAAATTGAAGATGGAGGTTCCCGAGAAGCTGCCAAATAAGCTTGTCTGATGGTCAGTCGAATCCATCGAGACAAAGTCTGCTTAGAAGCCGGCCAACCACGGCGAGCAGCATCGTAGAGAACAAATAAGGAATCTGACTTCCGAATAGCTGAAGTCCTATCCACATAGATCTTGAGCGTTCTGACAACGTCCAATGATCTCGAATCTGGAGAGTCCACCGAGAGTGCCGGAACCACAAGCGGCTGATTGATGTGAAAATCAGACACCACCTTAGGTAGAAAAGACATACGAGTACGAAGCTGAGCCCTATCCGCATGAAACACCAGGTAAGGAGACCTACAAGAGAGAGCCCCAAGCTCCGACACCCGTCTAGCTGAAGCCAGCGCCAGGAGAATAACCACCTTCCAGGTGAGATATTTTATCTCCACTGATTCCAGGGGCTCAAACAATGAAGACTGCAGAAAAGAGAGGACCAGACTGAGGTCCCATGGCGCTATCGGAGGGCGGAAGGGAGGCTGTATTCAAAGAACCCCCTGAAAGAAAGTCTGAACTTCCGGCAGCAAGGCTAACTTTTTCTGGAAGAAAACCGAAAGAGCAGAGACCTGCACCTTTAGTGAACCCAGTCTTAGGCCTGCCGAAAAACCTGCCTGCAAAAAACGGAGAAGGTGGGCTAAGCGAAACACGGAAGGAGAAAATTCTCAACGTTCACACCAGGCTACATAAGCCTTCCAAATGCGGTAGTAGTGAGAAGATGTGACTGACTTTCTAGCCCGAAGCATAGTAGGTATAACCGTACGAGGAATCCCCTTCCTTTCAAGATGGCTTTCTCAACAGCCACGCCGTCAAACGTAGCCTGCGTAAGTCTGGATAAAGAAAAGGACCCTGTTGCAGAAGATCCTCTCGTAGTGGCAGGGGCCAAGGCTCGGCTACTGACAACAGGTGTAGGGTGGAGTACCAAACCCTGCGTGGCCAATCCGGAGCCACCAGGAGGACCAGAGCGTTTTCTCTCTTGATGCGCTGCAGAACCCGCGGCAACAGCGGGAAAGGAGGAAAGAGGTAAACGAAACGGAAATTCCATGGAGCCGTGAGGGCATCTACGCCCGCCGCCGCCCGAGAGTAATAAAGAGGTAACTGATGGTTCAGGCGGGACGCCATGAGGACGATCTGTGATTTTCCCCACCGGCGGACCAGTTGCCAAAACACCTGGGGATGTAGTGACCACTCTCCCAGGTGCATGTCCTGTCGGCTTAGATAATCGGCTTCCCAATTGTCCACTCCTGGAATGAATATCGCCGTGAAGGACAGAGCATACTTCTCCGCCCAGAGAAGGACGTTGGTGACCTCCCTCATCGCTGCACGGCTGCGAGTGCCACCCTGACGGTTGATGTACGCCACCGTCGTGGCATTGTCGGACTGAACTCTGACCGCTCGACCGCGTAGTAGGTGATGTGCCTGAAGCAGAGCATTGTACACCGCCCTTAGTTCGAGAATGTTTATGGGGAGAGCGGATTCGTGGATTGACCAGCGCCCCTGAAACCGATGTTCCAGGGTCACTGCCCCCCAGCCTCGCAGACTGGCATCCGTGGTGAGGAGAGTCTAATCCCATACACCGAACCGCCTCCCTTCCAACAGATGTGTCGACTGGAGCCACCAGAGAAGCGACGACCGTGCCTTTGGAGATAGCGTCACCCTTTGATGAAGGAATCGATGAGATCCTGACCACTGATGTAGAAGACACAGCTGAAACGTTTGAGAGTGGAAGCGACCGTACGGAAGAGCTTCGAACGCTGCTACCATCTTTTCCAGAAGGCGAATGCACAGATACAGACACCCGACGGTGTCGAAGAACCGACCTTACCAGTGTCTGCAGAGACAGGATCTTGTCCTGAGGGAGGAAAACCTTCTGATGGACCGTGTCGAGAATCATCCCCGAAAACAACAGCCGTTGTGAGGGGCATAAGTGAGACTTCGGGAAATTCAGGATCCACCCGTGTCGAATCAGAAGGTCCTGCGTCATCCGGATATTCTGAAGCAACAGTTCTGCCGAGCTTGCCTTTATTAGCAGATCGTCCAGATAGAAACAATCGTCACACCCTGCTTCCGGAGTAGGGCCATCATGACCGCCATGACCTTTGTGAACACTCTGGGAGCAGAAGAGAGACCGAAAGGAAGGGCCTGGGCCTGGAACTGGAAATGAGCGTCCCGTATCGCGAACCAAAGAAAAGCCTGATGAGGAGGCCAAATGGGAACATGTAAGTATGCATCCTTGATGTCTAAGAACGCCAGAAACTCGTTTTTTTCCAACCCTGCAATAACAGACTGGAGGGACTCCATCTTGAACTTGAATACTCTCAAATACGGATTGAGATCCTTCAAGTTCAGGATTGGCCTAACCGAGCCGTCCGGCTTCGGTACGAGAAACAGGCTTGAGTAATAGCCCTGTTTCCGATGATGAGAGGGAACAGGAATCACCACCCTTGCGGATAGAAGCTTCTGGACCGCTGCCTGTAAGGCAACTCCTCGGTTGTCGGAAACTGGCAAACCCGTGGTAAAAAAAATAAGAATTTACTCACCGGTAATTCTATTTCTCATAGTCCGTAGTGGATGCTGGGGACTCCGTAAGGACCATGGGGATTAGCGGCTCCGCAGGAGACTGGGCACAACTATAAAGAAAGCTTTTAGACTACTGGTGTACACTGGCTCCTCCCACTAAGACCCTCCTCCAGACTTCAGTTAGGATACTGTGCCCGGAAGAGCTGACACAATAAGGAAGGATTTTGAATCCCGGGTAAGACTCATACCAGCCACACCAATCACACCGTATAACTCGTGGTACAATACCCAGTTAACAGTATGATAACAACTGAGCCTCTCAACAGATGGCTCAACAATAACCCTTTAGTTAAGCAATAACTATATACAAGTATTGCAGACAATCCGCACTTGGGATGGGCGCCCAGCATCCACTACGGACTATGAGAAATAGAATTACCGGTGAGTAAATTCTTATTTTCTCTAACGTCCTAAGTGGATGCTGGGGACTCCGTAAGGACCATGGGGATTATACCAAAGCTCCCAAACGGGCGGGAGAGTGCGGATGACTCTGCAGCACCGAATGAGCAAACTCAAGGTCCTCCTCAGCCAGGGTGTCAAACTTGTAGAATTTAGCAAACGTGTTTGACCCCAACCAAGTAGCTGCTCGGCAAAGTTGAAGAGCCGAGACCCCTCGGGCAGCCGCCCAAGAAGAGCCCACCTTCCTCGTGGAATGGGCTTTTACTGATTTAGGATGCGGCAGTCCAGCCGCAGAATGTGCAAGCTGAATCGTACTACAGATCCAGCGAGCAATAGTCTGCTTTGAAGCAGGTGCACCCAACTTGTTGGGCGCATACAGGATAAAGAGCGAGTCAGTCTTTCTGACTCCAGCTGTCCTGGAAACATAGATTTTTAGGGCCCTGACTACATCCAACAACTTGGAAGCCTCCAAGTCATTTGTAGCCGCAGGCACCACGATAGGTTGGTTCAGATGAAAAGCTGATACCACTTTGGGGAGAAACTGGGGACGAGTCCTCAATTCTGCCCTATCCATATGGAAAATCAGATAAGGGCTTTTACATGACAAAGCCGCCAATTCTGATACACGCCTGGCCGAAGCCAAGGCCAACAACATGACCACTTTCCACGTGAGATATTTCAAATCCACGGTTTTCAGTGGCTCAAACCAATGTGACTTTAGGAAATCCAACACCACGTTGAGATCCCAAGGTGCCACTGGAGGCACAAAAGGGGGCTGAATATGCAGCACTCCCATAACAAAAGTCTGAACTTCAGGTAGTGAAGCCAGTTCTCTCTGGAAGAAAATTGATAGAGCCGAAATCTGGACCTTAATGGAACCCAATTTAAGGCCCATAGTCACCCCTGACTGTAGGAAGTGCAGGAAACGGCCCAGCTGAAATTCCTACGTTGGGGCCTTCCTGGCCTCACACCACGCAACATATTTTCGCCATATGCGGTGATAATGGTTTGCGGTTACTTCTTTCCTAGCTTTAATCAGCGTAGGAATTACTTCCTCCGGAATGCCCTTTTCCTTCAGGATCCGGTGTTCAACCGCCATGCCGTCAAACGCAGCCGCGGTAAGTCTTGGAACAGACAGGGCCCCTGCTACAGCAGGTCTTGTCTGAGCGGTAGAGGCCATGGGTCCTCTGACATCATTTCTTGAAGTTCCGGGTACCAAGCTCTTCTTGGCCAATCCGGAACAATGAGTATAGTTCTTACTCCTCTTCTCCTTATTATCCTCAGTACCTTTGGTATGAGAGGAAGAGGAGGGAACACATAAACCGATCGGTACACCCACGGTGTTACTAGAGCGTCCACAGCTATCGCCTGCGGGTCTCTCGACCTGGCGCAATATTTTTCTAGCTTTTTGTTTAGGCGGGACGCCATCATGTCCACCTGTGGCTTTTTCCACCGGTTTACAATCATTTGAAAGACTTCTGGATGAAGTCCCCACTCTCCCGGGTGGAGGTCGTGCCTGCTGAGGAAGTCTGCTTCCTAGTTATCCACTCCCGGAATGAACACTTCTGACAGTGCTAACACGTGATTTTCCGCCCATCGGAGAATCCTTGTGGCTTCTGCCATTGCCGTCCTGCTTCTCGTGCCGCCCTGTCGATTTACATGGGCGACCGCCGTGATGTTGTCTGACTGGATCAGTACCGGCTGGTTTTGAAGCAGGGGTTTTGCCTGACTTAGGGGGCATTGTAAATGGCCCTCAGTTCCAGAATATTTATGCGCAGGGAAGTCTCCTGACTTGACCATAGTCCTTGGAAGTTTCTTCCCTGTGTGACTGCTCCCCAGCCTCGAAGGCTGGCATCCGTGGTCACCAGGACCCAGTCCTGTATGCCGAATCTGCGGCCCTCTTGAAGATGAGCACTCTGCAGCCACCACAGCAGAGACACCCTTGTCCTCGGAGACAGGGTTATCAGACGATGCATCTGAAGATGCGATCCGGACCACTTGTCCAACAGGTCCCACTGAAAGGTTCTTGCATGAAACCTGACGAATGGAATCGCTGCGTAGGAAGCTACCATTTTTCCCAGGATCCGCATGCAGTGATGCACCGACACCTGTTTTGGCTTTAGGAGGCCTCTGACTAGAGATGACAGCTCCTTGGCCTTCTCCTCCGGGAGAAACACTTTTCTCTGTTCTGTGTCCAGAACCATCCCTAGGAACAGCAGACGTGTCGTAGGGACCAGCTGTGACTTTGGAATGTTTAGAATCCAGCCGTGCTGTTGTAGCACTTCCCGAGATAGTGCTACCCCTACCAACAACTGCTCTCTGGACCTCGCCTTTATCAGGAGATCGTCCAAGTACGGGATAATTAAAACTCCCTTCTTTCGAAGGAGTATCATCATTTCGGCCATTACCTTGGTAAAGACCCTCAGAGCCGTGGATAGACCGAACGGCAATGTCTGGAATTGGTAATGACAATCTTGTACCACAAATCTGAGGTACTCCTGGTGAGGATGGTAAATGGGGACATGTAGGTAAGCATCCTTGATGTCCAGTGATACCATGTAATCCCCCTCGTCCAGGCTTGCAATAACCGCCCTGAGCGATTCCATCTTGAACTTGAAATTTTTTATATATGTGTTCAAGGATTTCAAATTTAAAATGGGTCTCACCGAACCGTCCGGTTTCGGTACCACAAACATTGTGGAATAGTAACCCCTTCCTTGTTGAAGTAGGGGCACCTTTACTATCACTTGTTGTGAATACAGCTTGTGAATTGCCTGTAACACTGCCTCCCTGCCTGAGGGAGTGGTTGGCAAGGCAGATTTGAGGAAACGGCGGGGGGGAGACGTCTCGAATTCCAGCTTGTACCCCTGAGATACTACTTGAAGGATCCAGGGATCCACCCGTGAGCGAGCCCACTGATTGCTGAAGTTTTTGAGACGGGCCCCCACCGTACCTGGCTCCGCCTGTGAAGCCCCAGCGTCATGCTGTGGACTTAGAAGAAGCGGGGGAGGACTTTTGCTCCTGGGAACTGGCTGTATGCTGCAGCTTCTTTCCCCTACCTCTGCCTCTGGGCAGAAAGGACGCGCCTTTAACCCGCTTGCCCCTATTGGGCCGAAAGGACTGTACCTGATAATACGGAGCTTTCTTTGGTTGTGAGGGAACATGGGGTAAAAATGCTGACTTCCCAGCTGTTGCTGTGGAAACGAGGTCCGAGAGACCATCCCCGAATAACTCCTCACCCTTGTAAGGCAGAACTTCCATGTGTCGTTTGGAATCTGCATCTTCTGTCCACTGCCGAGTCCATAACCCTTCTCCTGGCAGAAATGGACATTGCACTAATTTTGGATGCCAGCCGGCAAATATCCCTCTGTGCATCCCTCATGTATAAAAGTGCGTCTTTTATATGCTCTACGTTTAGCAATATAGTGTCCCTGTCTAGGGTATCTATATTTTCTGACAGGGAATCTGACCACGCAGCAGCAGCACTGCACATCCAGGCTGAAGCAATAGCCGGTCTCAGTATAACACCTGTGTGTGTATATATAGATTTCAGGATAGCCTCCAGCTTTCTATCAGCAGATTCCTTCAGGGCGGCCGTGTCCGGAGACGGTAGTGCCACCTTCTTTGACAAGCGTGTGAGCGCTTTATCCACCCTAGGGGATGTTTCCCAGCGTGACCTATCCTCTGGCGGGAAAGGGTACGCCATTAGTAACCTCTTAGAAATTACCAGCTTTTTATCAGGGGAAGCCCACGCTTCTTCACACACTTCATTTAACTCTTCAGATAGAGGAAAAGCTACTGGTAGTTTTTTCTCTCCAAACATTATACCCTTTTTTGTGGTACCGGGGGTAACATCAGAAATGTGCAACACATTTTTCATTGCCTCAATCATGTAACGTGTGGCCCTACTGGAAGTTACATTAGTCTCATCGTCGTCGACACTGGAGTCAGTATCCGTGTCGACATCTGTGTCAGCCATCTGAGGTAGCGGGCGTTTTAGAGCCCCTGATGGCTTTTGAGACGCCTGGGCAGGCACAGGCTGAGAAGCCGGCTGTCCCACAATAGGTATGTCGTCAAACCTTTTATGCAAGGAGTCGACACTGTTGCGTAAGTCCTTCCACAGCACCATCCACTCAGGTGTCGACCCCGCAGGGGGTGACATCACGTTTACAGGCATTTGCTCCGCCTCCACATAAGCCTCCTCTTCAAACATGTCGACACAGCCGTACCGACACACCGCAAACACACAGGGAATGCTCTGACAGAGGACAGGACCCCACAAAGCCCTTTGGGGAGACAGAGAGAGAGTATGCCAGCACACACCAGAGCGCTATATAACACAGGGATCTCACTATCAATGAGTGTTTTCCCTTATAGCTGCTTTTTTATATATATCATATATATATATATATATTATCTATACTGCGCCTAAATTTTGTGCCCCCCCCTCTCTTTTTTACCCTTCTGTAGTGTTCAGACTGCAGGGGAGAGCCAGGGAGCTTCCTTCCAGCGGAACTGTGAGGGAAAAATGGCGCCAGTGTGCTGAGGGAGAAGCCCCGCCCCCTTTTCGGCAGACTTTCTCCCGCTTTTTCTGGAATACTGGCAGGGGTAATTTTACATCTATATAGCCTCTAGGACTATATATGATGTATATTTGCCAGCCAAGGTGTCATATATTGCCCTCAGGGCGCCCCCCCCCAGCGCCCTGCACCCATCAGTGACCGGAGTGTGAGGTGTACATGAGGAGCAATGGCGCACAGCTGCAGTGCTGTGCGCTACCTTGGTGAAGACCGAAGTCTTCTGCCGCCGATTTTCCGGACCTCTTCGTTGCTTCTGGCTCTGTAAGGGGGACGGCGGTGCGGCTCCGGGAACGAACACCAAGGTCGGGTCCTGCGGTCGATCCCTCTGGAGCTAATGGTGTCCAGTAGCCTAAGAAGCCCAAACTACCACCTGTTAGGTAGGTTCGCTTCTTCTCCCCTTAGTCCCTCGCTGCAGTGAGTCTGTTGCCAGCAGATCTCACTGTAAAATAAAAAACCTAAATATACTTTCTTTCTAGGTGCTCAGGAGAGCCCCTAGTGTGCATCCAGCTCAGCCGGGCACAAGAATCTAACTGAAGTCTGGAGGAGGGTCTTAGTGGGAGGAACCAGTGCACACCAGTAGTCTAAAAGCTTTCTTTATAGTTGTGCCCAGTCTCCTGCGGAGCCGCTAATCCCCATGGTCCTTACGGAGTCCCCAGCATCCACTTAGGACGTTAGAGAAACGCTGGGGAGGTTGTTCCTGAAAATCGAGCTTGTAACCGCAAGTGATTAGATCCCGGACCCAAGCGTCTGGACAGGACTGTACCCAGACCTCCTTGAAATCCCACAGACGAGCTCCCAGCCTGTGATCTCCCAGGTGGGAGGGAAGCCCGTCATGCGGTGGTAGTGGTAGAGTACTTAACCTCTGACTGGGCTGAGGCTGCGGATCCTCTACCTCTGCCGCTGCCTCTACCTCTATGGCCACGGAAGGTAGAAGCTCCTCCCCTGGCCTGGCCTCGAAACCTGGAAGGGGCACGAAAGGATCGAAAAGAGGGACCCCTATATGGCCTGCGAGTGGCTGGAGCAGCAGAAGGAAGATAAGTCGACTTACCACCGGTGGCCTGAGAGATCCAGGCATCCAGATCCTTACCAAACAGAACCTCACCCGTAAAGGGCAATGCTTCTGCTGCCCTTTTGGATTCCGTATCCGCTTGCCACTGCCGCAGCCAGAGAGCTCTGCGGGCCGCAATTGCTAAAGCGGAAATTCTAGCTCCGAGAATACATATGTCTTTGGACGCTTCGCAAAGATAAAGGGCTGATTCACGGATGTGTTCCGCCAACTGTATCAATTGATCCGCCGGCAATTCGTCACGAATTCCAGAGGACAAGTGCTCCGCCCAAGCTTCGATCGCTTTATTGACCCAACAACCTACCTGCGCCGGGCGATGTAATACCCCCGCCGCCGAGTAAATAGTCTTCAAGGTAGATTCCAGCTTCCTATCCGACGCCTCCTTAAGCGAAGTCGCTCCCGGAACCGGTAGGACAGTCTTTTTGGACAGATGAGACACCGAAGGATCCACAATCGGAGAGGTCTCATAACGTTTCGTGCTATCTGCGGGAAAAGGATAGGAAGACAACAGTTTTCTTGATACCTGATATTTTGCGTCTGGATGTTTCCAGGCTGCCGTTATGAGCGCATCCAGCTCCTCCGAAACTGGAAAGGTCACCGGCAAGCATTGGTTGGTGCCAAACCTTGAAGGACGTAAGGTGTCCTGCTCCGTCTCTTCCACCTGTAATACTGAGCGAATAGCAGTAATAGAAGCCTCTATACCCTGAGCTACTGGTTCAGAGTCCCCGTACACCTGATCGTCATCAGTATCCTGTATATCTATATCCTCCTGTACATCTAACCCCGCCTCATCTAATTGAGGCATATCATCGTCAAAGTCCTGCACCACAGAGGCTAGCAATCTCTTTTTAGAAGCCTGTTGAGGAGGGCTAAAGGACGGGGTCTGGGAAGGGATTATAGCCCTAGAGAGCCCTTCTACTGACTTTGCCAATGAGACAGCCCATGCAGGTTCTGGCTCCGGTACCGGGACAAGCTGTCGGAACCGGGCCGCCTCTCTATCTTCCCGAGAGGCCTTCAGTTCCCCAGTCAGCAGAGACATAACCTCTGTGAGTTGTGTCGTCCATGCAGGGGCGCTCTGGGGTTCTGAGGAGGGCTGAGCAGATGGCTCTGACTCCTCACATAAAACATGACCACTGCCCCCCTGTCTTTGTGTTGCCTTGGAGCCTTTACTGGCCATGGCAGCACCTAACACCTGTGACCCTTCCCCACAGGAAAACAGCAATAGGCAGAAGGGGAGGGAGGGGGGAGAGTAGGGAAAAATGCAGCCACAGCAGCCCGAGCTCTCCTGCACGATACTGTGCAGTGACAGGCTGTAAGGATGATATAGGTGCCCCCCAGTCCCACTGTAATAGGCTCACTGTGATCCGTGGCTTCCTCCGTCCCGCGCTGCAGCAAAGGAAATGGTCGCTGATTCCGGCGGCGCAGAGCGGGACTAAGCTCCGCCCCCTCCGCAAAGGCGCCAAATTTGAAACTGCTTTGCGCCTTTTTGCAGGATCCCTGTAGTGGCTCTGTGAGCCGCGCTGAGCGGGGATCCGAGAGGGGAGGGGGGCGGGCGACAAGCCAGAGATCTCTGTACTGTTTTAAATAAATAAATAAATGTTTAAAGAAAAAAAACGTGGAGAGCCGGGGGGAAGAGCGGGGGGAGGAGGGCAGAGAAGCACTCACTCACTGCTATTGATTAGTTGGGGATTGAGTGGAACTCAAACCCAGGGAGACTTCAGAGACTCTCTCCATTAGGTGCAGTGTGTGGTGGAGTGGCCCCTACACGCAGCGGTGTCCGGCCACGTATACTTAAGAAAAAAAAAAATCTTCAGAGAAGACCCAAGTGAACCAGCTCCCTTGGGCACAAATTAAAGACTGGCTTGGAGGGGGGACATAGTAGGGGAGGAGCTAGCCACAGTGTTAGAATTTTAAAGTGCCAGCTCCCAATTACTGCCTACTATTTCCCCATTGTAACTGTGCTCCAGTGGCCCCTAGTGGATGAAGGAGAAATGCCATTACTACCATAATTATGGTGAACACTCTGGGAGCTGTGGCCAGTCCAAATGGTAGTGCCTGAAAGTGAAAATGTTGCTGGAGGATAGCAAATCTGAGATAGCGCTGATGGGACAGTGATATAGGAACATGAAGGTAAGCATCCTGGATATCCAGGGATACCATAAAATCCTCCGGCTCCATGGCTAAAATAATGGAACGTAAAGTCTCCATATGAAATCAAGGCACCCAAATGTACTTGTTCAGCACTTTGAAATTCAATATTGGCCGGAACGACCCATTTGGCTTCTGGACTAGAAGCAGGTTGGAATAAAAACCTTGTCCTCGTTGTGCAGGAGGAACTGGAATTATCACTCCTGACAGCACCAACTTCTGAACTGCCTCTTGCAAAGCCCTGGCCTTCGTTTCCACTGAAGACGGCTGGTACAAAAAAAACTTTGAGGAGGGTGATTCTTGAAAGCAAACACATAACCGTGAGATACCGCTTCTTGCACCCAGGCATCTATTGTAGACTGCTGCCAGATCTGTGCAAACTGCCTGCCACCCTGGGGTCCCCCAGGTGGAGGCCCGCACCATCAGGCTAATGGTTTATCTTCTGATTTGGAAACCGACCCTCTGGTAGCCCAATGCTTTTTAGTCTTACCAGACTTGTCAGATTGAGACTGCTTGCCATTTCCTGTTGCTTTTCCTTGAGTCCGAAAGGGCCGAAAAGCTGGAAATCTAGGTTTGGATTTATGTATGGAAGGAAACTTCACTTTCTTGGAGTCTGCTTCTGACTCCAAAATACTGTTTAAATCTTTACCAAAAAGAATATCTCCAATAAAAGGCAAAGACTCCAGAACCTTCTTAGATTCTGAGTCAGCTTTCCACGTATGTAGTCAAACCGCTCTGCAAGCTGCTACTGCTGAAGCCTGTGAGGCAATTGTACCATATCCATAGCTACTTCTTCCATAAAAATCGCTGCCTGTTTGAGATGTGCAATATGGGATTTTTGCTCTCTAGATGCCATTGAAAGGTCATCCTCCAATGCATCAGCCCAGGCTGCCACTGCTTTTGCCTTCCAAGCCGAAGCCATGGCTGGTCTTATGATTGCCCAAGACAAGGAGAAAATTATTTTAAGAAAACTATCTATTTTACTATCTGTGACATCATTTAATGATGTTGAAGGCAGAGGTAATACAGATTTTCGCACCAATCGGATGACATGCGTATCTACTTTGGGAGCCACCTCCCTTTTTAAACAGTCCCCAGCCGGAAGAGGATAATGTGAATTCCATTTCCTTGGAATTCTAAACTTCTTACTGGGTGTAACCCAAGACTCTTACATAATTTCTGTCAGCTGTTCTGACCCAAAAAACTCAGTCCTAACTATTCTGGGACATTTAAACACAGGTGCCTTATATTTTAACAAAGGTTCTGCTGCCTCCTCTAAGGATAGAATGGCTTTCATGGCAAAAAAAAGAAGAAAATAAATATTACAGCGCACAGGAATTTATACTTTTTATAGTTTATTTAAAACATGTATATATATCACACAGTTAATAAGCAACCACCAGCCGGTATTACGGTTGTACATTAAAACAATTAAATCAATTGAATCTCACTGGCTATAAACTTGAAAATATATAATTCTTGTTTATATAAAAGTGTTCCCAATGTCCTATTTAGTGAGCCCGTTAACACTGTATCCAATTAATATTCAATTAATCCAATTAATATCCGTTCTTCTCTCACAGATCAAAAGGATGGCAGCATCCATTCTTAGTTGTAAATATAGGAGTATCAATGAATTTAGCAGTTTATTAGTAACAATGTATTCAAGTCTTGTAAACAAGTCTTCCCAGCTTAGGACCAAAAGACACATTGTCCAGTTGTTAAAAGTTCAGTTGACACAAGTTATTTAGAAGGAAGAAATTGGCAACATCAGTTCTTAACTGTGAGTGTATAGACACCAAAAAGGTCTGGCAACTTGTTAGTCTTGATTTATCCAATTAGTGTCAATTACATCCACACCAGCTGCTTTAAAAGTTTATGCTGTGGATACAAGACACAATTTGCAGCACATATTTTTATGGCTGTGATTATATGGTCTCAGCAAACAATAAATAGTCCATTCAGTGAATAGTTAAATCTGGCCAGATATTTTTAGAAGTAGGTGTATGTAGTCTCACCATTATCTTTGCCTGGTTCTGCTGTATATGATCCCCTCGGCCGCTGGCGCATTAGCCTTGTATTGCAGTCATCTCTGGAGGACCCCCAGGTTAAACCGTTTCAGCACACATACACAGAACAGTATTAAATGGATTCCGGTCTGGTGGTGCAAAAGTATGAGATGTTGGTTTGACGCGTTTCCCCGCCTCCTTTTGGAATCAGTGGCTTCCTCTTTCATAGCACTAATTAGCTCAGGAATGTTCACTAAGCTGAGGCCTTTCTACTCGTCTCTGTATGCAGACCTGGAGTGCGATGAGTCCTCATCCTCCGACGTGTCCGGATCTGAAACGTGTAGACTGTGAAGATGTTGTTTCATGTCTATGTGATTTACTTAAGACCGGCCTTTCAGCCTGTTTCTGTTGAGAGGCTGCTGATTCCTGTACTGGATGCGATAACCCCCAGGTGGAATGTTGCATGTAAGGGTTAATAGGGTAACCTATCCCTGGTATAGGTGCTGGCATTATCCGCTCAGCTATATTGGATAATGTCTGTGCAAAAGTAGCCCATGGGGGTTCAACCTGAACCTGTGCCTGCCTCGGATTATTCAAGAGGCTTAGGCGAATGCTAAAACAATTTGCACATAATCCATATTGAACCAGATCCTGAGAGGTTAACCCAGCTTTGCAAGACAAACATGACATGAGTGTTGGTACTGCTATGGAGAGTGTATCCTCCTCACCCTTGCCTCTCTTAGACATGATAAATAAATCACACACCTTTACAGTGTTAACTACACAAATTGTGACTGCAATCACTTTAAAATTTATTAAAGTGACAAACAATCCGATCCCTCCCTGCTTTGCACCAGCATTGAGGATCGGAATACACAGAAACTGACAGAAAATAGTAAAGTCAGCAATCACACTAGCAATCAGTCACAGGTTTTACATTAGTATAATAAGCAATATGAGCACATAATAATCTACAGATACATTTCAAGTATGTAGGAGAAACATATTACCGCATTACCTTACATAGGAGTTTAAATGTATTCAGTCGCACAGCAAAAGAAAACAGCAGCAATAGTTTACAGACTCATATGCATCAGGCACTTATCCAACTATTTGTACCAAAGGTAGATAGAGACTTAGTGCTATGTCACCCGGCTCAGGAGAGTGGGATACACGGAGACTTCACGCCGCTTCCAGGATCAATCAATACGTTAGTGAAAGCTGAGTGGATCCAGATGCTATTAGTGTACACAATTGCCCTGTGAACCTACAGTGAACACCGACGCACCAGTCATACAGCTGCCTATGCTTCGCCTGGGTCCTTTTAGATACACAGCGTCTCAGACGGGAGCGGGAACTCAGTTCATGGCGGGAAACTGGTCATGAACTGGGGGGAGAGGCGACCAAGGGAGCGTCTTACTCCCCACTGCTGACATCAACCCTAGGGATCGCAGCCTCATACTACTCCCGGAGCCTATGATCACAGAGGCCTAGCGCTGGTGCAGCCGAGGTGGCAGCTGCATCAGCAACTGTTCGGTAGTCTCCATCCTGAAACAGAGCGGCTGTGTCTCGCGTTTCCCCTACTAAGCGAAACCGATGACTTACCTTCTCCCCGTGCTCTGGCCACAGCCTGGTAACGTCTCCTGGACTTGCTAGTACATCCTACACAGACGCCCACGGAAATAGCACTGTACACGTGGGTAAGCGTTGTCGCAACCCGGCGGGGAGTTGTTGGAGCGACTCTTTTTAAGTTAGGTTTAAGGCGCTTTTTAGAGAGATCGCTCAAAAAATATAGTAAGACTATAAAAATAAAATAAAAAAGCTTATGGCTGCTAAAAACCAGCAGCACATTGACCATGGTCCGGCTCCTGCCGCACCAAACAAAAAACTGAATTGCTTGAGCTAGGAGGCAGGGATATAGGGACGGGCCCGTTGCATTCTGGGAGGCCGGATGCTTTGATCGTTTGGTGCCAATCCGCTGTCGCTACCTCATATCCCAATGTTATCCTGTGGATAACTTGTGATCCCTGCAGGAGAAATAATTATAATTAGCATTAAGAAAATAATGTTGAGGTTAAACTACATAAATTGGATTAATATTAGAAAACACCTGATGGCAAGAATTTGTTTTTGTCATTGGATAAGAGTCTGCAAGTCAGTGTGGAGGTTTACAAATATGCTTATTTGCAAATTATGTACGCCTCACTCTAACCTCCTCTACATGCCTCTGCGAATGCTAGAATATCGGGCTCCAAAATTATTATTTTTTTCCTCAACTAACATTCAGCCCTGACACCAAAACCTCAACTTTGCTTGGAGACTGGAAGGTTTATGTACTTCACATTATATGCAGAACATTTTCCCAGATTATTAATTGAATAAAGTTGAATTTGCATGGGTTGCAGAAATGAATCATCTTGTGTTAGAGTAGCATAGTGGTCTTTAGGAATGAACCTTATTGCCTGCCTACACTACCTCTTGCAGGCTCTCACAGCCAGGTTGCCTGGGTATGGGTCGTTGGATAGACACAACTTAGGTCGACAGTCATTAGGTCGACCATGGAAGGTCGACATGCATTAGGTCGACAGGGACAATAGGTTGACATGGTCATTAGGTCAACATGTACTAGGTCGACAGGTCAAAAGGTCGACATGAGGTTTTTTGGTGTCGTTTTCTCCGTAAAGTGAAGGGGAACCCAAATTAGTGTACCGTGTCCCCTCGCATGGCGAGCGAACTTCGGGCAAGGTGCCTCACTTCGCTGGCACAGATTTCAGTTCCAATCGTAGTCCACGTGGATCATTAAGGATCAAAAATGAAGATTTAAAAAAAAAAAACACCTCACGTCGACCTTTCGACCTAGTACATGTCGACCTAATGAGTGTCGACCTAACGACCGTAAGCCAGGGTGCCCTATGTTCCTGTAAATTGTGTGGGGAAAAAAAAAAAAATTAAGCCCAGTTATAGCTTGGTTTGCTAAATAGCCAGCTTCAGAATTAGAGGCCGCCTACTGCAATATTTTATACCTGACACCAACTGTTGATGTCTTGCTAGTGTGAACTAAAAGGCATGGTTATTACTTTTAATGTATATCAATAAAATTTACAAAATTTTTAAAAACAAAGAGTGCCCCAGCAAATACAGTTTGCTCCTCTGTTCTTATTATTCATATAATATTCTAACTCTTAGGAGCACCGCCAACTTTGTTATTATCCACGGAAAATTTGCTTTTCTGGTATATACATGTTATGTTGGTTAAACACATTTGTTCAATATATGATTTGAGTAATATCTGAAGAAAAATTCTGTGCGGACTCCACACAGCATCTACTAGGTATGTGCTATTGTATCCAGCCACAATAAAGCAGTACTCAGAGTTTCAATTTCTAAATCATCTGGGTCATTTCTGCTTGGCTACCTGTTGGAGGGGTTGGATAAGCATTCTGATTAAGTTTCTCTAAACTGCCAGATGATTGGTGGCCAGCCACTGCCAGCGCTAGAGCCCCCTTCTTATCAACAGCTTAATAACATTTGGTATTTCATAATTATGGATAAAATCTCAGCATATTTAAGTAACAAGTCTCACAAATATAGCCAGATCTGGCGCAACTGGCTCATTTCTATTAAATCATTACTGGGTTTCTCAGTATGTGTTATCCTATCTTAGCACACTCCAGTGTTTTTCTACCCTCCACCAAGTAGTGTCACATAGTCCCAGTTTCAGCCTCAATTCTCCTTCATCCCCCAACAGTATTACTTACATACTTTATTTTCAGTTTATATTTCCTTGCCTTCAGTTCTAATGAACTGTCTTGTTGTAGACCTGTTAACAAGTTTATTAATTTGCTAGCTTTATAGCCTATGGCAACAATTATGTTGTATTATTATATTGTTTATGAAAAGGCATTTAAAAAAAAAAAAAAACAGTTTACTGACCACAGGACAGCAAATATGTTGAGAAATTAGGATAAGATTACAAAATATACAAGCAAAAATTATTTTATGTAAAGTCTGAGAACTAACACAAGTTTGTACCTTAAAATCTTCCAACTGCTGCTTTATAACATCAACTTCAGTTCCAACGACCTCTTGCAAAGCGCTACTGCCCTCTGCTGCCATAAACTTGTACTTCAGCTCCTTTAGCTTCATATTGAAATCCTCCACTCTTCCCAGTGTGGCCTCCAATTGCTCTTGTCGATTCTTTCCTCGTTCAGTAAGCTTAACACACTGCTTATTTAATGTCCCAAGTTCCCGCATTAATCCTATGAGGTCAGGGCCTCCCTCATTCTCTAACATATCTCTGCATTTCTTTTCAGAACACTCCACATCTGATTTTAAACCTTGGAGAGTCTCCAGAAACTTTTGGACAACTTCACTTTGGGATTTGAGACTGTCTACATCCCGCCCCACTGGACCCATGTTATCAAGTTCATCATCCAGATCAGCCAAACTAGAAAATATCTCTTTAACATCAGAATGAAACTGACCAATTCCTTGAAGTTTTTGTTCCATATTCAAACAGCATTCATTAACTTCCTGTTTAACAGTCTCAAAGTTATGTTGTACATCTTCTGCCTGCTGTAGGAGACTTGAGACATTAGAGCCTTCAGGGGCATCTTCTGTTAAGCCTTGAATCAGGTTTTTCAAGTATTGTACTTGTGTGTCCAAGTTTTGGAGCATGCTCTGCTGGGACCTCAAGTTTTCTAAATTCTTACTGCTGCACGCTTGAGGACCAAGGGCCGTGTAGATCTCCAGGTGGTGTTTTGCGCCTTCCAGTTTCTTATCAATGTTTCTAAAACTATCATTGAGATCCTTTAGCCTCAAAGACATCTCTTCAATGGACTCAGTTTTGGCATGGAGTTGTTCTGTTATGCTGTCCATCCTCTGATTGAGTTGGGCTTTCTTTTCTAGAATCTCTTGATCATCAACTTCAGCTGCTGCAACCAGAAGGTCTGCAGTGCTGTTCATCATCTCCAATAGAGAACGTTTCTTATCTATTTCGCTCTGCAAGACCTTTCCTCTGAGAAGCTGAGCCTCAAGCTGCTCTGAGTCGAGAGTAACCTCCATTTCCTTCAGTTGGGTCTCACAATCTTCCAAGCAAGGAAGCAGACCTTCCACATGTCTTGTGAACTTCTGAGCTTTATTCAAACAGTCTTTCATTTTGCCATGTCTTTCTGATGTCTTCTTCCCAAGCTCCTCCCAGTTTGATTTTAGATTCACTAGTTGACCCTGTAGTGCCGTTTTCTCTTCCCCAGGCTGTAAAGACATGAGCAGAGACTCGCCCTCAGAAACAATCATTTCGTAAGACCCACTGTTTTGGTTCACTTTCTTCTGGAATTCCTCCTGCTCCTGAAGTAGAGATTGTAATTTCTCCAATTTGCATGATATTGGGGGACTTTTTGACTGTTGCATTTGTTTTTCATCCAACCAGTTTCTTAACTCATCAAACATCTGCTGAAATTGCTGGGAACTGGCAAGTGCTGTCTGCAGCCGATTCACACGATCCGCTGCAAAATTACATATTCAAGGTTAACTTATAGATTTGTTCACAAATAATGATTTACACCTGCTTCTCTCTCCATCCCTATTATTTCAGGGGCCGAATGTACTGCCGCCAGAGTTTGCTGGAGGTGCGGGGTGCTGACAGAACTACAGACGGTTTTTTATTATAGGGCAAAACCATGCCTTGTAAATGATTGCAGCTATAAAAAAAAATTAGAATTTACTCACCGGTAATTCTATTTCTCGTAGTCCGTAGTGGATGCTGGGAACTCCGTAAGGACCATGGGGAATAGGCGGGCTCCGCAGGAGACTGGGCACTCTTTAAAGAAAGATTAGGTACTATATCTGGTGTGCACTGGCTTCTCCCTCTATGCCCCTCCTCCAGACCTCAGTTAGGGAAACTGTGCCCGGAAGAGCTGACATTACTAGGAAAGGATTTGGAATCCAGGGTAAGACTCATACCAGCCACACCAATCACACTGTACAACTCGTGATAACCATACCCAGTTAACAGTATGAACAACAACTGAGCCTCAGTAACATATGGCTCATAACAATAACCCTTTAGTTAAGCAATAACTATATACAAGTATTGCAGAGAGTCCGCACTTGGGACGGGCGCCCAGCATCCACTACGGACTACGAGAAATAGAATTACCGGTGAGTAAATTCTTATTTTCTCTGACGTCCTAGTGGATGCTGGGAACTCCGTAAGGACCATGGGGATTATACCAAAGCTCCCAAACGGGCGGGAGAGTGCGGATGACTCTGCAGCACCGAATGAGCAAAGGCAAGGTCCTCCTCAGCCAGGGTATCAAACTTGTAGAACTTAGCAAATGTGTTTGAACCCGACCAAGTAGCAGCTCGGCAAAGCTGTAAAGCCGAGACCCCTCGGGCAGCCGCCCAAGAAGAGCCCACCTTCCTTGTGGAATGGGCTTTTACTGATTTAGGATGCGGCAATCCTGCCGCAGAATGAGCTTGCTGAATCGTGTTACAGATCCAGCACGCAATAGTTTGCTTTGAAGCAGGAGCACCCAGCTTATTGGGCGCATGCAGGATAAACAGCGAGTCAGTCTTCCTGACTCCAGCCGTCCTGGCTACATAGATTTTCAAAGCCCTGACTGCATCTAGTAACTTGGAGTCCTCCAAGTCCCTAGTAGCCGCAGGCACCACAATAGGTTGGTTCAAATGAAACGCTGATACCACCTTAGGGAGAAATTGGGGACGAGTCCTCAATTCTGCCCTGTCCATATGGAAGATCAGATAAGGGCTTTTACACGACAAAGCCGCCAATTCTGACACACGCCTAGCCGAAGCTAAGGCCAATAGCTTGACCACTTTCCACGTGAGATATTTTAGCTCCACGGTCTTAAGTGGCTCAAACCAGTGGGATTTCAGGAAATCCAACACAATGTTAAGATCCCAAGGTGCCACTGGAGGCACAAAAGGGGGCTGAATATGCAGCACTCCCTTAACAAACGTCTGAACTTCAGGCAGTGAAGCCAGTTCTTTTTGAAAGAAAATAGATAGGGCCGAAATCTGGACCTTTATGGATCCTAATTTTAGGCCCATAGTCACTCCTGACTGTAGGAAGTGCAGGAATCGACCAAGCTGGAATTCCTCTGTAGGGGCCTTCCTGGCCTCACACAAAGCAACATATTTTCGCCATATACGGTGATAATGTTGTGCTGTCACGTCTTTCCTAGCCTTTATCAGCGCAGGAATCACTTCATCTGGAATGCCCTTTTCCGTTAGGATCCGGCGTTCAACCGCCATGCCGTCAAACGCAGCCGCGGTAAGTCTTGGAACAGACAGGGCCCCTGCTGTAACAGGTCCTGTCTGAGAGGCAGAGGCCATGGGTCCTCTGAGATCATCTCTTGTAGTTCTGGGTACCAAGTTCTTCTTGGCCAATCCGGAACGATGAGTATAGTTCTTACTCCTCTCTTTCTTACAATCCTCAGTACCTTGGGTATGAGAGGAAGAGGAGGGAACACATAAACCGACTGGTACACCCACGGTGTCACTAGTGCGTCCACAGCTATCGCCTGAGGGTCTCTTGACCTGGCGCAATATTTTTTTAGCTTTTTGTTGAGGCGGGACGCCATCATGTCTACCTGTGGCCGTTCCCAACGATTTACAATCAGCGTGAAGACTTCTGGATGAAGTCCCCACTCTCCCGGGTGGAGGTCGTGCCTGCTGAGGAAGTCTGCTTCCCAGTTGTCCACTCCCGGAATGAACACTGCTGACAGTGCTAGCACGTGATTCTCCGCCCATCGAAGAATCCTTGTGGCTTCTGCCATCGCCATCCTGCTTCTTGTGCCGCCCTGTCGGTTTACATGGGCAACCGCCGTGATGTTGTCTGACTGAATCAGCACCGGTTGGTTTTGAAGCAGGGGTTCTGCTTGACTCAGGGCGTTGTAAATGGCCCTTAGTTCCAGAATATTTCTGTGAAGGGAAGTCTCCTGACTTGACCACTGTCCTTGGAAGTTCCTTCCCTGAGTGACTGCCCCCCAACCTCGGAGGCTTGCATCCGTGGTCACCAGGACCCAGTCCTGTATGCCGAATCTGCGGCCCTCGAGAAGATGAGCACTCTGCAGCCACCACAGCAGAGACACCCTGGCCCTCGGGGACAGGGTGATCAGACGATGCATCTGAAGATGCGATCCGGACCACTTGTCTAACAGATCCCACTGAAAGATCCTTGCATGGAACCTGCCGAAGGGAATTTCTTCGTAAGAAGCTACCATCTTTCCCAGGACTCGCGTGCATTGATGCACCGACACCTGTTTTGGTTTCAGGAGGCCCCTGACCAGAGATGACAATTCCTGGGCCTTCTCCACCGGGAGAACACCTTCTTCTGTTCTGTGTCCAGAATCATGCCCAAGAACAGCAGACGCGTCGCAGGAATCAGCTGCGACTTTGGGATATTCAGAATCCAGCCGTGCTGTTGCAGCACTTCCCGAGATAGTGCTACGTTGACTAACAACTGCTCCTTGGACCTCGCCTTTATAAGGAGATCGTCCAAGTACGGGATAATTATAACTCCCTTCTTCCGAAGGAGTATCATCATTTCGGCCATTACTTTGGTAAATACCCTCGGTGCCGTGGACAGACCAAACGGCAACGTCTGGAATTGGTAATGACAGTCCTGTACCACAAACCTGAGGTACTCCTGGTGAGGTGGGTAAATGGGGACATGCAGATAAGCGTCCTTGATGTCCAGCGACACCATAAAATCCCCCTCTTCCAGGCTTGCAATAACCGCCCTGAGCGATTCCATTTTGAACTTGAACTTCCTTACATAAGTGTTCAAGGATTTTAAATTTAGAATGGGTCTCACCGAACCGTCTGGTTTCGGTACCACAAACATTGTGGAATAGTAACCCCGTCCCTGTTGAAGGAGGGGAACCTTGATATCACCTGCTGAAGGTACAGCTTGTGAATAGCCGCCAGCACTACCTCCCTTTCCTGGGAGCCGCTGGCAAGGCTGATTTGAGGTAACGGCGAGGGGGAGTCGCCTCGAACTCCAGCATGTATCCCTGAGATACCACTTGTAGAACCCAGAGATCCACCTGTGAGCGAACCCACTGGTCGCTGAAGTTCCGGAGACGCGCCCCCACCGCACCTGGCTCCACCTGTGGAGCCCCAGCGTCATGCGGTGGACTTAGTGGAAGCAGGGGAGGATTTTTGTTCCTGGGAACTGGCTGTCTGGTGCAGCTTTTTTCCTCTACCCCTGCCTCTGGGCAGAAAGGATGGGCCTCTGACCCGCTTGCCTTTCTGAGGCCGAAAGGACTGTACTTGATAATACGGTGCTTTCTTAGGCTGTGAGGGAACCTGAGGTAAAAAAGTCGACTTCCCAGCTGTTGCTGTGGATACGAGGTCCGAGAGACCGTCCCCAAACAATTCCTCACCCTTATAAGGCAAAACCTCCATGTGCCTTTTAGAATCAGCATCACCTGTCCACTGCCGAGTCCATAATACTCTCCTGGCAGAAATGGACATTGCATTAATTCTAGATGCCAGCCGGCAAATGTCCCTCTGTGCATCCCTCATATACAAGACGACGTCCTTTATATGCTCTATGGTTAGCAAAATAGCATCCCTGTCGAGGGTATCATCCATGCTGAAGCAATAGCAGGTCTCAGTATAGTACCCGAGTGTGTATATACAGACTTCAGGATAGCCTCCTGCTTTCTATCTGCAGGCTCCTTTAGGGCGGCCGTATCCTGAGACGGCAGTGCCACCCTTTTAGATAATCGTGTGAGCGCCTTGACCACCCTAGGGGATGTCTCCCAGCGTAACCTATCCGTCGTTGGCGGGAAAGGGTACGCCATCAGTAACCTCTTAGAAATCACTAGTTTCTTATCAGGGGAACACCACGCTTCTTCACACAATTCATTTAATTCATCAGATGGGGGAAAAGTCACTGGCTGCTTTTTCTCCCCAAACATAATACCCTTTTTAGTGGTAACCGGGTTAATGTCAGAAATGTGCAACACATTTTTCATTGCCGTAATCATGCATCGGATGGCCCTTGTGGACTGTACATTTGTCTCATCCTCGTCTACACTGGAGTCAGACTCCATGTCGACATCTGTGTCTGCCATCTGAGCTAGCGGGCGTTTTTGAGCCCCTGATGGCCTCTGAGAAGCCTGGGCAGGCGCGGGCTGAGATGCCGGCTGTCCCAAGGCTGTTACGTCATCGAACCTTTTATGTAAAGAGTTGACACTGTCGGTTAATACCTTCCACATATCCATCCACTCCGGTGTCGGCCCCGTAGGGGGCGACATCACACTTATCGGCTCCTGCTCCGCCTCCACGTAGCCCTCCTCATCAAACATGTCGACACACCGCACACACACAGGGAATGCTCTGACTGAGGACAGGACCCCACAAAGGGAGACAGAGAGAGAGTATGCCAGCACACACCACAGCGCTATATAACACAGGGATTTTCACTATACTGAGTGATTTTTCCCGAATAGCTGCTTATTAACACAAATTGCGCCTAAATTTATGTCCCCCCCCCCTCTCTTTTTTACCCTTGTTGTACTGGATACTGCAGGGGAGAGCCTGGGGAGCGTCCTTTCAGCGGAGCTGTGAAGAGAAAATGGCGCTGGCTGTGCTGAGGAAGATAGCCCCGCCCCCTCAGCGGCGGGCTTCTCCCGCTTTTTATAAGGTTAATGGCGGGGGTTTTTGCACATATACAGTGTTATACACTGTATTATGTGCTATTTGTGCCAAAAAGGTAAACTAATTGCTGCCCAGGGCGCCCCCCCCCCCCCAGCGCCCTGCACCCAACAGTGACCGGAGTGTGTGGTGTGCTATGGGAGCAATGGCGCACAGCTGCAGTGCTGTATGCTACCTTAATGAAGACAGGAGTCTTCAGCCGCCGTTTTTCATCTTTATCTTCCGTCTTCTGGCTCTGCAAGGGGGACGGCGGTGCGGCTCCGGGAACGGACGATCGAGGTCGGGCCCTGTGTTCGATCCCTGTGGAGCTAATGGTGTCCAGTAGCCTTAGAAGCACAAGCTAGCTGCAAGCAGGTAGGTTTGCTTCTCTCCCCTCAGTCCCTCGTAGCAGTGAGTCTGTTGTCAGCAGATCTCACTGAAAATAAAAAACCTAACAAATACTTTCTTTTCTAGTGAGCTCAGGAGAGCCCACTAGGTGCATCGAGCTCTGGCCGGGCACAGATTCTAACTGAGGTCTGGAGGAGGGGCATAGAGGGAGGAGCCAGTGCACACCAGATATAGTACCTAATCTTTCTTTTAAGAGTGCCCAGTCTCCTGCGGAGCCCGTCTATTCCCCATGGTCCTTACGGAGTTCCCAGCATCCACTAGGACGTCAGAGAAAACAAAAAAACAAAACCCTCCAAGTTCGCCAGCAACCCCCACCTCCCGCCCTATATATGTGACTTCCAAGTTAAAGATAAAGAAAGCTTAACCAGACATACTTATAATTTGAAAAATAATATTTACCAGCCAAATCTTCCATCCCTTTAAGAGGAAGAGCCACAGTGTCAAGTCGTTTTTGAAGCTCATCCTTGAGGTATGGTTCTGCCACAATTGCGGACAATTCATTGCATAGAATCTGTGCTTCTGTAACCTCATGAGCAAGACTCTCCAGGTCTGAGCGAATCCCGCTAGTTTCTTGCAGCTGCTGCTTTACAGCATCGGGTTGAGTGCTAACTGCTGGCTGTGCACCTAGCTTCTTGCCTGTCTGCTTTATCTTCTCTGTTAGTGCTTGTAAGACCTCTTGGTAATGAATGCTCTTTACAGCAGCCTGGTCGATGTAGTCCGCTCTGGAATTGAGACGGTTGGTCAACTCTGTCCATTTTTGGCTTATTTCGTGGAACTCCTCCTCCACCTGGCTGGTAGATGGAGACTCATCCCCAGGTCCTGTTAGGATACCATAGGCTGCATGCTTCAGCTCTTCATACTGGACTTTACGCGCTTCAAATTCCTTTAGCATGAACTGGAACAGAAATAACAGCAGTATTTGTACAAAGTGACAGATTAGAATACACAAAATCAAGACACAACAGAGCAGAGAACATTAATCAAAACACCTATCCACAAGAGGATAATAGGAGTGTGCTTACAACTAAGCCATTCTATTACCAAAGCAGATGACAAACAGCTCATTGTCACAATTATTCATTTCTATTTTTATTTACCAATTCTATACAATTCTGAATTACCAATAAAATATGCATTTTATGAACCCTAACACTATATACTGCTTTACAGAAAGATAAGCAGCACTGGAATCTATTTCTCTAATGCAACAGTCATTTTATCACGCACAGATGGGCCTTTTATGATAAATGAACTCTAACTTCGATATCTGTGTTATTACTGTTACACAGAAAGCAAGTCACAATATTGCACTTTAATAAATTACATTAGTGCCCTTGACTGAGGGCCTGATACAGATTTGTATGTAAATGCATTCGCTGTAGTGATTTTTCAGCCTACAGACCTGTAAAGTAATGCAGGTGAAGCAGCAATCCACAAAAGAATAGACATGCCCACCGAAGCCATGGCAAAGTCCATAGCAACTGCTTACATATACACAGCATTGACACAAAAACTAGGAATATAGGGGCAGATTTATTAAGCCTTGAAAAGTGATAAATTGCATGGTGATAAAGAACCAACCAATCAGCTTCTGTCATTTTTCAAACCCAGCCTGGAACATGGCAGTTAGGAGCTGATTGGCTGGTACTTTATCACCGTGCAATATATCACTTTTCAAGACTAGGGATGGGGTCTATTTACTAAGCCTTGGATGGAGATAAAGTGGACAGAGATAAAGTACCAGCAAATCAGCTCCTAACTGCCATGTTACAGGCTATGTTTGAAAAATGACAGTTAGGAACTGATTGGCTGATACTTTATCTCCATCCACTTTATCTCTCTCAAAGGCTTAGTAAATGTACTAATGGGTCTACTGCCCTCATAGAGTGAGTCAAAGGTCACGCAGACTGATACCATGTTTCTCTACGTACATGATAGTAACTGTAGACAGAAACACTCAGAAAATGGTTGCGACTAGTTAGTGTTTTCTCCTTCATCCACTAGGGGCCACTGGAGTGCAGTAACAATGGGAGAAATAGTAGGCAGTAACTGGGAGCTGGCACTTTAAATTTATAACCATGTGACTAGCTCCTCCCCTACTATGTCCCCCCTCCAAGCCAGTCTTATTTTAGTGCCCAAGGGAGCTGGTTCACTTGGGTCTTCTCTGAAGAATTTTTATTTATTTATTTTTATTCTTTCTTGCACTCACAGACTGGCAGCTCTGCCACTGCCAGTCTGTACCGCGGGAGGCTGCCGGCGGGGTCCCATCGCAGCTGCGTGCGGCTCGGGATGGGCCCCGGCTGAAGGAGACACTGAGCTCTCCGAAGCTGGCCGGACACCGCTGCGTGCGGCGCGTGTCGGGGCCGCTCCGTCGGCAGAAGATTCCGGCAGCATGGCAGAGGTGAGTATCAGTGGCCGGACACCGCTGCGTGCGGCGCGTGTCGGGGTTACTCCATCAGAACGGTGACTACAAACATCCCCCCTGCTCCACGCTCCCTCCGTACCCGGCTCACATTGCTAGCACGGGTATACCAGTACTGCCCTAGTGATCAGGGCTCTGGAGTGCCATGCTCGGGGTCCTTGGTTCAAACCCCCCTCCACTCAGACACAGAGAGGCGCCTTTTTAGTTTCCAACTCGGTGCCATTACGAGGGGGGCGGAGCTTAATACCGCTCTGCTCAGCGAGCTCAGCACCCCCTGCTCCCCGGCCGCGGCCCGCATGGCCGGCGGGGGATGCGGGGCACTCCCCGCTACGTTTGCGCTGGAGCTTGAAGAGTTTACACAGGACAGGGGGCGGAGCTTAGTCCCGCTCTACTCTGCTCCCTGGCCCCTGCTCACATTGCCGGCGGGGGATGAAGGGCTCCCCCCTGCTGCGGTACACAAGCGCCTGTGCAGGTTTGAATTTAATCCCGCTGTGGGATCTCAGCGCCCAGCAGCCGCGGCAGCCAGCGCTAATGCAATTTTTGAATTGGGCGCCACAACGGGGGGGGGAGGGGCGGAGCTTACACCTAGCGGCTCTCTATTCTGGAGTCTCGGCGCGCGCGCGGCGGCCGGAAGCAGGAGTTTGTAGTGCGGTGCCCATTTCCTAATGGTAGCGGAGATGGTCTCCCGCAGACCCGCGTTCAGGTCCCATCAGATGCAGTGCCCTGCTCCGTATTGCGGCCACTAGGGGTCCTAGGTTCAGCCCCCAGCCTGCCAGACTGCATGTGTGCTCTCAGAGTGGGGGAGAAAAATGAAGCTTCCCACTCGGTTATATAAATACTGTGCTGCATATGGCCTAGTGTGCTAACTCAAATCACCCAGCACACAGAGCACACATCCCGGGTTCAGGTCCCTCAGATGTCCTATATGTATAATATTTTCTCTGCTAGCGCTCTTAGTTTAGAAACAGGCGCCATAGCGGGGAGAGGCGGGGCTTAAACCCGGCGTCAGCTCTGTTTTCAAGTGCTAAATTGATTTTAGCTAGTGCTGTTACTCCCAACACTAGAGGCTCCTCCTTGCCACATAGTACAGCGGGGTGTACAAGGGACATGTTTTACTATTTTAGTAGTGCACATTCAGGACAGGTGCTGCCCTACCTTTTCCTTCTTGTGAGCTGCGGCCAGTATGTAGGGACAACACCTGGATTCATGTCCAGTTCTGGACCACAGGCGATACTTATTTTGTAATTTGGGGACTGTGTGGGACATTAGACAGTAAAACGTGCCTGACACTGCACGATATAGGGCAGGGATTACAGGTGGCTATGCTCTTTTACCCCCCCCCCCCATTCTGTCTGTTTTTCTACCTCAAAGCAGCACGAAAGTTTTTCACAGATCAGACAGGTTATAAGACATTCACCCAGTACAGTCAGAGAATTCCTGTTAGGTGAGGATGGTGAGGCAGCGCCATCTGCTCAGACCTCATCGCACCTGCGGAACACTCCTGTTTGCACAGTTCAGTTTACACAGGTATTGTCGTTGTTAACCAGAGACACTCTCCGTATTTTCTCCTCCCCAGGTTTCGGGAAAAGAGGTTGCTAACCTCAATGTTTCATGACTCTGCTGATGAGATGCCTCTATTGGTGCACGTGTACTGCCAGTGCATGAGGCAAGACTGGACGCTTCACGTCCCCCGGAGGTTTAGCACCGATCGAAATCTGACAGCGACTTTTCCAGTTTCTGATGAGCTGGATGTGCTCCTGATGGCCTGGAAACAACCATATGCAAGATTCAGGTATCAAAAAAATGTTGGTCTTCCTATCATTTCCACGCAGATAGCAGGAAGCAATGTGAGACCCCTCTCGGTGTCTCGCCTGTCCAAGAAGCTGCCGGTTCTTGGCGTAACCTCGCTGAAGGAGCCATCTCATTGAAATATGCGGTCGCAAGGTCTCTACTTTACCCTGCACAGGTAGTTTGTTGGGGTACAGTCGTCCTCAGGGCTACAGTACGGTTTGCATTAAGGATCAACTGATACCTTTGGCAGATCGTATTGGCGAATCGGCTTTATATCTTTGTGAGGTCTCCAAGGACGTCTGTGTCCTCGGAGCCGGAATTTCCGCTTTGGCTTTCTTGGCCAGCGGAGCTCTCTGGCTGCGACGACGGCAGGTGGAGACTGAATCCTAGGGGGCAGCAGAGGCGTTGCCCTTTACTGGCCTCTTTGGAAAAGATCTTAACGCCGGGATTTCTCCAGCCACTGGGGTCAAGTCCGCTTATCTTCCCACTGCTGCTCCAGCACCTCGACGGTCCTATTCTTTCCTTTCGGCTTTTTGTGCTCCTTCCAGGTTTCGAGGCCGTGCAAGGGTAGCTGCCTCTGTGACACTTGGACTAATGGTAGAGGCCGAGGCAGTGGTTCAACAACCTCACCCAACCTGATGGTAAGTCCTCCACCACACCCACCACATGATGGGCCTTCCTCCCACCTGGGGGATCCCAGGGTGGGAATCTTGTCTGTGGGGGTTCAGGGGGGTCTAGGTCCAATCCTGCCCAGATGCTTGGGTCGGGGATCTCATCACTTGCGGTTGCATGCTAGATTTTCGAATCCAACCGCCTCAGTGTTTATTCACCTTCAGACGTCAGAAGGGTCGTCCTGCAGGCGGCGTTCCAGAGGCTTCTATCTGCAGGGGTGCTGATCCCTGTTGCCTCACATCCTCGCAAAGGGGGCTATTACTCAGGCCTTTTTCGCGTACCAAAGCCGGAAGGCTCGGCCAGGCTTGTTTAGTCCTTACAGGTTCTCATTTCATTTTTGAGGAGTCCTTTCAGGCTGTTATTGCCAGTTTGGAGCAAACTGAGTTTATGGCGTCTTTAGACGTCAAAGATGTCTACTTACATGTTCCTATTTGACGTCCTCATCATGTTTTTCTCCGGTTCGTGTTACCGGATGCTCATTTCCACTTTTAAGCCCTTCCGTTCGGTCTCTCTCTTCTGCTCCCACAGTGTTCACAGCGGGCAGGATGGCCCTGCTTCAAAGGCAGGGGGGGACGATAGTCCCTTATCTGGAAAATCTACTGCTGCAGACCTGTTGCTTCGGAATATCCGGATAACCCATGATCTTCTGATTCGGCTTGAGTGGATCCTGAGCTTCCCGAAGTCTCACTTATGCCCCTCGCACAGATATCTGTTCTTGGGGATGGTTCTTGTCACGGTTTGTCAGGGTTTTTTCCTCCTCAGAACAAGATCCTCTCTCTTCGGACAAGTGTGGCGATGACAGAGGTCTCCAACGTCCCCATCTGGGCAGTGGTAAACGCTCTGACTTTGTCTGCAATCTTCATTCCAGGGTTGGACGATTGGAAATCCGATTCTCTCTTACACCCAGGGGAGTGGACACTCAATCCCGAGGTGTTTCGTCAGATGGTCCGCTGATGGGGGTGACCTCAGGTCGACCCGCCTGATCCTTCACCTGCCTCTTTACTACTCTCGTACGAGAGTCCTGGCGGCAGTGGCCGTGGATGCCCTCACGGCTCCTTGGACCTTTTGGTTCGTTTCTATTTCCTACCTTCGTGTTGCTACCTCGGGTTCTAAAGCCGCATACAGGGAAGCTATGCTCTAGTCCTCCTGGTGGCTCCGGTCTGGCCGCACAGGACTTGGTACTCCGCCCTGTGCCTGTTGTCAGTAGAGGAACCTTAGCTCCTGCCTCTATGGGACGATCTGCTTCAGATGGGTCCTTTTCTTTATTCAGCCTTGCGCAGGCTTCGGTTGACGACGTGGCTGTTAAGTAGGCCATCTGAGAAGAAAAGGGTTTCCTTGTACAGTTATACCTACTATGATCCGAACTCGGATGTCAGTCAGATCGTCTCACCTTTTTCCACATTTGGAAATTTTAGGTGGCCTGGTGTCACCAATGAGGGTTTTCTCCTTCAGTTTTTCATTTAGCCACCTTTCTTCGTTTTCTCCGGTGGTCTTCTCGGCAGGGCTTCGACTAGGTTCAGTTGAGGTTCAGGTCACTGATCTTTCAGTTTTTCTTACAAGGGAAATTAGTCTGGCTGCCAGGAGTTCAGACCTTCTTGCAGGGAGTTCTCTGAAGGCAGCCTTCCTTTCGTCTGCCCAACACCACCAGGGGACCTCAACCTGGTCCTCTCCTTTCTGCAGTCTCCGTTATTTGAGCCTCTGGGGTCGGTGGAGATTAAATATCTCACCTGGATGGGGGTCTTTCTCCTGGCTCTGGCTTCGGCCAGACGGGTGTCGGAGCTTGGGATTTTCTCTCTCTCTCTCTTGTCGGCCTCCTTACCTGAGATTCCATGAGGTTTCGGCTGAGCTTCATACTCCAATGTCGTTTCTCCCGCAGGTGGTATCCGCTATTCACATAAATCTGCCACTTGTGGTTCCAGCCCTCTCGGCGGATTCACCGTTTTCGAGATCTTGGGATGATGTAGCGCTCCGACTCTAGGTCGATAAGAAATCAGGCCTCCGAATAGCCTAATTCCTATTTGTTCTGTACGGTGCTCCCGTCCTGGATGGCCGGTTTCCAAGCAGACGTTGGCCCGGTGGCTACGTCTGGCTATCAGACCAGCTGCTCTGACAGTTTCTCGAGAGCCTCCGTCTTTCATTTTGGCGCACTCTAAGCGCTCTGTGGGAACCTTCGTGGGCGGCCGCCCACGGGGTTTCTATGGCTACTTTATGTTGCGTTGCCACTTGGTCGGGCCGACATGCGTTTGTCAAGTGGTTTGACTGGTTTGCGGCCTCTGCGTCACAGTTTGGCCAGGCGGTTTTGCAGGACTCTCAGCGCTTCCCTCCCGTCTTGGGAGCTCTGGGACGTCCCCATTGTTACTGCACTCCAGTGGCCCCTAGTGGATGAAGGAGAAATCAGGATTTTGGTACTTACCGATAAATCCCTTTCTCCGATTCCACAGGGGCCACTGGACGCCCACTCTGCGCTGTTTTCCTCCTGCTTTACTTATCGGTTTGCATATCACTGTGTGACTGCGCGTTTTGTTCAGGTTACCTTTTTCACTATGTTTATGGGTTTCCTAGATCTTATCCTGTTTTACATGGCTTAGCGAACCTCCTCTACTTTTTCGTTGGTCTTTTCCAGCTCTCCTCGGGCACAGTTTTGACTAGACTGGCTTGGAGGGGGGACATAGTAGGGGAGGAGCTAGTCACATGGTTATAAATTTAAAGTGCCAGCTCCCAGTTACTGCCTACTATTTCCCCCATTGTTACTGCACTCCAGTGGCCCCTGTGGAATCGGAGAAAGGGATTTATCGGTAAGTACCAAAATCCTGATTTTTGCCGCCACTCCCCATTACCTCCCCTTAGCGGTCTCGGACTGTCAATCCCTCCGAGAATAAATCCTCACTGCCAGTTGCATCGCAATAGTCTTCAAATAATCGCTTAGTTGTGTGAACATCAGCAATGCATACAAATCGGAATAAGGCCCCGAGTTACTAGGTGCATTTAGCTACTCCCTGTGAATGAGCAATGCCTTCCACAGTGGTCTTTTCTCTCAAGAATGGTCTTTTCAAAACCAGGTTGGTTTTGCCTTGTAAATGATTGTGCTTTAAAAATACAGGCAAACTCGCACAAAATTCCTGCACCTCCGGCAATTCGGGGGCTATTACATTTAGCCCATATCACTAAATGATTCTCATTCAAAAAGAAATGACTATGCATCATGACTGTTTTAAGGCACATACAGATAATTTACATCTACCTCATCCCTCCTTACCTCTTCCTTCTATATTACCTCACGTGCCCCAGAATCCAATTTAATTTGCTTGCCATTATACAAAAATTCCTCAAAAAGCCACTACTTCATAAATCTCAACTCAAAATAATCTCTATGACCCTCTTAGATCTCTCTTACTTCTGGCAACTACCCCTCATTCTTTCAGAGAAGACTTCTCCTGTCCCTCTAGTCACAGAATTCAGTACCATGCCCGATCAGACCGTTCCAAAGACTACAAATTTTTAAGCACTCTCTGAAAACCCATGTATTTAGTTAGAGTTAACCCTACTCCCACCTATACTACCCATACTGATGTACCCCTGCATCTTTCTCAATTTTCTCTCTGACCCACACTCTCTTCACATGTTTCAGCTGTCTTCTTCCAGTTATGGAAGCTCTCTCAGGAGCAGAGTACCATTTGTCTGCATACCAGCATTTATTTTGTCTACGTAATATTCCAGTTTAATGTATGTCCACTGTGCTGTGGAGCACTGCGGCACCTTACAAACCAACAATGATATCATACGAATAGTTTTCTTACCTGAACCTGCTGCTTCTGTGCATTCAGCATGTTAGGATCAATTGAGAGAGGCCCCAGAACACTCATCATCAGCTCTTTCTCGGTCAGCCATGGACGTAGCTGTGAGCAAGCGACTTGGAAAGTAGATAATTGATTAGCAGACTCCTCAAGCTTTTGCTGGCGTTCTGAGGTCATTTGATTGGCTCGGTCCCATTGTTGGTCTGAATGACAATGTAGAGACACAGTTACTTGTGCACAACTGGCAGAAATTAATCACATTGTCCAAGAAATCTCATTCTTTTCTAAGTGTTAAGAACAGACTACAAATTTCTTTTAATAACAATAACCATAGGCTGTATAAAAAATTATCAATAACTTAGTGTGAACCTGGCTTTACTCTACAGTATATTGTGTGTTTTATTGTTCTAGCCATGCATCACTAATTTCCTTCATCCGAGACCAGTGAATATTGGCAGCACACATTAGAAGGATGGAATGACATATCGTTCAGCCCTTTATTTACACTCTATTGGGTCCCTAGTGATATCTTCTGTCGGCTGATCGAATGATGTTGCTAATAACCCGCGGGAGTGCACACTGCCGCGGGTGGGGGTTGGGGGGGGTAAGTGTGGGTGTGCCTCTGGTGGGGGAGGGGTGGGTGCGGAAATGCCGGAGGGGCGGATGCGCGGGTCAGGACGGAAATGGATACAGCAGCACGTGGTCAGGCAGGGAGCGCGACCTCTGCGTCTTAGGTGCGTCTGTTTGTCATCAACGATATTTAGTGCTCACCACTCACCCGAAAGTTAAGGGATCATGCCCTGCATCCAGCCACCCAGATCTGTGACTCTATGACTCTGACTCCGCCCAGAATTGTGACTCCGCCCTGGGTTAGGAAATGAGTCACAGATCTGGGCAAATATATAGGAGACAGTTTGCTGCAACCAACATCGGCAATATTAAATATACTCAATGCCAGAAATGTTCAACTATGAGACCCATACACAGCTGAGTATCAGCAGTCATAAGCAACATGGCAGCAACTGTCTTCTTACACAATTCTTCTTCACTCGTTATACTGTACCGCTGGAAGCAATTATACACGCAGGCAAATATGTTCCAACTACTACAATGTTACACAGTTTAGATTTCCACATTGCAGTTTCACATTAGTACTTACTAAGATTTTCCAGCATTTGCTTCCAGTTCTCAGCCTCAGGAGAGTTAGGATGCTTCTCCAGCAAATCTTTCAATGCAGCCTTCAACTTTTCCACTTTTTCAGAACTCTGCTCTAGTTCAGATATGAACTCCTGAAAGACAAACAACAGGGACATCAAAAGTGTGTCAGCCAACTGACAGTATGCCAGCAAAGCTGACTGCCTACAACTGTACATCAGACATGATACAACTCCCAACTAGTAGATTCTGGCAGACTTTTCCTTACCATACAAAGCATTTAAGCATTGTAAAATAAACATAGTTTATTCTATGTTACAAAAGTTTAGAATTTATCCTTCTGAACTTCTATATTTTGTGTCAAAATCTGTTATCTTTCTCTCCCTTTCCAGACAAAAACTTGATTAACTTCTTTGCAGCATTATTTTATCAGAAGTTTGGGTTCGCATTGTATGTCGAGGTGACCTATTTGTGGGCTGGTAGGAAGCGGTTTTCCGACTGCCCTCCCATACCAAAGAAGATCTGATCCTGCGCTAAGTAGGCATTGGCTGATTTCCACTATAGCAGAGGAGTCTCTTTTTTTAGTGTGATCCAGACAAAACTGTCTAGAACTGGTGCTGGCTCAGGAATTTTTGGAGCAAAGTATTGCTTATAAGGGAATGTGCCAAGTGGATATGATATGCCTAAAAAATGCTTATTGGATAAATGTGCAAACATATAGAGTTTATACGCTGAAGTCATGGGATAGCAATATGTAATAGTAATGGTAGGTGGTGCCACAGTACTGCGATGTCTCGGAAATGGCCAGACCTGCATCAGTTGTAATCTGAAATCTTGTGAACTCCAAGTAGGCTGCTCATGACAAGGCAACGTGAATTATCAGAGTTGGAATGGGTGCCCGACGGAAGGGGCATTCCATTTCTGAAGTTGTGCGGACATTCAACATTCCTCAATAAACATGTGTACCAGGAATATCTCATGGAAAGCATTACCACCCACAGTGGACAGCGTAGTAGCCGACTACAGGTGCTTAATGATCATGACCAGCGGTGTCTGGCCAGAATTATCTGTGTTAACAGACAAGCAACACTAGCTCAAATCACATCCACATTCAATGCAGAAGGTACCAGGTGCATATCCAGCAGGTGAGTGCAGTGGGTTTTTTTTTTAGCTTTCATGAGATATGGGAGCAGAAGACACACTACGACACCTCACTTGTGCTCATGTCACCTCACTTGTGCTCGTGTCATATGGCGGGGTCCAATGAGTCACAGTTCCAGTTGTTTTGGGCTGATGGTAGGGTTTGGGTGTGGCTCAGATCCCATGAGGCCATAGACCCTAGTTGTCAACATGGCACCGTGTAGGTTGGTGGTGGTTCCATAATGGTGTGGAGTGTGCTCAAGTGGCATGGATTGGGTCAGTTGGACCGTCTGAACACGTCATTGACCAATAACTGCTATGTTGCAGTGCTTGGTGACTATTTGCAGCCCTTCACGGACTTCATGCAACCCCTCAATGATGGAATATTACAGCAGGATAACGCACTACGTCATTGGTACCAAGTTGTCCAGAATTGGTTCAAGGAGCATTCTGGAGTGTTCCGACTAATAGAATGGCCACCATGTTCGCTCAACATGAACCATTTTGAGCAATTATGGGACATGGTGGAAATAGGGATTTTTGTTTACTTACCGTAAAATCTCTTTCTCTGACTCCATCTGGGGAAGACGCTGTGCCGTTACTTGTGAGTTAGAGTGTGTGGGTAGTGGAGTTTGGCACAGAATCTATAGAAAAAAACAATTCCTCCCCCCTCTAAACCCTCCCATCTCCAGCTTGACTAGCCAGTAACTCAGTTAACGTTTAGCCAAGCCAAGAGAGACAGAACATAACCACTAAACCAGACAAATATACGGGAGGGATCGCAGCGTCCCCCAGATGGAATCAGAGAAAGAGATTTTATGGTAAATAAACAAAAATACCTATTACTCTTTCATCCATCTGGAGGACGCTGTGCCGTTACTTGTGGGGTTTACCAAAGCAAACTAATGAGAGGAGGGAGACGTAGACTGCAGAGCCGTCTGTAAAATCTGACGCCCAACAGAGGCAGTCTCTGAACCAAACGTATGAAAACGGTAGAACTTTGTGAAGGTATGCACGGACGACCAAGTCGCCGTTCTACACAACTGCTCGACAGAAACACCCCCGCGAACAGCCCAAGAGGCCCCAACAGCCCTAGTCGAATGAGCTCGTATTGGAGCAGGAACAGTAACATTAGAAGAAACGTATGCCTGTCGAATGGCCGAAGTCACCCAACGAGCCACCGAGTTCTTAACAACGTATCCGTACGACGAATGGATTCAGTATGAGACAAGTAAATGCGTAAGGCCCTAACCACATCCAATAAGGCCAAATGGCTCCCCCCCCCCCCCCCGGAGGAAGCCGGAGTAAACGCTGGGAGGACAATGTCCTGATCAAGGTGGAAAGCCGAAACGAAAGGAAAAGAAGGTTTTGTACGCAAAACCACGCAGTCATCATGAAATACCAACAAAGGCGGTCTGCAAGACAGCGCCGCAAACTCCGAAACCCGTCTGGCTGAGGCAATGGCCAAAAGGAAAACAACCTTGAGTGTTAGAAATCATAGTTCCACAGATTCCAAAGGTTCAAACAGAGATTTTTGAAGAGCCGTAAGGACCAAATTTAAGTCCCAGGGAGGAACCGGGGAAACAAAGGGTGGTTGAATTCGAATGACACCCTGTAGAAAGGTCTCTCTGGAATGAGAGACAATCTTCTTTGAAAAAGGACTGATAAGGCAGAAACCTGGCTTTTTAGCGAGGAAAGTCACAAACCTTTAGTGAGGCCATCCTAAAGAAATGACAATAGACGAGGCACCCTAAATAGGCCCGGTGTCAATCCGCGTTTTTCGCACCAAGCAATGTAAATGCACCACACCCTGTGATAAATTCCAGAAATTACCGGCTTCCTGGCCTGAATCATCATCTGTACGACGGGCCGAGATAATCCTTTAGCTCTTACAATGCTGGATTCAAGAACCATGCCGTCAAAGCCAGCCGATTTAAATCTGGGTGGTTACATGGTCCTTGAAGGAGGTTGGTTGTAGAGGGAGACGATAAGGCTCCCCGACGACCATGCGCAGAAGAGTGTACCACTGATGACGCGGCCAATCTGTAGCTATCAGAATGACCGGCAGACCTTCTCGACGGATGCGTTGAAGTAAACGTGGAATCAACGGGATTGGAATCAACGGGATTGTCTGTATTGACAATCGGAACAACTGTAAGTTGATGTGTGGACCCATCCAGGACCAACAGCAAAGAATCTGAGCCTGAAGGGGTCGGGCATGAAATCTTGTGTATGGAACTGCCTCAAAGGTTGCCACCATCTCGCATAACACCTGCATGCTTCTGAGAACGGAAACCTTCGGTAATTGTAAGAGTGTTCGAATTCTGGACTGTAAATCCTGGATCTTGTCCTGAGGAAGAAACACTCTCTGATTCCTGGTGTTGAATAAGAGTCCCAGAAATATCATCTTCTGGGAAGGAAGTAGTGACGATTTTGGAAAATTTATTATCCATCCAAATGACTGAAGGGTGTTTATCGTGAGTTGCAAGTGCTGGTGAAGAATCGACTCCGATGGAAACTTGATTAGGAGATCGTCCAAGTAAGGAGTAATGTTGACTCCTTGACATCTTAGAACTGCCACGATATGTCCCATGATCTTTGTAAACACTCAAGGGGCCGTGGAGTGCCCGAATGGAAGAGCTTCAAATGAAAATGTGACAGGCCGACTGCAAATCTTAAAAGACATTGGTGACCTGTCCTCTATGTCTATGGAAGCCAAATATTCCTCCGGCTCCATGGCCGTGATAATTGAACGGATGGATTCCATCTTGAATCTCTAGACAGAGAGATACGGATTTAGGCATTTGAGATTTAAAATGGGACGAAACGAACTGTCCTGACCTTTCTGCTGGTCGGGAACTGGAAGAATTACACCATTGTGCAAAAGGGTGGCCGTTGCTTGAAGAAGAGCTCGATGTCTGGAGGAATTGCTCGGGAGAGGAGTGACGAAAAAACGATGTGGGACTGGTTCCTTGAGATCCAAGATATATACTCTGGGTATGACCCCCGTCACCCACCGATCGGGCTTCGACAGGAGCCATACATCCTTGAAATGTAGTAACCGAACCCCGACCACCATTGATCCCTCCGAAGACCCTGAGGCGTCTACCCCCAGTAGTATCCGAAATAATCTTTTTTAGTTCCGATCGAAGGGCACAGCTGTTAGGGTCTGTTTTGAATCAAAGACAGCATTCCAGACCCGAAGCCAAAGAGACCGTCTTGCTGTGACGGCCATGGAAGAGACACGCGACTGTAACGCAGCAGAGTCCAATAATGCTTCTCCAACATATGAGAGTCTCCAAAATTTGTTCTGCCAATTGAATAGCTTCTGACGGATCGTCAGATTACATACCAGACACCACTTGTGCGAGCCAGTCATCCGCGGCCTTAAGAACCCAAGCGCCAGCAAGAATTGGACACAAAGAAACACCTGATAGAGTAAACGTAGATTTAAGGATTGCCTTAATCTTCCTGTCTGTAGCATCTTTCAAAGTCACAGACTGTACGGAGGGAATAACCGTAGCCTTCGCCAAGTGTGTAATGGGGCCGCCTCCCAAAATTTTGTATCTTCCTCCAAGAAGGGATACAGAAATCTCAACTTTTTAGGGGCTTGAAAACGAGAGTCCGGCTTAAGCCAGGGTTCCTTCAGGATATCTGCAAAGTGTGAATAAGAGGATTTTGGTACTTACCGATAAATCCATTTCTCTGAATCCTCTAGGGGACACTGGAGTCCTATACAGTAGGGGTGTGAAGCCTGCAACCGGAGGTGTGGCACAATCTAAAATTAGCATTGTCTGCACAGCCGGCTCCTCCCTTCACATCCCTCCTCCCTCAGTTTGAAAAATTTGACTGAGAGAATAGGACATGACACTATAGCACCTGGCGAGGAACCGAACCGTACAACATATCAAAAACAGCGGCCAAGAACTCTTAACCGAATAACTAACGCTGTTTGCACGAACTGTTTAAAACAAGAACTTTGAACACAGCAGGTTGACAGCACTGAGGCGGGCGTCCAGTGTCCCCTAGAGGATTCAGAGAAATGGATTTATCGGTAAGTACCAAAATCCTCTTTTCTCTTTCATCCACTAGGGGACACTGGAGTCCTATACAGTAGGGGACGTCCCAAAGTTTTCCCCCAGGGAGGGAGTGCTGTCGGTGGCCTGCAAAACTAAACGTCCGAACTTAGATTCTCCAGACGCAAAAGTATCAAACTTGTAAAATCTTGCGAACGTGTGGGCTGAAGACCATGTCGCCGCTCTGCAAAGTTGAGTAGTGGAAGCACCTCTGGCAGCCGCCCACGAGGCACCCACTGATCGGGTAGTATGAGCACCCGTCTGAACTGGAACCTGTTTGCCACAGGATATATAAGCTTGCCGAATGGCAAGTCTAATCCATCTAGACAGAGTCTGCTTAGATGCCGGCCAACCCTTCTTTGGCCCATCATAAAGAAGAAACAAATGGTCCGATTTTCTGAAAGACGACGTAACCTGTACGTATACCCGTAAAGCTCGGACAACATCCAATGACACGTCCTCATCTGTGAGACCCTGGAAAGATGGGACCACTATTGGCTGGTTTACGTGAAAACCCGAAACCACCTTCGGAAGGAAGTCTGCTCTTGTACGGAGTTCCGCCCTATCCTCATCAAAAACTAAGAAAGGACTCTTACAGGATAAGGCTCCCAACTCAGAAACTCGCCTAGCCGAAGCCAAGGCAAGTAATAACGTGACCTTCCAAGAGAGATATTTCAGGTCTGTTCTTGTCAACGGCTCAAAAGTCGGTGACTTCAAATATTCTAACACCAAATTTAAGTCCCATGGAGGACGAAAAGGGGGTTGAATCCTCAGAACCCCCTGTAAAAAGGTTTTAATCTCTGGCAAGGATGCTAGCCGCTGTTGAAAAAGGATTGAGAGAGCCGAAATCTGAACCTTCAGAGAGCCCAGTCTGAGTCCTCCCTCAAGACTGGCCTGAAGGAAAAGTAGAAGTCGAGATAAATGGAAGTTCGTTGAATTCCATCCCCGTTCCTGACACCAAGCCATGTACCGTCTCCAAATCCTGTAGTAGTGCCTGGCTGTGACCGGCTTCCTAGCGGCAATCATTGTAGGAATGGCCGTTCGTGGAATCCCTCTGTTTCTTAAGATCCGGGTTTCAATAGCCACGCCGTCAAACGCAGCCTGTTCAGATCGGGGTGTAGGAACGGTCCCTGAGATAGCAGGTCCTCTCTCTGAGGTAACCTCCAAGGATCTTCCGCAAGTAACCCCCGCAGGTCGGAGTACCAACTCCTGCGGGGCCAATCTGGTGCGATTAGAATGGCCCACACTCGTACCCGTTTTACCCTTTTTAGAACCCTGGGTATGAGTGGGAATGGTGGAAATATGTAAACCCTCCTGTAACACCAAGGAAGTGTTAATGCGTCCACTCACTCCTTATGCTGCTGGATCTCGAGTCCTTGGCACATATCTGGGCAGCTGATGGTTTTGTCGAGACGCCATTAGGTCCACCTGAGGCAGACCCCATCTTCTCACAATCATGTTGAAAATACGTGGATGAAGGCACCACTCTCCCGGATGCATGTCCTGGCGACTGAGGTAATCTGCTTCCCAGTTCTCCACACCTGGGATGAACACTGCCGAGAGAATGATGTCTCGTCTTTCTGCCCACAACAAGATCTTTGTGGCTTCCTTTAACGCCATCCTGCTCTTTGTTCCTCCTTGACGGTTTATGTAAGCCGTCGTCGTGACATTGTCTGACTGAATCCTGATGTGTTGTTTCATGACTAGGTCTTCTGCTAAGAGAAGTGCATTGTAAACTGCTCTTAGTTCGAGGATATTTATGGGTAGTTTGCTCTCCTGTAGCGTCCACCGTCCTTGAAACTGATGGTCCTCTAGGACGGCTCCCCAACCTCTGAGACTGGCGTCCGTCGTCAGGATTCTCCAATCCCAAATGCCGCATTTCTTGCCGGCTGCAAGGTTCTTGTGTAACGACCACCATATCAAGGAGACCCGTACTTGTGGTTGAAGTCGGATTCTCCGATGGAGCAGCCAGTGCGAGCCTGCTCCCTGAACAATGAGGTTTATTTGGAATGGTCGGGAATGAAGTCTGCCGTACTGGAGAGCTTCGAATGACGCCACCATCTTCCCGAGAAGTTGCACACAGAGGTGCAGAGAAACGGTTTGCGTCCTCAGTACCTGAGCCACTAATCTCTATAGGTCCTGGACCTTGTTCTCTGGTAAGAACAGACGTAATAGGACCGTGTCCAAGATGAGACCGAGGAATTGAATCCGTTGAGTCGGTATGAGGTTGAACTTTTGGAAATTGACAATCCATCCATGTTGAATTAGAAATTGATGGGATGTCCGAACATCCTTGAGCAGTCGATTCTGAGATGGAGCCTTGATCAGTAAATCATCCAGATAAGGTATAATCGTGACCCCCAACAGTCTCAGTCCTGCAACCATGATCGCCATGATCTTTGTGAAAATTCTTGGGGCTGATGCTAGACCGAACGGCAAGGCCCGGAATTGGTAGTGATCCGCCACCAGTGCGAACCTTAAGTAAGCCTGGTGAGGAGTCCAGATTGGAATATGCAGATATGCATCTTTTATGTCCATGGATACCATGAACTCGCCCTGTTCTAAGCCTGCAATGACCGATTGGATTGATTCCATCTTGAATTTGTAGACTCTTAAAAATTGGTTGAAAACTTTTAAATTGAGTATTGGTCTGACCGTCCCGTCAGGCTTTGGCACGACAAAAAGATTGGAATAGAACCCCGTTCCTCTCTGAGAAGCGGGAAGCGGAATAACAACCTCTGCCTGTAGCAATTTTAGAATTGCTGCCCGTAGTGCCCTCGCCTTTTGAGGGCACTGAGGCAATCCTGTTGTAAAAAACTGACTGTGAGGCCTCTGTTGAAATTCCAGTTTGTATCCCTGTGAGATTAAGTTGTTCACCCAAAGTTCTGGTGAGGTTTTGGCCCAGATGTCCTGAAAACCTTCCAGTCGGCCGCCCACCAAGGGGGACCCCAGGTGAGCTGGGAGGCCGTCATGCCACGGTCTTGTCAGCAGGCTTATCCTGCTTTCTGGTTGCTGCCTGTGAGCGGCCTCTACCTCTGCCCCCACGTGCTTGTGTACCGAAACCCCTTCCTCGGGCTCGAAAGGACTGTGATCTAAATGAAGTAAACGCTGGTCCCGAATAACCTCTCCTAGATTGTGGAGCGGTTCTCGTATAAGGAGTAGGCAGAAAAGTGGACTTCCCTGCTGTAGCCTGCGAAATCCACTTGTCCAATTCTGGTCCTAACAGCATTTCACCCCCAAAGGGGATGGATTCTACCGCTTTCTTTGTGTCAGAGTCTCCTTGCCATTCTCTGAGCCATAAAATCCTTCTAGCCGAAATGGCCGATGCAGATATGCGCGACGCTATTCTGCTAATATCCTTAGAAGCTTGACACAAGTATGAAGCAGATTCTCGAATGTGTTCCGCCAGTTGGGTTATCTCTTCTAAGCTATTTTCCTCCTCAATAGCTTGTACAACACGCCCGGACCATGCACCCATGGCCTTGTTGACCCAAGCACAGACGATCGCAGGTCGCTGCGCTCCACCAGCTGCTACAAAAATTGACTTTAACGCAGTGTCAACTTTACGGTCTGACGCATCCTTTAAAGTAGTTACGTTCGGAATTGGTAAGATTGTCTTCTTTGACAACCTCCCTAGGGAAGCATCCACTACCGGTGGAGTCTCCCACTTGTCCATTACACCCTTAGGTAGGGGATAAGTTACCTGAAACCGTTTTGGAAATTGAAAGCGTTTGTCAGGTTGTTTCCAAGCCTCCTCCATCTGAGATTGGAGGGATTTAGGAATGGGAAACACTGCTGAACGCGGCTTTTGGGATTCGAACAAATCGAAATCTTCCGGCTCCCGTATTTCCTCGTCCTTAAAGCTTAGGATCTCCTTTACCGCGTCAATTAAGGAGTCCAGACCTGAAATTGCCGAGTCCTCTTCTGGAAAATCGGCGTCTAGGTTAGGTTCAATTAACTCACCTTCCTCCCTATCAAGAAGAAAACCGTCATCCTCCTCTGATTCTGGTATAATAGGAAGAGTTCTTTTAACAGATTTGCGCACACTCGTCTCTGCGTGTGCGGGCGGCGTTAACTTGATGAGAAATTCCTCCATCGTCTTTGAGAATCCCGCAGCCCATTCCGATTGCTGTTTGCGCGATTCTGCCATCTCCTTGGAGATTCTATTAGCAAGGTTGTCTTCCCATGCCTTGGCCAGAGCACTGCTCCCAGGTGGAGCGTCCTTGTCTAAGCAGGAGTCGCACACCCCGGAGCTGCCAACCCGCGTGCTCTTCTTGTTACATTTCGTACAAACATAACAGGTCTTGGAGGTCTTGGTTGCCTTAGACATGTTGTTTTTAAACCCCTTACCAGGGTAACCCGCCGAAGAGAAAGACTGGGAGAAGACGGAAGCGAAGGTATTGGATCCGGCTGGAATTACCTGTCTGTTATATAAAACGATCAGGTCAAAATATTTTTACATAAAAAGATTAAATAAAAATTTAAAAATAAATAAATAAAACACCAGCGGACTCGCAACCCTCACACCCCAACTGTTAAATCAGCTACGATGTTAGAGTTGGTATCCGCTTGCTTCCGTGTATTTTCGTCAGGATCTTTGAAACAGAATTCCTTTGAAAATATAATCAGAAATTGGTTTTCAGGAGATCCTCCGAGATAATATATATTAGTGATTAGAAGCAACTAATAGCTCCCCCCTGCTGTTATAAATATATATATATATATATATATATATATATATATATATATATATATATAGCAACGGAATGAGCTGGCACTCGTGGAGACTTAATTAAACAGGCAAACTACAGTTTGATGCCAACGTTTCAGGGTATGACCCCTTTTATCAATGTCTTGATAAAAGGGGTCATACCCTGAAACGTTGGCATCAAACTGTAGTTTGCCTGTTTAATTAAGTCTCCACGAGTGCCAGCTCATTCCGTTGCTATATACGGATTCCAGAGGGCAGGGCACCGGAGCATTTTTGACTTACATTGTGCAACTCGAGTGCCGAACCTCTCTTTGCTATATATATATATATATATATATATATATATATTTTACCAGTAGGGGGAGCTATGAGTATAAAGAATCTCTACTCTGAATACTATGATACATTTCACCAGCAGGGGGTACTAGATAGTGAAGTGAGATTTTGGCGCCCTTGAGTATTAAAATGGGCGCCACTGAGGGAAAGATTCACCTTATGCGCTATGCTAAGCAGCGCTGTGTCCCCCACTGGTATCTCTTACCGGAGGTCCGTTATACAGGTCCCCGCTGCCGCTGGCTGTGCGTTCCGCTCTGTGCGCTCCCCTGCCCGTCTCCCCCTGCCCACGGCTGAGGGAGTCTTCTCAGCTGTGCGGCAGAGATCTTTGTCTCTGTCGTGTCTTTCCCCGCCGGCTGGCGCGCGCCGGGACCGCTCTGATCGGGTCCCGTAGCGGCGCCTCTCCGTGACCACGGACCATCTGCGCAGCTGCTAGGGGAGACTGTCTTGTGAGCCTTGCGCTGTCTCCCTGCTGTTGGCTGCGCCTTGCTGCTGTTCTTGCCGGCTTGATGGAGCGGTTTCTTTTTTCTATCTAAGCCACTCATTTCTAAAGGGAAATGATACATAAAAAAAAAAAATAATAATAAAAATCTAACACTACTTGGGCTCTTGTAAAAGTTATACTCACTTGCCCAAGTCGATGAGGATCTCCTGTGAAGAGATGCAGGTCCCTTCAATAGGGATCTTTGTCTCTTACAATATTAAGTAGCCTTGTCTCCCTTTTATTAGGTGGACGCAGCACACTTTAAAGTTTTAGTCAGGAGCTCAGTGCTCCCACGTGCTGTACCTCCAGCACAATTTTTCAAACTGAGGGAGGAGGGGTGTGAAGGGGGAGGAGCCGGCTGTGCAGACAATGCTAATTTTAGATTGTGCCACACCTCCGGTTGCAGGCTTCACACCCCTACTGTATAGGACTCCAGTGTCCCCTAGTGGATGAAAGAGAAAAGAGGGATAAACAGCAATCTGTCTTTTCTGTCTTTTGAAAAAGGTAGTTGAAGTCTCCGCCACCTTCGTCTCTTAAAGGTTAAGAGTCTGACGAATAGCCTGAGCTCGTAGATAGCTCCTCTTCTTCCCAAAGTGAAGTGTCTACCCATTCTGGGTCTACATCATCTTCCTCCAAGGAAGGGGCCAGAGGACCGGACTCCTCCCCCGGAAAGGTTATGGCAGGTAACAGATGTGTCCGTTTTGTAGCAGCCGAACCACTTGAAGAGTTTACAAATTTATTCAAGGAGTTAAGTCAGAGAAATTTTTGCCCATATTTTTCGCCCACAATGGTTCTTCGGGAGCCTGAGTGGGAGCCGCACTTGAATGGTATTGAAGTAACTCGGAAATGGCATCGACCATGTGTTTTGCCCACGGAGGCATAGACTGATCTACAGAACCTCCCTGCTGGTCCGCTACTGGTGTACCAGAGCACGTTGTACAGAGAGTACCTACGTCCGTGCTACCTTTTGAAAGTTTGGAACCACATTGTGCACAGGCAAAATAAACAACCGAAGCAGTCTTCCCTTTAGTAGATTTGTCCAGCTTAGTGGCCATATTCCTATCACAAATAGGTGAATAATAAGTAATAAAAGGTCTCCCAGAACTTAAATTGTTCCCAAATGCCTTTAGAATCACAATAAATTGAGTTCTAGTAGTGAAGCCTCCACTTACAATAAGTGCAACCCCAAATTATAGGTCTTACTATACAGAACAATACAAGCCACTAATATACTTGCTGTTTTGCTGATGCCTGTCTGAACCGAGCAGAGTGAAAAGTTTAAATGTGTAGTTTAAATGTGTGTGTGTGCATGTGCTGCGCAGCGTCCCCCGCCAGCTGAAGATGGCGCCCGGAGCACAGACTCATCCACAGAGGCTGGACGGAAGTGCGCGCGGGTGTACCTAGGCGGGAAGTGTCTCCTTCCTGTCAGCGTCACCGCCGCGCCTAGTCCTGCCCCTCCGCTAACGGACCCCCGCTGTCAGACCGTGGCGCCAACACACCGAGTGTCCGGCGCCAGCTGGAAGACCAGAATAAATCACCCCCTCCACACTCGCTCCCCACAGTAAAAAGAGAAGCAGTGTTTCTGTAGCCATCTCCGGAGAAGAGGAGGCGGGATGGGGGTTGGACGGACACACAAGCTGAGAGAAGCGCGCCCAGCACAGTTCCACACACATCTAAAAGAATAAAACATATACACATCTAGAACAGTCCAATGCTGTCAAAGACAGATTGTGACTGTTCTGTACCTTAGTGGCGCCTCATCCAGTCTACAGAGAAATACAGAGCCCCAGTGATGAAATATGGTGACCATTCTAGAGGCAGCTGAGAGTGGGAAATTAACTAACTAACTAACCCCACTCCAATAGTACCTATCACCGGTGTACAGGGACTAGGTACCCCAGAACCGAAGAAAACAATAAAAACCTAACTAAAAACTATAGGACAAAAATAAGAATTTACTCACCGGTAATTCTATTTCTCGTAGTCCGTAGTGGATGCTGGGAACTCCGTAAGGACCATGGGGAATAGCGGGCTCCGAAGGAGGCTGGGCACTCTAGAAAGATCTTAGACTACCTGGTGTGCACTGGCTCCTCCCACTATGACCCTCCTCCAAGCCTCAGTTAGGTACTGTGCCCGGACGAGCGTACACAATAAGGAAGGATTTTGAATCCCGGGTAAGACTCATACCAGCCACACCAATCACACCGTACAACTCGTGATATGAAACACAGTTAACAGTATGAAACAATAGAGCCTCTCAACAGATGGCTCAACAATAACCCGATTTAGTTAACAATAACTATGTACAAGTATTGCAGATAAACCGCACTTGGGATGGGCGCCCAGCATCCACTACGGACTACGAGAAATAGAATTACCGGTGAGTAAATTCTTATCTTCTCTAACGTCCTAGTGGATGCTGGGAACTCCGTAAGGACCATGGGGATTATACCAAAGCTCCCAAACGGGCGGGAGAGTGCGGATGACTCTGCAGCACTGAATGAGAGAACTCCAGGTCCTCCTCAGCCAGGGTATCAAATTTGTAGAATTTTGCAAACGTGTTTGCCCCTGACCAAGTAGCTGCTCGGCAAAGTTGTAAAGCCGAGACCTCTCGGGCAGCCGCCCAAGATGAGCCCACCTTCCTTGTGGAATGGGCATTGACAGATTTTGGCTGTGGCAGGCCTGCCACAGTATGTGCAAGCTGAATTGTACTACAAATCCAACGAGCAATAGTCTGCTTAGAAGCAGGAGCACCCAGCTTGTTAGGTGCATATAGGATAAACAGCGAGTCAGATTTTCTGACTCCAGCCGTTCTGGAAACATATATTTTCAGTGCCCTGACAACGTCTAGCAACTTGGAGTCCTCCAAGTCCCTAGTAGCCTAGGCACCACAATAGGCTGGTTCAGGTGAAACGCTGACACCACCTTTGGGAGAAACTGGGGACGAGTCCTCAATTCTGCCCTATCCATATGGAAAATCAAATAAGGGCTTTTACAAGACAAAGCCGCCAACTTTGATACTCGCCTGGCAGAAGCCAAGGCCAATAACATAACCACCTTCCACGTGAGATATTTCAGATCCACGGTTTTTAGTGGTTCAAACCAATGTGATTTTAAGAAACTCAACACCACGTTGAGATCCCAAGGTGCCACAGGAGGCACAAACGGGGGCTGACTCTGCAGCACTCCTTTTATAAATGTCTGAACTTCAGGTACTGAAGCTAGTTCTTTTTGAAAGAAAATCGACAGAGCCGAGATCTGTACCTTAATGGAACCCAATTTAAGGCCCATAGTCACTCCTGCTTGCAGGAAATGCAGAAATCGACCTAGTTGAAATTCCTCTGTTGGGGCCCTTTCGGCCTCACACCATGCAACATATTTTCGCCATATGCGGTGATAATGAGTTGCTGTAACCTCTTTCCTGGCTTTAGTAAGCGTAGGAATGACTTCCTCCGGAATGCCCTTTTCCTTCAGGATCCGGCGTTCAACCGCCATGCCGACAAACGCAGCCGCGGTAAGTCTTGGAACAGACAGGGCCCCTGCTGCCGCAGGTCCTGTCTGAGTGGCAGAGGCCATGGGTCCTCTGATATAAATTCTTGAAGTTCTGGGTACCAAGCTCTTCTTGGCCATCCACGAGTATCGTTCTTACTCCTCGCCTTCTTATTATTCTCAGTACCTTTGGTATGAGAGGCAGAGGGGAGAACACATAAACCGACTGGTACACCCACGGTGTTACCAGAGCGTCCATAGCTATCGCCTGAGGGTCCCTTGACCCGGTGCAATATCTTTTATAGCTTTTTGTTGTGGCGGGACGCCATCATGTCCACCTGTGGCCTTTCCCAATGGTGTACAATCCTATTGGAAGACTTCTGGAGGAAGTCCCCATTCTCCCGGGTGGAGGTCGTGTCTGTTGAGAAGATCTGCTTCCCAGTTGTCCACTCCGGGAATGAACACTGCTGACAGTGCTAACACATGATTTTCCGCCTATCGGAGAATCCTTGTGGCTTCTGCCATCGCCATCCTGCTTCTTGTGCCGCCCTGTTGGTTTACATGGGCGACTGCCGTGATGTTGTCTGATTGGATCAGTACCGGCTGGTTTTGAAGCAGAGCATTGTAAATGGCCCTCAGGTACAGAATATTTATGTGTAGGGAAATAACCTGACTTGACCAAAGTCCCTGGAAATTTCTTCCCTGTGTGACTGCCTCCCAGCCTCAAAGGCTGGAATCCATGGTCACTAGGACCTAGTCCTGTATGCCGAACCTGCGGCCCTCTTGAAGATGGGCACTCTGCAGCCACCACAGTAGAGATACCCTGGTCCTTGGAGACAGGGTTATCAGCCTATGCATCGGAAGATGCGATCCGGACCACTTGTCCAACAGGTCCCTCTGAAAAGTTCTTGTATGGAACCTGCCTAATGGGATTGCTTCGTAGGAAGCTACCATTTTTCCCAGGACTCGCGTGCAATGATGCACCGCTACCTATTTTGGCTTCGGGAGGTCTCTGACTAGAGATGACAACTCCTTGGCTTTCTCCTCCGGGAGAAACACTATTTCTGGTTTATGTCCAGAACCATCCCCAGGAACAGTAGACGTGTCATAGGAACCAGCTGTGACTTTGGACTGTTTAGAATCCAACCATGCTGTTGTAGCACTTTCCAAAATAGTGCTACCCCGACTACCAACTGCTCCTTGGACCTCGCCCTTATAACGAGATTGTCCAAGTACGGGATAATTACAACTCCCTTTTTTTGAAGGAGTATCAACATTTCGGCCATTACCTTGATAAAACACCCTCGGTGCCATGTACAGTCCAAACGGCAGTGTCTGGACTTGGTAATGGTAATCCTGTACCACAAATCTGAGGTACTCCTGGCGAGGATGGTAAATGGGGACATGCAGGTAAGCATCCTTGATGTCCCAGGATACCATGTAATCCCCCTCGTCCAGGCTTGGAATAACCGCCCTGAGCGATTCCATCTTGAACTTGAATTTTTGTGTTCAAGGATTTTAAATATAAAATGGGTCACACCGAACCATGCGGTTTCGGTACCCCAACCCGTGTGGAATAGTAACCCCGTCCTTGTTGAAGTAGGGGCACCTTGAGTATTACCTGCTGGGAATACCGCTTATTAATTGCCTCTAGCACAGCCTCCCTGCCTGAGGGAGTTGTCAGCAAGGCATATTTTAGGAAATGGCTGGGGGGAGACATCTCGAATTCCAGCTTGTACCCCTGAAATACTACTTGAAAGAAACAGGGATCCACCTGTGAGTGAGCCCACTAATTGCTGAAATTTTTGAGACGGCCCCCCACCGTACCTGGCTACACCTGTGGAGCACCCGCGTCATGCTGTGGCCTCACAGGAGGCGGGGGAAGAATCTTGATTCTGGGAACAGCCTGACTGGTGCAGCTTTTTTCCCTCTACCCTTGTCTCTGTACAGAAAGGAAGCGCCATTTGACCGGCTTGCTTTTCTGAAGCCGAAAGGACTGTACCTTTGTCTGTGAGGAAACCTGAGGTAAAATTATTTCTTCCCAGCAGTTGCTGTGGATATGAGGTCCCAGAGACCATCCCCAAATAATTCCTCACCCTTATAAGGCTCTCTATGCGCTTTTTAAGTCAGCATCACCTGTCCAGTGACAGGTCTCTAATACCCTCCTGACAGAATGGACATTACATTTATTTTGGATGCCAGTCGGCAAAATATCCCTCTGTGCATCCCCCATATATAAGACGACGTCTTTAATATGTTTTTATGTTTGCCAACTAGTAACCCTGTTTGACAGGGTCACCGACCACGCTGCAGCAGCACTATCTGCAGGTCTCAGTCTAGTACCTGAGTGTGTAAATACAGACTTCAGGATAGCCTCCTGTTTTTTATCAACAGGTACCTATTAAAGTGGCCGTATCCTAAGACGGCAGTGCCACCTTTTTTGACAAACGTGTGAGCGCCTTATCCACCCTAGGGGATATCTCCCAGCGTAACTTATCCACCTGGCGGGAAAGGGTACGCCATCAGTAACTTTTTATAAATTACCAGTTTCTTAACGGGGGAACCCACGCTTTCACACACTTCATTTATTCATCTGATGGGGGAACAAAACACTGCCTGTTTTTTCTCCCCAAACCTAAAACCCATTTTTAGAGGTGCTTGGGTTAAAGTCAGAAATGTATAACACATTTTTTATTGCCGGGATCACGTCACGGATGTTCCTAGTGGATTGTGTATATGTCTCCACCTTGTCGACACTGGAGTCAGACTCCGTGTCAACATCTGTGTCTGCCATCTGAGAGAGCGGGCGTTTTTGAGCCCCTGATGGCCTTTGAGACGCCTGGGCAGGCGCGGGCTGCGAAGCCGGCTGTCCCACAGCTGTTACGTCATCCACCCTTTTATGTAAGGAGTTGACACTGTCGGTTAATACCTTTCACCTATCCATCCACTCTGGTGTCGGCCCCACAGGGGGCGACATCACATATATCGGCCTCTGTTCTGTCACCATATAAGCCTCCTCATTCAACATGTCGACACAGCCGTACCGACACACCGCAGACACACAGGGAATGCTCTAAACGAGGACAGGACCCACAAAAGCCCTTTGGGGGGACAGAGTAAGAGTATGCCAGCACACACCAGAGCGCTATATATATACAGGGACTAACTGAGTTATGTCCCTAATAGCTTTTATATAATATACTGTATACAGTGCCAATTTTAATGCCCCCCCTCTCTTTTCCCTCTTACTGTACTGTAGAATTGCAGGGAAGAGCCAGGGAGCTTCCCTCCAGCCGAGCTGTGAGGGAAAAATGGCGCCAGTGTGCTGAGGAGATAGGCTCCGCCCCTTTTTCGCGGCCTATTCTCCCATTTTTTATGGAATTCTGGCAGGGGTATTTACCTCATATATAGCCCCTGGGGCCATATATTGAGGTATTTTAGCCAGCCAAGGTGTTTTTATTGCTGCCTCAGGGCGCCCCCCCCAGCGCCCTGCACCCTCAGTGACCGGAGTGTGAAGTGTGTGAGAGGAGCAATGGCGCACAGCTGCAGTGCTGTGCGCTACCTTGGTGAAGACAGAGTCTTCATGCCGCCGATTTTCCGGACCATCTTCTTGCTTCTGGCTCTGTAAGGGGGACGGCGGCGCGGCTCCGGGACCGAACATCAAGGCTGGGCCTGCGGTCGATCCCTCTGGAGCTAATGGTGTCCAGTAGCCTAAGAGCCCAATCCGGCTGCAAGCAGGCGAGTTCGCTTCTTCTCCCCTTAGTCCCTCACTGCAGTGAGCCTGTTGCCAGCAGGTCTCACTGAAAATAACAAATTCTAAGACTATAACTTTCTAAGAGCTCAGGAGAGCCCCTAGTGTGCATCCAACCTCGGCCGGGCACGAAATCTAACAGAGGCTTGGAGGAGGGTCATAGTGGGAGGAGCCAGTGCACACCAGGTAGTCTAAGATCTTTCTAGAGTGCCCAGCCTCCTTCGGAGCCCGCTATTCCCCATGGTCCTTACGGAGTTCCCAGCATCCACTAGGACGTTAGAGAAAAACTGTGTCTGTACTCCACAGGCACAAAACAAAAACGGAGTTACTGGCTAGTCAGGCTGGAATTGGGAGGGATTAGAGGGGGGAGGAGTTGGTTTTTTTTCTATAGGTTCTGTGCCAAACTCCACTACCCACACACTCTAACCCACAAGTAACGGCACAGCGTCCCCCAGATGGATGAAAGAGAAAGGTCCATTCGCACCCAAGATCCTGTACCTACAAATGAAAGCTATCCAGATGGCATGGGTCAATATCAATGTCATCTGTTCACTTGTGGAATCGATGCCTCGGCAAGTGCTGCACTTTGCTGGGCTAGAGGGGGTCCTACATGACACTAGGCACCTATCCCATGACTTTTGGCACGTCATTGTATACGTTTTTACATCTGATCTGCCCTTGCATGTTCTGATGCAAATGCAATGCTAGCAGGATAGGGACCTATAGGGTATTTTGTTATTAACTGTACATTTTATTTTACTTTTCTTTAGTAAATTGTCCACAGAAATACTGAGAATGCCTAAATAATCACAGCTTTCCTCTCCACTCCACGACCCACTGTAATGGGGTAAAACCAGCAAGTCTCTTCCACAGACATCCATTTGGGATTAACTATAGAGATTAGCCAATGTAGCTAGTTTTTTACATTTATGAGATCTAGCCATTATAGTACATCCTGCTGTAACAAAATTGTATTATATATTTAATTTATTAACTTCATTCAGAATAAACAAGACTGGCACAACAATTAATTGACTTACGTACTGTGCAATTATGTGTCACGTGTAAACAATATTAAAACTGATAAATCCTCCGATGTTTAAAATGGGGAAAATTAGAGAACTGATCTAAACCACAGTTGCAAAAAAAGTCTGCAATCACTCAAAATTATTAGATGTTCCTTTGATGTTTGGGACTTACCTTGTTCTGCTCTGCCTGGGCTCTAACTATTTCACTCTTTGTTGGAGACACATTGACAGCAGATATAACTTTTTCTTTAGACTCCAGCCACGTCAACATCTGGTTTGTTTCTTGCTGAACTTTTTGCCTATTCTCCAACATACTAGACAACTGCTCCTCACGGCTCTTCAGCACCAGTCCGAGGTCCTCATACTTCTGGCTAATCTCAGAAACATCGCACTGGATGCCAGTCAAATCTAGTAAAACACAATAATGTGTGTGTTGAGTAAACAATTTTGCGAAAGATAAATAATGTCACAAGGTGTATTAAGACAAAGCAGCACATGGACACACTCACCTTGACAGGTATGATATCCATTAATGTTCCCTACTGTGCTCCCTGAGGTCATCAGAACAGAACCTGAACAGTCCAAGAATGCAAAACAGTGTCATCACAAGCACACAAGGATTACAAGTAAAGATGAAAAGGTGCATTGCCAAAAACAATAAACTTAACCCGAAATACCCTATATCTAGCTCATTGCTGTTAAATTCTTTTCTTGTAGGACATTTTGGGCACTGAAATTACTACAGGCTAAAAAAAGCTGGGAAACGTAATATTTACTGTTGAAAAGTTCAAACTCCTACCCATCTATACCCCAATTGACTAACAAAGCCCCAAACGACAGGCCAGGAGAACAGAACATGTGGAGGAGGAGAAAAAAGGGATTTTTGTACTTAAGTTAAATCCTTTTCTCATAATGCATTAGGAGAAACTGGACAACCACCCTTTTTACAGTCTGTGTTTATACGGGGCCTGATTCTCATTTGTACTTTTTGCACAGCCGTTGGGAATCAATCATGCTGCGGCTATGGTGAAGGCTTTGCGCAATATCGCAGGATCTGTTCTACACATGCACAGACCCCCAACAATTGGAATTGGATGCAAACCATCAGGTTTCAAATTTAATTCAGGCTCATGGTTTCTTTCTCTTTTATCACTGTTTGCTAACATTGTTCATCCATTTTGGGACCAGGCAATCATCATGGGAACATCCCAAAGATGACCCTAAGAGGGGGTACACTTATATGTTCTGGCGTAAAGCCAGGGTCACAATGTCCTGAGTCAGGTCATATAAGAGAACACTGAATGTCTAAAAAAAAAAGGTTTGGTACTAAGGTTAATAATAACAGGCCCTGTCATCATTGTAGATGAGAAAAAGACCTACAAGAAAGGCACTCTATATGAAACTTCCCTAGTGGAAGAGACAGATAACATTAAGGCAGTCTTGCACGTAAAGAAACCCAAACACCACCAAATCCAGAGGTCTACAAGAAGGGTGCTGCAAAGCTATCCAGCTGGAAATCTCAAGCAGGGATTGGGGGGATGTATGGAGGTTGCACATGCAAGAAAATCTGCACATCTGGTAAAGTAACAAACTTGGTTGAGGCAGTAAACTTCATTATCCATTCCAACTGCGATAAGACCATGACAAGGTTATGCACCATCTTAGCCAGGTCACTTGGACAAGCTTGCATGTATGGTAATGAAGCAGAGGGTCTAAAGGACACAATTTCAGCAGAAACCCCTGCCAGCAACAGAAGGTGCTGGGCATTTGCTTCATATGTTGCACAAAAAAACCCCATCTGCACTTCGTAGGCCACTTCCAATATGGGACAGGAAAATATATTACGCAGGGTTCGGCACGTGCGACCGGCAATACAGACGCCGGCATCCCGATCTTTAAAATCCCGACAGGGAAGAGGTAAGTATGCTATCCCTTGCCACAGCCTAACCTTCACTCTTAGTGCCTAACCATAACCTCTCCCCGGTGGTGACTAGACCTAACTCCCCCCTCCCCCTGCAATTTAACCCTACCTCCCCCCTCCCCCCCCAAGCCCTTCGCTCCAGTGTGGGCACACACACTTACATGCACGCACTCACCTTTTCGCAGCTGACTTTCTGATGCAGTTATCTCCATAATTCTGTTCTCAAGCTCAGATCCCTTCTGTGCAATTGCTTCCACTTGTGGACCCTTTGTTATCCATTCTTTTAAGACACTCTGAGATGCAGAAACAACAACAAAACAGAACCAATTAGCTTTACATCACTAGCAGAACACAGAGACTTCAGTTCAGGGGCTTCATAATATTGTATTCACAAATGTGACTCAAACCAAGGACATTTATTTTTATAAATTATTTTTTTGTGTTCTTTCAAATACACTATATAATCCAGTCACTGATCCCAGCCAAGAGGCACCCAGAGAAAGGGAAGGGAAGTTGGCAGCTGCAGATTATAGTGAAGATGAATGCTAATTTAGCAGCTATAGATCCTTAGCAGCTATTGTTTGATGATCACCAGGTAAGTTCACCCTGCACTACGGGATTTTTGATGATTTACCGTTGAAACCTTTTCTCTGAAGCAGGCTGGGCGACACTGGAACGATGGAGATTAAAGGATTGGGCTGGAGTTGGCACTTAACTAAACTGTAGCTTTAAAACGTAAGCTCCTCCCCCTGTTATCACATAATGCCAGTAATATTTTAAAGAGTCTGGTAAGCCAGTGAAACTGTTAGAACAATAAAACAAGCCAGCAGAACGCCACACGACTCAGCGTGAGGAGGGAACGCTGTGTCCCCCAGCCTGCTTAAGAGGAAATGGTTCAGTGCTAAGTGACCAAAACCCCTCTTTTCTCTGGCAGCAAGGCTCAGGGACACTGGACTATGGGACTTTCCACACCACCCCCAGGGGAGGGAACGCTCAGGCTGCCTAACTGGAAAACTGTAGACCAAAATGGGCAAGCCAGAGGGAAAAACATGAAAACAGTAAAAATTATCAAACGTGTGGACAGAGGACCAGGTAGCTGCACAACAGACCTGTTCCGCCAAAGCCTTGTGTTGTGCTGACCAGAAGGTCGCCACCACCCTAGTGGAATGCGCTGACATCCTGTCTGCTGCTGGTCATCCCGCACTAGAATAGCCACGAGTGATGACCGATCAGATCCAATGGGCAATGGTTTGCTTTGTCTAAGTAAGTCCGCAGAGCAAACCCGCCATTACTGGCATGAATTTTGTGAAAACGCACGGAGCCATGGCTATACCAAATGGTAGGGTCTAGAACTGACAGTGATCGGATCAGACTACAAAACGAAGAAGAATTATGACCTGTCCAAATTGGAAAGTGAAGATACACTGCCCTGATGTCCAGTGAGGCCAAAAAGTCACTGGCCTCCATGCTGTGGATCACTGATCGGAGAGATTCCATTCAAAAATCATCCACCCACAACCTGGTATTCAAGGCGTAAAGATCGTCAGGAATAAGCAGTTGGCGCAAAACCCCAGTTTCCGTTCCAACGGTGGTACTGGAGCAATGACGTAGTCTGAGAGGAGAGAACTACTAGCGTGGTCCAATGCTCTTCTCTGCATTCCGGGGAAAAGAGATGGCGAAAAACTGCTGTGATGGTGTACCCCTGAGGTCACTCTCTGTAAATGATGTCCAGCACCCAGGCGCCTGAAGACACCTTCACCCTACGTTCTATGAACTGGAGTAACGCCTTCCGACTGGTGACTGGACTGGGTGGCGAAAAGACCCTGATCAGACACTAGGCTTCATTGGAGCCTTGATCCCCAGGCGCCAGTTGGCACCAGAAATTCTGCCTTTAAAAGCCAAACTCCTGCTTGGAAAGAAGCTGCCTCTAGCAGACTGACATCTAGTGGTCGCTCCATCCTGAATAAAGGAGTGCAAAGCTTGGAAAAGCGGATCCCACTGTTTAGGGGCAGCAACAGAAAGAAAGGTGCATTTCCCACCGGTATCCTGAGCAATAATATTATCCAGTTATCTCCCAAAGAGAACGTCTCCACCAAACGAAAGAGATTCCATGGAACGTTATAATTCTGAATCCACATTCCAAGCACGGAGACAATGGGACATCAGAGTCGAGATGGCTGTAGCTAAAAATCCTGGAAGCCACTTGAGCACCATCTTGGACGGCCTCACTCACATATTCAGCAGCATCGCCAATTCCAGTAGGAAATTCCTGAATAAATTACTGTGAAGCCCACAACGAGTTTGTTTGACTCGTCTCCATAGCTCGAGCCACTCATGCCGAGGATAGTAAAGGTCGGCTAACGACCCAGAGCTTATAAAAATGGCCTTGAGACAACCTTCCAATTTTTTATCTAGTGGATCATTAAAAGGACGCCAAGCCCTGAACAAGAAAAGCCATGTGTGTTGCTAAACACGCAACTGCAGCATCACCTTTAGGAGGCAATTCCCACTTGGACACACGAGCCGCTAAAAGTGGATAACAAATTTGTGAGGAACCGATAACTTTTTATCCGGAGCCTTCCAGGCCTCCTCGATGAGACTGGAGAGATCCCAAGAAGAAGGGAAGGTTATGACTGTCCCACGCTGATGCTTGAATGGACACACAGCCTCCGCTTGGGAATCCATGCTTGAATGGACACACAGCTTCTGGTGCACAGCAGCAATGAGGTTTTTTTACATTGTGACTCGAGGAAGACTAATTACTCACCTTCCAGGATGCCAGTCTCCGCAAGTCCACCCTCCTTCTCCTCCAAATCTTCTGAGTCATGGAAGCAGTAAATGCTTATACACCTCGCGTATCTGAGGATCCTCAAAAAGGCATTCCAAATAAGCGGAAGCTTTTTCAAACCCCAATGCCATATGCACCATAGTACGAAGCCAGGGTGTATCAGACACCGATTGAGGAGTCGTAGGGTCAGGAACAGACACAGAACCATGCATCTAAGAAACAGGCAAAGCAGCAACCCTAGTCTGATCCTCTTGCTGACACGCTACAAGCTTCACTAAGTCAGAGACAGACTGATTTAGTACCCACGCCACCTCAGCAGGGTACCTGACAATCCGAGCACAATGCCTAAGAGTCCACCTGCCCACATGGCAATTTAATATTATACTGGGCACAAGTGAAAAACCAAGCCATAGTAATGCTTCTTGCGGTGATGGGTTTGGCTTTGTCTGTCATAGTTCCCACACGGCCTCGCTATGTATAGTGAATGCAGGCAGAACATATTCCCAGATACAGGAAATTAATACACTGGTGACTGAACAACTGCACAATTCCCCAGAACAACAGTGGCAATAATAGACAATAAAAAATAAAGATACTTAGCCTTCCTGAGAGGCAAACAGCTGCAGAGGAGAGGAGCTGAGAAGAGAACTGCACCAACCGATAATCCCAGCCTGCAGGGACCAAAAGAGATCAGGAGTTCACCTTCCTTACAGTCCTATGCAGGGATTTAGTATGATATCCCGATGGACAGGATGCCAGCGGTCAGAATCCTGACAGTGGCATCCCCGGATATCAGAATCCAGACAGCCCCCCAAGAAAGTTAACTTACCCTCCCCTGCCCTATACCCTAACCCTCCCTTGTGGGTGCCAGACCCTAACCCTCCCCAGTGGTGCCTAACCCTAACCTTCCCGGGTGTACCTAACCCTAACCCTCCCTTCCCCGCTGCCTAAACCTAACCCTCCCCACTTGGGGCCTAACCCTAACCTCCCCTTGTAAGTGCCTAACCCCTCTCCCCGATACCTAACCATACCCTTCCTGTCCCTGCACCCTACCCCCCTTCTAATGCCTAAACCTAATCTCCTATCCCTCACAGCAGGATGCGAGCGCGCCCCACTGAAAGAACATTCGGGATTCTGGGAGTCGGTATTTTGACGCTAGGCTTATGTCGTTGTTCGAGATTCCGACATCAGTATTTCGACCGCCTTGATCCCGTCCGGTGGCATTTTAACTGCATCCCCTATGCAGCAGCCAGAACACTACCACTGCTGCAGCTATGTCCAGGGGAGGCCAGCAGCTTCATGCAGCTACTGCACTAACAGTGTGCACTGCTACAAGCAGTGCAGACCCCTGTCTAAAAATAAACATAAACTTACCAAAAGAGCGAGAATAAAGCTAAGCTACAACAAGGACTGCAGAGCAGTCCCTCCAAACATGTCCTACTCTGAAGGCACCAAAAGTAGACTGGCATTATGGGGTTGCAGTGGGGGAGGAGCTTATGTTTTAAAGCAACAGTTTAGTTAAGTGCCAACTCCAGCCCCCAACCTACAATGCCCATGGTCCAGTGTAGGCCAGTCTTTCTGCCAGAGAAAACACAGTTTTCCATTGGGAGAAGGAGTGCACATTGTGCACTATTTCCCTTCTAATAAGCTGTACCCAAGTTGGGGAAACCCTCTTTCACGACTTAACTGACATGTATGTTTTCCAAAAATTACTCAGATTTTTTTTATAATGAATGAATTAAGTTAAGAACATCTATTGAAAAATGTTTTCTTCAGAAAATCTGTAACAGTAATATCGGTCTATAGGAGCATCGAGACATCACAACTTTGCATTTACCCAGTGGTCGCACATCTCAGCAGCCACCAGGTGAGGAGTGCAGCTGGGTTGCATGGCATGCACTGGGGGAGTGTACATGGATGCTGAGTGGCTTGGAGATAACCTTCCATCAGCCGCCCACTGGGTGTTTCTGACTGGTCATAGAAACATAGAAACATAGAATTTGTCGGCAGATAAGAACCACTTGGCCCATCTAGTCTGCCCCTTATTTTTTTTAATTTTTTTTATATTATTTTTTAACACTAACCTTATTTGATCCTTATTTCTTTGTAAGGATATCCTTATGTCTATCCCATGCATGTTTAAATTGCTCTACTGTCTTAGCCTCTACCACCTCTGATGGGAGGCTATTCCAGTTGTCCACTACCCTTTCTGTGAAATAATTTTTCCGCAAATTTCCCCTGAACCTCCCCCCCTCCAGTCTCAGTGCATGTCCTCGTGTCCTATCGCTTCTCTTCATTTGGAGAATGTTTCCCTCCTGGACTTTGTTAAAACCCTTCATATATTTGAAAGTTTCTATCATGTCCCCCCTTTCCCTTCTCTGCTCCAAACTATACATATTGAGATTTCTTAGTCTTTCTGGGTATGTTTTGTGATGTAGGCCATGCACCATTTTAGTTGCCCTCCTTTGTACAGTTTCTAATGTATTAATATCCTTTTGAAGATATGGCCTCCAGAACTGAATACAGTATTCTAGATGAGGCCGTACCAATGACCTATACAGTGGCATTATTACTTCTTTCTTTCTGCTGCTGATTCCCCTCCCAATGCAGCCAAGCATCTGACTAGCCTTCCTCATTGCCTTGTTACATTGCTTACCTGCTTTTAAGTCATCTGAAATAGTGACTCCTAGATCCCTTTCCTCCTCAGTAGTTTCCAGTATAGTGCCATTAATACTGTATTTAGCTTTAGGATTTTTGAGACCCAAGTGCATGATTTTGCATTTTTTGTCATTAAACTGTAATTGCCAGACTCTTGACCATTCCTCTAGTCTACCTAGATCCTCAATCATTTGTTTTACCCCACCTGGTGTGTCTACCCTGTTGCATACCTTTGTGTCATCTGCAAAAAGGCATACTTTCCCTTTAATGCCATTTGCAATGTCACCAATAAAGATATTAAAAAGCACTGGTCCAAGTACAGATCCCTGGGGTACTCCACTGGTAACATTTCCCTCCTGTGAATGCACTCCATTTACCACAACTCTCTGTTTTCTATCCTTCAACCAAGATCTTATCCATTCAATAATCCTAATATCCAATCCCAAACTTTCAAGTTTATTTAGCAATCTGCGATGTGGAACTGTGTCAAAAGCCTTACTAAAGTCTAGATAAGCTATATCCATGGCTCCACCTTTATCCATCACTTTAGTCACACAATCAAAAAAGTCAATAAGATTTGTTTGACATGATCTCCCCCCAGTGAATCCATGCTGTTTGGGATCCAGTAAATTGCCGGATTTGAGATAATCTACAACTCTTTCTTTTAAGAGTGTTTCCATCAATTTCCCTACTACTGATGTAAGACTCACTGGTCTGTAGTTGTTTGCCTCTTCCTTGCTTCCACTTTTGTGCAGTGGGACTACGTTTGCTCTTTTCCAGTCCCCTGGAATTTCTCCTGTAGCTAATGACTGGTTGAATAATTCTGTCAATGGTGCTACCAGCACCTCTTTAAGTTCTTTTAATATCCTTGGATGTATCCCATCTGGCCCCATAGATTTGTCCACTTTCAGCTTTGAGAGTTCTGTTAGGACCTTCTCCTCTGTAAATGTACTTGTTTCATTTTCCTGAATATCCCTGCAACTTAACTGTGGCCCCTTCCCCTCTCTTTCAGTAGTAAATACTGAGCAAAAATAATCATTAAGATGATCTGCTATTAAATTGTCTCCTTCAACAAGACTCCCAGTGTCCGTCTTTAGTTTTATAATTCCGCCTTTTGTTTTTCTCTTTTCGCTTATATACCTAAAAAAAGTTTTGCCTCCTTTACCCACTGACTGGGCCATTTTCTCCTCAGCTTGTGCCTTTGCACATCTGATTACCTTCTTTGTCTCCTTCTGTCTGACAAGATATATCTTTTTGTCTTCATTTGTGACCATATATGGGAAAGACCAGCCTGGCGTGGTTACATCTGATGCAACCCTGCCAGGCAAGTGGTTAAAAGGTGGTGATTGCTAGATATAGTCTTAAACAGTATGGGGAACACTGGACAATGGGATATTCAACAGCCGCCCCCAGGGAAGGGAGTGCTCAAGCAGAATGACTGAAGAACCTTACGCCCAAAGTGGGCGTAACCGGATGCAAAAACATGAACACGGTAAAAACTACCCAAAATGTGGACAGAGGACTAAAGGGCCCTACACACTTGCCGATGTGTGTGGGCATTATGAACGATCTAGTTCAGTAATTTATGATAAATCATTCATATCACTCAGTGTGTATGCACCAACGATGAGTGTCCCCACGGTCGTTCATCGTTGGTTTTCCCTCGGTTTGCAAAGCAAGCCAATTAGGACAATGGTCATTAACCGTTGAAATCGACAATCCCCCAAATCGGAAACATCGGCAAGTGTGTAGGGCCCTTAAGACTAGCTTGTCAGAACTGATCAGGTAAAAAACCCACGCCCAGGAGGTTGCCACCACCCTAATGCCAACACCATCTCCGGAGTTGGTTGCCCGCACTAGAATAGGCTTTAGAGATGATGGAGCGGATCCAAAGCAGTAGTCTGCTTTGATGCAGGCCAACCACGTTTTTGAGTGTCATAAAGCACCAGGAATGAATCGGTGCAGCGGACGGAGGACGTCCTATCCAAATAAAACTGCAAGGCCAGGACGACATCCAACAAAGCCAGATCGTCCCAGTCATCAGAAGTCGCCGACCGAGGAAACACCGGAAAGACTACCTTCGTCTGGAACATAGGGACTGTCCGGGAAAATTGCACTATCATGGAAAAGGCGGCCTGCAAGACAAAGCACCCAACTTGGAGACACACCGAGCAGGTGCAACAGCCATAAGAAAAAGAGAATTATGGTAGACTTACCATGGTTAACTCTCTTTCTGCAAGGTACATTGGGTTCCACAGGGAAACATTGGGGTGTAGAGTGGATCTTGATCCAGAGGCACCAACAGGTTAAAGCTTTAGGCTGTCTCAGGATACATTGGGGCCTCCTCTATAACCCCGCCTCCAGGCACTGTGAGCTCAGTTTTGTTAACCAGTCCAATGTAGGAACAGGCAAGAGAGAAAGCAGAAGTAAGTCACATAGAAACACATTCTCACCACAGGAGAAGGGTCCAGCGGCTAATGCCATAAAAACCGATAGAAGCTAGGTGCGTCAGGGTGGGCGCCCTGTGGAACCCAATGTACCTCGCAGAAAGAGAGTTAACCACGGTAAGTCTACCATAACTCTCCTTTTCTGCGGCAGGGTACATTGTGTTCCACAGGGAAACATTGCGGATGTCCTAAAGCAGTTCCTCAAGGGAGGGGACGCGCCCTAGCGGGCATGAGATCTCGGCGTCCAAAGGAAGCATCCTGGGAGGCGGAAGTATCAAAGGCATAGAACCGAATGAAAGTTTTCACTGAAGACCATGTAGCCGCCTTGCACAATTGTTCTGTGGACGCACCACGGCGGGCCGCCCAAGAAGATCCAACAGACCAAGTAGAATGGGCTTTAAGGAGCTGGGAGACCAGCCTGTGCATAAGCTTGTGCAATCACCATTCTTATCGATCGGCCAGCCACGTTTGTGGAAACCAAACAGGACAAAAAGAGTATCTGACCTCCTGATAGAGGCAGTCCTCTGAATATATATACGGAGAGCACGTACCACATCCAAAGACCGCTCTTTGGAGGACAAATCAGAAGCGATAAAGGCCAGAACCACAATCTCTTGGTTAAGGTGAAAAGATGAAACCACATTAGGCAAATAACCTGGGCGAGTTCTAAGAACTGCTCGGTCACAATGAAATATCAGAAAGGGTGGACGACAGGACAATGCGCCTAAGTCCAACACCCTTCTAGCAGAGGCAATAGCCAGTAAAAACAAGACCTTGGCCGTGAGCCATTTAAGGTCCACCATCTCAAGAGGTTCAAATGAAGACTCTTGCAGGGCATTCAGGACAACAGACAGATCCCATGTAGCCACAGGAGGGACATAGGGAGGCTGAATCCGTAAGACACCTTGAGTGACTGTATGAATAGCAGGTATAGATGCAATTTTTCTCTGAATCCATACCGACCAGGAAGATGAGGGAGGCCAGACGAAGTCCTAAGTCCAGGCCTCTTTGCAGAAAAGCCAGAATTCTGAAAGTTCTGAATCTGTATGCATCATAATTCTTATCAGCACACCAGGTTAAGTAAGAATTACAAACCCTGTAATAAATCCAGGCAGATGCCGGTTTGAGGTCTTTCAACATAGTTTGGATGCCCTCAGGATTGATCCTTCACAAACCTTCCCGTCAAAGCCAGTCTGGCCAGGACCGGATAAATACAAGGGCCCTGTACGAGGAGGACTGGGCGCTGAGGAAGTAAAAAAGGACGCTACGACCTTTTAGTACTCTACCATGTCGAATACCGACATCATCAGGCCAAGTACTTGCATCACCGAGTGTATCGACACTCTGGGGCGACGTAGGAAGCATCTTATACTGTCCTTAAGCCTCAGGACTTTTTCTGGAGACAGAAACAGTCGCTGACTGTGTGTGTCCAGATGCACCATGCTCTGAGCTGGGACCAGCGAGAATTTCTTCCAATAGATGACTGAGGAGGACACCGTGGGAGTTTGCCAGAATCAGCAAGTCGTCCAGATACGGCAGGATCATGACTCCCTAGCAGAGTCGGCCCTAACCAATATGATGCCCTAGGCAAGATTTTGGCTGGTGCCCCCTAGCACCACCTCTAGTTCCACATATGACCCTGCATCCCTTTTCCAGCACCATCACCCCTCACCCATAGCAGTCCTTATTTTGTTGCTCCTACCCCATATATTTTAAAAAGGAACACATTCGGCACACAGCCCAAAAAAGGGTGTGTTTTTGCTGGCAAGGGACACACAATAGTACCCCCAATTCAAATTACGCCACACAGTATTGCAACTTTATTCACATTTTATAATGCGATATTGTCTCTTATTCATGTTACATCACACAGTAGCACCACTTTACCTTATATATGTTACTCCTCACAGTAGTGCCCCTTATTCACATTACATAACACTGAATTGCTCCTTATTTACATTACACCATACCATATTGCGCTTTATTCACATTAGACCACACAATAGTGCCCCTTATTCACATTACATCACTGAATTGCTCTTTATTCACATTAGACCACACAGTAGTGCCCTTTCTATACGTAACTCCACACAGTAGAGCACTTTTACACATAATGCCACATATTAGTAATGCCTTTATACACATAATACCACACAGTAATGCCCCTTACACATGACACACATTATTAATGCCCTTATACACATGATGTCCCTTACATATACGTTGCACATTATTGTGCAATGTTCCTTATATACATAATGACACACAATGCCCCTTACACATTTGCTGCACATTATTAATGCATTTATACACATGACACGCATAATGCTCCTTACACATATGCTGAACACTATTGCACAACCACAGCACTCACACAGTCGCTAACACTGTGACCTCCGCCTCTGCTTGGATACAGATGTGTCCTCATAAATCTTGCCTCAATGCGCCATGCAGAAGGAGATGCCTGATGTGAGTCAGCTGGCAGCACTGCTAATGTCAGGCGCCTTTTTTTTATGAAAATGCATCTTATTTGCATTGGTATGTGGCACAAGCAGCTTCTGCTGATTAAAATGATATGCAGCATGCCTATATTCTGTGTGTGATTGTGGCTGTATCTGCATACAAACTGTTACACACAGAATATAGGCATGCCGCATATCATTTTAATCAGCAGAAGCTATTAGTGCCCCATGGCATAGCAAATGCCCTAGGCATTTGCCTAGTTTGCCTATGCCTAGGGCCGGCTCTGCTCCCTGGCGACGGAGATGGGACATCATTACGGCCATGACCTTGGTGAAGATCAAAGGAGCCGTAGCCAGTCCAAATGGTAGGGCCTGGAACTGATGTTGCCAATAGCAAACCGCTGATACTGCTGATGAGACATGGCAATAGGTATATGGAGGTACGCATCCTGTATATCCAGGGATACCATATAGTTTCCGGGTTCCATCGCCAGTACAAGTGAGCGCAGTGTTTCCATACGGAACTTGGACACTCTCACAAACTTGTTCAATGATTTGAGGTTGAGTATGGGCCGGAAAGACCCATTGGGTTTCGGAACTAGAAACAGTGTCGAGTAGTAACCTCTGCCTCTCTGGGACAGAGGAACCGGCACTACCACTCCTGTATTCAGAGCAGATGATCGGAAATCAGCCACCAAAGGAGAGACTGACTAGTACTAGTGGGCAGAACAAGAAGCTGAGAAGAGAGGGCCTCAATGCACTCTGTCCAATTCCGCAGAATTTCCACTGGAATTCCCGCAAATGGAATCTGGCAAACTGAATGGTCTCAAAGGTGGAGACAATCGTGCCCAACAGCTTCATGCACAATAAAATCAACGGCGAGGTACCGATAGCACCTTCCTGAGCAAAGCCTGGAGGGCTCGTGCCTTGGACTCTGGCAAGAAAATCTGCTACAGAGAGGTGCCGAAGTCCACCCATAGGCACAGCAGACACTGACAAGGTACCAGGTGGCACTTTTCAAAATTCAGGATCCACACATGATTCTGAACCAGATTAACAATAGAAAGAAGATCACCATTACTCACATATATGGGGTCAAATAAAAAAATATTTCAGACATTGAGCAGAGAAACGAGATGCACCTCATTATTGTACTTTACAAGTGACACAATTACCTGGATTTCTTGAAGCCTGTTCTGAATCTCCAGTGATCCAAGAGAGGCTTCTGCTGATGGGACACTCTCTTCATTGTCTTTCAACCACTTCCTCATAGTGCCAACCTGCTTACGGAAATCTTCTAAATCCTTCTGGCATGACAAAGCTTCCCATTCTCTGAGATAGAAAACAAGACAGGTTAAAATGAAAAGAAAGCGACTGAAACAATGAACATGCTACCAGCCTTTATAACGGTACCTCTCTCTCGCTGCGTCCTGAAGATCCTGAAAATCTTTCTTCAGCATATGTACCCTCTGTAAGTGCTGGGATGAGTCCAGAAGCACAGGGCAGGTGCTTAGCTCCTTGGCTAGCTGTTCCAGAGTAACCAGCTGGTCTTGCTGTTGCTTTATCTCTATATTCAACTCCTAACATATAGATAATGTTAGATATTTTCTGCACAAACATATCCATTCAGTACTATACCCAAATAACTGAACTGAAACATGGTGAATATAATGCTTTGGCTGTGTACATTTATTACACAATGACCATACTTCCAGTTACTTAATAGTAGTACTAGTCAAAGGCAATATTTTGTTTTACATTCCGCATAATACAAACTATACTGAAAACATTTTGGGCAGTTTTGGTTTACAATACATAAGTCAAAATTATTAATCATCACATAGGGTATGATTCAGATGTGGTTGGAGTGGTTATCGCAGTATGTTAATGCAACGGGAGGAGTCTATTACTAGAAGATGCCTCATGATGCAGTAGTGATCCGACCTGTGTCCTCGGACGCAGCACTGGACCACATCAACACCATTGGGCAGCTTGCGTCACCCATGGGGACGCACAGGCTGCCCATCTCAAAGGCAAGGAAATCTCTGTCCAACGATAGAGGTCCATGGCCTCTTCCCTCCCCCTAAACGGTGGCGACTTGCATTACGGTTTCACAAACAGAAGCCATCAATGCCCCCTCCCCGCCCACATAATTGCATCTGATTGTCAATTACTGACAATCTGATGCCGGACTGCGCACTATGTTGCAGTACCTAGTACCCGCTCGCGCACGTTCAGATTGTGTCCTGCGCATGCGCAAAGTACCAAACATCAGTACTTTGTGTCATACGCCGCAACACCGACCGGACCTGAATGAGGTCCATAATACATTAATCATTAAAATAAAGTCATTAAAAATGTGAAGAAACAGACCTGAATTTGTTCAGAATACTGAGCAATGTCTTTGTCTGGTTGGTTTCCTGAGGCCAGCAATTGGGATGTTGCTGCTTTGAAATCCTCTAGCGCCTCTGAAATCTGCTCGTATCTTTCCACTTTTGGGAGGACCTCTTTCAGAGCGGTCTCTTGTAGAATCTGCTGCTGACAGACTTTGTTAAACCACGCAGTGACTTCAGAGAGCTTGTTCTGGAGGGCAGCAGCTGCAGCACTGTCTGCAGTCTCCATGAATTTCACTACCATTTCTCCAGTGGCATCCAGGCTTCCCCTCCGACTTCCAATGTCTTGCTTTAGTTTCTGTAAAATACGACCAAGAGCTAAGTCAGCCATGAGAGTCTGTCTTACTACTAGGAACAAATTATCACACTGTAGAAGCAAAGGACGTTTTATTTCGCCATCCCATCACCATGGTGGTGCCACAAAAATAAACGTCTCAGGTGAAACAGAGGTAACGTGCCCTCATAGGGCTGCTTTATTCGCTTCCATGTCTCTTCATGCTGGCCATGTGAGGAAAAACATGGCAAAACGTAATAAGATATAACTGCAGCATAACTTGCAGAAGGTGGTAAAGCAAAGTGCTAGCTGTTCATAATAACTTGTTTTCTATAAAGTAATGTATTAAATGTAGACTGTAGCTACACTGAGGCAGGACAATTATCCAATATTTGTGTGCTATAAAATTAAGCAGTAATTACAGCAGTAATTCATAATTTATAGAACCATTTATAGACAGTACATAATGTATTTATAATAGCTATGGTTGGTGATTGTATGTTAGATACAGATGTAGCCACAGTCCGCGCACACGCGACTACTTGTGGGTGCGACTCGTTTGCCGCGACTAGCATGCACATACGAATAGTCACACCTGCGATACAATGGAGATGCATTGTGCGAACATGAGTGCGACTATTCGCACACGGACAGCGGCTGCCACCATGCGTGCGTATGCATCGCAGCAACAATGAACATTTCTACATCTGTATGTGTGCGAATGTTAAGTGTATGCATGAATATATATATATATATATATATATAGCCATTTACTGCTATTAAATCTGTCACCCGTCTGTCTGCCCCTCTCCTTTAGAATTTATGTATTTATTAACAGTTCTTATATAGCGCAGCATATTCCGTTGTGCTTTACAATTAGAACAGCAGTAATAGAAGAGAACTGGGTAAAAACAGACAGACATAGATGTTGCAAGCAGGGCCCTACTATCTATACGGTGTAAGCTCTCAAGAGTACAGCAGTCTCCCCTCATGTGTTTTTCCTTCTCTTACTTAGAATACCTTCTACTCCATACAACAGCACCTAGCCCACAGCTTCTGCCACCCTGGTGCTTATTTCGGGTCTGGGACTCAGGGTCAACACCAATTACGTCGACACACCTTAGGTCGACATGAGATTTTAAATGTTTTTTTGGTGTCGTTTTCTCCGTAATGTGACCGGGAGCCCCAATTAGTGCACCGTGTCCGCTCGTCATGCTTCGGGCACGGTGCCTCGCTCCGCTACCATTGCGCTCAGCACAGGTTACCATTCCCAATTGTAGTCCACGTGGATCTTAAAAGCATGAAAAAGTTAAAAAAATTAAGGAAAAAAAAGTGAAAAACTCATGACGACCTAAGGTGTGTCGACCTAAGTGGCGTCAACCTTATTGGTGTCGACCTGGAGTTCGGATACCCTTATTTCAGTGTCATGTCGCCTGATGCAGCACTGTTTATATAAATACCTTGTATCTGACCTACAATACATCGACTTGTACTGTAAGTCACTGTATTTCTTGTTTTATTCATTTGTTTATGTACTTTGTTAGGCACTGCGCAACACATGTGGCGCCATATAAACAATAAGAATAATTGTGAAATCATAATAAAGTAATTGCAGTTTGGATTTTCCACTTTGGATAGATTTGTATATCTCTTTACAGTCTCTTTGCCATGTATTTTTTAGATTTAAGCATGACTGTGAGGCTAGTCCCTAGGCTGGGACAAAAAGGATATTTACGCTCTTACCTGTTAAATCCTTTTCTTGAAATCCATAGGGGACACAGGCTATAATACTGGGTATAGGTGGCTGAGCTGGAGTCTGGGCACTAAATAGTTACATTTCTCTTCCCAGCAGCCCAGGCTCCCTCTTGCCTATACCCTGCAACCAGCCCAGAGGTCCAGCTAAGTTAACTAGCCCAAGGCAAAGAGTGAGAGGAAGGAGAAGGAAGACCGGCACACAGTTGAAAAGACAACACAGAGTGGAAGTGAAAAGGTGAACCGGTAAAAGTGTAAAAACCCTGCAAGCCCGATGCGGTAAGGAAGGGCGCCCTGGGTCCCTTATGAATTCCAAGAAAAGGAATTAACAGTAAGAACATAAATCTCCTTTTCTCTGGTCATCCATAGGGTACACAGGCTATAACACTGACCCAAAGCTGTCTCCTAAGGGAGGAGACGCTCCTGAGCTGCACTGAGAACCTATCGCCCAAATGCCACATCCATGAAGGCGAAGGTGTCAAAGGAATAGAATTTGATGAAGAAATGGGCAGAGGACCACAAAGCTGTTTTTCAAAGCTGCTCCGCAACGGCGCCACGTCTAGTTGCCCAAGAAGTTCCCACTGACTGGGTGGAATGAGCTCACACTATGGCAGGGGCAGGAAGATCCACCAGAATAAACCTGGTGGACAGTCACACAACCATCTGGCCAAAGTCTGCTTAGTGGCTAGCCAGCCCCGTTTGTTAAGGTCATACAGGACAAAGAAGGAATCTGTTTTACGGGTGCCTGCACGACATCCAAGGAGGCTGCTCCAGGGAAAATAACCGCATCGTGTCCGAAGGACAGGCTTGTCTGAGTGAAAAAATAAGAAAAGGTGAGCAACTATACAATAAGCTCAAGTCAGACACTCTACAGTCTGATACAATGGTGAGGAGGAAGACAGTCTTCCATGTAAGCCAGCGAATGTCTGAGGTGTCCAAAGGCTCAAAGGGAGATGACTGGAGAACTTGAAGAACAAAAGATTTCCATGGAGCCATCAGAGGCACAATTGGAGGTTGCAAATGGAGGACAACTTGTACAAAAGTCCGTATATCAGGTAATAGAAAAATCTGCAGCTGGAAGAGAGCAGCAAGGGTTGAAACCCAAAATTTTAATGACCAAAGGTGGAGGTACAAATTCAGACCCTACTGCAAAAAAGACTGGACTCGCAAAAGATGGAAAGATCGGGGGTTGAAGCCTTGAGCCAAACACCAGCCAAAGTATGTTGTCCAAACCGGGTGATTAATCTTGGCAGAAGGCGGCTTCCAGGCATTAAGCATGGTACGAATGATAGACTGTGAGAACACTTTAGCTCTAAGGACAGATGTCGCAAGAGCAACCCTGTCAAAAAGCAATGTGCCAGATCCAGATGGAAGCACGGGCCCTGAGGCAGAAGTTCTGTCGTTAGAAGACAACGCAGCGGAGAGTCAACTAAAAATCCTAGAAGATATCACCATTACATCCCTTATTGGCGATTCCTGTGGTAGAGTCTTCAAATAAAATTGACTGGTGCGATTTCTCCAGGATATAGTAACATGTAGGGAAACATGAAAACAAAAGAACCAATGTGTAGTAAATTTCTCATATACGTCAGATAAATCTAGATTATTCTTTTTCAAGAAGGCTAGTGGTGGTTTTAGGCGTACCCCACTCACACTTTGATCAAAAATTCTAAGCCCATCAAGGTTTCTTTTTCCAATGCCAAGGCCTGATTCACTTGAACTACACCTGGCAAGTAAGTATGATCTATAGTAAATTGATGGAGCGTACCCTCCATCAATTTACTATAGATCATACTTACTTGCCAGGTGTAGTTCAAGTGAATCAGGCCTTTGTTTTCATGTTTCCCTACATGTTACTATATCCTGGAGAAATCGCACCAGTCAATTTTATTTGAAGACTCTACCACAGGAATCGCCAATAAGGGATGTAATGGTGATATCTTTACTTTAACTGGTTCTCAATTTACTATAGCGCTGTTGGTATAAACACAGATCTCAAATTTTTTGGTATTGTGAACTGTATTTGAGATGTGGCGACATCTCCTGAGATTTGTTATATCATTAGCTGCTTGGCGCCTGTCCTGGGACACCCCCAAAAAAATCTTTGCTCCATTTTAAAAATCCTAGAAGACTCGCGTACCAAGCCCTGTGTGCCAAACTGGATCCACTAAGATCACTGTGCCTCACTCCAACTTAATTTTGCGGAGGACCCACTGAATCATTGAGATCGGAAGGAAGATGTATATAAAAGGGAAGGTCCATTGTACATCTGAGGCATCCAACAGGGGAGCCCCCGGGACCCTGGTGCGAAAGCAGCATCTCAGCAGTTTGAGGTTGTGCCAAGATGCCATCATGTCAATGTATGGCAAGCCCAGCGGAGAACCAGGAGTTGAATTTTTTTTAGAAAGTCTGCCTCCCAATTTTGGACCCCTGCGATGTAGGCTGCCTACAGAGCTGGAAGAGGACGTTCTGCCCACTGAAGAATACAACTCACCTCCTTCATGGTGTCACGACTGCAAGTGCCGACCCTGATGGCTTATGTAAGCGACGGCTGTCTGACTGCACTTTGACCAGTCTGTCATGCTGGAGATAGGGCTGTGCCAGGCGAAGAGCTCTGAACACTGCTCAGAGCTCTGGAATATTGATGTGTTACTGGCTCTCCTGAGCCAACCATCGACCTTGAAAAGTCTGATGAACAGTCACCGCATCCGACTTCCAAAGACTTGCGTCGGATGTGAGCAGGAACCTGTCCTGGATCCAAAAGGGGCAAACTTGTCCAAGTGGGACTGGAGGAGCCACCACAAGAGGGAGTGACAGACCTTTTGAGAGAGACCGATCGTCTATGACTAGAGATGCAGATGGGACTTGTCCACCTGGCCAGAATCTCCAGTTGTAATGGACGTGACTGAAACTGGGCATACTCCACCATGTCAAAGGTGAACACTAGAGAACCCAGAACCTGCATGCAAGAGTGGATCGAGACACGACATTGTCCTAAAAATTTTCAAAATTGCTCTGTAATGACCGAAGCTTGTCAAAGGGGAGAAATATTTAATAAATACCATTTAACAGATACAACCACTCTCTTTCTCTTTATTAAATTGACCTAATCTTGATTGTTAAGACCGCCCACCCTTAACGGACATTATTAACACAATAAAAGATTTAAAAGGGCTGAGACAAATCGTTAATCTCAATATATTAACAATTTTTGTGTGCAGGTATTTTTTGCTCCTCTTGTATCTCAAAGCGAAGGAATACTCGCTGGACTATGGAATCCAGTAAAGGTACCAAATGTAGCATTTCCTGAGACAAAATCAAGGTGGATTTTCTTCAATTAACAATCCACCCATGAGCCTGGAGCAGGTCGCCCAGTGAGATGAACGTGCTCCTGCAGCATGTCCCCTGACTGGGCCAGCAGAAGCATGTCGCCCAGATAGGGCAGAATTCTGACCCCCTTGCATTGGAGATGTGCTGCAACAACATTTGTGAAAATACAAAGAGTTGTGGAAAGTCCAAATGGCAAAGATTTAAATTGGAAGTGTTCCTTCCGAACTGCAAACCGGAAGCGCTGGAAACCTGGATATCCAGTGAGGACATGAAGCCCCTGGTTCCAGATCCAGAATGATGGAGCGCAGAGAGTCCATGTGGAACTGCGGAACCCGAAGGTATCTGTTGAGCGACTTCAGGCCGAGTATGGTTTGAAAGGAGCCATCCGGCTTCTGAACTAGGAAGAGGTGGCATAGAAGCCTGTGTCTCTTTGGGATGGGAGAACTGGGATGAGGACCTTGGAGGCCAGAAGGGAGCGGATGGACTCCCACAGAGCTCCTGCTTTTCCTGGGTCTACTAAAAGGTCTGTAGAAAAAAAAACTTGGGCTGGAGGACGCTACCAAGAGATTAGTGCTTAGCCATGGGAAACCACACCTCTTACCCAGGCATCCACTGTGGTCTCAATCTATGTCTCAGAGAAAAGCAGAATCTGGCCTCCCACACTGGGGTCCGCAGAGTGGAGGCCTGCTATGTAAAGCAGCAAGTTTGTCGGTCGGCATGTGAGCAGAGCGTCTGGTGGACTAGGCCTGCTTTTATCTGGACTTTGAGCTCTTGGCGGAAGAACCCTAGAACCTAAAGCAAAACTGACATTTCGCCTTATCTGAAAAAGTACGACAAAAGGAGCAAATATAAGTTTGTAACCTTGGTGTTGCCACAGAAGGAAGCAAAGCAGTCTTGAATGCAGCTACTGTAGCCACAATCTTCTCCAATTCTGGGCCAAAAAGAATCGCCACAAAAAAAGCAGAGCTTCCAGAGCCTTCTTAGAGTCTGCTCTGCAGCGGCTCTCCTGGCTGCCACAGCAGAAGCCTACACCTTAGAGGTTAGAATGCCCGCATCAATAGCCACCTTGCCTAGATAGGAACCGGCATCCCTGGATATGTTCCAACCAAAGACAACAATTCTGTTCTGTTAACTCCAGAATCCGCCCAGGTCCCGATGGCCTTAACCACCCAAGCGGATGCAAGGGTTGAGTGTGAAATAGTTCCAGCATTACAGAAAACTGCTTTAAAAAAGTTCTCCAGCCTCCTGTCCATCAGATCCTTAAGGGAGGCCATGTTAGGGATAAGAAGGGAAGTGGAAGTAACTAGTTGGACGATGTGAGCATCTATCAGAGGGGGTAACTCCCAATTTGGTCCTATCCGCAGCAGGTAGCTTAGAGACTTGGAAGCACTTGTTAGGGTGAGGCCATGACCACAAGTTGAGCAAAAGAAGGAAACTCAGATTCCACTTTCTTCTGACATTTAAATACTGGGGCATCTGACTTGGATGTCTGAATAGAGTTTTTGATCGTAAGTGCAAACCTAATAGCCTTGATCAGGGCCTCAACATCCACCTGTGATAGGGATTCATCCAGAATAGAGGAGATCTCAACATCCCTGGTAATGGAGACATTATCCTCGTGATCCAAGGAAACCTCCAAGTCACAACCCAAAAGGGGCATAGAGCTCTCGCATCTGGTAGGTTTGCACTTGGATGGGTGGTCCTTGCCTAGCATCTGTTGAAGTAATGGCAACACTTGCGCCTCACCCTGCACTGACTGAGTGAAGGACTGCATCCATGGGGGTTCTGCAGCAGCAGGCTTACATTAGTACTCTATAACACTTTATTGTTTGTTTTTTATATATGTAACAATTTTCACACATTTATTCTTCACGTAACACTAACACATGCAGTATCTGCTCTTATCTATCCAACTTTCTCTCACACTTCACTTTCCACACTAGTGGTGATGCCTTGGAGTGGTTTGGCTGGGCTATTTTTGTGGGTGTCCCATACCCTAGACTTTAACCCATAGGGGGGTTTTCAATTAGCCGCGATAACGGACCTTTCCAGCAAATTGCGGTTACACCCTATTCAGTTAGCTGGGAAAATTTATCAGTGATAATTTTTTCGCACATTTCACTTCACCTACTCTAAGCAGGCGAAAAGTTGGGAAAAATCCCTATTTTAAAGTAAAAAATGTTTGGATTTGGTTCAGAACTCCTGGGACACCCCCCTTAATGGCTAATTAGGCATGTTGACGTTTTTAATCATTTTTAATTGCCCTATAATGACTTGTCAGTTTTGAGGTGAAAAAGTGTAAAGTGATGGAATTTGGGGTTCAAGCTACGGGACAGGTATATTGGGGTGCTTTATGAGTGGGACGGTTTTTTTAGGCTTGCAGGTGGGAGTAATCGGTCTGTTTCCACTTTCTTTTTTTAAAGTACCCTAAAATGACCCAAATACATAGTTATACCCATTTTCATGTACCCCGAATTTAACGAGAGCATTTATTTTGCACTAAAAAACTTGCTTTCTAGCATTCTTTTGCATTTAAAAAAAAAATACATATAACAGCAATTTCACACAATTTATTTAAGTCCCCAAAAACTCTTAAATGTGATCTCTAATACACTTCTCTTCTGTTATCCTATGTTAAGCTGGGTGTAGTATGGTATGCCGGTGGCCGGGCTCCCGGCGACCAGCATACCGGCGCCGGCATACCGACAACTGGGCGGGCGCAATTGAGCCCCTTGCGGGCATGCGCCCCACGCTATCTATTCTCCCTCCAGGGGGGTCGTGGACCCCCAAGAGGAAGAAAAGGTGTTGGTAAGCTAGGTGTCGGGATTCCCGCGCCGGTATACTGTGCACCGGGATCCCAACAGCCTGCAAACGGAAGACCACCCATTAAGCTTGGCATTTTTTGGGGTACAGGCTGATTTCCTAATTTTCACCATTTCTCACTGCAAGAATTTTCGCGGGAAACCCGTTTGGAATTGCAGAAGTTGATAAACGTGAGCGCACATATCCACAAAAAGCCGTTTTCACAGCAATTTTCAGCCGTCTGCCACAAAAATATTTGCGCAAAAAATTAGCAGATAATTTAATGCCCCCCTTAGAATGTTAGGGACTTACCCTACTATGAAGTGGTGGGTAAGATTGTAATTTTGGCCAAGATTATGCAAAAAGCCTCATATTGCAAAATGTTATTGATATTCCAATTAATAATGTTTGAATAATGCACCTGCATTTGTTCTCTTTGTGTGTGGCACTACAGGTCTCAGCAAGTTAGCATCTTTCATTACTTGCAGTTAGGGTGTGCAGTCTAGGGCCCCTTCACTATATAATCGGCGCGTCACCTTGAGCAGGTAGAACACCGGCAAACTGAAAGGTACACTTAACATTCAGTGCAGTGAAATAAATTGGCAAATGGTGCTCAACAAACCGAACTCCAACAGGGGAGGAGGAACTGAATGTATAACATGAGAAGTGTTAGGTACACAGGGAGGCAAGGAGCCCACACTTCTCTCTGAAGAAGTGCTGTGGCAGGCAGTGCATAAAAATAAGAATTTACTTACCGATAATTCTATTTCTCATAGTCCGTAGTGGATGCTGGGGACGCCGAAAGGACCATGGGGAATAGCGGCTCCGCAGGAGACTGGGCACAAAGTAAAAGCTTTAGGACTAGCTGGTGTGCACTGGCTCCTCCCCCTATGACCCTCCTCCAAGCCTCAGTTAGGATACTGTGCCCGGACGAGCGTACACAATAAGGAAGGATTTTGAATCCCGGGTAAGACTCATTACCAGCCACACCAATCACACCGTACAACTTGTGATCTGAACCCAGTTAACAGCATGATAACAGAAGGAGCCTCTGAAAAGATGGCTCACAACAACAATAACCCGATTTTTGTAACAATAACTATGTACAAGTAATGCAGACAATCCGCACTTGGGATGGGCGCCCAGCATCCACTACGGACTATGAGAAATAGAATTATCGGTAAGTAAATTCTTATTTTCTCGTAAGTCCTAGTGGATGCTGGGGACTCCGAAAGGACCATGGGGATTATACCAAAGCTCCCAAACGGGCGGGAGAGTGCGGATGACTCTGCAGCACCGAATGAGAGAACTCCAGGTCCTCCTCAGCCAGGGTATCAAATTTGTAGAATTTAGCAAACGTGTTTGCCCCTGACCAAGTAGCTGCTCGGCAAAGTTGTAAAGCCGAGACCCCTCGGGCAGCCGCCCAAGATGAGCCCACTTTCCGTGTGGAATGGGCTTTTACAGATTTTGGCTGTGGCAGGCCTGCCACAGAATGTGCAAGCTGAATTGTACTGCAAATCCAACGAGCAATCGTCTGCTTAGAAACAGGAGCACCCAGCTTGTTGGGTGCATACAGGATAAACAGCGAGTCAGATTTTCTGACTCCAGCCGTCCTGGAAACATATTTTCAGGGCCCTGACTACGTCCAGCAACTTGGAATCCTCCAAGTCCCTAGTAGCCGCAGGCACCACAAATAGGTTGGTTTAAGTGAAATGCTGAAAACACCTTAGGGAGAAATTGAGGACGAGTCCTCAATTCCGCCCTGTCCGAATGGAAAATCAGATAAGGGCTTTTACAGGATAAAGCCGCCAATTCTGACACGCGCCTGGCCCAGGCCAGGGCCAACAGCATGACCACTTTCCATGTGAGATATTTTAACTCCACAGATTTAAGTGGTTCAAACCAATGTGACTTTTGGAATCCAAAAAAAAAAACTACATTGAGATCCCAAGTGCCACTGGAGGCACAAAAGGAGGCTGTATATGCAGTACCCCTTTTACAAACGTCTGAACTTCAGGGACTGAAGCTAGTTCTTTTTGGAAGAAAATTGACAGGGCCGAAATTTGAACCTTAATGGACCCCAATTTCAGGCCCATAGACACTCCTGTTTGCAGGAAATGTAGGAATCGACCCAGTCGAATTTCCACCGTCGGGCCTTACTGGCCTCGCACCACGCAACATATTTTCGCCAATTGCGGTGATAATGTTTTTGCGGTTACATCCTTCCTGGCTTTGATCAGGATAGGGATGACTTCATCCGGAATGCCCTTTTTCCTTCAGGATCCGGCGTTCAACCGCCATGCCGTCAAACGCAGCTGCGGTAAGTCTTGGAACAGACAGGGTCCTTGCTGGAGCAGGTACCTTCTTAGAGGTAGAGGCCACGGATCCTCCGTGAGCATCTCTTGAAGTTCCGGTTACCAAGTCCTTCTTGGCCAATCCGGAGCCACGAATATAGTGCTTACTCCTCACCATCTTATCAATCTCAGTACCTTGGGTATGAGAGGCAGAGGAGGAAACACATACCCTGACTGGTACACCCACGGTGTTACCAGAGCGTCTACAGCTATTGCCTGAGGGTCCCTGGACCTGGCGCAATACCTGTCGAGTTTTTCCCAACGGTTTATAATCCTGTGGAAGACTTCTGGGTGAAGTCCCCACTCTCCCCGGGTGGAGGTCGTGCTGAGGAAGTCTGCTTCCCAGTTGTCCACTCCAGGAATGAATACTGCTGACAGTGCTATCCCATGATTTTCCGCCCAGCGAAGAATCCTTGCAGCTTCTGTCATTGCCCTTCTGCTTCTTGTGCCACCCTGTCTGTTTACGTGGGTGACTGCCGTGATGTTGTCCGACTGGATCAACACCGGCTGTCCTTGAAGCAAAGGTCTTGCTAAGCTTAGAGCATTGTAAATGTCCCTCAGCTTCAGGATATTTATGTGAAGTGATGTCTCCAGGCTTGACCATAAGTCCTGGATATTCCTTCCCTGTGTGACTGCTCCCCAGCCTCGCAGGCTGGCATCCGTGGTTACCAGGACCCAGTCCTGAATGCCGAATCTGCGGCCCTCTAGAAGATGAGCACTCTGCAACCACCACAGGAGGGACACCCTTGTCCTTGGTGACAGGGTTATCCGCTGATGCATCTGAAGATGCGACCCGGACCATTTGTCCAGCAGGTCCCACTGGAAAGTTCTTGCGTGGAATCTGCCAAATGGGATTGCTTCGTAGGAAGCCCCCATTTTACCCAGAACCCTTGTGCATTGATGCACTGAGACTTGGCTCGGTTTGAGGAGGTTCCTGACTAGCTCGGATAACTCCCTGGCTTTCTCCTCCGGGAGAAACACCTTTTTCTGGACTGTGTCCAGGATCATCCCTAGGAACAGAAGACACGTCGACGGAACCAGCTGCGATTTTGGAATATTGAGAATCCAATCGTGCTGCCGCAACACTATCTGAGATAGTGCTACACCGACCTCCAACTGTTCCCTGGATCTTACCCTTATCAGGGAATCGTCCAAGTAAGGGATAACTAAAATTCCCTTCCTTCGAAGGAACATCATCATTTCGGCCATTACCTTGGTAAAGACCCGGGATGCCGTGGACCATCCCTACGGCAGCGTCTGAACTGATAGTGACAGTTCTGTACCATAAACCTGAGGTACCCTTGGTGAGAAGGGTAAATTTTGACATGAAGGTAAGCATCCTTGATGTCCCGAGACATCATGTAGTCCCCTTCTTCCAGGTTCGCAATCACTGCTCTGAGTGACTCAATCTTGAATTTGAACCTCTGTATGTAAGTGTTCAAAGATTTTAGATTTTAGAATCGGTCTCACCGAGCCGTCTGGCTTCGGTACCACAATAGTGTGGAATAATACCCCGTTCCCTGTTGCAGGAGGGGTACCTTGATTATCACCTGCTGGGAATACAGCTTGTGAATGGCTTCCAAAACTGCCTCCCTGTCCGAGGGAGACGTCGGTAAAGTCGACTTTTGGAAACGGCGAGGGGGAGACGTCTCGAATTCCAATATGTACCCTTGAGATATTACCTGAAGGATCCAGGGGTCTACTTGCGAGTGAGCCCACTGCGCACTGAAATTCATTGAGAACGGGCCCCCACCGTGCCTGAGCTTGTAAAGCCCTAGCGTCATACTGAGGGCTTGGCAGAGGCTGGAAAGGGTTTCTGTTCCTGGGAACTGGCTGATCTCTGCAGCCTTTTTCCTCTCCCTCTGTCACGAGCAGAAAAGAGGAACCTTTTGTCCGCTTGCCAACAAAGGACTGCGCCTGATAATACGGCGTCTTATTTTGAGAGGCAACCTGGGGTACAAACGTGGACTTCCCAGCTGTTGCCGTGGCCACCAGGTCTAAAAGACCGACCCCAAATGTCCCCTTTCAAAGGCAATACTTCCAAATGACGTTTGGAATCCGCATCACCTGACCATTTTACTGGTAGAATTGGACAACGCACTTATACTTGATGCCAGTCGGCAATTATTCCGCTGTGCATCATGCATATATAGAAATGCATCTTTTAAATGCTCTATAGGCAATAATATACTATCCTTATCTAGGATATCAATATTTCCAGTCAGGGAATCCGACCATGCCAACCCAGCACTGCACCTCCAGGCTGAGGCGATAGCTGGTCGCAGTATAACACCAGTATGTGTGTAAATACCTTTTTTTGGATACCCTCCTGCTTTCTATCAGCAGGATCCTTAAGGGCGGCCATCTCATGAGAGGGTAGAGCCCTTGTTCTTACAAGCGTGTGAGCGCCTTATCCCCCCTAGGGGGTGTTTCCCAATGCATCCTAACCTCTGGCGGGAAAGGGTATGCAGCCAATACTTTTTAAGAAATTATTAATTGTTATCGGGGGGAAACCCACGCATCATCACACATTTTATTTCTCAGATTCAGGAAAACTACAGGTAGCTTTTCCCTCACCGAACATAATACCCCTTTTTTGGTGGTACTCGTATTATCAGAAATGTATAAAACATTTTCCATTGTCTCAATCATGTAACGTGTGGCCCTACTGGAAATCACGGTTGTCTCTTCACCGTCGACACAGGAGTCAGTATCCGTGTCGGCGTCTGTATCTGCCATCTGCCTGACGGCCTATGAGACGTCTGGACAGGCACAAGCTGAGTAGCCGGCTGTCTCATGTCAACCACTGTTTTTTTTTATATAGAGCTGACACTGTCACGTAATTTTCAACAGTACATCCACTCAGGTGTCGACCCCCTAGGGGGTGACATCACTGTTACAGACACTCTGCTCCGCCTCCACATCATTTTCCTCCTCATACATGTCGACACACACGTACCGACACCCAGCACACACACAGGGAATGCTCTGATAGAGGACAGGACCCACTTAGCCCTTTGGGGAGACAGAGGGAGAGTTTGCCAGCACACACCAGAGCGCTATATATGTATAGGGACAACCTTACAATAAGTGTCTATCCCTTATAGCTGCTTATATCTGTTATTTTGCCAAATAAGTGCCCCCCTCTCTTTTTTACCCTGTTTCTGTAGTTGCAGGATGCAGGGGAGATTCTGGGAGCCTTCCTACCAGCGGAGCTGTGTGGGAAAAATGGCGCTGTGTGCTGAGGAGATAGGCCCCGCCCCCTTCACGGCGGGCTCTTCTCCCGCTTTTTACTGGAAAACTGGCAGGGGTTAAATACATCCATATAGCCCAGGAGCTATATGTGATGTATTTTTCGCCAACTAAGGTAAATTCATTGCTTCCCAGGACGCCCCCCCCCAGCGTCCTGCACCCTCAGTGACCGGAGTGTGAAGTGTGCTGAGAGCAATGGCGCACAGCTGCAGTGCTGTGCGCTACCTTATGAAGACAGGAAAGTCTTCTGCCGCCGATTTATGGACCTCTTCTTGCTTCAGCATCTGTAAGGGGGCCGGCGGCGCGGCTCCGGGACCCATCCATGGCTGGGCCTGTGATCGTCCCTCTGGAGCTAATGTCCAGTAGCCTAAGAAACCCAATCCACTCTGCACGCAGGTGAGTTCGTTTCTCTCCCCTAAGTCCCTCGATGCAGTGAGCCTGTTGCCAGCAGGTCTCACTGAAAATAAAAAACCTATTTAAACTTTTACTCTAAGCAGCTCAGGAGAGCCACCTAGATTGCACCCTTCTCGTTCGGGCACAAAATCTAACTGAGGCTTGGAGGAGGGTCATAGGGGGAGGAGCCAGTGCACACCAGCTAGTCCTAAAGCTTTTACTTTGTGCCCAGTCTCCTGCGGAGCCGCTATTCCCCATGGTCCTTTCGGAGTCCCCAGCATCCACTAGGACGTTAGAGAAATAGCTGTTCAGTATTTCTATGAGGGAGGAGAGAAAGGAGAAGTGAGCCCCATGGTGGTATGGCTTCTAGAGGGAATGCGCCAAGGGATGGGGGAGGGGCTAACCTGACTCCTCCTTCTGGCATGAACCCCAGGGCAATGGCTGCCAGTATTAGTAGTACCTTGTTGCCTAGAAGCTGCACTAGTGGTCTAATGGGGGTGCGGAGACAACTTGGGCCCCCACTGCCGGTAGTCTCCCTCACTGGCGGTATGCAGCTCCTGTGGTGTGCACTGTGGAGCCCGGCCAAGGTCACTGACCCAGTCGCCAGTACTGTGGGACGGCTAGCACAGGGGCTCAGTGGAGCATCAGTGAGAGCATCTTAAAGGAAGCGGACTTACTGCCTGATCAGTAGTCAAAAAACAGAAATTAAAATAAGAAATTAAAATTGAGGCTGCTTAAAAGCAACCCCTGGAAACAGAGTCCTGCTCCTTACATACACCAACCGAAACTGGACTTCTGGTCTGGGGGTGGGGTATATTGGAGAGGGAGCCTGGGCTGCTGGAAAGAGAAACTATTTGGTGCGCATAGTCCAGATCAACCTCCTTTACCCAGTGTTATAGCCTGTGTCCCCTATGGATGACCAAAGAAATATAAAGTATGGATTTGTCATAGAGGGAGAACTAGACATATTTTGTGCTTACACACACAGTTGTATTGTGTGGTTAATACAAATTTGGAGATCTCATTCCTATGCATGTAATAAAGTTGAAGGATACAACAAATAAATAAAGAGATCTTTCTGAGGCGCTGCAAAATGGAGCAGCAGAAGACAGTACAAATAGGTCACCAACCTACAAAGACATTATGTAACAGAAAAATACATCCCACTTTCTATCCCACTTTTTCAAGTAAGCATACACGTAAGGATTCATTACCGTATCTTCACGGCATCACTTTTGGGTGACCCCATAAGACGTCATATCTCTTTTCTGGGTCCATCTTCATCACCTAGTTTCCCCTTTACACAGTGGAAAGAACTGTAGTGTCCATACAGGATTACACTATTGTATTTTGTTTCTCTGTTTTTGATGCATATCATGACATCACTGTGAGGATCGTTTAAAACAAGGGGACATTTGGAGCGCAGAAAGTGAGACTGTAAAGTTGATTGACAAGATCTGTTAGAATCTGTCACAGACAAAGAAACTAGGGATTGCCTTACCATATTCTGAGCAAGGGCCTCCTGAATGGATGAAGAGGACATTGATGCCTTTTTTTGTCCCTCTAGAGACTTCTCCACTCCATCTAGCCATTGCATGAGGTTTTCCAGGCCTTCTTGAACACTTTGGGACTGAGCTACTGATTTCTGCAGTAAATCTGAGTGAGCAGACATCTGGCTGGAGAGACTTTGGAAGCGACTCTCTATGGAATCTATAAATAAATACTTAGTCTTATGCACAAACACTGAAAATAGTTAAAATATACTGGCAAACTCAATATACAGTGTAAAACAAATTATGCTCAAAGGAAATTTTGTGAGCTGTCCTCACCAGTTGTTGCCTGGATATTCCTGCAGTCTGCCAATGGATCGCCTTGGATTTCCAATAGACTGCGGAGAGCCTTATGAACTTTTTCCATTTGTATTTGGTGCTCCGCAATATCGCACTGCATGCTCTGCAAAACATCAAGGTATTTATGCTAGTGATAAATACAGAATCCCACCCTCACCACCACTCTTTCAATTTAATGTGATGGTACAATGACCTGAATAACATTGCTATGAAATATAGTTACCTCTGCCTGCTTTAGCTGGGCCTGCAAAGCTACAGGATCAGATGGTACTGGTTCTGAAAGTATCTTTTGCACAGAACGCTCTGTGTTCTGCAGCCAGGCTAAGGCAGCATCAGAGCCCTCCTGGAACTGCTGATACCGGTTCAACAGAGAATTTAAATGAGTTCCAAGCTTGGAGCACTGAAATAAACCATACAGAGAACACAAGGAGCATGGTAAATGGATTTAATGGGAAAAGAAAATCTATTCATAATTAGGGGTTATTTTTGTTTTTTTATCCCTATAGCTATTCAATAAAACATATGGGCATAAGCCATTTTGCAATGTCTCATAAATCTCTGCATCGAAAAAGTGGGAATTATAATGGGAGATATTTAAAATAAGGTTCAATAACACAAAATGTATTTATTGTAGGCTTATTTTCATGTACTAGTTTTAATTTGACAATTTATACAATAACACAGCAAAAACAAAATGAGAGAAAGTTCTACTTAATGGCCCCCAAACATCAGTAGCCCTGAGTCGACAATCCGCCGGCACTGCCACCCGGATCCGCCGATCGGCGTCCAACAATGATCAGCGATCCATCGGGAAAATGAAACATGTTAAAAATGCCCAATTTGCCGATCCCAACCATTTTTGGTCAGAACTAGGGAATCAGGATTTTAAAACATGTTTAAACATTGCAGTAATCTATTGCTGATGTATGGGGGCCATAAGATGACAATTTGTACTGTACATAAGAAACACTGCTGGCACAGGTAACGAAGCTCCGAATGATCACAAACAGCTGTGTCTGGTTACCTTGGAATGCAAGGCACTGTATCTTTTTGAAGCATCTTCAAGTTTATTTTTCACTAGAGCTCCCGCAACTCCCACCTCCAAATCGTCGCTGCCTTTTTCAGCAGCTGCTTTCTCTGCATCGATCACCTTCTGGCCGGCAATAGTAATATAACGCAGATCTCCTTTGTGAGAGATCACATCTTCAGAAAAGTCTGTTTGCCGCTGCAGCAAATTAGACAAAGCTTCACAGTCTGCTTTCTCCTTCTGTATGTTCTCTAAGTCTTCTTCACTCTGGTGGAGCCAGCTCTCAAACTCACTATGGTCATGAATGAAGTTCTGCAGGTCATCATGCAGGCCTTGTGCTTGCTTAAGCTGCACCTGTGCCTGTGACAGAGAGGCAGCATACTCTTCTTTCAACCGTGCCAGCTGGTTCTGCAACCGTTCTCTCTCTTCAGGGGATAGTGTGCTGCCATGTTTATCCAAGAAATTTTGTGCTGACTGTATAGTCAAGATGAAATTCTGCTGTTGGGCTAACATATCTTGATGCTGTGCCTGCAAAAGAAGCAATACTGGAATTAAAGGAAGACCAAAGTTTTATACAAAGTCTGGTAAAGAGAATGGCAGTTCCTAATCAAATAGGCATTGACCCCCATTTTCTGTTTAACAAACCTGCATAGTTTTTCGAAACAGGACAGGGTAGAGATGGGTGGTAAATTATAAGAATAATGTCTCTGCACAGAGTAGAGGACCTTTCAGATGCACTGTTCTATTAATTTCTCTGCACACTGCTAAACATGGTGTGTAGAGTGTGCTGTGAGGAGTTGGCACATTAAACTAAACTTGTGTGTGTCTAAACCGTCTCCTACAGAGCCAATACGAATCAGTCTAAACTCAATAAAGCCCACAGGAGTGCCTATAATAAATAAACACTCAAACCTGAGAGTGAATAAACACACAGCGTAAAATAAAAGGGTTGGAGTACATTATCCCCCAGATGGACTAAGTGAAATGGAACTGATCAGAAGAAAATAGCATTCACCCTGAAAACTGCTGCACTTTAGAATGGACACCAGAGTTCAAGCCAGGAGTGTTGACAAATGTGGCAGGATAGCCAAAACTTCATTATCTGACAGAAAGACCCCATCTAGCATCAAAGTGGATACCAAGAATTTGAGACACTGTAATAGGGCCAAGTGAGATTTGGGGCAATTTTTGATGCATTCAATTGCCTCTTGAATTGGAGAAGTGCAGCAGACATTTGCTTTTATCAGCATATCACAGGGGTAAGATATTGCAGTCACCCCTTTCGACAGCAAAAACACCACCATCACTGCAATAACCATAACCTGACAGCCAGATTTCACCATCCCAGAAGCATGGCTTCCAGACTTTAGCTGATTCCGGTCCTCAGGTGTGTGCATTGGGCAGCAGCCATCTGGGTCTGGACAGCCCTGAGGCAATTTTATCACGAAATTCATACTAGAACAGTGGTTCCCAAACTCTGTTCTCATGGAGCACTAACGTCCAGGTTTTAATTATATCCATGGCTCAGCACAGATGGTTAAATAATATTGACTGAGGTACTAATTAAGTCACCTGTGGCCAAGCATGGATATACTTAAAAACTTGGACTGTTAGTGATCCTTGAGAACCAAGATTGGGAACCTCTGTACTAGAGAATGAAATAAACAGACAGACCAAACACACTGCAGATCAAAATCAAAACAATTATAGTGAAGTCGAAAATTAACTACTCTCTACATGAAATTTCACCATTAGCAAACAAAACTGCATGGCGATTAAAATAGAAAGAGAGACAAACAGAACGAGAGAGAGAAAAAGAGAAAGAAAAAAAGATTCACTCGATTAGACTTAAAGAAAGGGTCAGGTTCCCAGTACCAAGCTAATGGTACGATGGTGCTCGAAAAAATACAGAAGAGCACCAGCAGACAGCAGGTTACATGAAAAAAACACAACCAGCACAGTAACAAACAACGGCATAAGACCATACAAGAAAGCTCTTCTGTGTCAGCAGAGGAAAGGACTGCCACAGTACTAAAGGCTCTTCCTGTCAAGAAAGATACCAGACAGCCTTCCCTGAGAAAAACGCCTTCCCTTCTATGCACAGCAAAGCTTGGAGTCCAGCTCTACCCAGCACTTTGCTGTTATGGAATGTCTGGCAACAGCAGGTGTCAGAGGCAACAAAAGGTACCCCCACTGACTGTTGATCCCTGGTGCCTACAATCCAGCTTGCAAAACACTGCATTAGGGAGGGGACCACTGCAAGCCCTGCCTCAATCTCAGTGAGAGGTGGGGCTGAACTACAGTTCCTGCCATGTGTTCCAAAAGCCTTGCTATGGACATCATGGCTAGCAGCCATCACCTTTGAGCACCCAGTCCCAAAGATAGTGAAGATTGGGAAACCCCTCAACAGGAACCGGAGATCATGGGCGGATAAGACACTGAGAGCATTCGTGTCTGCCCTCCTCCAGCAGATACCACCGACCCCCCCCCCCCCCCCCCAGGAGCACCACAAGCAAATTGCATAAGAAGAAAAATAAAATGATAAAAGAACCCACAAAACTGCTCCTGCAGCTAGACGATGTTACTGCCCACTCCAAGTCCCTTACAGTTAAAATATAACTGGGGTAAGCATTACACATTTAGTATTTTACATGCATGCAATTAAATACTTTTACCACACTACAGGAATGCAAACATGTACCGTCCCTCACCTTTTTTTTCTCATAGAGATCATTGATGATGTTGGCAGCATCTTCTGTAGAAAGACATCCATCTGACAAACTTAGGCTCCGAGAATTCTTTCCGTCAGTAACGCTGCCTTTCTGCAGGCTGCTTTTACTAGGCACTGTAGGGAGCACCTGACACAGGAGAGTCTCAATCTTGCCCAGGTTTTCTTTCAGCTCCTCTGCCGTTTTAGACTGCATATAACATCAGAAAGAGATATGAGATACTACCGTGGCTTAAACTTGAAAACATGAAAATAAAAAATAGGATGCTATAAGTAAATAAATAAAAATCATATTTAATGAACAATATATTCCGACAATTTATGAATTTGGACTCAATGGGCGGTATTCAATTCTTTTCACCCCCTTCCACACTCGTTCTGTTTCTGCTGACGGGGCGTGGTATAATCCTTTCTGCTCACTACCTCTACGGTAGCAAGGGCACCCAACCCGTTACGCAACTAAACCTGATTACTATGGGCGCGATATGTGCAATGACATCAACTGAATGGGTCACAGCTCAAGTTGGGAGACCACTTAAGCAAAACTGCCATTAAGTATGGTATGTAAGGATGTGAAGGTGCACAGGTAAATAACCCTGACAGAAGGGATACAGGTTGCTGTATTAGTATATATTGCTTATCATTTTACATTAAATTTATTTAATAAATCATTTTTTTTCCCATTCATTTAAGGAAATTATCACATTCATTTTATACTTAGTGTCATTTTGTATTAGTTGGTTAAATAACAAAAAACACTTTTTATTGGTGTCTACGCACCATGTTTTTTTTTTAAACTGTAAAGAAGTTGGAAACTTCAAGTCTTCCAACCAAACACTACTCTTTAGGGACATGGTTTCAACAGCCACGCATAAAAGCCAACTGTACTAATCCGTGATGTAAAATGGTCTCTGAGTTAACAGGTCCGATCTTTAATAAAGATGCCACAACAGACTACAGACACCCTGAGAATGTCCATGTACCATGACTGCCTTGGCCAGTCTGGTGCCACCAACTTCACAAGAACCTTGTTCCTGGCTTTCCTTTTTGAGGATACATAAATTATCACCACCACAGGAAACAGGATTATAATATGCAATATTCCATGGGACTGTCATGGCATTTACAAGCATACACTGAAGATACTTGGTCCTTGAGCGAAAGAGCTTCTTATTCTGGCTAAATTAGCATGTCATCATAACTATATCTAGCTGACCCATCTCTACAAAATCTGTTAGAGATGTTCTAATGGGGTACATAAGGTAATCGGTCTCCCAGTTTTCTATTCTTGGAATTAATATTTCCATTATTGTGTAACATTCTGTGCTACAAGGTGCATAATTCTGCTGGTTTACTTCATTGCAAGGGAGCTTCTTGAGTCTCCCTGAGGGTTGATGTACTCCACTGCGGTAGCATTACATGAATGAATCAGTCAACAGAAGGTGTTCCTAAATTACGGCATTTAAAACCACGCAATACTAGAATATTTATTTCTGTGCTTTGCTTCTGTTGAGAACCACAGACCCTGGAACACAGAGCAAAGGAAGAATGTTCACCAGCCCTGGAGGCAGACACTGTCACAATGTATCATAACACAAATAGCAAAGGAAAAGGGTATGGGTCATTAGGTCGACCACACTTACATCGAAAGTCATTAGGTCGACCACTATTGGTCGACATGGTCATTAAATTGACTTGAACAATGTTGACATGGAAAAAGGTTGACATGAGGTTGTTGTTTTTACTTTTTGGGGCGTCGTTTTCTTCGTAAAGTGATGGGGAATCCCATTTAGTGCACCATGTCCCCTCACATGGCTCACTTCGCTCGCCATTCTTTGGGCAGGGTGCCTCACTCCGCTACCGCAGAGCTCGACACAGGTTACTATTCCCAACTGTAGTCTACGTGGATCGTAAACTATGAAAAAGTTCAAAAAATGAAAAGAAATGTGAAAAACGCATGTAGACCTTTTTCCATGTCGACCTAGTGACCATGTCGACCAATAGTGGTCGCCCTAATGACTGTCGACCTAAGTGTTGTCGACCTAATGACCTATCCCAAGGAAAAGCCCCTATTGAGATTAGGTATATAGATGGTGTTCTGTTCATTTGGAGGGGTGACAAAGTGTTGTTAGAGCAGTTCTGCACCCACCTTAACTACAATGACAGAATATAGAACTTGCATTCCAGGAGGTCAATTTCTTAAATATGACTGTATATACAGAGAATAAACATCTCTTCACATACAATATTAAACCCACCGATCACAACTGGATAAGAAATAATCCTAAAGATCAATTCCAAAGACTTAGATTAAACTATTTGGATAAAAATGTCTTTGGTAATCAAGCTAAAATCATGGGAGGGCAGTTTATTGATAAAAGTTTTAATCTAATAGTGGTACAGAACAAGAATATCGGAGAAGGCAACCTCCCACTTCCATCGCAGACAGGTGGGTAGAAACTTTGACAGGCACTAGGCTTCTCAAACATCTTGGACCCTGTGTGCCTACTTGACCAGGTGGATCTACTTCACTGTATCGAGCTCTGGTCAGGAAATGGTCTAGTTTGTGAGTGCTGCTCTCTGTTTGCTGTGCCGCCCTGTAATTATGGACCCTTGGGCTGTCAGTACGGACACCAGGACAGAAGTACTCTTACAGCCTGTGGCCAACGCATTTTGTCCAACTATGACCCAAAGAGAATGCTCCCCTCGAAGGGGAGAGACTTAAGGGAATGCCCCCTTTTTCTTATGCTTAAAAGGCCCTGCTGCCTCAGCTGGAAAATACAAATCCAAGTAGTCCAAAGACTGATGGACTGTCGTAATCAGAACCTCTGTCCCCTGACCAAAAGAAGGTTCTAAACTCTCCTAAGGAGGACATTTTTCCAGAAGCTTACCCTCCTCATCTTCCAATGACCTCCAAGGGAATCTGATGGTGGTTAGTGGGGGAAATTATATTTCATGGTCCCTCAAAGAACCAATTCAATTATGAAAAGACCTATGCAAACCCTAAAGAAGAGCTTTCCATGGACTGAACCCAAGCAGGCCCACCAACAAGGGCCAAGAGAGACTCCGAAACCCTCATAGAAATCCTGCATATGTAATGGGATAGGCAAGTGGAGAAGACACCCTAAACTTCACCCTCCTGCTGGTGAGGCAGCTCAGCCATGGACCTGCCCAATGCCTGAGCCCATGCTGGCTCTACCATGACAGGTATTGTGTCCCCCAGAACTGGTACATCAAGTGACTTGGACAAAAGATTTGTGTGTGAATCTTAAAGGATTTAAGGATGAATTTAAGAAAAACGATTCATCGCCTTCTCTTCACTGTGTATTGCCGTTGTATGCTAACGTACTGGTCTTGCACACAAATTATTAAATGAGTTACCTTTTTGGTCTCCTCTAAAACAGCTGTGCTTACTGCAGACTCTAGTTGTCTCTCTGCATCCCCTGTTTTCTGAAGCACTGAATGATATTGTTCCTTTGCCTTCTGGAGCTTTCTCTTAATGGAGTCCAACTCTTCGGGGGTCATTTTACTCTTGTTTTCCTCAAGGAAGTTCTCTGTGGCTTTGATAGCATTGGCATACTGGTTTCCTCGAGCTTGTACATCCTTCTGCAGTTCCTTGCAATGACACAAAAGAAGCTGTTCAACTACACTTTATTCCAAGCAACAAACTCTATTGACTAAAATACTAAATCCTCTAGTGTTGCCATAGTAAACACAGTGAGGGAGATGTAGCAAACTTTGGAGCGAGCTAAAGTGGAGAAATTGCCTAAAGCAACCATTCATTGTCTGTAATTTAACTAGCATAGTCTTTGAAATGACAGACACTTTCTCTATCCCTAAGGCTTGATACATCTTGCACAGTATAACATAATTACTAGTATAACAGTTACATAGAGTTGAGGAACCATGCAGACTCAAAGAGTACCTGCAAGCTCTTGTGCTGGTCCTGAAGAGTGGAGAGGTCCTGTGTGCCAATGCCGGCCTGGTGATCACACACAGCTTTTTCTGACAGTTCAGCCCAAGAACTTAGATCATCTAGTCCCTGGGCATAAACCGCTTGCTGCTCCTGAAGTGTCTAAAAGAAAAATGAAAATTAAGTGTGCAATAGTACCTAGTATAACCAACACTAACATACAGAGGTGGAGGCACAACATCACAGATGCCAGATTTTCACTTGATACATTACAATTAAACTAGGCCTGATTATGGGTTTTCGTTTGCATCTATAAAGTATTAAACTTTAAACAGAGTAGGCTTTTTAGTTGTTACAACGGACAGTTATCTGGAATCTGTATGGTTCAGTGCCTACGCCTCCATCCTGAAATGTTCCTGTCTAACATGTGAGCACGATGTGTCCCTTTCTCAGAAGACATTCTCTAGTTAAAGATATCTGCATGTGCACTTATTTTTGCTATCAAAGTGGACACCAGTGCAAGGCTCAATACTTCAGCCTGGGTGAGAAATCCTTCACTGTTAGGGGAGACAAACCTAGAAAAGCAAAGCAAACAAGTGGTTAAATACAAACACACAAACGAAAGTTACAGAGAAAGTTAACACAACTCAAAAAGATTGCAAACTCTGGAAGCAATGGCCTCTGTGCCCTCACCTGAGACAAGTGAAAACTATACTTGATTTTTGTGTCAACCCAATGTCTTATATTTAGATATGTACAGGATTGTTTTCTGACACATTTAAAATACAAATGCATGTTCGTAGTAATCAATACTCCTCAGTAACTCTCAAGGTTATACTGGAATTGAGAAATGTATCATAAACCTCAGGAGAGAATAGCAGGCAAAGATAATCAGAATCAGCTTTACTGGCCGGGTATACTTGCGTATACCAGAAATTTGTCTTCGGTTTGCTATACAACAGCCAAATAGGTAACAGATAAGCAGGTGGGGGAAGGGGGGGCAAGTGAAGTCATACATATAGGTATACTATAGGGTTGGATTCTAAGTCACACCTAGGTCCGAATCTAGCAAGGGTTAGCACACTAAGCATGCGCTGTAGAGTTATTGCGCATCTATGAGTATCTCCGGGAAATTAAGATATGGATGGACCTCAGACTTTTCATCCAAAAAATGGGCGCTTCCAGGTATCAACTGGCCGTATGTACAGAAGGGGACTGTCAATGTGTGAGTGCCGATGGGAAGCCTATTTCAGTCATGTCTCTTGCGCCTAGCAATGGGTAGGTGTAATAGTGCATACACACGGAGAGATTTTGACTATAGGTGCATACACACGGAGAGATTTTGGCTATGAGAGATTTTGACTAACTTTTCCCTTGAACTGGCAGTAGGAGATTTTGACTAACTTTACCAGAGATTTTGTCTAACTATGCAAGAGATTTTGGCTATGGGAGATTTTGGCTATGGGAGATTTTGACTATCTCATTTAAATAAGGGGATGAGTGTCATATATAGGACGATTTTACAGGGTGGCTGGTATTTAAATAGCTGAAAGTTAAAAAAAAAATTTGCGTGGGGTCCCCCCTCCTATGTAAAACCAGCCTCGGGCTCTTTGAGCCAGTCCTGGTTGTTAAAATACAGAGGAAAAAATGAGTAGGGTTCCCCCATATTTAGACAACCAGCACCGGGCTCTGCGTCCGGTCCTGGTTTAAAAAATACGGGGGACAAAAGACATAGGGGTCCCCCGTATTTTCCAAACCAGCACCGGGCTCCACTAGCCAGGGAGATAATGCCACAGCCGGGGGACACTTTTATATTGGTCCCTGCGGCCGTGCCATTACCCCCCCAACTAGTCACCCCTGGCCGGGGTACACTGGAGGAGTGAGGACCCCTTAAATCAAGGAGTCCCCCCCTCCAGCCACCCAAGGGCCAGGGGTGAAGCCCGAGGCTGTCCCCCCCATCCGTGGCCCGGTGGATGGGAGGCTGATAGCCTTTCAATAGTAATATTGTTCTTTACAGGAGGCCTACAGGTCCCAGCAAGCCTGCCCCAGCATGTTGGCACTTGGAGAACCACAAATGCCAGCATGCCCGGACATAAAGGGCCCGCTGGCACCTGTAGTCCACCTGTAAAGAAAATATTAAAAAAAAAACACAACACATTCTTTTAAAAATCCTTTATTAAACTGGGTCTTCACCTGGGGGCGGCGGCCTTTAAGCTCTTTTGCATGGCCGCCGCCTTCCCAGGACTTCCAGCATCTTCACCTGGTGGGCGGCGGCTGCTAAGCTCTTTTGCATAGCCGCCGCCCATCCAGGACTTCCACGGCGTCTTCAGGAGCTCTTCTCCGCTCCTCCTCCGCCGTCGGACTGACAGCCGCTGCCTCGCGCTGACTTATATAAGTCAGCGGGAGGGGGCGGGGCGATGACGCGGCGAGCCGTGATTGGCTCGCGGCGGCCATCTTGAATTTCAAAAATGACGCTGAGGCGCCATTTTTGAAACTGGTACCGCTCCGCTGCCAAACTCTGCAATAGAAAGGTAAATTTCCCCCGCCCGCACCGCTGCCGCAACCCGCCGCCGCCCGCACCACCGCCGCCCACACCGCCACCGCCGCAACCCGCCGTCGCCCACACCGCCACCGCAACCCGCCCGCACCGCCGCCACAACCCGCACCACCGCCGCCTGCACATCGCTATCGCTGGGAAAAATCGCTGGCCTCTTAAAGTGTTAGCGATTTTGACTAACTTTTGCAGCGACATAGCCAAAATTGACTTGCCTGCACTGACTATTTTTCCCAGCGATAGCGACCTAGCGGGGACGCGCATCGCTATCGCTGGCTGTGTACACACGGAGCGATCTGCACTAACTTTCTGAGCGATTTTGACTATATAGTCAAAATCGCTCAGTTATATCGCTCCGTGTGTATGCACCTTATGTGAGATTTTGACTAACTTTTCCCTTGAACTGGCAGTAGGAGATTTTGACTAACTTTACCAGAGATTTTGTCTAACTATGCAAGAGATTTTGGCTATGGGAGATTTTGACTATCTCATTTAAATAAGGGGATGAGTGTCATATATAGGACGATTTTACAGGGTGGCTGGTATTTAAATAGCTAAAAGTTAAAAAAATAATTTGCGTGGGGTCCCCCCTCCTATGTAAAACCAGCCTCGGGCTCTTTGAGCCAGTCCTGGTTGTTAAAATACAGAGGAAAAAATGAGTAGGGTTCCCCCATATTTAGACAACCAGCACCGGGCTCTGCGTCCGGTCCTGGTTTAAAAAATACGGGGGACAAAAGACATAGGGGTCCCCCGTATTTTCCAAACCAGCACCGGGCTCCACTAGCCAGGGAGATAATGCCACAGCCGGGGGACACTTTTATATTGGTCCCTGCGGCCGTGCCATTACCCCCCCAACAAGTCACCCCTGGCCGGGGTACACTGGAGGAGTGAGGACCCCTTAAATCAAGGGGTCCCCCCCTCCAGCCACCCAAGGGCCAGGGGTGAAGCCCGAGGCTGTCCCCCCCATCCGTGGGCGGTGGATGGGAGGCTGATAGCCTTTCAATAGTAATATTGTTCTTTACAGGTGGCCTACAGGTCCCAGCAAGCCTGCCCCAGCATGCTGGCACTTGGAGAACCACAAGTGCCAGCATGCCCGGACATAAAGGGCCCGCTGGCACCTGTAGTCCACCTGTAAAGAAAATATTGGGGAAAAAACACGACACATTCTTTAAAAAATCCTTTATTAAACTGGGTCTTCACCTGGGGGCGGCGGCCTTTAAGCTCTTTTGCATGGTCGCCGCCTTCCCAGGGCTTCCGGCGTCTTCACCTGGGGGGGCGCCACCTCCCCAGGGCTTCTGGGGTCTTGCTCCGGCGTCTTCACCTGGTGGGCGGCGGCTGCTAAGCTCTTTTGCATAGCCGCCGCCCATCCAGGACTTCCACGACGTCTTCACCTGGGAGGCGGCGGCCTTTAAGCTCTTTTGCATGGCCGCCGCCTTCCCAGGACTTCCAGCATCTTCACCTGGTGGGCGGCGGCTGCTAAGCTCTTTTGCATAGCCGCCGCCCATCCAGGACTTCCACGGCATCTTCAGTCTTCAGGAGCTCTTCTCCGCTCCTCCTCCGCCGTCGGACTGAAAGCCGCTGCCTCGCGCTGACTTATATAAGTCAGCGGGAGGGGGCGGGGCGATGACGCGGCGAGCCGTGATTGGCTCGCGGCGGCCATCTTGAATTTCAAAAATGACACTGAGGCGCCATTTTTGAAACTGGTACCGCTCCGCTGCCAAACTCTGCAAGATAAAGGTAAATTTCCCCCGCCCGCACCGCTGCCGCAACCCGCCCGCACCGCCGCCGCCCGCACCGCCGCCGCAACCCGCCGTCGCCCACACCGCCACCCGCCGCCGCCGCCCGCACCGCCGCCACAACCCGCCGCCGCCCGCACCACCGCCGCCTGCAACATCGCTATCGCTGGGAAAAATCGCTGGCCTCTTAAAGTATTAGCGATTTTGACTAACTTTTGCAGTGACATAGCCAAAATTGACTTGCCTGCACTGACTATTTTTCCCAGCGATAGCGACCTAGCGGGGACGCGCATCGCTATCGCTGCCTGTATACACACGGAGCGATCTGCACTAACTTTCTGAGCGATTTTGACTATATAGTCAAAATCGCTCAGTTATATCGCTCCGTGTGTATGCACCTTAAGTCCTGATGCTAGTAATGCTATGCTAGCTGACGGGAAAAGTGGGGCAGTGCAATGCGTACGCATTAAGATGTACATATAGTCATAGTAGCATTCCATTTGCAATCTATTAGCAATTCCGACCTGCGTGCAACTCAGAATCAGACCCTTTATCTGTATGAGACCAGTCTTTAATCATATTACTGTATATAGTATATTAACAAGTGCCTACATAATTAGTGGGACTGCTAAAAATAAATACATTTTTAAAAAAAATCAAATATAGTTCTTCCTTTAGTGTTATTTAATGTCTGTGAAACGGTTCTGGGAAATCTGCCATTACTTAAGGTTAGAAGCTAAAGCATGGTTCCATTATCCAAGCCTCCACTGCATTAGTAAGGAGGTTGAGGATTTCAGGATAGTAAGCATGCCATCTGACCTGGACTTCCATGCTGTATTTCGCCCTTTGCTGGTGTAATTGCAGGACCTCATTTCCTGCTACCAATCTTTCTGAAAGCTGCCGAAAAGACCTCTGCAGCTCATTCAGAAGACGAAGTAGTACACGGCTTTGTTGTGGTGTCAAATTTTGAGCTTGCTCAGAAATAAAGAACTGAATTTCAAAGGCAATGTTCTCCAGCTCTAGCCTGGTGTCTGCCACAGGCTGCCTCAGACTCTGCAAAATGACAGTGCTGAATGTGAGAAAATGTAATCCCATAGTACACAGCCTATATCCTCCTTTAAGTGAGACTATTACACAACCAATATAGGTAATATGACAACACTCTGCTTTTTTACAATGTAAAACAATTATTGTTTCTCACACTTTAGCAGGCTACACTAGCTTTACTGGGAGGGGAGTCTTCAGGTTGCCGAATGTCGGGATCCCGGCGCACAGTATACCGGCACCAGAATCCCGACAGATATTCCCCAAGCGGGAGTCCACGACCCCCCCTGGAGGGAGAATAAATAGCGTAGCGAGCCACCGTGCCCGCAGCGTGGCGAGCGCAGCGAGCCCACAAGGTGCTCATTTGCGCTCGCCACGCTGTCGGTATGCCGGCGGTTGGGCTCCCGGCGCCGGTATGCTGGTCGCCGGGAGCCCGGCCGCCGGCATACCATACTACACCCTACTGGGAGATAGGAGTGGTTATGTAAGGGAAATTACCTCTATGAGGTCAACCTCACTGTGCAATGCTAAGTCATTTGTCATCCGACAGTCAAGTGAGTCCGAGGTGTCCTTCACCCAATGCAGAATAGATTGAAGTTTCTTTTCCAGCTCTTTGTGATGTGCAAATACATTTTCCTGTAGATAGAGCAACAGTATTTCACAAATCACATAGAAAATAGGATTTTGGTACCTACCGGTAAATCCTTTTCTCTTAGTCCGTAGAGGATGCTGGGGACTCCAAAAGGACCATGGGGTATAGACGGATCCGCAGGAGCCTGGGCACACTATAAAGACTTAAACTGGGTGTGAACTGGCTCCTCCCTCCATGCCCCTCCTCCAGACCCCATCCAGAAAACTGTGCCCAGGAGAGATGGACATTTCGAGGAAAGATATTATTGTTATAAACACGGTGAGTGTCCTACCAGCTCACACCTCAAACACACCGTAGAACGTGGCATTCAGTAGAATACCAGCCCACAGCATGAACAAAACACAGCCATATGTTGAGAGAATATGCAACACAAACCGTGTGTCCACATAAGCAAAAATAAGACCCCGCATGCCATGGCATGAAAAAACAGTAGCAACCGCCTGACAGAGAAGACACACCTCCAGGGTGTAACTAAAAACACTAACTGCAGACACCGTACGCACTGGGACGGGCGCCCAGCATCCTCTACGGACTAAGAGAAAAGGATTTACCGGTAGGTACCAAAATCCTATTTTCTCATACGTCCTAGAGGATGCTGGGGACTTCAAAAGGACCATGGGGTTTATACCAAAGCTCCAAAACGGGCGGGAGAGTGCGGACGACTCTGCAGCACTGAATGAGCAAACAAAAAGGTCCCCAACAATCATGGTATCAAACTCGTAGAGCATAGCAAAAGCGTTTGATCCCGACCAATAATCCGCTCGGCAAAGTTGAACCGCCTAGACTCCTCGGGCATCCGTCCAAAAAGAGCCCATCTTTCCATTAGAATGGGCTTCCACCGACTTCGGTCACGGCAATCCAACCATCGAACAACATGCCAAATCGTATCACATATTCAGCGTGTAACAGACAGCATACTGCAGTCGCCTCAAGCATGTTGGGAGCATACGAGAGAAACAGAGTCTCTATTTCTCCAAACTGAGCCAAATTGGCAACCTAAATATTCAAATCCCCGGTAACACCGAAAGACTTTGAATCAGCTAATGCCGAAGGAACCACCGGCATCAAAAATAGACTGTTTTCTGCGAAACCCAGAAACCACTCTTTGGTAGAATTACAATCCGAGTCCTCTCTGTCTACCTGGAAGATCAAACAAGGCTCTTGTGAGACAAACCCACCACGTCTGACACCCACCTTACGGACGCCAAAGCCAATAGCATGACCACTTTCCAAGAAAGAATTTTTTTTTTTTACTTTTTTTTTTAGAAAATAATAAGGCCATACTGCCCCGAAATGGAGCCTAACTGTAGGCCTGCATATCCACAATGGCTTGAAAGTATGGATAAGAACGACCTAACAGAAAGTCTTCCGTAGGAACCATCCTGGATTCACACCAAGACACAGAAATACGCCAACCACGGCGGAAAGGCTTTGCCGTTACTTCTGTCCTAGCCTGAAACATTGAGGAAACGGCTTCACTGAGAACATCCTTCCGGCTTAGAATATGGCATTCAACTGCCACGCCGTCAGACGCAGTAAGTCTTGATACACGCCCTGATCTAGTTGTAACAGTTCCTCACGTAAAGGAAGAGGGCAGGAAACTCCCATGAGCAAATCATGAAAAACTGGATAGCAAAACCTCCTTGGCTAAATCAGATCCGAGAGGATCGCCTGAACCTATGTTCTTCTTACGTTTATCACCTTCCGAAAAAATTAAATAGGAGAGGTCACATAGACCGACTAAAAACACCCACGGTGTCACGAGGGTGTCCGTTGACCTGAAACAATATCCCTGAGGCCTCTCGTTGAAGCGAGACACCAACATAACCAATTGCGACCCTCCACAATAGTTGTCACGTCTGTGAAAACTTCTCGACGATGACTGAATTTTTCCCCGGATGGAGATCGCGTCAGCAGAGGAAATCTATTTCTCCTTCGCCAACCACCGGAACGAAAACTACCAGACTTTTTGCCCCACGGCAAAACTGTGCATCTTCTGCCATTGCCGCTTTGCTCCTTGTTCCGTCATAGCGGCTTACTCACGCCATTGCTGATAAGTGGTCTGGCAGAACTAACATGGGCCGAACACGAAGAATACGTTCGCCGAAAATATCTTTTAAATCAAGAAAGCTTATTGCAGACAAGCTTTCCAACTTAACCTTAACCTCTGGAAATACGTCCCTTGCAAGGCCTGCTCCCCAGCCTCGGAGATCCCTATGCACGGATACCAGGATCTAACCTTGGATCCCGAACCTTCATCCCTCTAGAAGGAGAGAACCGAGCAGACACCACAGGAGTGATGTCCTGGCCTTTAGGCTTATATTCCGGTGCATGTGCAGGTGAAACGCGGACCACAATTTCAACTGGCCCCTTGAAAGCCACTCTGGCAGTAGACGTGCTCACCAAAACAGGCCTCGTAGGCCGCACCCATCTGTTTTAGTAACAGAACATATTGATGAAGTGTCCCAGCAAAGCTGATCCAACTATGTATCCTCAGACCTCTTTCCACAGGAAAAAACCCTGAACATTAACCGGGCAGTATCTACTCTGAAACCCACCTCCGACAACTGTGTCGGTGGGAACAACAGCCAATCCCTGTGTCGAAGAACAGTCAGAGAGAAACAACGATTTGCACCTTTATACAACCGGACAATGTCCTGAACCTGACGCACCTCTGTATGACGTAGCGTACTACCTCCCCAACCAGAGGGGAACGGCAAGATCCATTAGAAAAAACAGTAAGGGGAACAACCGTAACTCAGAATGCTCCCCCTTTTGATTCTATAAATAACTCACAAGTCTTACTCCATTCCTGGACTAACTGAAATTATTAGACTAGCGCTCACCGGAGTGGGAACTAGCCAGATAGACTCAGCGACAAGTGGTGGATGTGTTGGAAACAGAAAACGACATCCACTTCTGCGAACCTACCAAGGCTGCAGAACTCTTACCTTCCAACCTTCCACTGTCTGCACAGAAAAGGAAAAAAGAACGGTATCGAACCGGTTAAAACGACTGCATCCCACAAAAGAATGCATCACCAACCGTTGTGAAGGAGGCTAACTCACGAAGGTAGACTTACCAGGTGTATCCGCCAAGAGTGACTGAACAGAGGGCTCACCAAACAGCTGTATACCTCCCCCGAGTATCTCTCGGAGACAACCTCAGCATTTTCCCGGCTACACCTCCTGCTGTCACGTGGCAGCCTGCTGCAATGTTATAAGTAGAATCAACATAAGCAAGCTTACCCACTCTGGGTAGGGTAATTCTATCGGATGCCTACCCGAATACAACCCTCCCTCATGTGCATGCAATGCAAATAAGGCCAAAGTATAGAAATAAAATATCACTTAGCTTCCTGTGTATGATCCTTTGCGACCGGGCTCTGCGTCGACCAGGAGTTGACTGCCGTAATGTTCTCTCCGCGTCGGGAAGAGAATAATATTCGGACTCCTTGAGAGGATCGAAAACCAACTCGTCACGGCCAATCTAGAGCTTGATCAACAGAGCGATCAGCACATGAGAAGAATACCATTATCTTAGCATTCATGGATATACATAATGTAATACACAATAAAACACATATATCCTAACCATGCATATATAAATATATATCTACATATATATACATATAGATATAACCTATACGCAAGTGGATTGTCCAGTATGACCATGTACTGACGTGTCCCCGATGTGGATCTACCAGGAACGTTATGGTCGACGGAAACTGAGTAAATGTCGACAGCAAGTAGTAAGCGGGCAAAAAATAATAATAATCTTAGAACCCAGAGGGGTCTGAGGGAAGTATACATATACAATTTCAATAACACTCCCCCCACATATACCTATAAATATAATACATATATATATATATATATATATACCAATACAGGTACAAGGCAATAACAGCCTGTTAATTTTTCTACCCTGGAAATACCGTTGATGCCGACAGGGCATCCACCAACAACTGTATCTCCCCTAGCGCGTTGACTTGTTTTCAAGCACACAAAACCAACCTGCTAATACTTAATTTTTTTGAATCAAGTACCGCCAAGCGTCGACGAAGCAGACAGTTATCCCCGCAGCAGCTTGTGACAAAGCCTTAACACCTGTCGACATATGTCGACTAACCGATAGTGGGTAAAACACAGGGAAACGGTGACTTTATGTATCACAACAAGGATTATGCGTCCATTATTAAACATAATGCTATATGACACCCATATAGCATTAAACACTCTGTGCCCCCCCTCCTTCTTACTATACAGTAAATCCTGGTGGGGACCTGAGGAAAATGGCGCTGACTCCTCTGTGAGGGCTAAGCTCCGCCCCCTCCCGGCGCGCTTAAGCCCGCTCAATTAAATAAATATAAATATATAACCCTCTAAAAACTAGCTGGGGACCCTATATACAGGGGGTAACACCCTGTATAACTTACATTTTGTCCCAACGCAGCCCAGGGCGCCCCTCCTGCGCCCTGCACCCACGGAAGCCGTTGGTGTGTGGGAGCTATGGACCGCAGCGTGCACACTGCGGTCTCCCGGCGGGGCGAAGACACCCGGTGTCCGGGTATGTTCCCCCGCCCGGGATCCTTTTATCAATGCCGCCCAGGGCGCTCCCCCCCAGCGCCCTGCACCCTGGAGGCTGACGGGGAGCGGGAGCAGAGAGCGCAGCGCTACCGCTGCCTCTCCCTCCCGTTCGCGGCGCACTGGCGGGGCGGGCGCCGAAGCATGTCCCCCCCGTCAGTGATTAAATTTTTTAAATATTGCCCAGGGCGCACCCCCCCAGCGCCCTGCACCCTGCAGGCCCGGTGGAGTGCGGGAGCCGGGAGTGCAGCGCTACCGCTGCTGATCCCTCCTGTTCACGGCGCACTGGCGGGGTGGGCACCAAAGTATTTCCTCCCGCCAGTGATATTACTGATTTTATTATATGCTGCCCAGGGCGCTCCCCCCCCAGCGCCCTGCACCCTGCAGGTGATGGAAAGCGCGGGAGCCAGGAGCGCAGCGCTACCGCTGTCTCTCCCCCTGCGACACGCTGGCGGGGTAAACATACGCTGTGCCCAGGCACCGTAATATGTCCCCCGCCAGCATTATAGACCATCAGCAACATGCCCCCAGGATGCTCCCCCCCCAGCGCCCTGCACCCTGCCAGAGACGTTGGTGTGTGGGAGCATGGAGCGCAGCCCTACTGCTGCTGTTACCTCCGTTACTGAAGTCTTCTGCCGTCACTGAAGTCTTCTTTTCTTCCAATACTCACCCGGCTTCTTTCTTCTGGCTTTTGTGAGGGGATTGACGGCGTGGCTCCGGGAACAAGCAGCTAGGCGCACCAAGTGATCGAACCCTCTGGAGCTAATGGTGTCCAGTAGCCTAAGAAGCAGAGCCTATCACTTAAGTAGGTCTGCTTCTCTCCCCTCACTCCCACGATGCAGGGAGCCTGTAGCCAGCAGGTCTGCCTGAAAATAAAAAACCTAAAAATAAAGTCTTTAGAGAAACTCAGGAGAGCTCCCCTAGTGTGTGGCCCATCACTCCTGGGCACAAAGTCTAACTGGGGTCTGGAGGAGGGGCATGGAGGGAGGAGCCAGTTCACACCCAGTTTAAGTCTTTATAGTGTGCCCAGGCTCCTGCGGATCCGTCTATACCCCATGGTCCTTTTGGAGTCCCCAGCATCCTCTAGGACGTATGAGAAAATAAAATAAGATTTTAAACCTACCGGTAAATCTTTTTCTCCTAGTCCGTAGAGGATGCTAGGTACTCCGTAAGGACCATGGGGTATAGATGGGCTCCGCAGGAGACATGGGCACTATAAAGAACTTTAGAATGGGTGTGCACTGGCTCCTCCCTCTATGTCCCTCCTCCAGACCTCAGTTAAAGAACTGTGCCCAGAGGAGACGGACAGTACGATGAAAAGATTTTGTTAATCCAAGGGCAAGATTCATACCAGCCCACACTATCCACACCGTTTAACATGGAATATACGCAACCAGTTAACAGTATGCAACAAAACAGTATCAGGCAAAGACTGATTACAACTGAAACATAACCCTTATGTAAGCAATAACTATATACAAGCCTTGCAGAAAGTAGTCCGCACTGGGACGGGCGCCCAGCATCCTCTACGGACTAGGAGAAAAAGATTTACCGGTAGGTTTAAAATCTTATTTTCTCTGACGTCCTAGAGGATGCTGGGGACTCCGTAAGGACCATGGGGTTTATACCAAAGCTCCAGACCGGGCGGGAGAGTGCGGATGACTCTGCAGCACTGACTGAGCAAACGCAAGGTCCTCATCAGCCAGGGTATCAAACGTATAGAACTTTGCAAAAGTGTTTGAACCCGACCAGGTAGCTGCTCGGCAAAGCTGTAAAGCCGAGAAGCCTCGGGCAGCCGCCCAAGAGGAGCCCACCTTCCTAGTGGAATGGGCCTTTACCGAATTTGGTAGAATGAGCCTGCTGAATCGTGTTAGAGATCCAGCGAGCAATAGTCTGCTTCGAAGCAGGAGCGCCAACTTTGTTGGCCGCATACAGGACAAACAGTGCCTCTGTTTTCCTAACCCGAGCCGTCCTGGCTACATAGATTTTTAAGGCCCTGACTACATCCAGGGACTTGGAGTCCTCCAAGTCACCCGTAGCCACAGGCACCACAATAGGTTGGTTCATATGAAACGATGAAACCCCCTTGGGCAAAAATTGAGGACGAGTCCTCAACTCCGCTCTATCCATATGGAAAATCAGATAGGGGCTCTTGTGAGACAAGGCCGCCAATTCGGACACCCGCCTCGCAGATGCCAAGGCCACCAACATGACCACCTTCCAAGTGAGAAACTTTAATTCAACCGTCTGAAGCGGTTCATACCAGTGAGAGTTTAGGAACCGTAATACCACGTTAAGGTCCCATGGTGCCACTGGGGGCACAAAAGGAGGCTGGATGTGCAGCACTCCCTTTACAAAAGTCTGGACTTCCGGGAGAGAAGCCAATTCCTTCTGAAAGAATATAGATAAGGCCGAAATCTGTACCTTAATGGATCCTAACTTCAGGCCCATATCCACTCCTGTCTGTAGAAAGTGGAGAAAACGGCCCAGATGGAAATCCTCCGTAGGAGCATGACTCCTTCCGGAATACCTTTCCCAGCTAGGATTCGGTGTTCAACCGCCATGCCGTCAAACGTAACACGCAGGGCCCCTGCTGTAACAGGTTCTCCTGGAGAGGAAGAGGCCACGGATCTTCTGTGAGCATTTCCTGAAGATCTGAGTACCAGGCCCTTCGAGGCCAATCTGGAACAATGAGTATTGTCCGCACTCTTTTTCGTCTTATGATTCTCAATATGTTTGAGATGAGAGGAAGAGGAGGGAACACATAGACCGACTGAAACACCCATGGTATCACCAGGGCGTCCACCGCTACTGCCTGAGGGTCCCTTGACCTGGCACAATACCTCCGAAGCTTCTTGTTGAGGCGTGACGCCATCATGTCTATTTGAGGAATTCCCCAAAGACTTGTTATCTCTGCAAAAACTTCTTGATGAAGTCCCCACTCTCCTGGATGGAGATCGTGCCTGCTGAGGAAGTCTGCTTCCCAGTTGTCCACTCCTGGAATGAAGACTGCTGACAGAGCGCATACGTGATTTTCCGCCCAGTGAAGAATCCTGGTGGCTTCCGCCATTGCCACTCTGCTCCTTGTCCCGCCTTGGCGGTTTACATGAGCCACTGCTGTGACGTTGTCTGATTGAACCAGAACCGGTAGGTCGCGAAGAAGATTCTCCGCTTGTCGTAGGCCGTTGTATATGGCCCTCAATTCCAGTACGTTGATGTGCAGACAAGCCTCCTGGCTTGACCATAGTCCCTGAAAATTTCTTCCTTGTGTGACTGCTCCCCATCCTCTGAGGCTCGCGTCCGTGGTCATCAGAACCCAGTCTTGAAAGCCGAACCTGCGACCCTCTAGAAGGTGAGCACTCTGCAGCCACCACAGGAGAGACACCCTGGCCCTGGGGGACAGGCTTATATTCTGATGTATTTGTAGATGGGACCCGGACCACTTGTCCAGAAGGTCCCACTGAAATGTCCTCGCATGAAACCTGCCGAAAGGGATGGCCGCGTAGGCTGCCACCATTTTCCCCAGAACTCGAGTGCATTGATGAACAGACACTCTTTTTGGTTTTAGCAGGTCTCTGACCAAGTTCTGGAGGTCCTGGGCTTTTTCCATTGGGAGAAAAACCCACTTCCGTTCCGTGTCCAGAATCATGCCTAGGAATGATAGTCGAGTCGTTGGAATCAACTGTGACTTTGGCAGATTTAGAATCCAACCGTGCTGTTGTAGCACTCTCAGGGAGAGCGATACGCTCTGCAGCAATTGTTCTCTCGATCTCGCTTTTATCAGATCGTCCAAGTACGGGATAATTGTGACTCCCTGCCTGCGCACGAGTACCATCACCTCCGCCATTACCTTGGTGATAATTCTCGGGGCCGTGGAAAGCCCAAACGGCAACGTCTGAAACTGGTAATGACAGACCTGTACAGCAATCTCAGGTACTCCTGATGAGGAGGATGTACGGGGACATGAAGGTATGCATCCTTTATGTCTAGTGACACCATAAAATCCCCCCCTTCCAGACTGGAGATCACTGCCCGGAGCGATTCCATCTTGAATTTGAACTTTTTAAAGTACAGGTTTAGGTATTTTAGATTTAAAATGGGTCTGAACGAGCCATCCGGCTTCGGGACCACGAACACGGTCGAATAGTACCCTTTCCCTGTTGGACTAGGGGAACCTTGATAATCCCCTGCTGTTGACACAGCTTCTGAATCGCAGCTAACACTACTTCCCTCTCTGGGGGAGAAGGTGGCAAGGCCGACTTGAAAAATCGGCGAGAGGGCTCCTCTTCGAATTCCAGTTTGTAGCCTTGGGATACAATTTCCATCGCCCAAGGATCCACGTCTGACCGAACCCAGACCTGGCTGAAGAGTCGAAGATGTGCCCCCACCGGCGCGGACTCCCTCAGTGGAGCCCCAGCGTCATGCGGTGGATTTAGCAGAAGCCGGGGAGGACTTCTGTTACTGGGAACTAGCCGAAGCAGGCATTCTTTTCCCTCTACCCTTACCTCTGGCGAGGAAGGATGAGCCCCGACCTCTTCTGGACTTATGCGACCGAAAGGACTGCATCTGATATTGCGGAGTTTTCTTTCGCTGCGGGGGAACAAAAGTCAAAAAGGTAGATTTACCCGCGGCAGCTGTTGAAACCAGGTCCGCAAGACCTTCCCCGAATAAAACCTCACCCTTGTAAGGTAAAACCTCCATATGCTTCTTTGAGTCGGCTTCACCCGTCCATTGGCTGGTCCACAGGGCACGCCTAGCAGAAATCGCCATGGCGTTGGCTCTCGAACCTAGCAGCCCAACGTCTCTTTGAGCGTCTCTCATATATAAGACTGCGTCTTTAATATGACCTAACGTCAATAAAATGGTATCCCTATCCAGGGTATCAAAGTCAGCTGACAAGGTATCTGTCCAAGCTGCAACTGCACTACATACCCATGCCGATGCTATTGCCGGTCTGAGTAAAGCACCCGTATGCGTATAAATAGATTTTAAGGTAGTTTCCTGTCTGCGATCAGCAGGATCCTTGAGGGCTGCCGTGTCAGGAGACGGTAGCGCCACCTTCTTGGACAAGCGCGTAAAATCCTTGTCTACCCTGGGCGAGGATTCCCACCGTACCCTGCCCTGTGCAGGGAAAGGATACGCCATAAGAATCCTCTTGGGAATCTGCAGTTTTTGTCTGGAGTTTCCCTAGCTTTTTCAAATAACTCGTTCAGCTCATGAGATGGGGGAAAGGTTACCTCAGGTTTCCTTTCCTTATACATGCGCTCCCTCGTGTCAGGGACAGGGGGGTCATCTGTGATATGCAACACATCTTTTATTGCAATGATCATATAATGAATACTTTTGGCCACCCTTGGGTGTAACCTTGCATCATCGTAGTCGACACTGGAGTCAGAATCCGTGTCGGTATCAGTGTCTGCTATTTGGGATAGAGAACGTTTTTGAGACCCTGAAGGGCCCTGTGACTCAGTCAAAGCCATGGATTGACTCCCTGCTTTTTCCCTGGACTCTGCTTTGTCCATCCTCTTATGTAATAAGGTCACATTTGCATTTAAAACATTCCACATGTCCAACCAACCAATCAGGAGTCGGCGTTGCCGACGGATACATCACAATCATCTGCTCCACCTCTTCCTTAGATGAGCCTTCCGCTTCAGACATGTCGACACACTCGTACCGACACCCCCACAGGGATATATTTATATGGAGACAGTTCCCCACTAAGGTCCTTTGGAGAGACAGAGAGAGAGTATGCCAGCACACACCCAGCGCCAACTGACACTGGAAACAAATTCCCAGATAATATAGCGCTTTTTTATATATAATGATCTGTGTAATACACTCACTGCGCCTTACAAGTGCCCCCCCCTCCTCTTTTTAGCCCTGTGTCACCGTGTTCAGCAGGGTAGAGTCCGGGGAGCCAGCTTCTCTGCAGTACACTGTGGAGAAAATGGCGCTGGTTAGTGTTGTGGGACCAAACTCCGCCCCCTCCAGCGGCGGGCTTCGGTCCCGCTCAATTTTGTATAACTGGCTGGGGATTTTTAGAACTACTGCCTCCGCAGCCTATATATACTTATATGCCAGTCCTAGAGGTTTATATTGCTGCCCAGGGGGCCCCCCCTGCGCCCTGCACCCATCAGTGCCTGCTCGTGTGTGTTGTGTGTGGGAGCAATGGCGCGCAGCGTTACCTCAGGGAAGAGCTGAAGTCTTCTGCCGCCTTTGAAGTCTACTTTCTTCTTATACTCACCCGGCTTCTATCTTCCGGCTCTGTGAGGAGGACGGCGGCGCGGCTCTGGGACGAACGGCGAGGGGAGACCTGCGTTCCGACTCCCTCTGGAGCTAATGGTGTCCAGTAGCCTAAGAAGCAGAGCCTATCACTTAAGTAGGTCTGCTTCTCTCTCCTCAGTCCCACGATGCAGGGAGCCTGTTGCCAGCAGTGCTCCCTGAAAATAAAAAACCTAACAAAATTCTTTTTTCACAGAAACTCAGGAGAGCTCCCTGTAATGCACCCAGTCTCCTCTGGGAACAGGAATCAACTGAGGTCTGGAGGAGGGGCATAGAGGGAGGAGCCAGTGCACACTTATTCTAAAATGCTTTATAGTGCCCATGTCTCCTGCGGAGCCCGTCTATACCCCATGGTCCTTACGGAGTCCCCAGCATCCTCTAGGACGTAAGAGAAACACGATTCAAAAATCAGAAAAGTTTGATAACTTTTATGGAAATATGGCAGTATTGTCTCAAGCTCCTTGGCTGGCAAGCATACTAACCTTTTCCAGCTCAAGCACAGAGTGGAGCTGAGCGACGCGAGATTCAGAAATATCTCTGACTGAATTAAAAGACTTCTCCAAGTTCTTTGCGTCTTTCTGCAAAGCCCTGAGCAGCTGTGTTGGCACATGTGGTGGCTGTTCAGAAACAATCTGTTTCACAAAGTCCAGCTCCTGGGCCACAGGGAACTCCAAATTTCTCAGCTCTTGATTCAGTACCTGCAGAAAGCAGAATATTGCATTTGGACTGACAATGAAGTGGATGTAATTTCCTATAGTCTACTCTCTTCATTTGATTTAGAATACAATACAGCAGTGTTAATTTTTACGAAAAGTGTGACTAAAAGTATTAGTCGGCGACAGTTAATTTCAGGACTAAAATTAGACTTAAATGAAAACCGAGATCCAATGACTAAATTTGAACTAAAACAAAGCAAAAAAAAAAGTGACTTTGACTAAATTTAAAATCCTCATCAAAGTACATTGGAATCAACACTTGAATTAGGGTTTTAAATGAAATTATGGGGTATATGCAATTCCGGGCGAATTGCGGCAATTTTTCGCCCGTTTTTATATTCAACACAATTCGACCGTCGAATTCAGGCCGGCGGGTGCCGGAATTCGACATATTCAATAAAAAACGGATTCGACAGTCCCGCTGTCGAAAAACGGACCAATTGACGGATTTTGACGGTAAAAAACCCGGAAAAAAATTGCGTCATTTTCCCCCCCGTATTTTGGCAACCAGGACCGGCTCAAAGAGCCCGAGGCTGGTTATGCTTAGGAGGGGGGACCCCACGCAATTTTTTTTCGGGTTTTTAGCCCATTGCATAAAGTCCAGTTTTTCGACATTTTCGGGAATTCGACCGCAATTGCATATACCCCATATCTGTTCTAGATATTTGCATAAAGTAAATATGACCTGCTGTGAAGGAAATAGGATTATGTATTGCACTTATTTGTTCTAACAAACTTAAGGCATTAATTTGTGTATGATATACTGGAGCACTATGGTAAGTCAGACTCAGTATGTAACACATTCTCAGTCTACTGTGCCTAGATTACGAAACACATACAGATGGAGCCAGCGTTATCTCCCCCTGCCTATTATTTATTTACGGTCAATTATTTATGTAGCGTACACATATTCCGCAGCGTTTTACAGAGAGTATTTGGCCATTCACATCAGTCCCTGCCCCAGTGGAGCTTACAATCTATGTTCCCTACCACATGTACACCAGACACATTCACGCTAGGGTTAATTTTTGTTGGGAGCCAATTAACCTACCAGTATGTTTTGGGATTTTGGGAGGAAACCGGAGTACCCGGAAGAAATCCACGCAAGCACAGGGAGAATATACAAACTCCACACAGTTAGGGCCATGGTGGGGATCGAACTCATGACCTCAGTGCTGTGAGGCAGTAATGCTAACCATTACACCGTCCGTGCTGCAGGCGTGCACTCCCAGCGTGACTAGGTGTTCTGTCCGCTTAGTCACGCCGGGAGTGCATGAGCCGCTTCCCATTCAGAGTGTCTCTATTTGGGCGCGCGGACGGAGACGCTCTCCATTAAAGTGAATGGGGAGCGTCTGCATCTGGGCGCTTGCTACGGTCCAGACGGAGACGCTCACAGTGAACCAAGAGATTGTGGTCCCGGCCTTCATCTCTTCTGGTTTGTCCTCCAAAGCGCGGTCTTTGGTTGTGGTACAGGCTCTCCGTATATACGTGGAGAGGACTGCCTCTATCAGGAGGTCAGATTCCCTTTTTGAACTTTTTAGTTTTCACAAACGTGGCTGGCCTGTGAATAAGCAAACCTTGGCCAGATGGATTAGAATGGTGATTGCATAAGCTTATGCACAGGCTGGACAGTCAGCTCCTGCTGCAATTAACGCCCATTCTACACGGTCTGTTGGACCCTCTTGGGCGGCCCGCTGTGGCACGTCCGCAGAACAATTGTGCAAGACGGCTACGTGGTCCTCAGTGAACACATTCATTGGGTTCTATGCCTTAGATACTTCCGCCTCCCAGGATGCTTTCTTTGGACGCCGGGATCTCATACCCGCTAAGGCGCGTCCCCTCCCTTGAGGAACTGCTTTAGGACATCCCCAATGTATTCCCTGTGGAACACAGTGTACCCCGCTGCAGAAAACAAGATTTATGGTTATAACTTACCGTTGTTAAATCTCTTTCTGCGAGGCACACTGGATTCCACAGGGTGCCCGTCCTGACGCACCTAGCTTCTATGGGTTTGTATGGCATTAGCTGCTGGTCCCTTCTCTTGTCGTAAGAATGTAGTTCTATGTGACTAATATCTGCCTTCTCTTTACCTGCTACTGCATTGGACTGGTTAACAAAACTGAGTTCACAGTGCCTAGAGGCGGGGTTATAGAGGAGGCCCCAATGCATCCTGGGACAGCTAAAGCTTTAACCTGTTTAACCAGTGTACCTCGCAGACAGAGATTTAACAATGGCAAGTCTACCATAAATCTCTTTATCTCACATATGATTAAGCCTAAAAGGGGATTTATATCTACCTCTACACGTATCAGATATCATGCACTCAAAATGGTGTGCCTCTTGAATGTGGACATAGTGCACTATGTACTGTTGTTTTTTTCTATTTTTCTGAGGTACCTGACTAAAATGGATCCTGCAATAAACCTCCCACCATACTGCTATCTCTTTTGGATGGACTAAGTATTTACCTAAGGACAATCATTCCATTATTATTTTAGGACACATTTTATTATACCTGTAATACTGGTAACTGTTTAAAACGGGATGACTACAATTAGATGAGTACAGGACAGATTTGGGTCCAGCACACATGACGCAGCTCATCAATAACATTAGATCTAATGGAGCAGCATGACTGCAGCTCTCAGGGTACTGTGCCTGCTAAAACCTGTGGCTACCTAGGTAAGTCTCAATTCCTCATCCAGATATACCGAATTTAACTGGCCTCATGAAAAAAAGAATAGACTGTCTTTTGAAAAGACAACCTCCCACTTTGTATGCCACTTAAGCATGCATTCATAATGTCTACGGTGGCTAAAACTGTCAAAACTTTTGGCCATGAAGCCCTTAAAAGATGGTGTGTCTGGGTGAGGAATTGTGACTCACCCAGATTCCATATGTACCTCCCATCTTAAGAACCTCATTTGGTCATTTGGCTATCTAACAGGCAGATTTCTCTCCTGTGATGGTGGATGAACATAATTTATCTCACGGTAGGGAGCACTTGAAAGTTAATCTTAAAGGAATGAGCAATCAAGGGCCAAACAGTGGAGGCTTATTTGAACCATAAGAGGTAATCCCTAATCACTTCCTGCAGCAAGAATAGCATGACATTCAAGTGCTGAATCCATTCTTTTTATCCAGTGCCTGCTTCCCACAGGCTCAGCAATTGCGCCCACTACTGCTAAAGAACTAATTGCACACATCAATCACTGGTAGATTCAACATGAATACATTCTAAGCTCCACATTGCATTTCACACACAGAAAATATAGTTAACTGAAAAAAATGTAATTCACTGTGCCTAATCATAATGCATGCCAATTTATGCAACTGAGTTACAAGTATATTTTGCCTGATGTAATAAAAAATAATGTCCTCATTTTGAAAAACATACCGCTACAAAATATGCAATTTTAAGATTTACACTGTCAATACAATTTAGTAAAATACTTTTTCACCTGTGCATGAAAAAATAAATCCAGAAAATATGACACGCAGGGGGTATTTAAGGACTGGAGCTGAAAACCACTGCTTTAAGATATAGTTATTACAATATGAAGAATCATTAAAAATGTATACCTCTGCCTGTCTCAGATTCTCCTGTGCATCTTGAAGGCCTGGTAAGACAGGCTGTAGGGGACCCAGTCTCACTTCAATATCGCGAAGCATTGACAGGAAGCACACAAGATTCTCTTCATGTTCAAGGCAAGATTGTTTACTCCATGCATCCTGACAATATTAAACAAGAGTATACGATATAGGTAAACCCTCTGTCACGGCTGAAAAACCTCAAATTTGGTGAACTCATGTAGGTGAACGTTAAATGTAATGAGAGGTTATTTGTTACCATATTAATCTGTAGGTTAGCTGAAAATCTTTCCTTGATAGTTTACTAATCAACAAACTCCTACAAATATTTTTGCAAAAAGATCTATTGCTTGTTTTTCTTTTCAATTGTAAAATATTATTTTTATAGAAACACTCCCATTCCTGTGAAATTATCTACATCTCTAGAAGATCACCATTAATATTCTGTTCCTATTTCCCCACAATACTCACAAAGCAGCGAGATGTATCTAAATTAGGCTGTGTAAGCGATATAACATTGCGATGTAGGATATGACCTGCTGGAACGCGCATCGATTCCTTTATTGAGCGTACACACTATACAATATTGCAACAAACCGGCCGATATTAGCCAGATGGTATGCGATATTGCATAGTGTGTACGCACCCTTACACTCAGTGGCCACTTTATAAGATACATAAATATAAATGCATATATTTAATTAGACAATTATGTGGTAGCAATTAAACAAATGAAAGCATGTACACATGGTCAAGAGGTCCAGTTGTTGTTCATACCAAAAACCAGAATAGGAAAAACTTTGGCCATGGAATGATTGTTGTTGCCAGAAGAGGGTTATATTCAAACACAATAACAGTCTTCAGCAGGGACGGAATGGGAACTGAAAGTGTCCCTGGAAAAATCTGCAGAAGTTGCCTCACATAGGCAGCACCAGAGGTACACCGTGTAACCATGGCAGGAGCATCACACCTCACGTCAACAAACATAACAGGCCCCACATCGGCCCACCGGGGGGGGGGGGGGGGGGGGGGGGGGGGGGGGGGCTCTGCATGGCTTCAACACCCCCACCGACCTCCCGTAGCACTGTGGGGTTCTAGCAGTGCTCCCTGGTATTAACCTGGTATTTTTTTTCTCTGTCTTTCTAGGCCCATTTATCATTAATTATTTTGACTTATTCCCCGAAAGACAAAGATTTTCGGGGGACACCCGCAACTATTTAAGTGTCACCTAAATCTGAAGTAGGAACCACAGCAGATATCTGCTATTCCTCCATTTCCAACAGAAGCCACAAACCCATAGAAACCTATCGGGGATGCAATGCTGTAAGATTTACCAAGCACCAGAGTGCAAAGCATTCCAGAGTTTGGCTAATGCCATCTGAAGAGTCCGGTCCTACAGGAATTGGGACTGGAAAGTGGAGGAGTTGGGACTGGAAAGGGGAGGAGTCAGGATTAATTGTTAAATCACCCACCTAACAGAAAAGTCTAGATCCGCCCCTGACCCAGGTATTATTGCCAACCATGTGCATACCTTTATGGCCACAGGCTACACCATCTTCTAATTTCTACTACCAGCAGGATAACAAGCACTTTTCATCTCAAGCTGGTTCAGTGTTTGCAATGCCATCCACAGTCACAAGATGTCAGTCTAATAGAGCACTGCTTGGATGTGGTGGAACAGGAAATTCACATGAAACCATCATATCAACATGGACCAGAATCTTTATGGAATGTTTCCAGCACCCTGCTAAATCCATCCATTAAGAATTCAGGTAATTCTGAGGGAAAGGGGGTTCTAACTAGTACTAGAAAGATGTACATAGTCAATGGCCACCGAGTGTACATTGCAATGGGTCAACTCTTTGTCCATATTCTATAAAAGAAACATTAGAAAGATAACTATATTTTGTGCGTTTGTGAATGAGCTCTGGTCAATAATGAGATAGCCCCATGGGGTATAGACGGGTCCACTAGAAGCCTTGGGCACTTTAAGAAATCAATAGTGTGCACTGGCTCCTCCCTCTATGCCCCTCCTACCAGACTCAGTCTAGAAACTGTGCCCGAGGAGACGGACATACCTTGAGAGGATTTAACAGAACAGTGGTGAGATTCGAACCAGCACACACCAAAAAAAGAGGAAAGCCATGCTAACCAAACTTGAACAGGAACAGCAACAGCTGAACCAACAACAATACTTAACGAAGTGACAGTGCAGTAAACACGAAGCACTGGGCGGGCATCCAGTATCTTCTACGGACTACGAGAAAAGGATTTACCGGTACGTTATTAAAATCCTATTTTCTCTTACGTCCTAGAAGATACTGGGGTCCATATTAGTATCATGGGGATGTACCAAAGCTCCCAAACAGGGTGGTAGAGTGCTGAGGCACCTGCAGAATTGATTGCCCAAACTGAAGGTCCTCAGAGGCCAAAGTATCGAACTTGTAGAACTTAGCAAACGTGTTCGAACCTGACCAAGTAGCCGATTGGCAGAGCTGTAAAGCCGAGACACCCCGGGCAGCCGCCCAGGAAAAACCCACCGACCTAGTAGAGTGGGCCTGTATTTGGGGAACCGGCAATCTTGCCGTAGAATAAGCATGCTGGATAGTAAGCCTGATCCAGCCAGCAATAGACTGCTTTGAAGCAGGACACCCAATTATCTTGGGATCAAAGAGAACAAACAGTGAGTCAGACTTTCTGTGACGAGCTATCCACTTCACATAGATCTTTAAAGCCCTCACAACATCCAAGGACTTTGAGGAAGCAGAGGTGTCAGTAAGCACCAGAACCACAATAGGATGGTTGATATGAAACACAGACACCACCTTAGGAAGAAATTTCTGACGCGTTCTGAGTTCAGCTCTATATTCATGAAAAATCAAATAGGGGCTTTTGTGAGGCAATGCCCCCAGTTCCGACACACGCCTTGCTGAAGCTAAGGCCAACAGTGTAAGTCTAGATAGACGAACAGCCCCTGTTGTAGAAGGTCCTCGCGAAGAGGTAGAGGCCACGGGTCCTCTAGGAGCATCTCCAGTAGATCCGCGCCCTTCTTGGCCAGTCCGGAGCAATGAGAATTGCTTGAACCTTTTCCCTTTTTATTCTTTTGAGAAATCTTGGAATCAATGGAAGAGGTGGAAACACGTAAACCATCTGGTAGAACTATGGAGTCACCAGAGCGTCCACCGCCATTTCTTGTGGGTCCCTTGACCTGGAACAATAACTCTTGAGCTTCTTGTTGAGACGAGAGGCTATCATGTCTATTTGTGGAATTTCCCACCGGAGTGTCAAGGACTCAAACACCTGCGGGTGAAGGCCCCACTCTCCTGGGTGGAGGTCGTATCTGCTGAGGAAGTCCGCCTCCCAGTTGTCTACTCCCAGAATGAAGATTGCCGACAGCGCCACCGCGTGTCTTTCTGCCCAGAGGAGAATCCTTGTTACCTCTGACATTGCTACTTTGCTCTTCGTTCTGCCTTGTCGGTTGTGTAGAAGGGCGTTGTATATGGCCCTTAGCTCCAGAACGTTGATCGGAAGAATGGCTTCCTGACTTGACCATTTTCCTTGGAACTGTTTCCCCTGGGTGACTGCCACAACCTCTGAGGCTTGCGTCTGTGGTTAGCAGAATCCAATTTTGAATCCCGAACCTTCGACCCTCGATCAGGTGATAAGTCTGAAGCCACCACAGAAGAGAAATGCTGGCCTTTGGTGACAGACGTATCCTCTGGTGCATGTGAAGATGCGATCCGGACCATTTGTCCAACAGATCCAGCTGGAAGGGCCTTGAATGAAACCTTCCGTACTGTAAGAGGCTACCATTTTCCCCAGAAGGCGAATGCATAGATGCACAGATATCCGGGCTGGTTTTAGAACCTCCCGCACCATCACTTGGATTACCAATGCCTTATCCAATGGAAGGAATACCTTCTGCTCCTCCGTATCCAGTATCATCCCCAGGAAAGGAAGCCTCAGTGTTGGTTCCAGGTTGGATTTTGGTAGGTTCAGAATCCACCCGTGATCCTGGAGTAGTCAGGTTGAGAGGGCAATGCTGTCCAACAACCTCTCCCTGGATGGTGCTTTTATCAGCAGGTCGTCCAGGTGCGGTATTATGTTCACTCCTTGCTTGCGGACGAGAAACATCATCTCTGCCATTACCTTGGTGAAAACCCTCGGTGGAACTGGTAGTGACAGTCCTGTAGTGCAAACCGTAGATAAGTCTGGTGAGGCGGCCAAATCGGGATTTGAAGGTACGCATCCTTCATGTTTAGAGACACCAGATATTCCCCCTCCTCCAGACCTGAGTTCACCGCTCTCAGAGACTCCATCTTGAACTTGAACACCCTTAAGAAGGGGTTCAGTGACTTAAGGTTTAAAATGGGCCTTACTGAACCGTCCGGTTTCAGTACCACAAACAGGTTGGAGTAATAACCTTTGTTTTGAAGTTGAAGTGGAACTGGAACAATGACCTGAGTTTGTACCAGTTTCTGAATTGCTGCCTGCAAAGTCATACCTGCTTCTGGAGAAGCTGGTGAGCCTGATTTGAAGAATCTGGGAAGTGGGAGTTCCTGAAACTCCAGTCTGTATCGCTGGGCGATAAGGTTTTTGACCCAGGGATCCTGGCATGATGTTGCCCAAACGTGACTGAAATAACGTAACTGGGCTCCCACCTGCCTGTCTTCCAGGCAGTGCGGTCCACCGTCATGCTGAAGGCTTTGAGGAAGCAGAACCGGAGGTCTGTTCCTGAGAACCTGCAGCTGCTGGTTTTCTGGGTTTACCTCTATTGCCTTTAAAGGCTGTTAGAAGAACATTGGATTTGTCTTTAAATTTCGCTGTCCGAAAGGACTGCAGAGTTGGAGCAGAGTAGGTTTTCCTACCTGGGTGTGCTGCGGCAAGAAGGTATGTAGACTTACCCGCCGTAGCCTTTGATATCCATGTGTCCAGTTCATCTCCAAAAAGGGCCTCACCTGTGATGGTAGGCCTTCCACGCCTTTCCTGGAATACGCATTCACAGTCCACTGGCGTAGCCATAAGCCCCTGCTGACACTGCCATGGCAGTGATGCGTGCGTTGAGCAAACCAATATCCTTTATGGCCTCCACCATAAAGTTAGCAGAGTCCTGAATATGCTGTAGGAGTAAAATGATCTTCCCCCTGGGTAAGGAATCTAATCCGTCAATTATATTACCTGACCATTTAGCAATGGCCCTAGTGATCCATGCACAAGCAATAGTGGGTCTCCGGGCCACCCCAGCAGCAATGTATAAGGATTTGAGAGCGGTCTCAGTCTTGCGGTCAGCCGTGTCCTTTAAGGATGCTGCCCCAGGCACAGGTAAGACTATCTTACGTGACAACATAGATACCGATGCGTCCACAATCGGCGGGTTTTCCCATTTCTTTCTATCCTCCAGGGGAAAGGGAAAGGATGTAATTAACCTTTTAGGGATCTGAAATTTCTTGTCAGGATTAGCCCAAGTTTCCCCAAACAGGGCATTCAATTCCTTTGATGCTGGAAAAGTAGCTGAGGATTTCTTTTTTACATTAAAATAAGATTACTCCTCTACCGCCGCCACCTTGTCAGGAATGTGCAGGACATCCCTAATAGCTTCTATCAGGGCCTGTATTCCTTGTGACAGGACCACATCTCCCCCACTCGCATCCACTTCACCCTCCTCTGTGTTTGACGTATCATCATCAGTATCAGCCTGCATGAGCTGGGCCAGAGTACGCTTTTGTGGGCAAATGGCAGGGGTCTGAGACGCTGGTATGGGAACTGAATCGCTATTCATGAGGTCATCCATAGACTGTCTTAAGTATTGTGTCTCTTTCTCATTATGGGCTAAATTTAGTAGAAATATTAGATATCATCCCCTTAATGGAATCTAACCATGGGGGTTCTGACCCACACTAGCCTAAGAATGTGTACTATTCTGGGTACATGGTAGCGAGTCTCCCGGGGAGGACAGACACTCTGCAGTGCAAGAAACACAGTCCCTGGACATAGCAACAGGAAGGGACACACACACACACCCACCCACACACAGAAGGTGAAAACACAGTGTAATCCACACAGAGCCCGCAGGGAGACACAGAAATTGTGGTTTGCTTAACAGAGGGTTAGAACCCTTGTGAAGCTATTTGCCAGTTTAGGTATTTATTGGTAGCTCAGCGTGCCCCCCACAGCGGGACACACTCACCGCATGTCCTCCTGAGCCCCGGAGCGCAGCCTGCATGTCAGTGCTGTGTTCCTACCCCTGTGCCGCCATTACCGCCGGCGACCCGCTACCGGGACGCCAGCGTTCTACTCACCACTCTTCTTTCTTCTGGCTCTGTTAGGGGTGGCCGCATGCTGTGGGAGGGTATGCTCGCCGTGGTGGGGCTTGCGAATGACTCCCTCAGGAGCTCAGTGTCCTATCAGCGGAGAAACGGGACCATTAACTCTTTAGGAAGTTGGGCCGTTTTCCCCCCTAAGTCCCACGAAGTAGGCATGCTGGAGACATCCAGCAGTGCCTGTAAAATAACAAACAGAATATAAATGCAGAAAACTCTTCAGGAGCTTCCCTAAGGGTGACCGGCTCATCCGGGCACATTTTCTAAACTGAGTCTGGTAGGAGGGGCATAGAGGGAGGAGCCAGTGCACACTATTGATTTCTTAAAGTACCCAAGGCTCCTAGTGGACCCGTCTATACCCCATGGTACTAATGTGGACCGCAGTATCCTCTTGGACATAAGAGAAAACGGATTTATCACATTGTCTTCACTTAGGGGTACAAGCAAATATGGCACAATATGTTGCAAAATTGTACATTGTAGCTGGATTTTCTGTTAGCCATAATGCAGCCCATTACATAAGACACAAAGGGGTATATTCAATTGAAGTCGAAAGCTGCCGTCTGTTGGAAAGAAGGCAGTTTTTGACTTTTTTAGGTCGGAAGGTGTTCCGACCTATTCAATATACCCCAAAATTATCCGACAAGTCGGGAAATTCGACTTGTCGGAAAGCACGTGGATCGGCGGAATAGCTGCCAATTCGCGTGCTTCTGTCGGAAGCAGGGCCAAACCCGACAGGTTTTGGCCCCCTTTCCGACCATATCAATCCAACTTTAAAAAAAATCGGATTGAGGTGAGGGACATGAGGGAGCTAAGAGGAGGAGAAGGGGAGGGGGAGAGCCGCGGGGAGACGAGGGAGAGCAGCGGGGAGACGAGGGAGAGCAGCGGCTACAGCAGTGTGGCAGGAAGCGGGTACCTCGCTTGCTGGAGCCGGGTGGACGCTGCTGTGAGTGGCGGCTGTGACACATCCCCCTGCTATGCTGAAGTCGGCTTGAGACGCCCATTGAATAGCCCTTGTCGGATCCATGTCGGAATTGATCCGACTTCAATTGAATATACCCCATAATGTATCACTGCTAATAACTTAGAACCCAGGACCAACAGAGAAACTCAACAACTAGTTATCTTAGAGGAGTTGCATGTGTTAAACTGACATACTGTAGTAGATAAAATATATATACATTTTCTGAGAATATTTTTGTTTATTGATAATCAACTTTAAGTTAGTAATGATTTACACATGAAAATCATTATAGAACAGCTCTTCTAAGAGAAGTCAAATAAATGAAAAAAAAACAAGTTCATTACAGGAATTATGTTCTGTGGTTGGTGTCATTTATAACTTATTTTAATTTCTATATGGGCTAGGGCACACTGCAGTAACTCATTTTTAAAGACACTAGCTACATTTACTGCATATATGTGTATAATAAATAACTTTACCTTCGGTGTGTCCTCCGTCACTATTCTGGATGTGAGAACTGTTCCTCTGACACATTTATCATCTTCTCCTATTATTGTGGGAATGTAGTCTGGAAAAGGGAAGTGCAGGTCTGGGCTGACACCAGAATTCTTTTTACTTAGACCTGCTTCACTCACTAAAGACAATGCGCAATCTTGGAGGCTGCTGTCATCTTTGGACTCAATTTCTCTATGTTGAACGACACTATGCCACGTCTTTTCCTTTTTTTCCCCCACAGCTTTATCTAAAGTCACACTGTCTATTAGGTCAGATTTCATTACAAATGCTGTTTTAGAACGATCAAGAACATCAGTACTGGTTACACTGCTCAGGTGCTGCGAATTCCCATTGCTGTTGGTTTTCTTTTCATTTTGGGAAACAAATTTGACAGACATAGGGTCCTGCGAGTCTTCAGCGTGGAGTATGCTTAAGCACTGCGAGTGACTGGTGTGTGAAGTATTTTTGTTTTCTGGGGAGCATTTGGTTTTCTGAATGTCAGCATCAGGCAAGATTTGTTTTACTTTCTCGTCTGTAAATGTTCTACAACCAAGTGCATTATCTTTCTCTTGTAGTTTTATATTCTGAGTGGAAAGCTCTCTTGCTCTATCACTAGTATTAATACACCGATTTACTTCTAAAATAGATTTTTCTACATCTAAATGTGTATCACGAAAAGCAGATTTAACAGTTGAAGAGCTACTTTCTGCACTGAAAAATACACAATCATCAGTTCCTGCTTTTACACCAGATGTTGTGTCCTGAAAAAAGGATTCCTGGAGATGTTGTTGATATGACCGATGTTTTTTAGCATGGTTTACATCCTTCATGGATGATTCTGCCATGACACTTGAGGACCCCAACTTTGCTTTTGATTCAAATTTACACACTACATCCTGAATGACAGATTTTCTAGTAGTAGTATTACTACACACCACTGTAGAACCATTCATATCTGCACTTTGTTCATTCATCTTCACAATATTTTTTCCCAACAATAACGGAGAAACAATGTCACCAATAGATTCTTTCTTAAAATCCATCTGTGGCACATTATCATCTTCTGGAATATGTGATGGCCGGCTATCTAGATCTTTTCTATTACCTGATGGTACTTTAAAATTGTCCATATCTGTAACAAGACCTCTAGATAAGAACAGAGCACCATCGCCCTGAACCTCAGCTGGAATCAAGTTAACATTAACACTCTCTTGGTTTTCTCCCAGACCACTACTGCTTGTGTTGTCACCAGAAACACAGGAGCTCTTGTCTTGTGCATGCCAGTTTCCGTAAGACATTATTGTGGGGTTCAAATCTAACTGGACTTCTACTGATGCACTAGGGACATCACAAGTCATCTTTGCTAGTAAATCAAGCTGTACATATCTCTGTCCTGTCAAAACATCGATTTTGCATTTCTTTAACAGGTCAGTATATGGAACAACATTGTTTTCTTGTCTGGTACCAAACTGAATGGAGGAATCTGTACCATGGAAAGGAGGGGGAGAGCTTCTGTCTAAGCTTTTTGATAAGCCTGTATCCCTTCCCGATGACTGAAAGAGACCTGACTGATGCAGGCACTCAAACTCTGAGAGCTCCTCAAACAGATCTTGATCAATAAGTCCATGTTTAAGTGAATCAATGACGGAAAACCTCATTCCTGATAAATGATGGATGATTCCACCATCTTGAATTTGTTTATTCAAAAGGATTACAGCATCAGGTCTGCTAATAATGCCTAGTCTAACAGCCTGTACTATAGACAATAGTTTTTTAGATTTTGGATCTGTGATTCCACTAGATTCTAGCTGTAGGCGAATTAGTTTCTCTTTAGTCTTGTTGTCAGTACTTTTTCCTTTAGAAGCTTTCTCCAGCTTAGTAAGTTCATCTTTGTAAGACGGAATAACCAAGTTCAAGCTAGAAGCCAATGTGACAGATACCTTCTTGCCTCTACTCACATCACATATACCTCCAGCAATCACTTGAACTTCTAAAATGCTTCTGGCAACTTCTTCATCCATAAGCCCTGCTTTCCTTGCATCTTCCACAGAATAAACCCTCTTGTTTTGCACATCCACAATACCAGTAATTGACTTGTCAGAGGCGAAGACCTTCTTCAAGAGTGTTTCATCCATCAGTCCTTCCTCTATCACGTCCTGAATGCTTAGCGCTTCACATGTCTGAGAGTCAAAGAATCCAGAAAACAGTCCAAGTCTCTCCATAAGTCTTAAAGCAGTGTGGCTGGAAATTGCGCCAAGACTCACAGCCTCATTTAGCAAAAGCTTTTGACTGAAATTTGCATCAACAATACCTCCGTTTATGAGCTGTTCAGACAGCATAGATAAAGTATCCTCTTCCTCCATGTCAGGGCTATATTCATTAACAGTTACCATATCTTTAAAAAAAACAGGCAAACTTCCCAACTCTTTTGTTTTCTGGACATTGCTTGTTGTGTCAGGACTTTTTATCATCCCAAGCTCAGATGTCACTACTGGATGCTCTACACTCTCATGTGACATTCTCTTTACTGTTGTAATATCTAAATTTGTTTTGTTGGATTCAGAAGATATTTCAGATTGAGGTTGTGCTATTTTTAGTATTTCTAGTGGAACATCCTTCTCATTTGGTATAACTTTGGCTAATGATAACAATTGTGTCTGGTTGAGAGCTTTCTTAACAGTGGGCATTGGTGACATTGTCTCAAGATCACCAATCCTGCTGGTGGATAAAAGAGGAAGAGCAGGATGAATGGCGTCACTTACACTAGGTCCTGTGTCAAGTGTCATTTGTTTATGTTCCAAGGATTTATCATCAGAGGCATTGAGCTTCAATGCTTGTTGATTTAGGCTTTGGAATGAATTCTTAAGTGCTAAAGGCATTGCCTCATGTGTTTTATGCTGATCTGGACCAGAAGACAGAATATTGCTTCTTGGAAGCAGACTATGGCTTGTTTGTGGCTCAAACACTGTGTCTGAAATTATGTCTGCAGAAGATGCCAAAAGTTCAATGTTTATGTTCGTCTCAAGATCATGACGATTTTTATTGGCAATGTCTTTCATATCCAGACAGTCCCCACTGGAAATGTTTTTGTGCTCCATGAGGAATAAATCTGTCACTTGGTTTTCACTGCCATCAATAAGCAGAAGTCTCTGACCGTTATGAACGTTTATGTAGCTGAACTGCATAAAATAAGACATCAGTTTTCCATTGCCTTCTGATTGTGAATTCATGTACATTTTCAAAACACTGCTGTCAAATGAATGTAAGCTGCTAGCTGAAGATACAGAGACAGGATGGACTCCATGTTCTTGGGTGCGTTCTGCTACCATATTGCACGCTATATCAGGAATCCCGGTAGACTGCAACATTTTGGCACCACTTTCATCTAAGATTCCACATTGTATGGCTCGATCCCAAAACATAACTTCTCTGCTCTTTGTTACATACAGGCCTTGAAAATAGTGCCTGTTGGCAAGGGCTTTCGCAGCCAACTCAGTAGAAACAATACCTTCCTGAAGGGCAACTGTTACTGGAACCACTTCACCTGATTCTGGCCAGAGAAAACCACTGAAAGAAGCAAGAGATTCCAATAAAAGGAGGGCAAGTTTTGGAGCCACAAGACGGCGTTTTACAGCTTCATCCAATGTAACTCTTTGTCCAGTTGCAACATCCACAATGCCATTATCTTGCAATTGTCTGGTTAGCAAAGCACAAGCCATATCCTTATCCATCAAATGGTATGTCACTGCTTCATCTACACTCAGTCTATGTCCAGTTTTGGGATCTGCAATACCTCCAGCAAATAACTGAGCTTCCAACAGTCTAACTGCTATTTGCCTATCGATAAGTCCTTCTTCCACTGCCTTGAAGATGCTGACATTTTTTCCTGACTTCAAACACACCATACCACCTGCTAACTGTTTGACTGGAAGAAGCCTCAGTCCAGTAGATTCGTGAATTATGCAGCTCTCCATAATTTCAGTTAAACTCACAAGTTTTGCTGTGTTTGGATCAATAACCTTTTCACAAGATGTATCCAACTTTTTCATCAGACCACTGCTGAGTAACACTTCCCGAGAAGGTGCATCTAAATCAGTAATTTCACCAGTGGGTGTTAGCCTAAACACACCTGATGCCAAGTAGATATTTAATATTTTCAGTCCAACGCTTTCACTGATTTTCCCTGCTCTGATTGCTGTAATGAGCGACAAAATCCTTTGCTTTCCAATGTTATCTTTGTCTAGCAAATCCTTAGCATTACTCAAATCTTGAAGAAGCTGGAATAATCTCAGATCGATGATGTTCCTCTCAACAGCATCTTCTAAGGTCAGTTTTTCATCTGTTTCTGGAATAACCAATCCAGATAAGACAACCTGGGCTTCCAGGAGCATGAAACCAGTATCTCGATCAATAAGTCCTTTCTGCACAGCACAGAAGATGGGAAATATCTCCATGGACCTCAGGTCTATAACTCCAGCAACAGCATGACTCTCCTAAAAAATGAGAAAGTCTGTATTAGGACACACGTCTATTCGTTAAGAATAATAGCTACAGTAAGGGGAACCCCTCCCCCCAAGGGTTAAATACAAATTACTAGCAATACAAAACAAAAACGTCACCAAGCTATAATAAAACAGAACAGAAATGATAGCAAGCACCATAACCAGCAGTTTGCAAAGCTGCAGCAGGATAGATTTTGTACAAAACATTTTAGAAAATTGGTGTAAAAAGAGCTGCATAGTAAAATTTATAGAAAATAAAAGTGGGGGGAAAAAATCTACTTTAATTTTTTTTTAGTCGTAAGATATCATTTCACCACAAGATTACTAGATATGATCATTGTTCAATCTGTCTTGGAGACCATGCAAATCTCATGTGGGCCTACAATATTACTTACAAGCTAGATAACAAGAATTCTACTGGATTGAAAATGTCGGTGCTATACAAACAGAGGGAAGTGCAGAAATCAGCAATCAGAACTAAATATGCCGAAGAGGGAAAAAAACATAAAGATGTTTACTTACCGGAAGTCAGGAGAGTGCCATGGAAACGCAAGAGACAAGAGAACCTTAAGAGAAGATGTATAACACACAGGAAAAGCTTTGGTGTTAGCGTCCAGCATGCCAGCATTGTTTGCAACACGGAACCCCACGTGCGGGGAACTTCCACTTGTTTTTATTGTTTACGCAGAGGTTTATATATAGCCTCTGCATGGTTAGTTGAACTCATAAGCAGGGATGCTAGTTAATCGTTTTTAAGACAAAAACAGGACACATCGTGCTCAGTACATATAATACACTTCCACATCGTTAATTGTACTTCACTGTTTAAAGAAGTTTGTTAATAGCAAAAGAGAAATGGTTACATTAGAAAAAAACACTTGTAGTTCCGAGGCTTCTTGAGACATTCACGTGCATATATTAAACACAATAAAAACAGCACAAACATGACAAACATGGTTAGGATGTGTGATAACACAATATCCACAAAGAAGCACAAAAAAGTAATGTCTTATCTAGTAAGCTTCTAGCGTGTGAGGAGAGAGAGTTACAAGATTCATACTTTATTTACAAGACTGCTCCCAATGTGACACATGTCACAAATATGCACGTTTAGTATGTGTACCAAAGGATTCATGAGGTTTAAGAAAATCTAGTCAAACTTCTTGCACACAAATAAAATATGCCCATCCTATCAGACCAGGGGTGCTCAACATGCGGCTCTCCAGCTGTTGTGGAATTACATGTCCTGCTACAGTCTTGCTATTAGGAAATGCTATAACTGTGGCAGGGCATGCTGGGATGTGCAGTTCCACAACAGCTGGAGGCCCATAAGTTTTGCACTGCTGTACTAGACTTTTTAAATAATGCTCTTTAGAAGAGTCAATTTAGAAAACCATTCAGTTGTACTTGAAGCAAAAGACCATCAGCAGGGACAAGCTGAATCTCTGTTGTGGACTAAATCTCTTGCCCACATAAACATGTACAATGCACCTCTCCCTCCTCTCAGGACACGTGAAGATACATAAAACAGACCACACGGTGTTAAACAGATGAAAAATGTACCAACAAAATATGAACTGCCTTATAATGAAATACACACAAATGTATATACAGTATGATATCTGTACAGAGATGACTCCTATAGTATACCTTTTGCTCAGCTTTCCATGCAAGCTCAGTATGGAGCTCCTGTATCTGGTTATCAGACTCCTCACAGAGGTGATTATATGTTCCCTTCAGCTCCTGGATCTGGGCAGTGATCTCTGCCCTCTCCTCAGGTGACATCCTATTTGCACAGACAGAATACAGGTTAAACAGCTAACTCTACAGAGGACACAAGATATCCCCACACGGGATGCAGTTAAACAGCCAGCAGTCGGGATCCATGCGGTCAGGATACCGATGCCGGAATCTGACTGCTGACAATGCCGCCAGCCAGAATCCAGGCTCACAGGGGCAATTTCCACTCGTGAGTGTCTACGACGCCCATTTAATAGGAATAGAACCTGTGGCGAGCGCAGTGAGCCCGCAAGGGGACTTTTTGCGCTTGCCCCACTGCTGGCATACTGATGGCCAGGATGCCATTGTCCGGATACGGACAGCCGGCATCCCGACCATCGGTATTACATACTGATCTCCCATACACAGGCCATCAGAACTCACTTATCACTGTTTTTGGCCAGGAAGATCTGCATGGACTTCACAGCTTCAGAAATGTGCTCTTTTTTTGATAAAAGCTCCTCACTTAGTGCCTGTTAAAGAAAGAAAGAAAGAAAGAATGACAAACATCACTACATATATAATGCAGTATTGTCACATCATTCACGGATGCTGACTCAAACAAGACAACTGTAAAATCTAGAAAAGCAGGAGATTGGATACCAATGTTCCTTAACAAGCATATTTTGTCATAGATCACTGTAGGTTTAATACAATGAAAAGGAAGGAAAAAAACATAAACTCAATTCGCATATTAAACACCTATTCGCACATGTAAGCACATACTTGGAAGCACATTCATTTTCAAGGACATACAAATTATTTAAACGTATTTGAAGTGCTTCTTCTACTTTTGGACACCCTCCTTACTGCCATCCATAATGAGAACAACAGTGCGGATGGTGTAATGGTCAGCATTACCGCCTCACAGCACTGAGGTCATGGGTTTGATTCCCACCATAGCCCTAACTGTGTGGAGTTTGTATATTCTCCCCGTCCTTGTGTGGGTTTCCTCCAGGTACTCTGGTTTCCTCCCACCTTCCAAAAAATATACTGGTAGGTTAATTGGCTCCTGACAAAAATTAACCCTAGTGTTTAAGTGTGTGTGTAAACGGGAAGACTAGATGGGCCAAATGGTTTTTATCTGCCGTCCAGTTCTATGTTTCTATTACAATAACTAGCAGTAACCCTGATGCAAAAAGCTCTCCAACAGGCCACAAGTCTATTCAGAAGTAAACTATAGGGATGTGTCACTGTGCTGTATGTGAACAGACCCTGCAGTGTGATTTCTGAACAGTTGGATCTCCTCAAAATCCTCTGCCGACAGGAGGATTGTAATGAACAAAAACATGTAGTTGCCTAAAGTAGCTGCTTTCATCCACTTAGCAAAAAATAACATCTTATGAAGAAGCTTTCAACAATGCTTTGTTCTGTTCTTTACTATCTTTCATTGATCTGGTGCAACAAGAGCTCTGCAGCACACTTCATAGGGATCTTTACCCTTTCACAAAGAAAACTTCACAAATGATGATCAAAGTTTTTTTATTTACAAGCCAGTTTAACAGCTTTCTTTCTTTGGCCCACTAGGGGGCACAGGAGACACTGGGTATACTTTGAGAGGAGAGAGTCTGGGCACCAAAGAGATACAAATCTTTTGCCAGCAACCCCAGGCTCCCTTCTCCACTATACTGGCAAGCTATTTTCAGTTTGTTGCCGACAGTAGCAGCCACCATTTTGTGGGGAGCTGCTATTAAGGGCCCCCTGGTCACTTTGCTTTTATTTATTTTAATATTTCACTGAGCAGCCTGTGAAAGGTGTCCTACAGGACGCCCTCACAGCTGCTCCAACACCAGCGAGGGGGGTGGTGACTTTCGCTGCAGGACTCCTGAGGGGGATAGCACACCCCGCAAAGGGGATAGGTACACATCCTCGCAGCTATTCACCGCAAGTGCAGAAGACTACCACCGGTGTAGGTGTAGTGTTGGCCCAGTGCTCTCCTCCGCACACTGGACCACCAGGGCAACATGGTACTTAGCGGTGATTGCCACAGTACCTGGAGGCTGGTGCAAACTGTTAGCCCATCCCCCACACATGAGCGCACTTGCAACACTGTTGTCTAAATGCCTCAGGCAAACTATTCCTCTATCTCTCCTCCTACTGTAGAACACTGGGCAGCCATTTTAAGCACATTGCTGCCACAGCGGAGAGAGAGAGAGAGAAAAAGAGAAAGAGAAACTGTCCATACCTTGCTCCTAGTGGTATGGTTGTATTGTAAACTTGATTCCAGATTATCAGATGGATTATTGAGCATTTTCCCCCCCCATTTATTCTGTGCATTGAGTGTTGTCTGTGTGCAAGTGACTTTCTGCTGATATCCCTGTGTGTGTATTGCTGAATATCAGTCACACTGGGAGCACCCCTCGGGTCTGTGCTTATCAGCTTGGGCTTTCAGTACTCTGAAGTTATATATCTATATTGTATAAAATATACAGTATATATAGTTTTTCTATAGATGGCCCATATATTTGGTATATGGGTGCACCTACCACTCGTGAACTTCCTTAAGGTACACACCATTGCATCAGCTTTTGTGTGTTGTAGGACATGCTTGGATTGCATGTGTCTTCCAAGAACAGAGCTCCCAAGGACCCAGACAACTATAGCCTTTATGTCCGTTGCTTCAATGCTACACTGCGGAAGACCTCTTCAGCTGCGCCATCCAGTCAAGAACCAGCTTGGGCTTCGATGTTCAACACCAGTAAAGTCTCAGTTAGTAGACCGGCTTGCAGCTCCCACTGCTAGTGTAGTGGCGTGCATGCCCACAGTTAACGGCCCACCGGCTGCTCAGATGTCCATGGTGGAGCCTCCGTGGATGCAGTCGTGTGCACAGTCTATGCAGGGATTGGCTCTGCTGCTGGACAGGGATAGGACGTCCAAACACAGGCACTCCAGGTGATAGAGGGATACACCCTTATCTGCAGGCAAAATTGGATTCAGACCTTTCTTCAACCATGAAGCTAATGTCGAAGTCACCTCTCATGTAGACTCTTCCTCAGTGCTGGAGTAATCTACATCCCTGGCTGATGTAGAGGCATTAGTCAAAGCAGTTAAATCTGTTCTTCTGATTGAGGATTCCGAGCAGACTCCTAGGTCCAAGGCCCCAGTATTCAAGCGCCACAAAAAGAAAAAAAAAGACTTCTGCACAGCTAGAGGACCACCAGGAGGTGGCATGGGCTTAGAAAACTTAGCATTTTCAGTTATGCAAATGCATGATTTCCTTTTATCCGCTATCAGCTAAGGATTGGGCCAAGTGGGAGACCCCTCCTCCTGTTGTCCAAACTGCCCGGCTGGTTAGGTCTTTCTTCCTCCTTATTCTGGATAATTCTTCCCTTAAGGATCCCTTGGACCGGAAAATGAATAACTTCCTTAAAATTACTTTTCTCTATCGTCCTAGTGGATGCTGGGGTTCCTGAAAGGACCATGGGGAATAGCGGCTCCACAGGAGACAGGGCACAAAAAGTAAAGCTTTAGGATCAGGTGGTGTGCACTGGCTCCTCCCCCTATGACCCTCCTCCAAGCCTCAGTTAGATTTTTGTGCCCGGCCGAGAAGGGTGCAATCTAGGTGGCTCTCCTAAAGAGCTGCTTAGAAAAGTTTAGCTTAGGTTTTTTATTTTACAGTGAGTCCTGCTGGCAACAGGATCACTGCAACGAGGGACTTAGGGGAGAAGAAGTGAACTCACCTGCGTGCAGGATGGATTGGCTTCTTTGGCTACTGGACATTAGCTCCAGAGGGACGATCACAGGTACAGCCTGGATGGTCACCGGAGCCTCGCCGCCGGCCCCCTTGCAGATGCTGAAACGAGAAGAGGTCCAGAATCGGCGGCAGAAGACTCCTCAGTCTTCTTAAGGTAGCGCACAGCACTGCAGCTGTGCGCCATTTCCTCTCAGCACACTTCACACGGCAGTCACTGAGGGTGCAGGGCGCTGGGAGGGGGGCGCCCTGGGAGGCAAATGAAAACCTTTTTTGGCTAAAAATACCTCACATATAGCCTCCGGGGGCTATATGGAGATATTTAACCCCTGCCAGAATCCATTAAAGAGCGGGAGACGAGCCCGCCGAAAAAGGGGCGGGGCCTATCTCCTCAGCACACAGCGCCATTTTCCCTCACAGAAAGGCTGGAGGGAAGGCTCCCAGGCTCTCCCCTGCACTGCACTACAGAAACAGGGTTAAAACAGAGAGGGGGGGCATTAATTTGGCGTTAGAAATATATAAAAGATGCTATAAGGGAAAACACTTATATAAGGTTGTCCCTATATAATTATAGCGTTTTTGGTGTGTGCTGGCAAACTCTCCCTCTGTCTCTCCAAAGGGCTAGTGGGTCCTGTCCTCTATCAGAGCATTCCCTGTGTGTGTGCTGTGTGTCGGTACGTGTGTGTCGACATGTATGAGGACGATGTTGGTGAGGAGGCGGAGCAATTGCCTGTAATGGTGATGTCACTCTCTAGGGAGTCGACACCGGATATGGATGGCTTATTTAGGGAATTACGTGATAATGTCAACACGCTGCAAGGTCGGTTGACGACATGAGACGGCCGACAAACAATTAGTACCGGTCCAGACGTCTCAGAAACACCGTCAGGGGTTTTAAAACGCCCGTTTACTTTAGTCGGTCGACACAGACACTGAATCCAGTGTCGACGGTGAATAAACAAACGTATTCCTTATTAGGGCCACACGTTAAGGGCAATGAAGGAGGTGTTACATATTTCTGATACTACAAGTACCACAAAAGAGGGTAGATGTGGGATGTGAAAAAACTACCGTCGTTTTTCCTGAATCAGATAAATTAAATGAAGTGTGTGATGATGCGTGGGTTCCCCCCGATAGAAAATTATGGGCGGTATACCCTTTCCCGCCAGAAGTTAGGGCGCGTTGGGAAACACCCCTTAGGGTGGATAAGGCGCTCACACGCTTATCAAAACAAGTGGCGGTACCGTCTATAGATAGGGCCGTCCTCAAGGAGCCAGCTGACAGGAGGCTGGAAAATATCATAAAAAGTATATACACACATACTGGTGTTATACTGCGACCAGCGATCGCCTCAGCCTGGATGTGCAGAGCTGGGGTGGCTTGGTCGGATTCCCTGACTAAAAATATTGATACCCTTGACAGGGACAGTATTTTATTGACTATAGAGCATTTAAAGGATGCATTTTCTATATATGCGAGATGCACAGAGGGATATTTGCACTCTGGCATCAAGAGTAAGTGCGATGTCCATATCTGCCAGAAGATGTTTATGGACACGACAGTGGTCAGGTGATGCAGATTCCAAACGGCACAAAGGTGTATTGCCGTATAAAGGAAGAGGAGTTATTTGGGGTCGGTCCATCGGACCTGGTGGCCACGGCAACTGCTGGAAAATCCACCGTTTTTACCCTAAGTCACATCTCTGCAGAAAAAGACACCGTCTTTTCAGCCTCAGTCCTTTCGTCCCTATAAGAGTCATATCTGCCCAGGGATAGAGGAAAGGGAAGAAGACTGCAGCAGGCAGCCCATTCCCAGGAACAGAAGCGTTCCACCGCTTCTGCCAAGCTCTCAGCATGACGCTGGGACCGTACAGGACCCCTGGATCCTACATGTAGTATCCCAGGGGTACAGATTGGAATGTCGAGACGTTTCCCCTTCGCAGGCTCCTGAAGTCTGGTTTACCAAGGTCTCCCTCCGACAAGGAGGCAGTATGGGAAACAATTCACAAGCTGTATTCCCAGCAGGTGATAATCAAATTACCCCTCCTACAACAAGAAAAGGGGTATTATTCCACATTATATTGTGGTACTGAAGCCAGAAGGCTAGGTGAGACCTATTCTAAATCTAAAAAAATTTGAACACTTACAAAGGTTCAAATCAAGATGGAGTCACTCAGAGCAGTGATAACGAACCAGGAAGAAGGGGACTATATAGTGTCCCGAGACATCAGGGATGCTTACCTCCATGTCCAAAATTTGCCCTTCTCACTAAGGGTACCTCAGGTTCGTGGTACAGAACTGTCACTATCAGTTTCAGACGCTGCCGTTTGGATTGTCCACGGCACCCCGGGTCTTTACCAAGGTAATGGCCGAAATGATGATTCTTCTTCGAAGAAAAGGCGTCTTAATTATCCCTTACTTGGACGATCTCCTGATAAGGGCAAAGTCCAGGGAACAGTTGGAGGTCGGAGTAGCACTATCTCGGATACTGCTACAACAGCACGGGTGGATTCTAAATACTCCAAAATCGCAGCTGATCCCGACGACAAGTCTGCTGTGCCTAGGGATGATTCTGGACACAGTCCAGAAAAAGGTGTTTCTCCCGGAAGAGAAAGCCAGGGAGTTATCCGAGCTAGTCAGGAACCTCCTAAAATCAGTGCATCATTGCACAAGGGTCCTGGTAAAGATGGTGACTTCCTACGAAGCAATTCCATTCGGCAGATTTCACGCAAGAATTTTTCAGTGGGATCTGCTGGACAAATGGTCCGGATCGCATCTTCAGATGCATCAGCGGATAACCCTATATCCAAGGACAAGGGTGTCTCTCCTGTGGTGGTTACAGAGTGCTCATCTTCTAGAGGGCCGCAGATTCGGCATTCAGGATTGGATGCTGGTGACCACGGAGGCCAGCCCGAGAGGCTGGGGAGCAGTCACACAAGGAAAAAATTTCCAGGGAGTGTGATCAAGTCTGGAGACTTTTCTCCACATAAATATACTGGAGCTAAGGGTAAATTTATAATACTCTAAGCTTAGCAAGACCTCTGCTTCAAGGTCAGCCGGTATTGATCCAGTGGGAAAAACATCACGGCAGTCGCCCACGTAAATAGACAGGGCGACACAAGAAGCAGGAGGGCAATGGCAAAAACTGCAAGGACTTTTCGCTGGGCGGAAAATCATGTGATAGCACTGTCAGCAGTGTTTCATTCCGGGAATGGAAACTGGGAAGCAGACTTCCTCAGCAGGCACGACCTCCACCCGGCAGAGTGGAAACTTCATCGGGAAGTTTTCCACATGATTGTAAACCGTTGGGAAATACCAAAGGTGGACATGATGGCGTCCCGTCTGAACAAAAAACGGGACAGGTATTGCGCCAGGTTAAGAGACCCTCAGGCAATAGCTGTGGACGTTCTGGTAACACCATGGATGTACCAGTCGGTGTATGTGTTCCATCCTCTGCTTCTCATACCTAAGGTACTGAGACTTATAAGACGTAGAGGAGTAAGAACTATACTCATGGCTCCGGATTGGCCAAGAAGGACTTGGTACCCGGAACTTCAAGAGATGCTCACAGAGGACTTATGGCCTCTGCCGCTAAGAAGGGACTTGTTTCAGCAAGTACCATGTCTGTTCCAAGACTTACCGCAGCTGCGTTTGACGGCATGGCGGTGGAACGCCGGATCCTAAGGGAAAAAGGCATTCCAGAAGAGGTCATTCCTACCCTGGTCAAAGCCAGAAAGGAGGTGACCGCACAACATTATCACCACATGTGGCAAAAATATGTTGCGTGGTGTGAGGCCAGAAAGGCCCCACGAAGAAATTTCAACTCGGTCGATTCCTGCATTTCCTGCAAACAGGAGTGTCTATGGGCCTCAAATTGGGGTCCATTAAGGTTCAAATTTCGGCCCTGTCGATTTTCTTCCAGAAAGAAGTGGCTTCAGTTCCTGAAGTCCAGAAGTTTGTCAAGGGAGTATTGCATATACAACCCCCTTTTGTGCCTCCAGTGGCACTGTGGGATCTCAACGTAGTTCTGGGATTCCTCAAATCACATTGGTTTAAAACCAGTCAAATCTGTGGATTTGAAGCATCTCACATAAAAAGTGACCATGCTCTTGGCCCTGGCCTGGACCAGGCGAGTGTCAAATTGGTGGTTTTTTTCTCAAAAAAGCCCATATCTGGTTGTCCATTTGGACAGGGCAGAGCTGCGGACTCGTCCCCAGTTCTCTCCCTAAGGTGGTGTCAGTGTTTCACCTGAACCAGCTTATTTTGGTGCCTTGCGCCTACTAGGGACTTGGAGGACTCCAGGTTGCTAGATGTTGTCAGGGCCCTGTAAATATAGGTTCCAGGACGGCTGGAGTCAGGAAAACTGACTTGCTGTTATCCTGTATGCACCCAACAAACTGGGTGCTCTTGCTTCTAAGCAGACTATTGCTAGTTGGATGTGTAATACAATTCAGCTTGCACATTCTGTGGCAGGCCTGCCACAGCCAAAATATGTAAATGCCCATTCCACAAGGAAGGTGGGCTTATCTTGGGCGGCTGCCCGAGGGGTCTCGGCTTTACAACTTTGCCGAGCGGCTATTTAGTCAGGGGCAAACACGTTGGTAAAATCCTACAAATTTGATACCCTGGCTAAGGAGGACCTGGAGTTCTCTCATTCGGTGCTGCAGAGTCATCCGCACTCTCGTGCCCGTTTGGGAGCTTTGGTATTATCCCCATGGTCCTTTCAGGAACCCCAGCATCCACTAGGACGATAGAGAAAATAAGAATTTACTTACCGATAATTCTATTTCTCGGAGTCCGTAGTGGATGCTGGGCGCCCATCCCAAGTGCGGATTATCTGCAATACTTGTACATAGTTACAAAAATCGGGTTATTATTGTCGTGAGCCATCTTTTCAGAGGCTCCGCTGTTATCATACTGTTAACTGGGTTCAGATCACAGGTTGTACAGTGTGATTGGTGTGGCTGGTATGAGTCTTACCCGGGATTCAAAATCCTTCCTTATTGTGTACGCTCGTCCGGGCACAGTATCCATTCTGAGGCTTGGAGGAGGGTCATAGGGGGAGGAGCCAGTGCACACCACCTGATCCTAAAGCTTTACTTTTTGTGCCCTGTCTCCTGCGGAGCCGCTATTCCCCATGGTCCTTTCAGGAACCCCAGCATCCACTACGGACTCCGAGAAATAGAATTATCGGTAAGTAAATTCTTATTATTCCAATGTGGGTGCTGTTGCGCACCCAGCCCTTGTATTGGCCTGGGTAAAAGGCTGTCGGCCGTTGGGCTAAGAAACTGGAGGATAGTCTCAGCTCCGGTACCAGCACAAAGGAGTTGTTTCGTTGTAGCCGTTGACTCAGGGGTCTTAACCTCCTCTAAGATGTTAGCGTCTTTGGTGGCGGACAGAAGGGCCCTCTGGCTGCACTCCTGGCAGGATAAAACGAACTCTAACAAAACCTTAGAGGCACTCTCCTATTCAGGGGATATCCTCTTTGGCCAGATGTTAAGACAAGATAGTCGCCACATTGGCAGCATCCAAGACATCCTTCCTCACCTCTGCAGCGCCTCCCAGAGAAAGAACGTCTAATTTTCGTTCCTTTTATCCACAGGGGAAAGCCAGACGTTAGGAGTCTTCTATGTTTCAGGGTGCTTCCTCAAAGGGATCTAAGCCCCATGGTAAGCAACCCTGGGCTACTAGACAACCATGATGGGGTGGGCCTCTACCTAGGGGACCCCAGTGTGGGAAGCCAGCTTTTTTTATTTTTGTTCAGGTTTGGATGGGGACCACGAAGGACGCTTGGGTTAGAGGCGTAGGGGTAAATTTACTAAGGTGGGAGGTTTTTTTTAGAACTGATGATGTTGCCTATGGCAACCAATCAGCTTCTATTTATTATCTTCTAGATGCAGCTAGATAAATGTTAAGTAGAATCTGATTAGTTGCTATAAGCAACATCACCAATTCTAAAAAAAACTCCCACTTTAGTAAATTTACCCCATAGTCTCTCAGGTATATGCTCTGACTTTTTGGAAGTGTCTTCTGACGTGGTTCTTATCCACCGGATTGCCAGAAAATCCAGGAGAAGCAGAAGCTCTCAGGGAGTTAGTTCACCCCCTTCTGGCCTCCAAGATTTGTACACCAACCTCTTCCTAGTTCAAAAGCCGGATGGTTCATTCCGATCTATCCTCAATCTGGCGATGAACAAATAATTGCGGATTCCCAGATTTCACATGAGTCTCTTCATTATCCTGGCCATGGAACAGGGGGATTTTTAGGCATCACTAGACATCCAGGATGCATATTTACACATCCTCATCTGAGCCAGCCATCAGCGCTTCCTCAGATTTGTGATTCGTTCCGATCATTACCGGTTGGACTGTCCACAGTAACTTGGGTGTTCACCAAGGTCATGGTGGTCATAGCAGCCAACATGTGTTGCAGGGGGGGGTCAAAATCCTTCTCTATATGATACATGGATGACCACCTACTCCTTGCCCAGTCGGTGGAGGGTATATTACGAATCATAATCAGCTAACGATGGAACTTCTACAGTCACATGGATGGTAGAAAAGCTGGCGCAAGTTTTCTGCTAACACCTTCTCAGATGATGTTGCACCTACACTTCAACAAGTCTTCCTCCCATAGGACAAGATTCAGACCCTGCAAGCAAAGGTTCCCATGTCTCCCTGTCTTTCTTCGGCGGAGGGAGGGGTGTCTTGTCAGCAGACGTTCCAGGGCCCATGGACAGATCAGAAGAGCAAGCTACTAAGCAACATCCTGGAACTCAGAGAGGTAACAGGGCTCTTTGCTTAGCTCATGGGTGTCCGGTTAAGGTGCAGTTAGACAATGCGACAGCTGTTGCCTACATAAACCACAAGAGTGCCACCAGCAGCCATGATGCCATGAAGGAAGTCAGCCGCATCCTTCACTGGGCAGGATGATATCTTCTGGCTCTCTCAGTGGTGTTCAATTTTGGCGTTCAGAATTGGGAGGCGGACATCCTAAGCTGGAACTATGTACATTTAGGTGGGTTGGCTCTGCATTCTTTCAGTTACTGGTCAGCTACTGGGGACTGCCAAACATAGATATGATGGCGTCCAGGCACAACCATCAACTACCAAGGTATTCTTCACATAACGGGGATCCAGAGTTTTCCTAGTGGACGCTCTGGTGGTGCAGAGGACGTTTACAATCATCTATGTCTTACCTCCGGTTTTGATGATCCAGTGTGTGCTTCGGAAGTTCGGAAGAGGGTAGCACGATGAACCTGGTGGCTTTAGATTGGTTGCGGTGGGTGTGGTACGCTGATCTTCTGGTCTCTCCATCAACACTCCTCTGCATCTGAGTCAGCGACCAGATCTACTGTCTCAGGGCCCGTGCTTTCATCCGGATCTGGCCCATCTTGCTTTGACAGGGTGGCTCTCGAGACTTCGGTCTTGAGAGCGAAAGGGTTTTTACAGGTGGGTCATTCAAACCATGCTCATTGGAAAAAGCAGCCTTTGGCTAAGATTTATCACGTTTGGCTGACGTACACGCCAGAGGTTTAAACCCCAGGTCATTCATACGCTCTCTAATCCATTTCTTTCTACAGGCGGGTCTGGATTTGAGCCTCAGACTCTCGTCCTTGAAGGTACAGGTCTCGCCCAGTCTGTCCTTTTTTAACAACAAATTGCTCTCTTACTGGACGTATAAACCTGTTTTCAGGGTGTCCTGCATGTCCAACCACTGCTTGTCCCTCCAGCTGTTCCATGGAGCACCTACTTCGTTCTAAGGACTCTCCAGTAAGCCTTTGAACCCATGGATACTGTGGACATTCGTTGGCTGACGTGGAATAGTGTTCATGCTTGCCATGGCGCAACAACAGAAAAAAATTAAGAGACAACTTAACCAGCACTTCTTTGTTGGTTCACTGTTCACTTAGTTCTCCTTCGGACTCTGCTGACCTGACACTGGGCATGGTGGACAGCTATTGATGAAGTATTAGAAAATTTGCATCCTGCTGTTTACCAGTGGTAAAAAGAACATCTGTAGGGGCATCCCTTGCGCTCAAAAACAAACAATTAACGGAGACGGCTAAATGAGAACTAAGTGACCAGTGAACCAAGGGTGAAGGATACCTTTAGAAGTGTACAACTGACAAGCTGCTTCTGCGTACGGGACAGTTTAAAAAAAAAAATTTTTGTTCCATGCTTGCCATGGCGTCCGACTTGAGTGCCTTATCTTGGAGCTCTTACTTTCTGATTTTCCATACCGATCGGGCGGTCCTTAGAACTTGCTTCGGATACTTACCCAAGGTGGGGTCTCAGTTTCACATTAACCAGGAAATAGTGATACCATCTTTCAATGCTCTGAACACTTCCCCGGAAGAGGATTCTCTTGATGTGGTGAGGGCTCTCTGAACTTACGTGGACTGAACCAGGGTTGTCCGCAAGTCGGATTCTCTATTTGTCCTCTATGATGTTCACAAGCAGGGCTAGCTAGCTTAACTACCCACCATGCCTGTCCCTGCCGTGGTGACTGCTCATTACACCGGATTAGTAGGGTTTTACAGGGCAGCTCAGCGTGGTGCCTTTGCAGAACAACTTTGTAAAGCGGCCATGTGGTCTTCTGTCCTCACTTTTTTATTTTATGCATTGACACCTTTGCGCCTTCACACTGGACATCCCAGTGTTACATGTGCCTCCTTAGTGGATGAAAGAAAAGAGGATTTATGTTCTTACCTAGTTAAGTCCTTTTCTTCAAGCCCATAGGGTGCACAGGAAACCCATTCTGACACACATGGGTTGAGGAGGGTTAGTTCCTAGGGTACCGATTCTCTGAACGTTTCTCCTGTGCCGGTCATCCCTCTCCTCCTCCTTGCTCCTGCCGTGGGCTTGCTAACTTAACTGGGTGGCCAGTAGCTAGGGGTGGGGTATAGTGGAGAAGGAGTTTGGGGCTGCTGGGAAAAAAATAGTAACTATTTGGTGCCCAGACTCTATCTTCTCCAGGCTATACACAGTGTTCCTTGTGCCCCTTATGGACTCAAGGAAAAGGATTTAACGATGTAAGAACATAAATCCTCTTTTTCTGAACATATCTTTATATTTTAGGCATAGTGGAACAGAGCAGAAAGGAATAACATGTTCTACAGAATTCTATGCATATACCCAATTACATATGGCTTTATACCAAGAGAATTACATGGAATTAGTCAGTGTCATCTATTAACTAGCTACCTTTTTTTCAGAGATGGACTTCCTCAGATCAGCACGGTCCCCACCACGTGAAGACACCACCTGAGAATGATCGGACACCCACATGGAGAGTCGCTTCAACTCATCCATGTGCTTTTCCTTCTCCTCCTCGAGAACCTTCTGCAAAGATGCAAGCAAAAACATAAAAAAATAAAATATGGAGTGCAAATGAGAAATAAACGCATTTTTACATTTATCTGATTCCATTGGGGAACAGAGTACCCTGGGAATATAGAGGACTTCCTTATCACTATTCTGCTGGATACTCAGTTATTTTTCTAATCAAAAGAAAAAAAATCTAATCCAGAGAAAAAAAAAATATTAAAAGAAGGAGATATAAAATCTCTCTTAATTTTTTATTTTTTTTTAACTTTGGTATGCTTAAAAACACCAGACCTAGAGCATAAAAGGGAGCGTGTGCAATGTTTCCCAGTGGATTGGCTTTTTTTTTTTTTACAAATTGTAACTTCCTTTATCAACCGATTGGGAGACACTGGGTTCTGGGGATGTCCTGAAGCTGCTCCATTGAGGGTTGTGTTGTAGTGCACACAGGTGCAGATTTGCCTATTAATCCACAAGAATTAAAGTGGCAGTTTTTCAAAAGGCAAAGCCAACCTAGTTTTGCCTTGCAAAAAACTGCCATTTTGAATATATTGGATAAATAGACAAAATCTGCGCCTGTCTGCAACTCACAAGTTATTACATTTACCACAAGGTCTCTTACTTCAACTTCCAGACCTCAAGCATATTAGAAGTTGCTCTGATTACTTCTATAGAGGTTTGTTAACAGAGGTCGAGGTTAGACTAGGTCTCAACTAAGCACCATCTGCTACATATACAGATATATCCTCATACATTTTGCTGCAGTCACTCCAAGCAGTCCCTCTTGGCACGACGGGTCATGTGAGAATCGTCTAGCAGTGGGTGTCTTTTTTGCAACGCAATGCGACTAGAACGCACGAGGATACTGTGATTAGTTTGATATATGACACTTGTATTTATGTATGCAACTGAATCTGCAGCTTTTTACAATACAAGTTCTGTTCTTCTCCGTATAGACTCAGTTGCACACAATATATGTGTAAAATATCAAATTACTCAGCACTGTGTCATAGTTGCATTGCGTTGCGACTAAGATGAATTTCCGGCAAAAAAGACGCCTTAACTCGTGGCAGGCATCTCACGCTGCATGATGCATTGAGGCTAGATATATGAGGATACATCTGTATGCACAGTTAAGGATGATCTAAAATTTGCAATCCGCATTATCCATACGCTCCGGTTTGGTATAGTGGTGGCCTTTGACAATTGCGCTATAGGGGTATGACTGTATTTGAATTACCCCAATTATCCAAATCCTCTTTTGGTGACAGATAAATTATCTGCCATCTGCATGTAACCTTGTCAAAATAGGAGTATTGCTAAAGTCTGATTCTTCTGCAACTTATCGCTCACAGGAGGTGCACTCAGTTCAGATTCTGATGAGAAAAAATGTAGCTCTAAGGTGGGAATTCAATTACGACACTGATGAAATGTGCTGTTCCAAACCAGAGTTGTGAAGAAATAACCTGCAATTTTAGCTATACCGTAAATTGGGGGATAAGAGCGCAGCCTGGCATCATACTATGCCAAACTGAAATCCACTGTAAGGAATAGGAAACTCGGATCAGATTTTGCACCACTTTGGCCAAGAATTGTGTCCAAACCGGTTCCTCTTGTAGCTCTGGGACTTAGGCAGTCCAGCACGGTAAGGAAAAGTAGCAATTAAATAAATATTTATATATGTGTGTGCGTGTGTGGTGAGGCGGCACTCAGACGTCTAAATAAATGGCACTAAGGATCCCCTTTGGTGAGTCAAGGTTTCAGAGTCCTTTACTTCAACTCTTTCGTCAGGATAAATAAAATGAATGAATTACTGTAGTCATTCATATTAAGTATGTTAGGCTCCAGTAGCAGCCAAATACCTAGCAGGTTGTTTGGCACCTCAAAAAAACAAAAAGTGAGTGTCCAGTAGAATGGGGACATGGTAGACAATGAAGGTAACACTTTACTATATTTTACGGTACCAAAGTCTATATCCTCAGGGTTCAGTGTCTCCCAGTGGGATGAGAGAGAAAACATTTCAGATGTTGGCAGCGAAAGTAGATTTTTCCTCCACATACAAGTTTGTTTAGAAATTACGAAGCCATTGAAATGATTTACATATGCCATAGTGATCACTTAAAGTCATAATAATGCTGTATTTGTTAGCTATATCAGACTCACATAAAAGTAAAAGGATACCCGCAAAGCCACTATCAGTTTTGCCTAGCCTGTTTTCAGGACACGGGTGATGTCTTCTAGATAGGACATTAGTAAAAAAAATGTGATACAAAGTTTTATTATTTTCTGGGTGGAGAGGGGTCCCTTAATACCACTTTAGGTTTTCACATGCTAGAACAACGTACAGTATAAAGCATCAGAAACATACCGTTTGTACATTCTATACATTACCGTTTGTTATTCTCAAAAATATCCTCAATCTAAATGGCATTACCACTGGGTCAATGCCAGGTCACACTTCAGTGCAACGGTCATATGGACAAGATCATAATTGTAGGTGTTATCCTGGGTATCCGTTCACATGGTCGACCATGTTATGGTCGACAGTCATTAGGTCGACCACTATTGGTCGACACTGACATGGTCGACACATGAAAATGGTCGACACATGAAAGGTCGACACCTGAAAAGGTCGACATGAGTTTTTTAACTTTTTTTTCTTTTGGGGAACTTTTCCATACTTTACGATCCACGTGGACTACGATTGGAACGGTAATCTGTGCCGAGCGAAGCGGTAGCGGAGCGAAGGCACCATGCCCGAAGCATGGCGAGCGAAGCGAGCCATGCGAGGGGACGCGGTGCACTAATTGGGGTTCCCAGTCACTTTACGCAAAAAACGACACCAAGAAAAGTTAGAAAAACTCATGTCGACCTTTTCATGTGTCGACCTTTCATGTGTCGACCATGTGTCCATGTCAATGTCGACCAATAGTGGTCGACCTAATGACTGTCGACCATAACATGGTCGACCATTCATACCGGAACCGTTATCCTGGAACAGAATACAGACCATGGCACTCTACAAAGATTTACCTCCTCTTCCTCAAGTCTCCGCAGTGAGTCGCTGATGTACTTGACATGCTGAGTAGTCAGAGTGACCAGAGCAGTGTAGCGAGTGCGGAGATCCATAAACTGAATAGAAATGAGAAGAATGAGGACTTGTTGTGGGCAAGTATCTCATATGAAAAGATATAATCTGCAGTTGCTTACCTCCTGCGTTATGACATCAGAGGAAGACAGCATTCGTCTGCGTTTCATTGGGGACTTCTGCTGTGATTCTACAAAAGCCTTGTACGTCATCAGCTGTAGTTCATAATCCTGTGTTAAAAGAAAACATTTCAGCAGAGCTGGAGATACGTCACTATATGCAATCCTAGACAGACTATGTATATTAGGTCATATATTACTTAAACTTAAACATCCAGAGCAGCAGAGATAGAAACTTTATGTAGAAATTGTCAGATTGCGTTCTATGTTACTAACCTTCACAGACACAGAGTACTGCTGGGACAGAGTCTGACATTCATCCAGACGAGACTGATTCCGCTCTATTTCAGCCACCAGTGCCTTAGAAATAAGAATCATTTATTATATCAGTGTACAGTGCTCAATAAATTGACTAAATAAAAGGTAGTAATCAGGACCGAAGGATGAATGTTGGTAACTGGCCAGTAGAGATAATTGTTACACAGACAGGTTTTCATATTCAACTTACAGTGGACCCTCCCAAAAATCTGAAGCCACTAATATAAAGAACTTAAAAGGCATTGTAGCATGACATAAGGCCCATATGAGCTGCTGCATACATTCTACCAATGTCTAGATCCCAACAGAAAGGAGTCTGGCTGATGGCGGTAGAAAACAGGCTTTGGGTTATTGTTCAAAAATATCCCATAAACGCTCAGTAGGATTCAGATCTAGTTACTAAGAAGGCCATGATATATGGATAACATCAGTGTCATTTTCAAACATGTTATGTGAATTGGGTGACAGTGATCCTGGAAAATAAACTTCCCATCAGGAAAGAACTGCTAAAACATCAGGTGAAGATGATAACTATGTAACTTTAAGAAGCGATTAGCAATAACCCTTATATCTAATGGAATGACTGCACCAAAAGCAGGTAAAGATAATAATGTACCGACAACATTGCAGTACCACCATAAGCCTCTTTACAGTTGTGCGAACTTGCACTTTCAGCTATTGCATTTCATAAGAGAATGTAAAACCTGCACTTGAACATTTGTCAAGGACATGGGGGGTCATTCTGAGTTGATCGCTAGCTGCATTCATTCGCTGTGCAGCGATGAGGCAAAAAAACAGCACTTCTGCGCATGCGTATGCGGCGGCGCAATGCGCACGAGCGACGTACTTTTACAACGGCCGATGTAGTTTCACACAGGGTCTAGCGAAGCTTTTCAGTCGCACTGCTGACCGCACAGTGATTGACATGAAGTGGGCGTTTCTGGGTGTCAACTGACCGTTTTCAGGGAGTGTTCATAAAAACGCAGGCGTGCCAGGAAAAACGAAGGCGTGGCTGGGCGAACGCGGGCGTGTTTATGATGTCAAAACAGGAACTGAATAGTCTGAAGTGATCGCAAACGCTGAGCAGATTTTGAGCTACTCAGAAACTACAAAAATATTTTGTAGTCGCTCTGCGATCCTTTCGTTCGCACTTCTGCTAAGCAAAAAAACACTCCCAGTGGGCGGCGGCATAGTGTTTGCACTGCTGCAAAAAACTGCTAGCGAGCGATCAACTCGGAATGACCCCCATGGTGAAGGAGGATACATGTGATCATAGCACCTTCCCCCACTGCTCAACTATTCTATTGTCTGATCACTGAACTTGCAATTTGAACAGTCAGGTGTGGGAAGGCTCAGGTTTATGCACTGCAGCCTGGCTATGACATCCTGCTTTGTGTCAATTCCGTTCAGCAGTTTTTACTAAATTGGCTGATCATACGAAGTGTTTAAATTTGTAGTTAAATGATTTTCAGCTGCTCGCCAGTGTTACCATTAATAAATTATCAAATTAATAAATGTATATAATAAATTTGGAGTATGTGATTTAACCCACTGTTGCCCATTGCAGATTAAGTTTTGCCTTTGAAGTTCTGTGCTCTCACAACCTCAAATAGCCCATAAAGCAAGTTAAAATGGGAGGAATGAGGACTTGTTGTGGGCAGGTGGTCACTGAAGCACTTTTATGCATTATGCATCCTCATGATATCAGGATGTCATTTGTTTAATTTGCACATGAGCTACACTTGTACAGAAGCCCTTGCTTTTAATATGCTTGGTGTCCTTCATTCAACCATGTGTTTCTCTCTACCTGTATCTCTGTGGTACATAACATAATGGAGGTAAGGATGACTCAAGCTGTCAAACACTTTCTGTCCTATCTGCAAGATGAAGTGTGAAGTGTAAGCATCCCTCCATTTACCGTTTGCTGATTCAGCTGCTCAGACAAGACTCTCCTGTCTTCGGACTGTCCAGGTTTCATCATCTCCTGCTGTGATTTTGTTGCCTCTATCCACTGGATCAAGCTGTCGTGACGCTCCCTGTAACTTTTCAGCACTTCTCGGACTGTAGCCAATTCTAATTGCCTGAGTAAACAGAAAAAAAATTAATAAATGGGACCACTTGTCATTTCAAATGAAGTAGGAAAACGGAAGCATAAAGAAAATGGATGTGGATCATCAAATCGACAGTGCCTAGGTCGACAATGTTTAGGTCGACCACTACAGGTCGACAGTCACTAGGTCGACAGGTTCTAAAGGTCGACAGGGTTTCTAGGTCGACATGTGCTATGTCGACAGGTCAACATGAGTTTTTCGTGTTTTTTTTGGTGTCGTTTTCTCCGTACAGTGACCGGGAAGCCCAATTGGTGCACCCTGTTCGCTCGCCATGCTTCGTGCAAGGTGCCTCGCTTCGCTCAGCACAGATTACCGTTCCAATCGTAGTCCACGTGGATCGTTAAGTATGAAAAAGTTCAAAAAAAGAAACATTTTTTAAAAAACTCATGTCAACCTAGCACATGTCAACCTTCAGTCCCTGTCGACCTAGTGACTGTCGACCTATAGTGGTCGACCTAAACATTGTCGACCTAGACAGTGTCGATCTTCAGACCGGATCCCAAAGAAAATACCGTGATTCAAGCTGGTTGTTTACGCCACTCCACCGCTCCCGAAGCTTTTCTGTTCTGTCTTGATAATGATCTACATCAAGACTGCGTTCTTGGGTTTTCTGATTTAGACGTTCCCTTGCTTCTTTTGATTTGGCAAGCTCCTCTTCCAGTGCAGAAATGACATTATCTTTGTCTATTGCCTCCATCTGCCATTGCTGAAAAAGCAACAAGTTAATGTTAGTTACAACATTTCAAAGAGGATGCTCTAAATTATAGGGACAGATCTCCCCTACCTGTAGCAAGTTTTGCTGACCCTGAATCGCAGCCAGATCTGCAGGGATTGTATCCTCCTGACTTAGCCGGGTTTCAAATCCTTTCACCAGAATTTCTGCTCCCTGCAGACTGCGAATAACCACATCTACTGTCTTCAGTCTAGAAATGTGTATAGAAATGGACAAATAATTGACATAACTTTTAACCAGGGTCCAGTTCAATTCATATAATACTTAAAAATTAATTTAAACTATATAACTTACAAAAGCCCATTTACACATTTTTGCATTATGTTTCATATATAGAGCTGGAAAAATAAGAATTTACTTACCGATAATTCTATTTCTCGGAGTCCGTAGTGGATGCTGGGGTTCCTGAAAGGACCATGGGGAATAGCGGCTCCGCAGGAGACAGTGCACAAAAGTAAAGCTTTCCGATCAGGTGGTGTGCACTGGCTCCTCCCCCTATGACCCTCCTCCAAGCCAGTTAGGTACTGTGCCCGGACGAGCGTACACAATAAGGGAGGAATTTTGAATCCCGGGTAAGACTCATACCAGCCACACCAATCACACAGTACAACTTGTGATCTAAACCCAGTTAACAGTATGATAACAGCGGAGCCTCTGAAAAGATGGCTCACAACAATAATAACCCGATTTTTGTAACTATGTACAAGTATTGCAGATAATCCGCACTTGGGATGGGCGCCCAGCATCCACTACGGACTCCGAGAAATAGAATTATCGGTAAGTAAATTCTTATTTTCTCTATCGTCCTAGTGGATGCTGGGGTTCCTGAAAGGACCATGGGGATTATACCAAAGCTCCCAAACGGGCGGGAGAGTGCGGATGACTCTGCAGCACCGAATGAGAGAACTCCAGGTCCTCCTTAGCCAGGATATCAAATTTGTAGAATTTAGCAAACGTGTTTGCCCCTGACCAAGTAGCTGCTCGGCAAAGTTGTAAAGCCGAGACCCCTCGGGCAGCCGCCCAAGATGAGCCCACCTTCCTTGTGGAATGGGCATTTACATATTTTGGCTGTGGCAGGCCTGCCACAGAATGTGCAAGCTGAATTGTATTACACATCCAACTAGCAATAGTCTGCTTAGAAGCAAGAGCACCCAGTTTGTTGGGTGCATACAGGATAACAGCAAGTCAGTTTTCCTGACTCCAGCCGTCCTGGAACATATTTTCAGGGCCCTGACAACATCTAGCAACTTGGAGTCCTCCAAGTCCCTAGTAGGTGCAAGGCACCACAATAAGCTGGTTCAGGTGAAACACTGACACCACCTTAGGGAGAGAACTGGGGACGAGTCCGCAGCTCTGCCCTGTCCGAATGGACAAACAGATATGGGCTTTTTTGAGAAAAAACCACCAATTTGACACTCGCCTGGTCCAGGCCAGGGCCAAGAGCACGGTCACTTTTCATGTGAGATGCTTCAAATCCACAGATTTGACTGGTTTTAAACCAATGTGATTTGAGGAATCCCAGAACTACGTTGAGATCCCACAGTGCCACTGGAGGCACAAAAGGGGGTTGTATATGCAATACTCCCTTGACAAACTTCTGGACTTCAGGAACTGAAGCCAATTCTTTCTGGAAGAAAATCGACAGGGCCGAAATTTGAACCTTAAGGGACCCCAATTTGAGGCCCATAGACACTCCTGTTTGCAGGAAATGCAGGAAACGACGAGTTGAAATTTCTTTGTGGGGCCTTCCTGGCCTCACACCACGCAACATATTTTCGCCACATGTGGTGATAATGTTGTGCGGTCACCTCCTTTCTGGCTTTGACCAGGGTAGGAATGACCTCTTCCGGAATGCCTTTTTCCCTTAGGATCCGGCTTTCCACCGCCATGCCGACAAACGCAGCTGCGGTAAGTCTTGGAACAGACATGGTACTTGCTGAAGCAAGTCCCTTCTTAGCGGCAGAGGCCATAAGACCTCTGTAAGCATCTCTTGAAGTTCCGGGTACCAAGTCCTTCTTGGCCAATCCGGAGCCATGAGTATAGTTCTTACTCCTCTACGTCTTATAATTCTCAGCACCTTAGGTATGAGAAGCAGAGGAGGGAACACATACACCGACTGGTACACCCACGGTGTTACCAGAACGTCCACAGCTATTGCCTGAGGGTCTCTTGACCTGGCGCAATACCTGTCCCGTTTTTTGTTCAGACGGGACGCCATCATGTCCACCTTTGGTATTTCCCAACGGTTTACAATCATGTGGAAAAAACTTCCCGATGAAGTTTCCACTCTCCCGGGTGGAGGTCGTGCCTGCTGAGGAAGTCTGCTTCCCAGTTTCCATTCCCGGGATGAAAAACTGCTGACAGTGCTATCACATGATTTTCCGCCCAGCGAAAAGTCCTTGCAGTTTTTGCCATTGCCCTCCTGCTTCTTGTGTCGCCCTGTCTGTTTACGTGGGCGACTGCCGTGATGTTTTTCCCACTGGATCAATACCGGCTGACCTTGAAGCAGAGGTCTTGCTAAGCTTAGAGCATTATAAATTTACCCTTAGCTCCAGTATATTTAAGTGGAGAAAAGTCTCCAGACTTGATCACACTCCCTGGAAATTTTTTCCTTGTGTGACTGCTCCCCAGCCTCTCGGGCTGGGCTCCGTGGTCACCAGCATCCAATCCTGAATGCCGAATCTGCGGCCCTCTAGAAGATGAGCATTCTATAACCACCACAGGAGAGACACCCTTGTCCTTGGATATAGGGTTATCCGCTGATGCATCTGAAGATGTGATCCGGACCATTTGTCCAGCAGATCCCACTGAAAAGTTCTTGCGTGAAATCTGCCGAATGGAATTGCTTCGTAGGAAGCCACCATTTTTACCAGGACCCTTGTGCAATGCTGCACTGTTTTTAGGAGGTTCCTGACTAGCTCGGATAACTCCCTGGCTTTCTCTTCCGGGAGAAACACCTTTTTCTGGACTGTGTCCAGAATCATCCCTAGGCACAGCAGACGTGTCGTCGGGATCAGCTGCGATTTTGGAATATTTAGAATCCACCCGTGCTGTTGTAGCAGTATCCGAGATAGTGCTACTCCGAGCTCCAACTGTTCCCTGGACTATGCCCTTATCAGGAGATCGTCCAAGTAAGGGATAATTAAGACGCCTTTTCTTCGAAGAAGAATCATCATTTCGGCCATTACCTTGGTAAAGACCCGGGGTGCCGTGGACAATCCAAACGGCAGCGTCTGAAACTGATAGTGACAGTTCTGCACCACGAACCTGAGGTACCCTTAGTGAGAAGGACAAATTTGGGACATAGAGGTAAGCATCCCTGATGTCCCGGGACACTATATAGTCCCCTTCTTCCTGGTTCGTTATCACTGCTCTGAGTGACTCCATCTTGATTTGAACCTTTGTAAGTGTTCAAAAAAATTTTTTAGAATAAATCTCACCTAGCCTTCTGGCTTCAGTACCACAATATAGTGTGGAATAATACCCCTTTTCTTGTAGTAGGAGGGGTAATTTAATTATCACCTGCTGGGAATACAGCTTGTGAATTTTTTCCCATACTGCCTCCTTGTCGGAGGGAGACCTTGGTAAAGCAGACTTCAGGAGCCTGCGAAGGGGAAACGTCTCGACATTCCAATCTGTACCCCTGGGATACTACTTGTAGGATCCAGGGGTCCTGTACGGTCTCAGCGCCATGCTGAGAACTTGTCAGAAGCGGTGGAACGCTTCTGTTCCTGGGAATGGGCTGCCTGCTGCAGTCTTCTTCCCTTTCCTCTATCCCTGGGCAGATATGATCTTATAGGGACGAAAGGACTGAGGCTGAAAAGACGGTGTCTTTTTCTGCAGAGATGTGACTTAGGGTAAAAAACGGTGGATTTTCCAGCAGTTGCCGTGGCCACCAGGTCCGATGGACCGACCCCAAATAACTCCTCTTCCTTTATACGGCAATACACCTTTGTGCCGTTTGGAATCTGCATCACCTGACCACTGTCGTGTCCATAACATCTTCTGGCAGTTATGGACATCGCATTTACTCATGATGCCAGAGTGCAAATATCCCTCTGTGCATCTCGCATATATAGAAATGCATCCTTTAAATGCTCTATAGTCAATAAAATACTGTCCCTGTCAAGGGTATCAATATTTTTAGTCAGGGAATCCGACCAAGCCACCCCAGCTCTGCACATCCAGGCTGAGGCGATCGCTGGTCGCAGTATAACACCAGTATGTGTGTATATACTTTTTATGATATTTTCCAGCCTCCTGTCAGCTGGTCCTTGAGGACGGCCCTATCTATAGACGGTACCGCCACTTGTTTTGATAAGCGTGTGAGCGCCTTATCCACCCTAAGGGGTGTTTCCCAACGCGCCCTAACTTCTGGCGGGAAAGGGTATACCGCCCATAATTTTCTATCGGGGGGAACCCACGCATCATCACACACTTTATTTAATTTATCTGATTCAGGAAAAACTATGGTAGTTTTTTCACATCCCACATAATACCCTCTTTTGTGGTACTTGTAGTATCAGAAATATGTAACACCTCCTTCATTGCCTTTAACGTGTGGCCCTAATAAGGAATACGTTTGTTTATTCACCGTCGACACTGGATTCAGTGTCCCTGTCTGTGTCGACCGACTAAAGTAAACGGGCGTTTTAAAACCCCTGACGGTGTTTTTGAGACGTCTGGACCGGTACTAATTGTTTGTCGGCCGTCTCATGTCGTCAACCGACCTTGCAGCGTGTTGACATTATCACGTAATTCCCTAAATAAGCCATCCATTCCGGTGTCGACTCCCTAGAGAGTGACATCACCATTACAGGCAATTGCTCCGCCTCCTCACCAACATCGTCCTCCTACATGTCGACACACACGTACCGACACACAGCACACACACAGGGAATGCTCTGATAGAGGACAGGACCCACTAGCCCTTTGGAGAGACAGAGGGAGAGTTTGCCAGCACACACCAAAAACGCTATAATTATATAGGGACAACCTTATATAAGTGTTTTCCCTTATAGCATCTTTTTTATATATTTCTAACGCCAAATTAGTGCCCCCCCTCTCTGTTTTAACCCTGTTTCTGTAGTGCAGTGCAGGGGAGAGCCTGGGAGCCTTCCCTCCAGCCTTTCTGTGAGGGAAAATGGCGCTGTGTGCTGAGGAGATAGGCCCCGCCCCTTTTTCGGCGGCCTCGTCTCCCGCTCTTAACGGATTCTGGCAGGGGTTAAATATCTCCATATAGCCTCCGGAGGCTATATGTGAGGTATTTTTAGCCAAAATAGGTATTCATTTGCCTCCCAGGGCGCCCCCCTCCCAGCGCCCTGCACCCTCAGTGACTGCCGTGTGAAGTGTGCTGAGAGGAAAATGGCGCACAGCTGCAGTGCTGTGCGCTACCTTTAGAAGACTGAGGAGTCTTCTGCCGCCGATTCTGGACCTCTTCTTACTTCAGCATCTGCAAGGGGGCCGGCGGCAAGGCTCCGGTGACCATCCAGGCTGTACCTGTGATCGTCCCTCTGGAGCTGGTGTCCAGTAGCCAAGAAGCCAATCCATCCTGCACGCAGGTGAGTTCACTTCTTCTCCCCTAAGTCCCTCGTTGCAGTGATCCTGTTGCCAGCAGGACTCACTGTAAAATAAAAAACCTAAGCTAAACTTTTCTAAGCAGCTCTTTAGGAGAGCCACCTTGATTGCACCCTTCTCGGCCGGGCACAAAAATCTAACTGGCTTGGAGGAGGGTCATAGGGGGAGGAGCCAGTGCACACCACCTGATCGGAAAGCTTTACTTTTGTGCCCTGTCTCCTGCGGAGCCGCTATTCCCCATGGTCCTTTCAGGAACCCCAGCATCCACTAGGACGATAGAGAAATCATTTAAATTAACCACATTTAAATTGTGTTGGACTGAGTGTATGGAGCAGAAGCTGCAAAGTCTACAGCTAATAGGCCCTACACACTGGCCGACATCAGTCAAAGATATGAACGTTCATATCTTTGAGTGTGGAGGCTCCAGCGATGCGCGGCCCCGCACTCGTTCATCGCTGGTCCCCCGCCGGCTGTACATGCAGGCCAATATGGACGAGATCGTCCATATTTGCCTGCACGTCTACGGAGCCAGGTGACGGGGGGAGTGAAGAAACTTCACTCCCTCCATCACTGCCCCTCCGCCGCCGGGTCGCCCGTCGGCCGTATCCGCCGTCAGGCAGCTCGGCGGTGGATCGGCCAATGTGTAGGGCCCTTCAGAGTAGACGAGGTCTTGCACTACCACCAATAACAAGGTAGTAGTACTGCTTTAAAATAAACACTGAACTCTTGAGAAGAATCGTGGAATTGCCTGACTGTCTGACAGCCATATCAACCATATTTCTAAGCCCATAAGAAAAAAAATGAGTCTTTAAAATTGTGTCGGCCTTGTTTCAAGCGCCACCACTTTCAGACAGACATAGGTAACCTGCCGGATTACTTCCCTAATAGATATTATTGTCCTTTTATTTCAACAAAATTCTCATGCTGTTGAAGATTCTAAGGGGCGTCTGACACCAAACCAATCAGATAAGAAATATATTTCTGCAGCCACTTGCCAAATCACAGCAGATTGGAAGAGGCCTATCGCTCCATCCTTCCAGGTAACTTTTCCCAGGATTTGTCACATTTGTAGAATGGAATTTTTGTCTAGCATCTTTAATAACACCTCCCTTGTCTTCTCTAAATATGGGACCCCAGGATTACACATTATAACATTCACTCACTCATCACTTGAGGCACTTTAACTATATGCCTGTTATATCGCCTCATACCTCTCTTTCATTTTTGAGAAACCACTTGGATTCTTCCTTGGCATTGCCACCTTCTCTTCCCTACCACTTCTCTTGCCGCCGCCCCCCCCCCCCCCCCTTCCTTATACAGATTGCTACTTCACTAATCCCCTTTTCCTACTAAAACAGGAACAATGTCACATAACAGGATGATATCCTACATGTATTGCTAGCTCATTTTATCCTTGTAATCTTAACTTTATCTGCTATAATTATGAGGCAGAAGCTTTTATAAATTGCTACTTAATTGCATATTTTAGGTGCAAATTTAAACAAAACTCACATGTAAGGTGGGTACACATTGAGCAATGTTAATGGAGGGCGGAACAATCACTGCTCAGTCCTTCATTAGCATTCATGTTGTCGTTAGCGATATTGTCAATTGTATGTGCAGTACATCAATCCTGACGTTGCTAGAGAACGCGGCCACCAGCACACTGCCCGATATGTAACGATGTGAGCGATATATAGGTCCGATACATCGGATCGGACAACACATCGCTTAGTGTGAACCCTGCGTAAGTGTAAGTCATGTGAGTGCCACTTTCAATTTACACCTGAAACCCGGTAAGTGGCTAACAGAGGCCAACAGCCAAGCATCTGTATACATAGTCACTTTCACAGACACGCCCGCAACACTGCCATAACATGCCACATGATGGAGCATCTTTATACACTAAGACACCTCCTGTCACAGCCCAGAATGCCCTCTACATTTTCAATAAACTTCTCCCTGCGTGCGCCTGAAATTACAACTGCGACTCTGCACATACAATAAGGATGCATGCGCTTAGCAAAAATCACTCCACTACGTCTGACATCGGCAGTGTGTCCACCTCTGAATCAGGCCCTAAGAGATTAAGGGGTACATTTACTAAGCAGTGATAAGAGCGGAGAGGTGAGCCAGTGGAGATATTTCCCCATCAACCAATCAGGAGCTCTGTTTCATTTTATAGTATGCAAATTATAGATGTTACTTCAGTGCTGATTGGTTGATGTGGCAAATTCTCCACTGGCTCACTTCTCCGCTCTTATCACTGCTTAGTAAATGTACCCCTAAAGTAGAGAGAGAGAGACTAAAGGAGAGCGAGTGAAATAAACTAAAGGAGAAAGCATCTATGGAAGAAAGAGACCGAATGCATGCAAAAGAAACTAAATGAGAAAGCTACCACACTAGAGGAAGAGAGACATGCTAGGGAAGAGGCATAGATTATAGGATAGACAAAGGCAGACAGACAAAAGGGATGAGACAGACTCAATGACAAAGTAACTACAGGATAGAGAGAGAGATTGAGAGACTCAAGGAGAAAGTGATTACAAGGAAGGGAGACAGTCCCATATAGGGAAGAGAGGCAGAGACAGACAAGCTAAAGGAAAGAGACTGACTACAGAATTTAAGGGCAGAGGAAAGCACTAAAGTGAAAAAATAATAGGTTCAGATATTAAAAGAAAGTGACAAGATACCGAGAGAGAAAGAGACTAAGAGGAGAGAAAGACACAACAATTGAGAAAAGGAGATTTTTGGATGCTTACAGATGAATCCTTTTCTCTGAATCAAGCTGGGGGCACATGACCATGGGATTGCTGGTGGGGCCATAGGAGCTGGCACATAAATGAAAAAAACCATCACTTTAAGCTTAAGCTCCTCCCCTTTGCAATGCCCAACAGGCCAGTGCATCCTGAAAAGAGCCTGGAATGCTCAAAGATGGCGGAACGGACATCAACCTAAAGGGTTTCATCTATCTACCCAATCCTGGATGATGGTTTTAGGAAACCAGTCATTTTCCCTGTTCAAAAATGGCGGAGCTGACATCAGCCAAAGGGATCGATTTATTCACTTTACAAATGCCTGGATTTACATGTGGAAAGAATAAGAGAAGTGTTACAGGGTATAATTAACCAAACGAACGGCAAGAATAAGTTCAGCCAGACTGACAGTACCAGCGTTGTAAGATAAATCGTACAACTTCCGGCAATGCTGGAACGCACGGGACATCACTTCCGGTCGCGGCTGGAACGCAAACCGCGACACTTCCGGGATAGAATTTCCGGTAACCGCGGAGTTTGTCACAACAGGTGGAAATATTTGTAATTATTTATAGGGGTATAAATACACCTCTAGGAAGAGGTAGCCTCCATCCAAAACTTGAGAAAGGTCAAAGCTACATGACCGAAATGCGTTGTTCTTGGACGGAGGAATCGGGTGGCGAGGACCAGTGAAGCAAGCTAAAGGACTGATACGCTGTATAAACCTTCTGCGGTGGTGCCTAGGCTATTTACAGCCTTGGACCCATGTTGCTTCTTTAAGCTAGCCCACCGCAATCCCACTATATGGTGAGAGATATACATCTATTGCACAGTCACTTTAACTGGTCCAGTTTCACCCATGCACTTTATGTATGCAGATGTCAGTGAGTTTATGAGTTTTAATAAATATGTTTTTTAACCAATCATTTTGTTATAATTTCCGCATTGGTTCACATATCCCCTATTTGAATGAAGGGATACATCTTTAAAACTGAGCGCCAGTGCAAGCTACACTATTGCAACTTTATTTGAATTTTGGGGAATTTATGTGTTTTTCCTTTTTGTGTAGAAGCAAGGCTGCTTTGTGTTATTTGCTGCGCAATATTGTTGTGGTACACCCATCATTTCATTTGGAATGAGAATCAGTAACCCAGTGAAACTGTTGGAACAACAATAAAACAGAACAGGGAAACAACAGTCCAGACAAAACAGTGCACAACTGACAGCGTGAGGGAGGGAACACAGTGTCCCCCTGCCTGAGTTAGAGAAAAGGATTCACAATGAAGTCACTTAAAATTTCCTTTACTCCTTCATCAAGGCTGGGGGACACTGGACCATGGGACATTCAAAAGCCACCCCCAGGTGAGTGAATGTTCTGGCTGCCAGACCAGAGAACTGTATGCCCAAAGTTGGTGTCGCTGGTGGCAAAAAGATGAAAACTAAAAAAAGACTAGTAAACGCGGGGACCATGTAGCTGCCGGCAGACCTGTTCTGTGGAAGCCCGTGCCACACTGCCTAGGAAGTTGCCACTTCCCTAGTAGAATGCACCGGCACCAGGCCCGGTGCTGGCCTCCCGGCATCAGAATGGGCCTGAGTGATGACTCAATGGATCCACGTGCAATGGTCTCCTTAGTAGCATGCCAACCACGTTTCTGAGCATCGTAGAGAACAAGCAGAGAATCTGTGCAACGGACGTATGAAGATTTCACAATGTAGATCTGCAGGGCCAGTTCGTCCCAGTCCCGGGAAGTTATCGATACAGAAAAAAACGGAAGGACAATATCCTGGTTCAGGTGGATGGATGTATCAACTTTTAGTTGGAACGAAGGAACCATACGTAGAACTGCCCTATCATCAAGAAAACTAAGGAATGGTGGACAAAGCACCCAACTCCGAAACCCACCGAGCTGATGCAATGGCCATGAGGAAAACCAACTTCCAAGCAACAGCCTTAAGTTCCACTGAACCTTCTAGACTCAAAATGAGTCTCCCTTGAGAGCTGAGAGGACCAGATTAAGATCCCATAGGGCCACCGGTCGGCCAAAACAGTGGTTAAACCCAGAACAAACCTTGTTAAAAGGTCCAAACCTCTAGAAGAAGGCGCAGACGCCGCTGGAAATAAATTGACATGGCCGAAATCTGTAAAACTGTAAACCCGCCTCCAAACCACCCTGAAGGAAGGCCAAGAATCTAGTAAGGTAAAACCTGGAAGTATGAATCTCACCAGTTTTCGCACCACAAGAAGTAGATCTTACAGACCCAGTTGTAAGTGCACAACAATACCGGTTTCTGGCCCACAACATAGTACAGACCGTCAAAGGAGAAAAACACGTAACCTTGGCACTGCAGCAGCAGAGCTGGCTTTGGTGGAAGATGCTACTCAGGACCGACCAACAACTTGAAAACATTGGTGTACCAGGACCTGTGCAGCCAGTCCGGAGACAATAGGATTACTGTTGCCCATTGATCCTTGATCCGCTAGAGCACCCGAGGCAACATTGGAATCAGGAGAAACAGATATGCCAGATGTAAGTCCCAGGGAACCATAAGGGGATCCACCGCAAAAGCCATTGGGTCACTGGACCTTGCACAAAACTGTGGAACCTTAAAGTTGTGGTGAGAAGCCATGATGTCTACCTCCGGAAGACCACACTTTCGAACAAACTGTTGGAAGACCTCCTGAGTGACCACATCACCTGGAGAAATGTGGTTCTGCTTAGGAAATCCACCTCCAAAATTTTCCACTCCAGTATGAATACCGCCAAGAGTGATCGAACAAAAGCCTTTACCAAGGAAAAAATTTGGGCTGCCTCACAATTGCCTCCACGATCATGGTACCACCCTGATGATTTACATATGCCAACACTGTGACATTGTCTGACTAAATGCGTACCGGGCTGCCAGGACAGATTGGGCTCCCAAGAGAGACCGTAAAATGGCTAGGAACTTGAGCGCATTGATTGGAAGAGCTGCCTCCGACCGTGACCAAAGGCCTTGTAGATTTACTTTCACGGCACAAAAGAGGAGACTCATCTATGGCTACAATGATACAATACAGAGTGACCAAGGATCGTCCCTGGATCAGATGATCAGAAACCAGCCACCAATGGAGAGAATGACTAGTGCTGGCGGACAGAAAAAGAAGCTTAGATGAGAGTGACTCTGTGCAACCCATCCAATTCTGGACAATCTTCCATTGGAATTCCCATGAGTGGAACCAGGCATACTGAATGGTCTTGACAATAGAGAGCCTTGTGCCCAATAACTTAATGCACAGCAAGATTGATGGATGAGGCATCAACAGTACTGTTGTGACCAAGTTCTGGAGGGTCTGAGCATTGGACTCTGGCATGAATACTTGGCTGTAGAGAAGTGTCGAAGACCACACCAAGGAACAGTAGACAATGAGAAGGTATCAGATGAGACTTCTCGAAAATAGGATTTTGGTACTTACCAGGTAAATCCTTTTCTTTGAATCCATAGGGGGCACTGGAGTACTCTTGGGATATGGACGGCCTCCATAGGAACAGGGCACTGAATATTTAAATTTAGAACACTCCACCCCTCCATATCCCAGAGTACCTCAGTGTTTATTACTGAGCCGAACAGGAGCTATAGAGAGGTTGACAATGGAGTATTACATATAACATAACGGACAACAATGAAGTTGACACATAACGTTACTGACAACTAAACAGTTGACACCATAACCAGCACTTGATAATTTGAACCAGTTGGTGAGAGTGTGTTACCATAAGATCCCCTGAACTTACCACAAACCAGGTAAAACTGCTCTGGGTGGGCGTCCAGTGCCCCCTATGGATCCAAAGAAAAGGATTTACCTGGTAAGTACCAAAATCCTATTTTCTTTTTCATCCACTACGGGTCACTGGAGTACTCTTGGGACGTACCAAAGCTTCCCCCGTGGGCGGGAGAGCTGTTTGGCACCTGTAACACTAGGCAGCCAAAGCTAGATGCTGATGCCGCAAACGTATCAAACTTGTAAAAGCGCACAAACGTGTGCACTGAAGACCATGTAGCCGCACGGCAAAGCTGCGTCGTAGAAGCTCCACGACCAGCTGCCCATGAAGATCCCACAGAACGTGTGGAATGAGCTGTTACTGATGTAGGCGGCTGTAACCTAGCATGAAGGTAAGCCTGACGTATGGTCAGTTTTATCCATCTGGATAAGGTCTGCTTAGAAGTGGCCAACCCATCTTGGCAGCATCATAGAGAACAAACAACGTATCCGTCTTACAAACTGTAGACGTTCGGGATACATAAACGCGTAATGCGCGTACCACATCCAGAGTTCCAGAATGTGCTGTTAACACAGGAACTACTATTGGTTGATTGATGTGAAAAGATGACACTACCTTTAGTAAGAAAGCGGGATTCGTCCAAAGTTCCGCTCTGTCATCATGAAACACCAAATACGGTGGCTTGCATGACAAATCTGAAACACGCCTTGCCGAAGCTAAGGCTAGAAGAAAAATTGTTTTCCAAGTGAGAAACTTTATATCCACTTGCTGTAAGGGATTAAAATATGAAGACTGTAAGAAATCTAAAACCAGATTCAAGTCCCATGGCGCTGTAGGTGGAATGAATGGAGGCTGTACTCTGAGAACACCTTGCAGAAAAGTGTGTACCGACGGCAATAGAGCCAATCGTCTTTGAAAATAAATTGACAACGCAGATACCTGCACCTTTAGTGTAGATAAACGCAGTCCTCCATCTAACCCCGTCTGTAGAAATAACAAAAACCGGGATAACTTGAAAGATGATGTCGGAAACTTCCGAGCTTCACACCAACCTATATAGGCACGCCAAATTCTGTAATAATGAGCTGCCGTAACTGGCTTCCTAGCGCGTAACATGGTTGGTATAACCGATTCTGGAATGCCCTCACTTCTTAAAAGTGCGGTCTCAAAAGCCACCCCGTCAAACGCAGCCGCGCTAAATCGGGGTAAAGGAACAGACCCTGTTGTAACAAGTCCGGATGTAGTGGGAGCGGCCAAGGATTGTCTGCGAGTAGTCCGTGGAGATCAGAGAACCAAGCTCTCCGAGGCCAATGAGGTGCCACTAGTATGACAGACTCTCTTTTGATCCGTTTTAGCACCAGAGGGAGCAGCGGAAAAGGTGGAAACAGATACACTAGGCTGTACGGCCAAGCGATTGTGAGAGCATCCACCGCCACTGCCTTTGGATCTCTCGTTCTGGACACATACTGGAGCGTTTGGTGATTGTGGCGAGACGCCATCAGGTCCACTTGAGGGTAACCCCACCTCTGAACCAACATGTGAAACACTTCTGGATTTAATGCCCATTCTCCTGGATGAAAATCCCGACAGCTGAGATAATCCGCCTCCCAGTTGTCCACTCCCGGAATGAACACTGCCGACAATATCACCTAGTGGTATTCTGCCCAATTGAGGATTCGAGCTACTTCCCGCATTGCCATGCGGCTTCTCGTTCCTCCTTGTTTGTTGATGTATGCGACTGCCGTCGCGTTGTCTGACTGCACTTGGACAGTCTGACGGCGAAGCATGTGTACTGCTTGTCGTAGTGCATTGTAAATTGCGCGGAGTTCCAGGACATTTATAGACAGCAATCTTTCGTGATCCGCCCAGAGACCCTGGAGCTGACAATTTTGAACTACAGCTCCCCAACCTCTGAGAGTCGCGTCCGTCGTTAGAATTATCCAATTCCAGCCGCCGAACAGTTTCCCTGCGGTTAAATTGTGTACCTTGAGCCACCAGAGTAGAGACAACCTTGCCCTTGGCGACAACCTCACCCTGTGGTGAATCTGCAGATGCGAGCCCGACAACTGTGCGAGCACATCCAGTTGAAATGGACGTGAGTGAAATCTTATGAACTGAAGCGCTTCGAAAGCCGCCACCATTGTTCCTAAGAGGCGAATGCACAAATGTACCGAGACTGTGCGTGGCTTGAGCACTAATTGTACCAGATGGCGAATAATCTGTACTTTCTGTTGTGGTAGGTAAATTCTTTGATTGACCGTATCGAGCATCATACCTAGGAATTGAAGGATTTGAGACGGAATTAGATGTGATTTCTTGAAGTTGACAATCCAACCGTGGTGAACCAGTACATTGTACGTTAGCAGCGCATGTTGGAGAAGCATCTGTTGAGACGGGGCTTTGATGAGCAGATCGTCCAAGTACGGAACTATTGTCACTCCCAGGGATCTGAGATGAGCTATCATCACAGACATCACTTTGGTGAATACCCGAGGCGCTGACGAAAGGCCAAACGGTAGAGCCTGAAACTGGTAATGGTTCTGGCGTATTGCAAACCGCAAGAACCTCTGATGAGGTTGCCAAATCGGAATGTGTAAGTACGCATCCTTGAGATCTAGCGCAATCATGAATTCCTTTGGCTCTAAACCTGCAATTACTGAGCGCAGAGATTCCATCTTGAATCTGTAGTAAGTTACGTACCGATCGAGACCCTTTAAGTTCAATATTGGCCTGACTGAGCCATCCGGCTTCGGTACCACAAACAGACTGGAATAATAACCCTGACCCTGTTGGTGTACAGGGACCGGAATCAAAACTGCTGAATCCAGTAGGGACTGAATGGCAATTTGCAGAACCGCCCTCTTGTCGTCCGAGAGAGGTAGGCCTGTCTTGAAAAACCGCAGTGGCGGAAGACAGTCGAACTCTATTTTGTAACCTCTTAACACTAAATTGCGGATCCATCCATCCGCGGATGTCTGGAACCACGCCAAATGGAACGTCTGAAGGCGTGCTCCCACTATCGGAGAACCGAGATGGGCTGGTAGCCCGTCATGCCACTGGCTTGTCGGTGACCTTAGCGTCCTGACGACTTGTGTTGGTTTGTTGGAAACCACGTCCTCGACCCCGTCTACCAGGCGTGGCTGTTCCTCTGCCACGTCCGCGAAAGGACTGAGGTCTAAAGGATTTGAACGCAGGTCCAGAGTATCTCCGTCTTGGTACCGGTGGAGGCAATGGTAAGAAAACAGACTTTCCTCCCGTGGCCTCAGATATCCATTTGTCCAATTCAGGACCAAACAACTTCTCGCCACCGTAAGGTAACGCCTCTATACTTCTTTTGACCTCTGCCTCCGCTTGCCAAGAACGCAGCCAGACAGCTCGTCGTACTGTAACCAGTGACGATGAAATGCGAGAAGTGAGCTGACAGACGTCAGTAGAAGCTGTACAGAGATACTCCGCAGCCTCACACATTTGATCAGTGAGAAGTATAAGGTGTTCGTCATGTAGGGCAGACTTGAGTTCTGTTATCCATACTATGAGCGCCATAGTGACCCAGATGCCAACCAAGCCAGGTCTCAGCAGCACTCCTGCTGCTATATACATGGACTTTAGCATAGTTTCTATTTTGCGATCTGAAGGGTCTTTAAGCGTAGTAGCAGTTGGCACTGGTATGGTTAATTTATTTGTAAGTTTCGACACTGACGAATCAACCGTTGCTGGATTCTCCCATGAACATGTCACAGAGTCTGGAAACGGGTAACTAGACTTAAATCTGCGAGGTATAGAAAACCGTTTATCTGCATTCTGTCGTGTTTCTACTAACATCTTATTAAGAGACTCCGAAACAGGAAAACACATTGGAGTTCTCTGTCGTTTAGTAAATACGACTTCATCATTTGTCAGAGGCTCCTCAGTTTCTGTAAACTTCAGAGACTGACGCACCGCTCTGATGAGATTATCAATGCCTGAGCTGTTAAAATCCTCACTATCTGACTCCACTTCGCCCTCCTCACCCTCATCTTGTGCCGTGAGGTCTGGCATGGAATCGTCAGAATGCAACATAGCAGAAACTGGTAAATCATAAGACATATGAAATTTATCCCGTCTACCCAAATTGGATTTGGACCTTTCGCAAGGCTGAGACGCCTCCGGTAGTTCTGGCGGTCTCACCCTAGACTCAGATCTTGCCGCTTCCCGCTCTTGTCGAGCGGCGGTCAATTCTAATTGCAACCCAGCCAGTACATTGGCTAGCATTTCCCATGGAGGGTCTGGGGAGGAAACTGGCTTTAAAACCGGAGCAGAAATTGTATTCGTAACTGAATCCACAAAACATACTGTACATGTGGTAGATCCATCCGGTAACACACTGCTACAGACCTTGCAGTGATGCTTTTTAATTTTTGCTGGTGCCTTACTCATTATGGAGACAGACAATACAATACACAAAAAACAGACAATTGCACGACTCAGTAAAATAGTACTAAGGTGTCTCTCTATATATATATATATATATATATATATATCTGGCCAAGTGCAGTACACGTGGCCAGTACTATGAAATGTGATCCCAAATTCCCACTAACACCCCTGCGCCTCCGGTGGAGTAGAGATGTACTACTGGAACGTTCTGGAATCACAACAGGAAGACGCAGGAAGCATGGTTAAAATGGCTGCCATGCTTAAACTTATAGTCACAGTACAGGTTATAATCTTTTAAACTGATATATAACTGAAAATCCTGTGTAAATCATCCCTGCAGCCTAGCATACTGCTGTTGCTGCTGCTTGTCCCCCCTCGTGCCGCTGATTGTACCCCCTCGTGCAGCTGCTTGCAGCCTGTAATGCCCCCCCCCCCTCCCCTGTATGCTCCGTTGCGGAGGCAGTATGCGGGGCGGGCAGCGTTAGTGTGGGGCGGCCAGCGGGAGCCGGGAAGCGGGACGCGCTGGAAACAGACAGCGGGAGGTGGGGAGCGCGGTCCTTTGAAGCGCTCTGAGCAGCGGCGGCGGCCGGAGCAGCGGCGGCGGGCGGGCTGTATAGTGATCCAAGCGGCCAGTATGGTGCGCCAGCGTAGCTATTAAAGAAAACATTGTCCCCACACAGCGGGACAGCAGCGTGAGCTGACCGCCCTGACCAACATACCTGGACTCCTGTGGTGAGGCTCCAACGGGGCTTCTCTGTAAGCACCGGCCAGCCTTTCTGCAGGATGTCTGTCTGGCTGTGAGGGTGCTCTTTTATTGAGGACCGACACGCCAAAACTGCTTGTAGCAGTTTGCACTATCCCTGACCCTGGCCTTTTGGAAGGGGGAAAGGGATGTGTATGAAAAAAGAAAAAATATTAACAAAAAAAAATAATTGTGGACTAAGCCACAGAACCTGTTGCTACTTGAGCACAGAAAAAACACTGAGGTACTCTGGGATATGGAGGGGTGGAGTGTTCTAAATTTAAATATTCAGTGCCCTGTTCCTATGGAGGCCGTCCATATCCCAAGAGTACTCCAGTGACCCCTAGTGGATGAAAAAGAAATTAAGGATCCAGCCGTGATCCTGAAGTACCTGTACAGTACAATCCAGGTGCACATATGCAACTGTGAAGCTGAATAGGTCTTCACGAGCAGATCGTCCAAACAAGGTATAACTGCAATGCTTTAATTTCGCACCAGGCTCGCCATCACCGCCATGATCTTGGAGATAAAGCACAGGGCCATAGCTGTACAAAATGGCAAGGCCTGGAACGGATAGTGAGCCAATCTGAGTGTAAACTGGAGGAAAGAGTGATAAAAATTAAGATAATTTTTCTGCGCACTCCAGGAGCTGCAGCCTGCGACTGTGTAACTGGTGTGTCACCACACACACCGAATGAAAACTCCAAATAAACCAAAATGAACACAACCACAAACAGCACTCACTGTGAACAGAATTAAAAGTCACCATACATGATCAGGACCAATGTTCATACAATGTGAAGCAGTACTTGGATATATAAACCACTTTGACTGATGTAGTGATAACGGACTCCTCGTGATGACTCGAAGTCCTGATCCCACGTGGTTCAACCTCCCAATTCAGGAAAGGAATTAGAGAAACAGGAGCACAAATATTGTAGTGAAGTCTGAAAATAATAATTTTCCCTTATTCCGCCCCCGTGGTGAACCCGAATGGGTGTGTCCGTCACCCTATTATCTTTATGATACGGAGGATGCGTGCCCTACTCACAACTGAGAGGGGTCGATCTTTCCAAAAAAGGTTTCTTTTCTCAAATTCCGCTTCAGACAGGTGTTAATATCTCTTACAGGGCCACCACAGTGATGTGTGTCTGAGGTTGTGGTTCTAGAGCATACCCAACTTACTGCTAGTAGGGCTGTTTACATCCCATAAAGGTATCTTTACATCAATACTGAGAAAGTTGACAGATATTGGGCGTACCCAACTTACTACTTTCATGTGATGTCTTTCACATAAAGGTATCTTTTCACCGTCAATCTTCCTCTTTTTTATCTTCTCTCCTCACTTAAAATCCCAAAAGTTTTTATTTTTTGGGGGTAATGTGTTTATCAAGAGAGGGAAAAAGGAAGAAAGGGACGTCTGAATAACCAAAGTACTCCTCCAGAGCTTTTATTAAAAAAACACAACAAAATAAATATTAAAAAAAATATAAAAAATATACTAAAAAGCTATGTGTACTCTTAATCATGAATTTAGCACTGATGTAATAAAAAAATCCGTAACTTGTTGGGATTAGTTGTCCAGACTGTCCCCCTCAAGGTCGTAATCCCGGGTGCAAATTCAGAGGTCATGTACTTCCCAAAGCTTCCACAGCACTCTCCACCAACGAGTTTTAACAATTACGTCTTCCTCAGGGTGACCTGCCTGATGGACCGAAGTGACTCCATACGGAACCTGGGAAACAGGTTCAGCTTCTGAAAGTTGAGGATGGGATGGAAGGAACTGTCGGGCTTTGCACCAAGAAGAGATTTGAGTAAAAGCATGTTCCGTCCTAGAGAGGAGGGACTGGGATAATCACTCCTGCTCTCAGGAGGATACTGATGAAAGACTGGGGGGCGGTAGCCTTGCAGACGTCGACTGGCAGACTGGTTGAAAAAAAAAACCTGTACTTGTGGACGCTGCTGAAAGTATACTCTGGATACAATACTTGACACCCAGGAGTCGAACGTAGTCTCCAGGGGATCAGTACTAAATCCCGCTGGACGGGATCCCGGCGGTCGAAATACCGACGCCGGAATCCCGACCACACAATCCCGACAGGGGTGGCGAGCGGAACGCGGCCCCTTATGGGCTCGCTTCGCTCGCTACGTTCGGCACACTATTATATTCTCCCTCTATGGGTGTCATGGACACCCACGGAGGGAGAATATGTCGGGATTGTGCTGGTCGGGATTCCGGCGTCGGTATTTCGACCGCCGGGATCCCGTCCATCGGTATCTTGACCGTTTTCCGTCTCCAGCCAGACACCGACGAACTGCAGAAGCCGCCCTCCCAACTTGGAAGAGACCAGGTGGGGACTCGGACCGTCATGCAGAAGGTTTGTCGGTGGCAACCAGACCAAGTCTGTCAGCTCTTGGAATTGGTGTTCTTGGTCGAGAAGCCCTGAATTCTTGTGGAGGCTCGTCTTCTCGCTTTGCCCTGTGGTCGAAAGGAACGAAAGGAAGGCTGCTTGGCTTTTGGTGCCACAGAGGAGAGAAAAAAACATCTTAAAGGCTGCAACTGTAGCCACAATTTTATCCAATTCAGGACCGAAGAGAACATTTCTGGAAAAGGGAAGGACTCAAGGGCCTTCTTAGAATCATTATTGGCTCGCCAAGAGCAAAGCCATAAGGCTTGCCTAGCTGCCACGGAGGTAGCCCAGATCTTAGAGGCACAGGTGCCGGCATCAAGAGCCACCTCGTCCAAATACATGCTAGCCTCCCTGATGTTATCCACGATGGATAGCAAGTCTGAACGACGAGCCCCTGACCGAAGATGTTCGTCTAAGGAGTCTACCCAGCAGCCAATGGCTTTGGACACCCAAACCGAAGCAAAGGCTGGACAAATAGCTGCAACAGCGATGGTGAAAACTGACTTGAGGAATTGCTACAGTTTTTGGTCAGTGGGATCCTTGAACGACATCACTAGGGAGGGTGGTTGATTTTACCAACCGAGCAATATGAGCGTCCACTGGTGGAGTCATCTCCCACTTCTCCCTGTCCCCATCAAAATAGCGGGTAGAATGAGGTGATGCATCTGGATACCAAGAAGTTTTTGCTAGTGTGCAACCAAGCTTCCTGAAAGAGGTCGCCAAGTTAAGAAGAAGGTGGAAAAATCGATGGATCCTTCTTCTCCCTTTTAATCAGGGTCACCTCTGAAGTAGACTGCGAATCAGCATCTTTAATCTGTAAGAACGATCTAACTGCCTCAATCAGGTTCTCCACTCTGACCTGGGTCATGAGGTCCTCCGGTCCAGATGATGTATTGATGTCTGGGACTAAGCATCCTCCTCTGCGGAATCCTCTGACTGGGAGTCATCTGTCTCCCGTCTAGGGTTCTTGCACATGGCTGTAGAACCTAGGGCCTGTTGTAGAGAACTTGAATGTACGGACTAGGATAGGCCCTGTACCCAAGCTGTTCTAAAAGAGATTGCTATGGGTCAGATTGCTGTGGGGTGCCCTGAATAGGGAGCTGTAGCTGACCTTCAGGCACGCTGACAAGTGGCACATGAAGTCTAGAAGCCGCTAGCTGAGAAGCCAGCTCCTGCATGGCCAGGGACTGGGATACCACCCAGTATGGATCCTGTGGGGCCAACACCACCGAGCGACACCACCTGGGGCATATGCAGAGCAACGATCACAGAGGCCCATGTGATCCTGTGCTAAACAGGAAAACGTTTCCCTGCAGGCTAAACACATGTAGGCATGCAGCCCAGGAACAGTCCTTTCCTTTTGGGATACCTTGAAAGATACTTTTGAGGCCATTTGAATATCTGCTCAGACAGCATCAATACACACAACTGTAGTAAAAGAACTGTGTGGTTTATAAGGGCATGAGCACTGCACTAAAATACTATGAATAAAAGAATAAGTGGTCCAGGTACTGTAGCTGTGAGCCAAACACAGCACCAACTACTGTTAAAAGAAACAGCAGGCACACAGAACTATAACAAAGGCTATACTATACTATACTATACTATACTATAAAGCAATAGAGTGTAAAACCTAGAGACCAATAATAAGAATTTACTTACCGATAATTCTATTTCTCGTAGTCCGTAGTGGATGCTGGGGACTCCGTAAGGACCATGGGGAATAGCGGCTCCGCAGGAGACAGGGCACAAAAGTAAAAGCTTTAGGATCAGGTGGTGTGCACTGGCTCCTCCCCCTATGACCCTCCTCCAAGCCTCAGTTAGGATACTGTGCCCGGACGAGCGTACACAATAAGGAAGGATTTTGAATCCCGGGTAAGACTCATACCAGCCACACCAATCACACTGTACAACCTGTGATCTGAACCCAGTTAACAGCATGATAACAGCGGAGCCTCTGAAAAGATGGCTCACAACAATAATAACCCGATTTTTGTAACAATAACTATGTACAAGTATTGCAGACAATCCGCACTTGGGATGGGCGCCCAGCATCCACTACGGACTACGAGAAATAGAATTATCGGTAAGTAAATTCTTATTTTCTCTGACGTCCTAAGTGGATGCTGGGGACTCCATAAGGACCATGGGGATTATACCAAAGCTCCCAAACGGGCGGGAGAGTGCGGATGACTCTGCAGCACCGAATGAGAGAACTCCAGGTCCTCCTCAGCCAGGGTATCAAATTTGTAGAATTTTGCAAACGTGTTTGCCCCTGACCAAGTAGCAGCTCGGCAAAGTTGTAAAGCCGAGACCCCTCGGGCAGCCACCCAAGATGAGCCCACCTTTCTTGTGGAATAGGCATTTACATATTTTGGCTGTGGCAGGCCTGCCACAGAATGTGCAAGCTGAATTGTACTACACATCCAACTAGCAATCGTCTGCTTAGAAGCAAGAGCACCCAGTTTGTTGGGTGCATACAGGATAACAGCAAGTCAGTTTTCCTGACTCCAGCCGTCCTGGAAACCTATATTTTCAGGGCCCTGACAACATCTAGCAACTTGGAGTCCTCCAAGTCCCTAGTAGCCGCAGGTACCACAATAAGCTGGTTCAGTTGAAACGCTGACACCACCTTAGGGAGAAACTGGGGACGAGTCCGCAGCTCTGCCCTGTCCGAATGGACAATCAGATATGGGCTTTTGTGAGACAAAGCCGCCAATTCTGACACTCGCCTGGCCGAGGCCAGGGCCAACAGCATGGTCACTTTCCATGTGAGATATTTCAAATCCACAGATTTGAGCGGTTTAAACCAATGTGATTTGAGGAATCCCAGAACTACGTTGAGATCCCACAGTGCCACTGGAGGCACAAAAGGGGGTTGTATATGCAGTACTCCCTTGACAAACTTCTGGACTTCAGGAACTGAAGCCAATTCTTTCTGGAAGAAAATCGACAGGGCCGAAATTTGAACCTTAATGGACCCCAATTTGAGGCCCATAGACACTCCTGTTTGTAGGAAATGCAGGAATCGACCGAGTTAAAATTCCTCCGTGGGGGCCTTCTTGGCCTCACACCATGCAACATATTTTCGCCAAATGCGGTGATAATGTTGTGCGGTCACCTCCTTCCTGGCTCTGACCAGGGTAGGGATGACCTCTTCCGGAATGCCTTTTTCCCTTAGGATCCGGCGTTCAACCGCCATGCCGTCAAACGCAGCCGCGGTAAGTCTTGGAACAGACATGATCCTTGCTGAAGCAAGTCCCTTCTTAGTATCTCTTGAAGTTCCGGGTACCAAGTCCTTCTTGGCCAATCCGGAGCCACGAGTATAGTTCTTACTCCTCTCCGTCTTATAATTCTCAGTACCTTGGGTATGAGAGGCAGAGGAGGGAACACATACACCGACTGGTACACCCACGGTGTTACCAGAGCGTCCCAGCTATTGCCTGAGGGTCTCTTGACCTGGCGCAATACCTGTCCAGTTTTTTGTTCAGACGGGACGCCATCATGTCCACCTTTGGTCTTTCCCAACGGTTCACAATCATGTGGAAGACTTCCAGATGAAGTCCCCACTCTCCCGGGTGGAGGTCGTGCCTGCTGAGGAAGTCTGCTTCCCAGTTGTCCACTCCCGGAATGAACACCGCTGACAGTGTTATCACATGATTTTTCGCCCCGCGAAGAATCCTTACTGCCATTTCCCTCCTGCTTCTTGTGCCGCCCTGTCTGTTTACGTGGGCGACTGCCGTGATGTTGTCCGACTGGATCAGCACCGGTTGACTTTGAAGCAGAGGTCTTCCTAGGCTCAGAGCATTGTAAATTGCCCTTAGCTCCAGTATATTTATGTGGAGAGAAGTCTCCAGACTTGACCACACTCCTTGGAAATTTCTTCCCTGTGTGACTGCTCCCCAGCCTCTCAGGCTGGCATCCGTGGTCACCAGGACCCAGTCCTGAATGCCGAATCTGCTGCCCTCTAGTAGATGAGCACTCTGCAGCCACCACAGAAGAGACACCCTTGTCCTTGGAGACAGGATTATCCGCTGATGCATCTGAAGATGCGATCCGGACCATTCGTCCAGCAGATCCCACTGAAAAATTCTTGCGTGAAATCTGCCGAATGGAATCGCTTTGTAAGAAGCCACCATTTTTCCCAGGACTCTTGTGCATTGATGCACTGACACTTGGCCTGGTTTTAGGAGGTTTCTGACTAGCTCGGATAACTCCCTGGCTTTCTCCTCCGGGAGAAACACCTTTTTCTGGACTGTGTCCAGAATCATCCCTAGGAACAGCAGACGTGTCGTCGGAATCAGCTGCGATTTTGGAATATTAAGAATCCACCCGTGCTGTCGTAGAACTACTTGAGATAGTGCTACTCTGACCTCCAACTGTTCTCTGGACCTTGCCCTTATCAGGAGATCGTCCAAGTAAGGGATAATTAAGACGCCTTTTCTTTGAAGAAGAATCATCATTTCGGCCATTACCTTGGTAAAGACCCGGGGTGCCGTGGACAATCCAAACGGCAGCGTCTGAAACTGATAGTGACAGTTCTGTACCACGAACCTGAGGTACCCCTGGTGAGAAGGGCAAATTGGGACATGGAGGTAAGCATCCTTGATGTCCAGGGACACCATATAGTCCCCTTCTTCCTGGTTCGCTATCACTGCTCTGAGTGACTCCATCTTGATTTGAACCTTTGTATGTAAGTGTTCAAAGATTTCAGATTTAGAATAGGTCTCACAGAGCCGTCTGGCTTCAGTACCACAAATAGTGTGGAATAATACCCCTTTCCTTGTCGTAGGAGGGGTACTTTGATTATCACCTGCTGGGAATACAGCTTGTGAATTGTTTTCAATACTGCCTCCCTGTCGGAGGGAGACGTTGGTAAAGCAGACTTCAGGAACCTGCGAGGGGGAGACGTCTCGAATTTCCAATCTGTACCCCTGGGATACTACTTGTAGGATCCAGGGGTCCACTTGCGAGTGAGCCCACTGCGTGCTGAAACTCTTGAGACGACCCCCCACCGCACCTGAGTCCGCTTGTACGGCCCCAGCGTCATGCTGAGGACTTGGCAGAAGCGGTGGAGGGCTTCTGTTCCTGGGAAGGGGCTGCCTGCTGCAGTCTTCTTCCCTTTCCTCTACCCCTGGGCAGATATGACTGGCCTTTTGCCCGCTTGCCCTTATGGGGACGAAAGGACTGAGGCTGAAAAGACAGTGTCTTTTTCTGCTGAGATGTGACTTGGGGTAAAAAAGGTGAATTTTCCAGCTGTTGCCGTGGCCACCAGGTCCGATGGACCGACCCCAAATAACTCCTCCCCTTTATACGGCAATACTTCCATATGCCGTTTGGAATCTGCATCACCTGACCACTGTCGTGTCCATAAACATCTTCTGGCAGACATGGACATCGCACTTACTCTTGATGCCAGAGTGCAAATATCCCTCTGTGCATCTCGCATATATAGAAATGCATCCTTTAAATGCTCTATAGTCAATAAAATACTGTCCCTATCAAGGGTATCAATATTTTCAGTCAGGGAATCCGACCAAGCCACCCCAGCGCTGCACATCCAGGCTGAGGCGATCGCTGGTCGCAGTATAACACCAGTATGTGTGTATATACTTTTTTGGATATTTTCCAGCCTCCTATCAGCTGGCTCCTTGAGGGCGGCCGTATCTGGAGACGGTAACGCCACTTGTTTTGATAAGCGTGTGAGCGCCTTATCCACCCCTAGGGGGTGTTTCCCAACGCGCCCTAACTTCTGGAGGGAAAGGGTATAACGCCAATAATTTTCTATCGGGGGAAACCCACGCATCATCACACACTTCATTTAATTTATCTGATTCAGGAAAAACTACAGGTAGTTTTTTCACACCCCACATAATACCCTTTTTTGTGGTACTTGTAGTATCAGAAATATGTAACACCTCCTTCATTGCCCTTAACATGTAACGTGTGGCCCTAATGGAAAATACGTTTGTTTCTTCACCGTCGACACTGGAGTCAGTGTCCGTGTCTGTGTCGACCGACTGAGGTAATGAGCGTTTTAAAGCCCCTGACGGTGTTTGAGACGCCTGGACAGGTACTAATTGGTTTGCCGGCCGTCTCATGTCGTCAACCGACCTTGCAGCGTGTTGACATTATCACGTAATTCCCTAAATAAGCCATCCATTCCGGTGTCGACTCCCTAGAGAGTGACATCACCATTACAGGCAATTGCTCCGCCTCCTCACCAACATCGTCCTCATACATGTCGACACACACGTACCGACACACAGCACACACACAGGGAATGCTCTGATAGAGGACAGGACCCCACTAGCCCTTTGGGGAGACAGAGGGAGAGTTTGCCAGCACACACCAAAACGCTATAATTATACAGGGACAACCTTATATAAGTGTTTTCCCTTATAGCATCTTAATATATAATAATATCGCCACATAAAATGCCCCCCCTCTCTGTTTTAACCCTGTTTCTGTAGTGCAGTGCAGGGGAGAGCCTGGGAGCCTTCCTAGCAGCAGAGCTGTGTAGGAAAATGGCGCTGTGTGCTGAGGAGAATAGGCCCCGCCCCCTTTTCGGCGGGCTTCTTCTCCCGTTTTTCTGACAACCTGGCAGGGGTTAAATACATCCATATAGCCCCAGAGGCTATATGTGATGTATTTTTAGCCAGAATAGGTACTTTCATTGCTGCCCAGGGCGCTCCCCCCAGCGCCCTGCACCCTCAGTGACCGTTGGTGTGAAGTGTGCTGAGAGCAATGGCGCACAGCTGCAGTGCTGTGCGCTACCTCATGAAGACTGAGAAGTCTTCAGCCGCCGGTTTCTGGACCTCTTCTCTCTTCGGCATCTGCAAGGGGGTCGGCGGCGCGGCTCCGGTGACCCATCCAGGCTGTACCTGTGATCGTCCCTCTGGAGCTAGTGTCCAGTAGCCTAAGAAGCCAATCCATCCTGCACGCAGGTGAGTTCACTTCTTCTCCCCTAAGTCCCTCGTTGCAGTGAGCCTGTTGCCAGCAGGACTCCCTGAAAATAAAAAACCTAACAAAACTTTTACTCTAAGCAGCTCTTTAGGAGAGCCACCTAGATTGCACCCTTCTCGGCCGGGCACAAAAACCTAACTGAGGCTTGGAGGAGGGTCATAGGGGGAGGAGCCAGTGCACACCACCTGATCCTAAAGCTTTTACTTTTGTGCCCTGTCTCCTGCGGAGCCGCTATTCCCCATGGTCCTTACGGAGTCCCCAGCATCCACTTAGGACGTCAGAGAAAAATGTAAGATACTCTTAACACAATAAGATCAGTAAAACTAAGCAGTTAAACTAACAATACCAGCAACAGTCGGTAAGAAAAAAGTGACCAAAGTGGGAGGAGAGAGGAGCGGGGAACCCAGGTCAGGATTAAGCCACGGGAGTGGGGGTGGAGCTACAGGGAAAGAACCACACCCGCTTGGAACCCCAGGGACCTGCACAGAAAGATCCCTGTCTGCAGCCTTTAAAGTATGTCCCTGATGTTCTATCAGTGGCTCAGAGAGAACTAAGCAATGCTGCCAGGGCCACCGGTCCAGTGTGCCCCAGCCTTGATGACAGAGAAAGAGCCAGCTAGCGAGATAGTATAAAGAAGATAGTGACTACAGGAGAGAGAGACCAAAAAATAAGAATTTACTTACCGATAATTCTATTTCTCGTAGTCCGTAGTGGATGCTGGGGACTCCGTCAGGACCATGGGGTTTAGCGGCTCCGCAGGAGACAGGGCACAATAATAAAAGCTTTAGGATCAGGTGGTGTGCACTGGCTCCTCCCCCTATGACCCTCCTCCAAGCCTCAGTTAGGATACTGTGCCCGGACGAGCGTGCATAATAAGGAAGGATATTGAATCCCGGGTAAGACTCATACCAGCCACACCAATCACACCGTACAACCTGTGATCTGAACCCAGTTAACAGTATGATAACAACGAAGGAGCCTCTGAAAAGATGGCTCACAACAAGAATAACCCGATTTTTGTAACAATAACTATGTACAAGTATTGCAGACAATCCGCACTTGGGATGGGCGCCCAGCATCCACTACGGACTACGAGAAATAGAATTATCGGTAAGTAAATTCTTATTTTCTCTAACGTCCTAAGTGGATGCTGGGGACTCCGTCAGGACCATGGGGATTATACCAAAGCTCCCAAACGGGCGGGAGAGTGCGGATGACTCTGCAGCACCGAATGAGAGAACTCCAGGTCCTCCTCAGTCAGGGTGTGCCCCTGACCAAGTAGCAGCTCGGCAAAGTTGTAAAGCCGAGACCCCTCGGGCAGCCGCCCAAGATGAGCCCACTTCCTTGTGGAATGGGCTTTTACTGATTTTGGCTGTGGCAAGCCTGCCACAGAATGTGCAAGCTGAATTGTACTACAAATCCAGCGAGCAATCGTCTGCTTAGAAGCAGGAACACCCATCTTGTTGGGTGCATACAGGCTAAACAGCGAGTCAGATTTTCTGACTCCAGTCGTCCTGGAAACATATATTTTCAGGGCCCTGACAACGTCAAGTAACTTGGAGTCCTCCAAGTCCCTAGTAGCCGCAGGTACCACAATAGGTTGGTTCATGTGAAAAACAGAAAACACCTTAAGGAGAAATTGAGGACGAGTCCTCAATTCTGCCCTGTCAGAATGAAAAGTTAAGTAAGGGCTTTTATATGATAAAGCCGCCCATTCTGACACACGCCTGGCTGAAGCCAGGGCTAATAGAATCTTCACCTTCCATGTGAAATATTTTAATTCCACAGTGGTGAGTGGATCAAACCAATGTGACTTTAGGAAACTCAAAACAACATTGAGATCCCAAGGTGCCACTGGGGGCACAAAAGGAGGCTGTATATGCAGTACCCCTTTTACAAACGTCTGAACTTCAGGCACTGAAGCCAGTTCTTTCTGGAAGAAATTCGACAGGGTCGAAATTTGAACCTTAATGGACCCTAATTTTAGGCCCATAGACAGTCCTGTTTTCAGGAAATGTAGGAACGACCCAGTTGGAATTCCTCTGTAGGGACCTTCTTGGCCTCACACCACGCAACATATTTTCGCCAAATGCGGTGAAAATGTTTTGCGGTTACATCCTTTCTGGCTTCGACCAGGGTAGGGATGACTTCATCTGGAATGCCCTTTCAGGATCCGGCGTTCAACTGCCATGCCGTCAAACGCAGCCGCGGTAAGTCTTGGAACAGACAAGGCCCCTGCTGGAGCAGGTCCTTTCTTAAAGGTAGAGGCCACGGTTCTTCCGTGAGCATCTCTTGAAGTTCCGGGTACCAAGTCCTTCTTGACCCATCCGAAACCACGAGTATCGTTCTTACTCATCTCCTTCTTATGATTCTCAGTACTTTTGGTATGAGATGCATAGGAGGGAACACATACCCTGACTGGTACACCCACAGTGTTACCAGAGCGTCCACCACTATTGCCTGAGGGTCCCTTGACCTGGCGCAATATTTGTCTAGTTTTTTGTTCAGGCGGGACGCCAACATGTCCACCTTTGGTTTTTCCCAACGGTTTACAATCATGTGGAAGACTTCCCGCTGAAGTCCCCACTCTCCCGGGTGGAGGTTATGCCTGCTGAGGAAATCTGCTTCCCAGTTTTCCACTCCCGGAATTAACACTGCTGAGAGTGTTATCACATGATTTTTCGCCCAGCGAAGAATCCTTGCAGTTTCTGCCATTTCCCTCCTGCTTCATGTGCCGCCCTGTCTGTTTACGTGGGCGACTGCCGTGATGTTGTCCCACTGGATCAATACCGGCTGACCTTGAAGCAGAGGTCTTGCTAAGCTTAGAGCCTTGTAAATTGCCCTTAGCTCCAGTATATTTATGTGGAGAGAAGTCTCCAGACTTGATCACACTCCCTGGAAATTTTTTCCTTGTGTGACTGCTCCCCAGCCACTCAGGCTGGCATCCGTGGTCACCAGGACCCAGTCCTGAATGTCGAATCTGCGGCCCTTTCATAGATGAGCACTCTGCAGCCACCGCAGAAGAAAACACCCTTGTCCTTGGAGACAGGGTTATCCGCTGATGCATCTGAAGATGCGATCCGGACCATTTTCCCAGCAGATTCCACTGAAAAGTTCTTGCGTGAAATCTACCGAATGGGATCGCTTTGTACGAAACCACCATTTTTCACAGGACCCTTGTGCAATGATGCACTGATACTTTTCCTGGTTTTAGGAGGTTCCTGACTAGCTCGGATAACTCCCTGGCCTTCTTCTCCGGGAGAAAACATCCTTTTCTGGACTGTGTCCAGAATCATTCCTAGGAACATTAGACGTGTCGTCGGAAAAAGCTGCGATTTTGGAATATTTAGAATCCACTCGTGCTGTCGTAGAACTACTTGAGATAGTGCTACTCCGACCGCCAACTGTTCTCTGGACCTTGCCCTTATCAGGAAAGCGTCCATATTTCTTTTAGGAAGAATCATCATTTCGGCCATTACCATGGTAAAGACCCGGGGTGCCGTGGACAATCCAAACGGCAGCGTCTGAACTGATAGTGACAGTTCTGTACCACGATCCTGAGATACCCTTGGTGAGAAGGGCAAAATTTGGACATGTAGGTAAGCGTCCCTGATATCCAGTGACACCATATCGTCCTGGTTCGCTATCACTGCTCTGAGTGACTCCATCTTGATTTGAACCCTTGTATGTAATTGTTCAAATCTTTTAGATCTCACCGAGCCGTTTGGCTTCAGTACCACAATATAGTGTGGAATAATACCCCTTCCCTTGTTGTAGGAGGGGTACTTTGATTATCACCTGCTGGGAATACAGCCTGTGAATTTTTTTCCCAATACTGCCTCCCTGTCGGAGGGAGACGTTGGTAAAGCAGACTACAGGAACTTGTGAGGGGAAGACGTCTCGAATTTCCAATGTACACCTGGGATACTACGTGTAGGATCCAGGAGTCCACTTGCGAGTGAGCCCACTGCGTGCTGAAACTCTTGAGATGACCCCCCACCGCACCTGAGTCCGCTTGTATGGCCCCAGCGTCATGCTGCGGACTTGGCAGAAGCTGTGGAGGACTTCTGTTCCTGGGAATGGGCTGCCTGCTGCAGTCTTCTTCCCTTTCCTCTAACCCTGGGCAGATATGACTGGCCTTTTGCCCGCCTGCCTTTATGGGTACGAAAGTACTGAGACTGAAAAGACTGTGTCCTTTTTTGCTGAGATGTGACTTGGGGTAACAAAAGTGGATTTTCCAGCTGTTGCCATGGCCACCAGGTCCGATGGACCGCCCCTTTATACGGCAATACTTCCATGTGCCGTCTGGAATCTGCATCACCTGACCACTGTCATGTCTATAAACATCGTCTGGCAGATATGGACATCACATCTACTCTTGATGCCAGAATGCGCATCTCGCATATATAGAAATGCATCCTTAAAATGCTCTATAGTCAATAAAATATTGTTCCTGTCAAGGGTATCAATATTTTCAGTCAGGAAATCCGACCAAGCCCCCCCAGCGCTGCACATCCAGGCTGAGGCGATTGCTGGTCGTAGTATAACACCAGTATGTGTGTATATACTTTTTAGGATATTTTTCAGCTTCCTATCAGCTGGCTCTTTGAGGGCGGCCGTATCTGGAGACGGTAACGCCACTTGTTTTTATAAGCGTGTGAGCGCCTTATCCACTCTAAGGTGTGTTTCCCAACTCGCCCTCACTTCTGGCGGGAAAGGGTATACCTCCAATAATTTTCTATCGGAGGAAACCCACGTATCATCACACACTTTAATTTATCTGATTCAGGAAAAAACTACAAGTAGATTATTCCCACCCTACATAATACCCTTATTTGTGGTACTTGTAGTATCAGAAATATGTAACACCTCCTTCATTGCCCTTAACATGTAACGTGTGGCCCTAAAGGAAAATACGTTTGTTTCTTCACCGTCGACACTGAAGTCAGTGTCCGTGTCTGTGTCTGTGTCGACCAACTGAGGTAAATGGGCGTTTTTACAAGCCCCTGACGGTGTCTGAGACGCCTGGACAGGTACTAATTTGTTTGCCGGCCGTCTCATGTCGTCAACCGACCTTGCATCGTGTTGACATTATCACGTAATTCCTAAATAAGCCATCCATTCCGGTGTCGACTCCCTAGAGAGTGACATCACCAATACAGGCAATTTGCTCCGCCTCCTCACCAACATCGTCCTCCTACATGTCGACACACACGTACCGACACACAGCACACACACAGGGAATGCTCTAATAGAGGACAGGACCCCACTAGCCCTTTGGGGAGACAGAGGGAGAGTTTGCCAGCACACACCAAAAACGCTATAATTTATACAGGGACAACCCCTTATACAAGTGTTTTCCCTTATAGCATTTTCACATATGTAATCATATCGCCAAATAAGTGCCCCCCCTCTCTGTTTTAACCCTGTTTCTGTAGTGCAGTGCAGGGGAGAGCCTGGGAGCCTTCCTCACAGCAGAGCTGAGCAGGAAAATGGCGCCGTGTGCTGAGGAGAATAGGCCCCGCCCCCTAAAACGGCGGGCTCTTCTCCCGGAGTTTGTGAGATCTGGCAGGGGTTAAATACATCCATATAGCCTCAAGGGCTATATGTGATGTATTTTAGCCATAAAAAAGGTATAATACATTGCTGCCCAGGGCGCCCCCCCCCAGCGCCCTGCACCCTCAGTGACCGCTGGTATGAAGTGTGCTGACAACAATGGCGCACAGCTGCAGTGCTGTGCGCTACCTTATGAAGACTGAAAGTCTTCTGCCGCCTGTTTCTGGACCTCTGGACCTCTTCAACTTCGGCATCTGCAAGGGGGGTCGGCGGCACGGCTCCGGGACGAACCCCAGGGTGAGACCTGTGTTCCGACTCCCTCTGGAGCTAATGGTGTCCAGTAGCCTAAGAAGCAAATCCATCCTGCACGCAGGTGAGTTTACTTCTCTCCCCTAAGTCCCTCGTAGCAGTGAGCCTGTTGCCAGCAGGACTCACTGAAAATAAAAAACCTAACTTAAACTTTTATTCTAAGCAGCTCAGGAGAGCCACCTAGATTGCACCCTTCTCGGCCGGGCACAAAGATCTAACTGAGGCTTGGAGGAGGGTCATAGGGGGAGGAGCCAGTGCACACCACCTGATCCTAAAGCTTTTATTATTGTGCCCTGTCTCCTGCGGAGCCGCTAAACCCCATGGTCCTGACGGAGTCCCCAGCATCCACTTAGGACGTTAGAGAAAGTAGGGATACACTAAAGTTGTGAGAGACAGAGATAGCAAGAGAGACTAAAGTTTAAAGTGACTAATTGAGAGAGCCAGAGAAACAGTAAAGGAATGGCAGAGAGACAGACACACTAAAAGAAGAGACAGGTAGAGAGCTATAAAGAGTACACACTCTAGTGTAGAGAGAGAGATACCCAATAAAGGAGGTGAGAGAGAGAGAGAGATTAATGGGGAGATGTACTAAGCAGTGATAAAAGTGGAGAAGTGAGCCAGTGGAGAAGTTGCCCATGACAACCAATCAGCATTGACGTAATATATAGAATTTGCATACCATAAAAGTATACAGAGCAGCTGATTGGTTGCCATAGGCAACTTCTCCACTGGCTCACTTCTACACTTTTATCACTGCTTAGTACATGTTCCCCTAAGACACAAAAAGGGGACAGAAGGTGAGATATAAATAAGAGAAATGTACACAGCTGGTGGACTAGGACAGGGAGAGTGAGAGGATGTATAGGAAGTATGTATGTACAGCAAACGTTTCTTTCCATTTGGATACATTTAATACAATGGTAAATACAGTAAAATCCTCTCTGTAGAGATACCTCTATTACTGTATGTCATGACAACCGAGTGATACAGTGCACTCACTTTTCCAAGAAGACAGAGGACAAGCCATAGACCTGGTCCATCTTCCCTACTATAAGATCAAGCTGAGAGCGAACATTGGGGGTACTGGAGCCAGATGGAGACATATGCAGGAAATGGTCACAGCGTTCAGATACCAAAGACAATTCAGATTTTATTCTCTTCAGCTCGTCCTGCATCCTCTATGGGACAATATGAAAGGGAGAAAATCAGTGAAAATACCCAGCAAGAGCCAGGAAACTACAAGTTGAACTTTGCTGACCTCCTGCTCGGATATCCGTACAGCATTTTCAAGTACAGCGTCTCCATCACTGCCTGAAGGACTCTGCAATCTCCTCACCAGTCGCTGTTCACAGTCCTCCAGGTATAGACGTATATTTTGGAGCTCTGATAAATAGGTCTGTGCCACAGACTCATCTTTATCTTCTACAAAGATGAAGATGAAAAGCATGAATCACTACATGCACATTTCTTTCTGCAGTCAAGCATAAACACTCCAGTTACAGGATGCATGAAAGAGTGATGTGGTACCTTCGTTGGCTTTCTAAATTGCTGTACCATTTATTCTGAAGTCTGAGATGGAAACAACATATTCATTTCCATGTCAGCCCTCAGTAAACAAAACTACTGCCCAAGGAGATAATACAAGACTACCATACATTGCTAATACTGTCCAGACATGAGGGTATAAAATGTTGAATTGGTACTTTATTAAAGAATTAACATAATATTGCACTATAAAAGTAGTCTTTGATTAAACTCTGGGATCTAATCTACAGCAATATAGCCCTGAACAGATAAGAGTAGTAGTATTTGATAAGCCCATCCCACACTGATGAACTTCCTGATTCTTGGAAGCATTTATTGTTCACCCTTGAAGATCAGGGAGTATGACCAACCATTAAGATAACATAAGCACATTTAGGCGAGGGTATTCATGACTACATAATATTCTTCACTACATAGAGCACAACACTATTTTTCTTTTAACCCATCTATTAACACGAGTACAATAAATAGGTAAACCTTTCAGATCGTGTATTTAATGAATTTCAGTGCTCCTAGAACAGTAATGGTAGTATTCTTTTCTTTCTGTAATAATCTTTGCAAATTGATTTTACTGAGCAGTTTAAGTAGTAATAAAACTACCCATGAGATAATCATAGGTCAGTGTGTTACATAACACAATCCTTTAAAATGTGGAAAATAACTCCAGCATGAGTTTAGGAACTCTTCTAATGCACTCACCGGCCTCTATCAGGTCCACTAGCTTTCGGCACTGCTCTTTACAAGCCTCCACCTCTTGCTCCATGTTGAGGCGATCAGTTGGTGAGAATATTTGCGAGTCTTTGCTTTCATCTAGGAAATCATCCAGGTGTGACTGAAGACTGGAGAGGGTTTGCAGACGCTCCACCAATGGCAGAACCTTAAGCTAAGAGCAGAGATGAACTAGTTATAAAACGAGATTTATGATAAGAACTTACCGTTATTAAATTTCTTTCTGCGAGGTACACTGGGCTCCACGGGGAATGACATTGGGGTGTAGGGTAGGATCTTGATCCGAGGCACCAACAGGCTAAAAGCTTTGACTGTTCCCAGAATGCATAGCGCCGCCTCCTCTATAACCCCACCTCCAAGCTCCGTTTTTGGTAATGAGTCCAATGCAGCAGCAGGTAAAAGAGACGACAACCATTCTCACGACAGGAGAAAGTGTCAGTGGCTAATGCCATACCAACCCAAAGAAGCTAAGTGCGTCAGGGTGGGTGTCCTGTGGAGCCCAGTGTACCTCGCAGAAAGAGATTTAACAACGGTAAGTTCTTACCATAAATCTCGTTTTCTGCTGCAGGGTACACTGGGCTCCACAGGGAATGACATTGGGGATGTCCTAAAGCAGTTCCTCTTGGGAGGGGATGCACTGTAGCGGGCACAAGAACCCGGCGTCCAAAGGAAGCATCCTGGGAGGCGGAAGTATCAAAGGCATAGAACATTATGAACGTGTTCACTGAGGACTACGTAGCCGCCTTGCACAATTGTTCAATGGTCGCACCACGGCGGGCCACCCAAGAAGGTCCCGCAATCTGAGTAGAATGGGCCTTGATGGTAGCAGGAGCTGGAAGGCCAGCCTGTACATAAGCATGTGCAATCACCATTCTAATCCATCTAGCCAGGGTCTGCTTTTGAGCAGACCAGCCACATTTGTGAATACCAAACAGTACAAAGAGAGAATCAGACTTCCGAAGGGATGCAGTTCTCTTCACGTAGATATAGAGAGCCCGTACCACATCCAAAGACCGCTCTTTGGAAGACAAGCCAGGAGACGCAAAGGCCGGAACCACGATCTCCTGATTAAGGTGGAAAGAAGACACCACCTTAGGTAAGTACCCGGGACGTGTTCTAAGAACCGCCCGGTCACTGTGAAATATCAGATATGGGGACCTACAAGACAAGGCACCCAGATCCGACACCCGTCTAGTAGAGGCAATAGCCAGCAGGAACAATACCTTAAGGGAAAGCCACTTTAAGTCTGCAGATTCAAGAGGCTGCAAGAACCCTTGCAATGCCTCCAGAACCACAGACAAGTCCCAAGGAGCCACAGGCGGGACATAAGGAGGTTGAATCCGCAACACACCCTGAGTGAACGTATGAACATCAGGTAAGGTCGCAATTTTTCTATGGAACCAAACCGAGAAGGCAGAAATATGTACCTTGATGGAAGCCAGACGAAGGCCCAAGTCCAGGCCCTATTGTAGAAAGGTCAAAAGTTTGGCCGTACTAAACTTGTAAGCGTCATGATTGTTAGAGGCGCACCAAGCGAAGTAAGCATTCCAGACCCTATGATAAATCCGAGCTGAAGCTGATTTCCGGGCCTTCAACATGGTTTGAATGACCGCCTCAGAAAATCCTCTGGCCCTCAAGACGGAAGCTTCAAGTGCCACGCCGTCAAAGCCGACCGGGCTAAATCCTGATATACACAGGGGCCCTGAACGAGGAGACCTGGGCGCTGTGGAAGAAGAAGGGGAGGCTCTATCGAGAGACCCTGAAGGTCTGAGAACTAATGCCGTCTGGGCCATGCGGGAGCGATCAGAAGTAGGATTCCTCCTTCTTGCTTGCACTTCCTTATTACTCTGGGCAGAAGTGACACCGGAGGGAACACGTATGGCAGCCGGAAGTTCCATGGAATTGCCAGTGCGTCCACGAACGCTGCTTGAGGATCCTTTGTCCTTGCTCCGAAGACCGGAACCTTGTGATTGTGTCGAGATGCCATCAGGTCCACATCTGGAAGGCCCCACCTGTCCACGAGGAGTTGAAACACTTCTGGATGGAGGCTCCACTCTCCGGCGTGTACGTCCTGACGACTGAGAAAGTCCGCTTCCCAGTTTAGGACCACCGGAATGAATACTGCCGATATGGCTGGCAGATGGCGTTCCGCCCACGGAAGAATCCATGATACTTCCCTTATTGCCATGCGGCTTCAAGTGCCGCCTTGATGATTGATGTATGCCCCCATGGTGGCGTTGTCCGACTGTACTTGAACAGGTCTGTTCTGTATTAAATGCTGGGCCAAGTTCAGCGAGTTGAACACAGCCCGCAATTCCAGAATATTTATTGGGAGGAGGAGAGACTTCTCCCTGGTCCACCGACCCTGAAGAGAGTGTTGCTCAAACACCGCGCCCCAACCTCTCAGACTGGCATCCGCCATCAGAAGGATCCAGTTGGAGATCCAGAAGGGACGACCCCTGCTCAATCGATGGTCCAGCAGCCACCAAGCTCAGTGACAGACGGACCTCCGGAGACAAGGAGATCATTTGCGACCTGATCCGGTGAGGCCGTCCCACCTGGCAAGAATGAGTTTCTGCAGAGGGCGGGAATGGAATTGGGCGTACTACACCATGTCGAAAGCCGACACCATGAGACCTAGCACTTGCATTGCCGAATGTATCGACACTTGCAGACAAGATAGGAAGCATCGAATCCTGTCCTAAAGCTTCAGGACTTTCTCCTGAGACAAGAACATCCGCTGGCTGTGAGTGTCCAACAATGCCACCAAGTGCACCATGCTCTGGGCAGAGACCAAGGAAGATTTCTTCCAGTTGATGAGCCACCCGTGGGCATGCAGAAACCGGATAGTCAGATCCAGATGGCGTAAGAGAATTTCTGGGAAATTTGCCAGGATCAACAAGTCATCCAGATACGGCAGGATCCTGACCCCTTGGCGGCGGAGTACAGCCGTCATTACCACCATGACCTTGGTGAAGACTCGCGGAGCCGTGGTCAAACCAAAAGGTAACGCCCGAAATTGGTAATGGAGGTTGCCAACCGCAAACCTCAGGTACTGCTGATGTGACATTGCAATGAGAATATGCAGGTAAGCATCCTGTATATCCAGGGAGACCATATAATCCCCAGGTTCCAAGGCCAGAACAATAGAGCGAAGAGTTTCCATACGAAACTTGGAGACCCTCACAAATTTGTTCAAGGACTTGAGGTTGAGAATGGGCAGAGGACCCATTCGGTTTCGGGACTAGGAACAGCGGTGAATAGTACCTCCTGCCCCTCTAAGCCAGAGGCACCTGTACTACCACTCCTGTGTCCCGGAGGGACTGTACCATAGAATGAAGAGTTTTTGCCTTCACCTGATCCGAGGGGACGTCTGTCAGGCAAAATCGATGAGGGGGGCGATTTATGAAGGATGCGATGTAACCTCAAGTGACGACTTCCCGTACCCAGGCATCTGAAGTGGTCTTCAACCATTCCTGGGTAAACCCTAGAAGTCGGCCCCCCCACCCTGGGATCCTCCAGAGGGAGGCCCGCCCCGTCATGCAGCAGGCTTGTCAGTTTTGGAAGCAGGCTGACGGGCAGCCCAGGCCCGTTTAGGTTTGGGCTTATTGGGTTTGGAAGTGCAAGCCTGTTTCGGCTACGCCTGACCCTTTGCTTTCCCTGAAGAGCGAAAGGAAGTACTCTTAGCCTTCGGTACCGAAGGAGAAGTACTAGGTAGACATGCTGTTTTAGCAGAAGCTAAGTCAACCACTATCTTGTTGAGGTCTTCTCCGAAAAGAATGTCTCCCTTAAAAGGGAGCACCTCCAGGGTTTTCTTAGAGTCCAGATCCACAGACCAGGATCGCAACCAGAGAATTCGGCGAGCCAAAGTGGACGTAGTAGAAGCCTTGGCCGCCAGAATACCGGCATCAGAAGCCGCCTCTTTAATGTAATGAGAAGCTGTGCCAATATATGACAAACATTGTCTGGCATGATCAGAAACGTTGGAAGGCAGCTCAGCTTACAACTCCTGAGCCCACGCTTCAATAGCCTCTGCAGCCCAAGTCGCTGCAATGGTGGGCCGATGTGCAGCACCAGCTAGGGTATAAATCGCCTTTAAATAACCCTCCACGCGCTTATCCGTCGGTTCTTTCAGAGACGTGACGGTAGTTACAGGCAGAGCTGAGGATACCACCAGCCGCGCCACCTACGAATCCACTGGCGGGGGTGTCTCCCAATTTTTACTTAGCTCCGCCGCGAGGGGATAGCGAGCCAGCATCTTCTTGTGAGGCGTGAATTTCTTTCCTGGATTTTCCCAGGATTCCTGACGTATGTCAACTAAATGGTCAGCGTGAGGTAAAACTTGTTTAACCACTTTCTGACGTTTAAATCTGTCCAGTTTCTTAGGGGCGGTATCAGGCTCTGGGTCATCAGTAATTTGAAGAATTAACCTGATAGCCTCCAACACGTCAGGTACATCCACCTGTGAAACAGATTCCCCATCAGAAGCATCAAAATCAGTGTCTGTGGGGTCAGTATATGTATCAGTACGTTAGTGGATTGTGAGGAAGTAATGGCCCGCTTAGAGGACCCCTTGGTCTTAGGCGGACGAGGGTGAGATTTCTGTTTAGTCAGTAATTGGTTCAATTGCTGTAACTGAGTGGACAGTTGATCTGCCCATGGCGGATTAACCGCAGGGACCATAAGCGGTTGTACCAGTACAGGAGGTCCCAGAGGGGGCGTAAGTCTAGTTACCAGCGTATTCAATAACGTGGAGAAAGTAGCCCAAGGTGGATCATTTTGAACCCCCGTTGCTATGGTCCTACTGGGGGGCAATGAACCCCCAGAACCTGAACCCTCAGCTGATATATTCTCCTCAAACGTGTGTGCAGCGTCACCACCACGCACTGTGGGATCAGCCCCAGCTCCGTCGCCCCTTGTAACTGACATATCTGAAAGCTCAATTCAAGGCAACACAGTACAATATCAGCAGCACAACACCTGACAAGAACCCCCTGAGTAGTGTATTAGCACGGAGAGTTCCAGAGGTATATGGTGACTAAAAATAACAGAGATAAATACACAATAAGTATATCTTGTGAAACACCTATATTAATAATAACCCTGACGCACATAGACCCCTCAGGTTACAGAATATAGGGATAGCAAAATGAGTGAGATACACCAAATTGAGGTCACACAGCAGCTATATGCACACACATATAGTGACATTGTACAATGCAGAAATTATGACATGCAATAAAACTGCATTGGACTAGCAATACATAGTAATACTAAGTATAGCTATACACTTAATAGATATATCAATGCACAGTAAAGACTGGATGTATATCATAGGGTACTTGTTCTAAATAACCCTGACTAAATGCAATTTTCTTAACTAACACGGTCAGCAGACATGTAGAATACTTAAGTGTCCTGTAAAATACACAGCGCTGACATGCAGGCAGCTTTACAGAGGAGGATTTGCCCAAACAGTCCCAGGATCAGCTCAGCTTGTCCTAATGGCGCCCAAACGCCGACAGGGAGTGAGGGAGAGAGAGATATGCAGCTCCAGGGCGGGAACATTTACTCTAAATGGCGCCCTGGGGCTGGGGGAGGGGCTACAGGTCAAAGCCTTATCCCCTTGCTGGACTTCACCACCGGGTACTGCGGGCTTTATAGCAAACGGTTTTCAGTAAAACCGACCTGTGCTCTTGCCCTGGTGGTCTAGTGGGGTCCCTATACTGCCACAGTGTCCACGCCAGCGTGCGCGGCCCGCCTCTCACCGGCCGCTCCGGATTGCAATTTCCAGCCTGGGGGACCCTCTTACCTCCTCCCTGAGTGCGGCCACGCGATCCTGGAGAGCTGCGGTGGGGTGTGTTTCTGACAGATGAAAACCGGAGCCTCCGCTGTAAGTACCCGGCTACCAGGGAGCGGGAGTATACAGCGCCACTGGGGGAGGTGATGGAGTCCTTGAAGTCTTCATTTTTCACTTAAAAAAGCTCTTCTGAGGGCTGCTGGAGTAGCCCACCTGTTGTATGCCTGCACTGCATGGCACCAACTAAAAAACTGAGCTCCTGTGCACGGAGGCGGGGTTATAGAGGAGGCAGCGCTATGCATTCTGGGAACAGTCAAAGCTTTTAGCCTGTTGGTGCCTCGGATCAAGATCCTACTCTACACCGCAATGTCATTCCCTGTGAAGCCTAGAGTACCCCGCAGCAGAAAAACATTTAATTAATGGAAGATTAAAACACTTTTAATCTTCACAGTCAACTTACCTTGTCCATGTTCCAGCTCTGGACTAAGTCTATGTCTTTGCGTAGATAATGCCAAGAAATCAAACTCTTTGTATTTACATGTAACTGATGCCAAAGAGCCATCACTTTCTGATACAGCTGTTCCACCCTGCAAAGATTAGGAGTTCAATAATTAAATGAACATAATAATTGTAAGTAGTGACCAACACAACAGTAGACCTTCTAATTACCTGCCAGCCATATCAATTGCTTCCTTATTGGGTGGAGGGATGAGGAAGCATACAGAGGGTACCATGGCCTCATTTCCAGTAGTGCTAATCACCTTCCATTTTGTCCTTTGAGAGTTATCTTCAAGTACACATTCTTCATTTCTACCGATTGTAATCTGATGAGCAGAACAAGAGCTGTATTATACCTGCAAACATGCATGTACTGTACTGGCTTTTCTAGAGCAAATTATTCTCAAAGGTAATCTTGCCTCTATCTGCCGGTAATCGCATACAGCTCTGACAGGCAGTGTGCCACTTAGAGGATGGTCTGGGTTCCTTGGCTTTAGCTGGACAATGTTCTTTGATCTCCCCACCAGGCTGGCAACCTTACTCCTAGATTGGATGAGCTGCTCCTTCTCGTCCTAGAGAAAGATAAATACGGCCTTATAGGGTGACATTTCCAAATGAACAAAACAAAAAATAAGATTTTACTCACCGGTAAATCTATTTCTCGTAGTCCGTAGTGGATGCTGGGAACTCCGTAAGGACCATGGGGAATAGACGGGCTCCGCAGGAGACTGGGCACTCTATAAGAAAGATTTGGTACTATCTGGTGTGCACTGGCTCCTCCCTCTATGCCCCTCCTCCAGACCTCAGTTAGGATACTGTGCCCGGAAGAGCTGACACAATAAGGAAGGATTTTGAATCCCGGGTAAGACTCATACCAGCACCACCAATCACACCGTATAACTCGTGATACTATACCCAGTTAACAGTATGAATAACAACTGAGCCTCTCAACAGATGGCTCAACAATAACCCTTTAGTTAGGCAATAACTATATACAAGTATTGCAGACAATCCGCACTTGGGATGGGCGCCCAGCATCCACTATGGACTACGAGAAATAGATTTACCGGTGAGTAAAATCTTATTTTCTCTGACGTCCTAGTGGATGCTGGGAACTCCGTAAGGACCATGGGGATTATACCAAAGCTCCCAAACGGGCGGGAGAGTGCGGATGACTCTGCAGCACCGAATGAGAGAACTCAAGGTCCTCCTCAGCCAGGGTATCAAATTTGTAGAAGTTAGCAAACGTGTTTGCCCCTGACCAAGTTGCAGCTCGGCAAAGTTGTAAAGCCGAGACCCCTCGGGCAGCTGCCCAAGATGAGCCCCCTTCCTCGTGGAATGGGCTTTCACCGATTTAGGATGCGGCAATCCAGCCGCAGAATGCTCCAGCTGAATTGTGCTACAAATTCAGCGAGCAATAGTCTGCTTAGATCAGGAGCACCTATTTTGTTGGGTGCCTACAGGATAAGAAGCGAGTCAGTTTTCCTGACTCCAGCCGTCCTGGAAATATAATTTTTTAAGGCCCTGACTACGTCCAGTAACTTGGAATCTTCCAAGTCCCTAGTAGCCGCAGGCACTACAATAGGTTGGTTCAAGTGAAAAGCTGATACCACCTTAGGGAGAAACTGGGGACGAGTCCTCAATTCTGCCCGATCCATATGGAAAATCAGATACGGGCTTTTACATGACAAAGCCGCCAATTCTGACACACGCCTGGCCGAAGCCAAGGCCAATAACATGACCTCTTTCCACGTGAGATATTTCAGATCCACAGTTTTAAGTGGCTCAAATCAATGTGATTTCAGGAAACTCAACACCACGTTGAGATCCACAGGAGGCACAAAAGGGGGCTGAATATGTAGCACTCCCTTTACAAAAGTCTGAACTTCAGGCAGTGAAGCCAGTTCTTTCTGGAAGAAAATCGACAGAGCCGAAATCTGGACCTTAATGGAACCCAATTTTAGGCCCATAGTCACTCCCGACTGTAGGAAGTGCAGAAAACGACCCAGCTGAAATTCCTCTGTTGGGGCCTTCCTGGCCTCACACCACGCAACATATTTTCGCCAAATACGGTGATAATGGTTTGCGGTTACTTCTTTCCTGGCTTTTATCAGCGTAGGAATGACTTCCTCCGGAATGCCCTTTTGCTTTAGGATCCGGAAATCAACCGCCATGCTGTCCAACGCAGCCGCGGTAAGTCTTGGAACAGACAGGGCCCCTGCTGTATCAGATCCTGTCTGAGCGGTAGAGGCCATGGGTCCTCTGATAACATTTCTTGAAGTTCCGGGTACCAAGCTCTTCTTGGCCAATCCGGAACCACGAGTATCGTTCTTACTCCTCGCCTTCTTATTATTCTCAGTACCTTTGGTATGAGAGGCAGAGGAGGGAACACATAAACCGACTGGTACACCCACGGTGTCACTAGAGCGTCCACAGCTATCGCCTGAGGGTCCCTTGACCTGGCGCAATATCTCTTTAGCTTTTTGTTGAGGCGGGATGCCATCATGTCCACCTGTGGCCTTTCCCAACGGTTTACCAACAGGAGGAAGACTTCTGGATGAAGTCCCCACTCTCCCGAGTGTAAGGTCGTGTCTGCTGAGGAAGTCTGCTTCCCAGTTGTCCACTCCCGGAATGAACACTGCTGACAGTGCTAAGACGTGATTTCCCGCCCATCGGAGAATCCTTGTGGCTTCTGCCATCGCCATCCTGCTTCTTGTGCCGCCCTGTCTGTTTACATGGGCGACTGCCGTGATGTTGTCTGATTGGATCAGTACCGGCTGGTTTTGAAGCAGAGGCCTTGCCAGACTTAGGGCATTGTAAATGGCCCTCAGTTCCAGAATATTTATGTGTAGGGACGACTCCTGACTTGACCAAAGTCCTTGGAAGTTTCTTCCCTGTGTGACTGCCCCCCAGCCTCGAAGGCTGGCATCCGTGGTTACCAGGACCCAGTCCTGTATGCCGAATCTGCGGCCCTCTTGAAGATGAGCACTCTGCAGCCACCACAGTAGAGATACCCTGGTCCTTGGAGACAGGGTTATCAGCCGATGCATCTGAAGATGCGATCCCGACCACTTGTTCAAGAGGTCCCAGTAAAAGGTTCTTGTATGGAACCTGCCGAATGGAATATTTCTTCGTAAGAAGCTACCATTTTTCCCAGGACTCGTGTGCAGTGATGCACCGATACCTGTTTTGGTTTCAGGAGGTCTCTGACTAGAGAGATGACAGCTCCTTGGCTTTCTCCTGCAGGAGAAACACTTTTTTATGTTCTGTGTCCAGAACCATCCCCAGGAACAGTAGGCGTGTGGTAGGAACCAGCTGTGACTTTGGAATAGAATCCATCCGTGCTGTTGTAGCACTTCCCGAGATAGTGCTACTACGACCAACAACTGCTCCTTGGACCTCGCCTTTATAAGGAGATCGTCCAAGTACGGGATAATTAAAACTCCCTTTTTTCGAAGGAGTATCATCATTTCTGCCATTACCTTGGTAAAGACCCTCGGTGCCGTGGACAGTCCAAACGGCAGTGTTTGGAATTGGTAATGGCAATCCTGTACCACAAATCTGAGGTACTCCTGATGAGGATGGTAAATGGGGACATGTAGGTGGGTGAGCATCCTTGATGTCCAGGGATACCATGTAATCCCCCTCCTCCAGGCTTGCAATAACCGCCCTGAGCGATTCCATCTTGAACTTGAATTTTTTAATGTATGTGTTCAAGGATTTCAAATTTAAAATGGGTCTCACCGAACCGTCCGGTTTCGGTACCACAACCAGTGTGGAATAGTAACCCCGTCCTTGTTGAAGTAGGGGCACCTTGACTATCACCTGCTGGGAATACAGCTTGTGAATTGCCTCTAGCACAGCCTCCCTGCCTGAGGGAGTTGTCGGCAAGGCAGATTTGAGGAAACGGCGGGGGGGAGACGCCTCGAATTCCAGCTTGTAACCCTGAGATACTACTTGAAGGATCCAGGGATCCACCTGTGAGCGAGCCCACTGATCGCTGAAATTTTTGAGGCGGCCCCCCACCGTACCTGGCTACGCCTGTGGAGCCCCCGCGTCATGTGGTGGACTCAGAGGAAGCGGGGGAAGAATTTTGATTCTGGGAACTGGCTGACTGGTGCAGCTTTTTCCCTCTTCCCTCGTCTCTGTGCAGAAAGGAAGCGCCTTTGACCCGCTTGCTTTTCTGAAGCCGAAAGGACTGTACCTGATAATACAGTGCTTTTCTTAGGCTGTGAGGAAACCTGAGGTAAAAAAATTTCATCCCAGCTGTTGCTGTGGATACGAGGTCCCAGAGACCATCCCCAAACAATTCCTCACGCTTATAAGGCTCTATGTGCCTTTTAAAGTCAGCATCACCTGTCCAGTGTCGGGTCTCTAATACCCTCCTGACAGAATGGACATTGCAATAATACTGGATGCCAGCCGGCAAAATATCCCTCTGTGCATCCCTCATATATAAGACGACGTCTTATGTTCGCAAAATAGTATCCCTGTTTGAAAGGGTTACAGACCACGCTGCAGCAGCACTATCTGCAGGTCTCAGTCTAGTACCTGAGTGTGTAATTACAGACTTCAGGATAGCCTCCTGCTATTTATCAGCAGGTACCTTCAAAGTGGCCGTATCCTAAGACGGCAGTGCCACCTTTTTTGACAAACGTGTGAGCGCCTTATCCACCCTAGGGGATATCTCCCAGCATAACTTATCCTCTGGCGGGAAAGGGTACGCCATCAGTAACTTTTTAGAAATTACCAGTTTCTTATCGGGGGAACCCACGCTTTTTAACACTTCATTCACTCATTTGATGGGGGAACAAAACACTGCCTGCTTTTTCTCCCCACACATAAAACCCTTTTTTGTTTTTAGTGGTACTTGGGTTAATGTCAGAAATGTGTAACACATTTTTTATTGCCGGGATCATGTAACGGATGTTCCTAGTGGATTGTGTATATGTCTCAACCTCGTCGACACTGTAGTCAGACTCCGTGTCGACATCTGTGTCTGCCATCTGAGGGAGCGGGCGTTTTTAAGCCCCTGATGGCCTTTGAGACGCCTGGGCAGGCGCGGGCTGAGAAGCCGGCTGTCCCATAGCTGTTACGTCATCCAGCCTTTTATGTAAGGAGTTGACACTGTCGATTAATACCTTCCACCTATCCATCCACTCTGGTGTCGGCCCACAGGGGGCGACATCTCATTTATCGGCATCTGCTCCGCCTCCACATAAGCCTCCTCATCAAACATGTCGACACAGCCGTACCGACACACCGCACACACACAGGGAATGCTCTGACTGAGGACAGGACCCCACACAGCCCTTTGGGGAGACAGAGAGAGAGTATGCCAGCACACACCGGAGCGCTATATAATGTAGGGATAAACACTATCACTGAGTGAATTTTCCCCAATAGCTGCTTGTATAAACAATATTGCGCCTAAATTTAGTGCCCCCCCTCTCTTTTTAACCCTTTGAGCCTGAAAACTACAGGGGAGAGCCTGGGGAGCTGTCTTCCAGCTACACTGTGAAGAGAAAATGGCGCCGGTGTGCTGAGGAAGATGGCTCCGCCCCTTTTTCGGCTGACTTTTCTCCCGCTTTTTTCTGTATTCTGGCAGGGGTAATTACCACATATATAGCCTCTGGGGCTATATATTGTGGCTATTTTGCCAGCCAAGGTGTTTTTATTGCTGCTCAGGGCGCCCCCCCCCAGCGCCCTGCACCCTCAGTGACCGGAGTGTGAAGTGTGTATGAGGAGCAATGGCGCACAGCTGCAGTGCTGTGCGCTACCTTGGTGAAGACTGAAGTCTTCTGCCGCCGATTTTCCGGACTATCTTCATGCTTCTGGCTCTGTAAGGGGGACGGCGGCGCGGCTCCGGGAACGAACACCAAGGACGGGTCCTGCGGTCGATCCCTCTGGAGCTAATGGTGTCCAGTAGCCTAAGAAGCCCAAGCTAGCTGCAAGCAGGTAGGTTCGCTTCTTCTCCCCTTAGTCCCTCGATGCAGTGAGCCTGTTGCCAGCAGGTCTCACTGTAAAATAAAAAACCTAATTTAAACTTTCTTTCTAGAAGCTCAGGAGAGCCCCTAGTGTGCATCCAGCTCGGGCCGGGCACAGAAATCTAACTGAGGTCTGGAGGAGGGGCATAGAGGGAGGAGCCAGTGCACACCAGATAGTACCAAATCTTTCTTATAGAGTGCCCAGTCTCCTGCGGAGCCCGTCTATTCCCCATGGTCCTTACGGAGTTCCCAGCATCCACTAGGACGTCAGAGAAACAAAGATTACTGGCAGACAAACAATAAAAGCGTGAGTGATTTCCTCGCACCATGGAATCCTGCAACATGTCCTCCAATCGGATCACACTAGTATTCCGGTCACAGGAATATTTCCTCTTGATTGATTCCTGAAGATTTTTCAAATAGACCTCCGATTCCCGTATATCACTGAAGAACTGATGGGGGAAAATGGGTGATCAGCTTTAAAAACAACAAACATGCTAAATTAATATGAAAAGGATAATAAATGTACCTGGAAATAGGAAGTATTTTCCTTTAAATGTTGCTCCACGCAAAGACATAACTGTTGTACCCACTGCCATTGGGAAAGAACTGCAGCACTATATGCCTAGAAATGAAACAATAAACCATAAAGATCACAGCAAACACAGTTTTTTTTTTAAATGTGTTCAGTTCTGTTTTCATGACGGCACCCTGAACCAATGAAAGGTGTTTTGTTCAACACAAAGAAAGTGCTTAGGAAAGTTAATTATAGGTAAAATTTACCAACCCTGTCAAACACAAATCACTGTAAGGCCAGACTATAAACTCTGAGGTACAATCCCTCATCTGCAGAAGGCAAGTGAGCACTGGCCAGTGCATTTGTTTGTTGAGACCAGTGAATGTAAAGTGTTTGTTGATTTTTGGACAAGCCCAGATCTTTACATAATATCCTTAATTAGTACATCAGGAGGGGTTGCTCTCCCTAGAACACCCATCATTATCTTATCACAGGATGCTTTGAATGCTGTAACCGATACTAAGCAGGCAATACAAGCCTACCATGGATGGAAGCCCGACTGGACAGGAGAAAAAAAACCTGTTTTAAACATTGTCAGTGTCAAAATTAGAACACATCACCCATTCTAGCAGACTGAACTGTTAGGGTGGGACTAGCATTCCATTCTCAAAGCTCCCTATTACACCTCCTTATGTCACTGGTGGTACAATCAAGAAAATTGTGGGTAGTAAGGAAAATACAAAGAAATTATTCGTCAAAAATGCACATCCACTTCAACATCAGCTAATATTATGGTGGATTGTGGAATCTGCAGTGTTTGGTGTTTCTTAAAATACACTACTGTATATGACGGGTGTAGTATGGTATGCCAGCGGCGGGGATCCTGGTGGCCAGCATACCGACACCGGAATCCCAACCGCCGACAAACCGACAGGTGGGCGAGCGCAAATGACCCCCTTGTGGGTACGGTGGCGCACTACGCTATCTATTCTCCCTCCTCGGGGGTTCATGGACCCCCAAGAGGGAGAAAAGGTGTCGGTATGCCGGGTGTCGGGAATCCGGCGCCGGTTTACTGTGCGCCGGGATCCCAACAGCTGGCAAACTGAAGACCACCCATATATGACATGTAGCTGTAACACACATATAAAGCATGGGGAAAATAAGAATTTACTTACTGATAATTCTATTTCTCGTAGTCCGTAGTGGATGCTGGGGACTCCGTAAGGACCATGGGGAATAGCGGCTCCGCAGGAGACTGGGCACAAAAGTAAAGCTTTAGAACTACCTGGTGTGCACTGGCTCCTCCCCCTATGACCCTCCTCCAAGCCTCAGTTAGGATACTGTGCCCGGACGAGCGTACACAATAAGGAAGGATTTTGAATCCCGGGTAAGACTCATACCAGCCACACCAATCACACCGTACAACTCGTGATCTAAACCCAGTTAACAGCATGATAACAGAGGAGCCTCTAGAAAAGATGGCTCACTACAGCAATAACCCGATTTTTTGGTAACAATAACTATGTACCAGTATTGCAGACAATCCGCACTTGGGATGGGCGCCCAGCATCCACTACGGACTACGAGAAATAGAATTATCGGTAAGTAAATTCTTATTTTCTCTAACGTCCTAAGTGGATGCTGGGGACTCCGTAAGGACCATGGGGATTATACCAAAGCTCCCAAACGGGCGGGAGAGTGCGGATGACTCTGCAGCACCAAATGAGAGAACTCCAGGTCCTCCTCAGCCAGGGTATCAATTTTGTAGAATTTGCTCCTGACCAAGTAGCTGCTCGGCAAAGTTGTAAAGCCGAGACCCCTCGGGCAGCCGCCCAAGATGAGCCCATCTTACTTGTGGAGTGGGCATTTACAGATTTTTGGCTGTGGCAGGTCTGCCACAGAATGTGCAAGCTGAATTGTACTACAAATCCAACGAGCAATAGTCTGCTTAGAAGCAGGAGCACCCAGCTTGTTGGGTGCATACAGGATAAACAGCGAGTCAGATTTTCTGACTCCAGCCGTCCTGGAAACATATATTTTCAGGGCCCTGACAACGTCTAGCAACTTGGAGTCCTCCAAGTCCCTAGTAGCCGCAGGCACCACAATAGGTTGGTTCAGGTGAAACGCTGAAACCACCTTAGGGAGAAACTGAGGACGAGTCCTCAATTCCGCCCTGTCCGAATGGAAAATCAGATAAGGGCTTTTACAGGATAAAGCCGCCAATTCTGACACGCGCCTGGCCCAGGCCAGGGCCAACAGCATGACCACTTTCCATGTGAGATATTTTAACTCCACAGACTTAAGTGGTTCAAACCAATGTGACTTTTGGAACCCAAAAACTACATTGAGATCCCAAGGTGCCACTGGAGGCACAAAAGGAGGCTGTATATGCAGTACCCCTTTTACAACGTCTGAACTTCAGGGACTGAAGCTAGTTCTTTTTGGAAGAAAATTGACAGGGCCGAAATTTGAACCTTAATGGACCCCAATTTCAGGCCCATAGACACTCCTGTTTGCAGGAAATGTAGGAATCGACCCAGTTGAATTTCCTCCGTCGGGCCTTACTGGCCTCGCACCACGCAACATATTTTCGCCAAATGCGGTGATAATGTTTTGCGGTTACATCCTTCCTGGCTTTGATCAGGATAGGGATGACTTCATCCGGAATGCCTTTTTTTTTTTTCCTTCAGGATCCGGCGTTCAACCGCCATGCCGTCAAACGCAGCCGCGGTAAGTCTTGGAACAGACAGGGTCTTTGCTGGAGCAGGTCCCTTCTTAGAGGTAGAGGCCACGGATCCTCCGTGAGCATCTCTTGAAGTTCCGGTTACCAAGTCCTTCTTGGCCAATCCGGAGCCACGAATATAGTGCTTACTCCTCTCCATCTTATCAATCTCAGTACCTTGGGTATGAGAGGCAGATGAGGGAACACATACACTGACTGGTACACCCACGGTGTTACCAGAGCGTCTACAGCTATTGCCTGAGGGTCCCTTGACCTGGCGCAATACCTGTCGAGTTTTTCCCAACGGTTTATAATCATGTGGAAGACTTCTGGGTGAAGTCCCCACTCTCCCGGGTGGAGGTCGTGTCTGCTGAGGAAGTCTGCTTCCCAGTTGTCCACTCCCGGAATTGCTGACAGTGCTATCACATGATTTTCCGCCCAGCGAAAAATCCTTGCAGCTTCTGCCATTGCCCTCCTGCTTCTTGTGCCACCCTGTCTGTTTACGTGGGTGACTGCCGTGATGTTGTCCGACTGGATCAACACCGGCTGACCTTGAAGCAGAGGTCTTGCTAAGCTTAGAGCATTGTAAATGGCCCTTAGCTTCAGGATATTTATGTGAAGTGATGTCTCCAGGCTTGACCATAAGCCCTGGAAATTCCTTCCCTGTGTGACTGCTCCCCAGCCTCGCAGGCTGGCATCCGTGGTCACCAGGACCCAGTCCTGAATGCCGAATCTGCGGCCCTCTTGAAGATGAGCACTCTGCAACCAACACAGGAGGGACACCCTTGTTCTTGGTGACAGGGTTATCCGCTGATGCATCTGAAGATGCGACCCGGACCATTTTTCCAGCAGGTCCCACTGGAAAGTTCTTGCGTGGAATCTGCCGAATGGGATTGCTTCGTAGGAAGCCACCATTTTACCCAGAACCCTTGTGCATTGATGCACTGAGACTTGGCTCGGTTTTAGGAGGTTCCTGACTAGCTCGGATAACTCCCTGGCTTTCTCCTCCGGGAGAAACACCTTTTTCTGGACTGTGTCCAGGATCATCCCTAGGAACAGAAGACGAGTCGTCGGAACCAGCTGCGATTTTGGAATATTGAGAATCCAATCGTGCTGCCGCAACACTACCTGAGATAGTGCTACACCGACCTCCAACTGTTCCCTGGATCTTACCCTTATCAGGGAATCGTCCAAGTAAGGGATAACTAAAATTCCCTTCCTTTGAAGGAATATCATCATTTCGGCCATTACCTTGGTAAAGACCCGGGGTGCCGTGGACCATCCATACGGCAGCGTCTGAACTGATAGTGACAGATCTGTACCATAAACCTGAGGTACCCTTGGTGAGAAGGGTAAATTTGGACATGAAGGTAAGCATCCTTGATGTCCCGAGACATCATGTAGTCCCCTTCTTCCAGGTTCGCAATCACTGCTCTGAGTGACTCAATCTTGAATTTGAACCTCTGTATGTAAGTGTTCAAAGATTTTAGATTTAGAATCGGTCTCACCGAGCCGTCCGGCTTCGGTACCACAACAGTGTGGAATAATACCCCGTTCCCTGTTGCAGGAGGGGTACCTTGATTATCACCTCCTGGGAATACAGCTTGTGAATGGCTTCCAAAACTGTCTCCCTGTCAGAAGGAGACATCGGTAAAGCCGACTTTAGGAAACGGCGAGGGGGAGACGTCTCGAATTCCAATTTGTACCCCTGAGATATCACCTGAAGGATCCAGGGGTCTACTTGCGAGTGAGCCCACTGCGCGCTGAAATTCATTGAGACGGGCCCCCCACCGTGCCTGATTCTGCTTGTAAAGCCCCAGCGTCATACTGAGGGCTTGGCAGAGGCGGGAGAGGGTTTCTGTTTATGGGAACTGGCTGATTTCTGCAGCCTTTTTCCTCTCCCTCTGTCACGGGGCAGAAATGAGGAACCTTTTGCCCGCTTGTCCACGAAAAGACTGCGCCTGATAATACGGCGTCTTCTCATGTTGAGAGGCGACCTGGGGTACAAACGTGGATTTCCCAGCTGTTGCCGTGGCCACCAGGTCTGAAAGACCGACCCCAAATAACTCCTCCCCTTAATAAGGCAATACTTTCAAATGCCGTTTGAAATCCGCATCACCTGACCACTGTCGTGTCCATAACCCTCTACTGGTAGAAATGGACAACACACTTAGACTTGATGCCAGTCGGCAAATATTCCGCTGTGCATCACGCATATATAGAAATGCATCTTTTAAATGCTCTATAGGCAAAAATATACTGTCCCTATCTAGGGTATCAATATTTTCAGTCAGGGAATCCGACCACGCCAACCCAGCACTGCACATCCAGGCTGAGGCGATTGCTGGTCGCAGTATAACACCAGTATGTGTGTAAATACATTTTAGGATACCCTCCTGCTTTCTATCAGCAGGATCCTTAAGGGCGGCCATCTCAGGAGAGGGTAGAGCCCTTACAAGCGTGTGAGCGCTTTATCCACCCTAGGGGGTGTTTCCCAACGCACCCTAACCTCTGGCGGGAAAGGATATAATGCCAATAACATTTTAGAAATTATCAGTTGTTATCGGGGGAAACCCACGCATCATCACACACCTCATTTAATTTCTCAGATTCAGGAAAACTACAGGTAGTTTTTCCTCACCGAACATAATACCCCTTTTTGGTGGTACTCGTATTATCAGAAATGTGTAAAACATTTTTCATTGCCTCCATCATGTAACGTGTGGCCCTACTGGAAGTCACATTTGTCTCTTCACCGTCGACACTGGAGTCAGTATCCGTGTCGGCGTCTATATCTGCCATCTGAGGTAACGGGCGCTTTAGAGCCCCTGACGGCCTATGAGACGTCTGGACAGGCACAAGCTGAGTAGCCGGCTGTCTCATGTCAACCACTGTCTTTTATACAGAGCTGACACTGTCACGTAATTCCTTCCAACAGTTCATCCACTCAGGTATCGACCCCCTAGGGGGTGACATCACTATTACAGGCAATCTGCTCCGTCTCCACATCATTTTTCTCCTCATACATGTCGACACAAACGTACCGACATACAGCACACACACAGGGAATGCTCTGATAGAGGACAGGACCCCACTAGCCCTTTGGGGAGACAGAGGGAGAGTTTGCCAGCACACACCAGAGCGCTATATATATACAGGGATAACCTTATATAAGTGTTTTTCCCCTTATAGCTGCTGTATCTTTAATACTGCGCGTAAATAGTGCCCCCCCTCTCTTTTTTTAACCCTTTCTGTAGTGTAGTGACTGCATGGGAGAGCCAGGGAGCTTCCCTCCAACGGAGCTGCGAGGGAAAATGGCGCCAGTGTGCTGAGGAGATAGGCTCCGCCCCCTTATCGGCGGCCTTATCTCCCGTTTTTTTATGTATTCTGGCAGGGGTTAAATGCATCCATATAGCCCAGGAGCTATATGTGATGCATTTTTTGCAATCCAAGGTGTTTTTATTGCGTCTCAGGGCGCCCCCCCCCAGCGCCCTGCACCCTCAGTGACCGGAGTGTGAAGTGTGCCGAGAGCAATGGCGCACAGCTGCAGTGCTGTGCGCTACCTTGTTGAAGACAGGACGTCTTCTGCCGCCGATTTTCCGGACCTCTTCTGTCTTCTGGCTCTGTAAGGGGGCCGGCGGCGCGGCTCTGGGACCCATCCATGGCTGGGCCTGTGATCGTCCCTCTGGAGCTAATGTCCAGTAGCCTAAGAAGCCCAATCCACTCTGCACGCAGGTGAGTTCGCTTCTTCTCCCCTTAGTCCCTCGATGCAGTGAGCCTGTTGCCAGCAGGTCTCACTGAAAATAAAAAACCTAAAACTAAACTTTTCACTAAGCAGCTCAGGAGAGCCACCTAGTGTGCACCCTTCTCGTTCGGGCACAAAAATCTAACGGAGGCTTGGAGGAGGGTCATAGGGGGAGGAGCCAGTGCACACCAGGTAGTTCTAAAGCTTTACTTTTGTGCCCAGTCTCCTGCGGAGCCGCTATTCCCCATGGTCCTTACGGAGTCCCCAGCATCCACTTAGGACGTTAGAGAAATTTTAAAATATAAGGAGGATAGCAGCACTTTACAGCAATTCAACAGCAGCACTTTACAGCAAATCACAGCAGCAGAAAAAACAGTTAAACAGCAAGTAATGTGCATAACCATGTCTAGAGACTACACCATTCTTTTAATTTCACACCCCAGCTGTTTGACTCTCCAGTGTCCCCTAGTGGATGACAGAGAAATACAGGAACACAGAAAATGGATCACAGGTGAATGGCTCTCATGCAGACAAATACCTCCACGGTCTGTTTTGCTGGGTGATTTTCCAGCGACAGCAGCTCAGCCGTTTCCTGTAAGAACTGGATCACATCATGCTTCTGCTCCAGCTCTTGTGTCAGTTCCTGGGGAAGGCGCAAATATTACTTTACTATTAGTCTTCTGCACTTTTGTGTCATCAGTTAACTGCAAGACAATCTTTATAATTATCTCCTACAGCAAGCCCCGAGATGGACATGCACAATGAATGTAGCTCCCACTGAAAGGGGAACAGACAGAAATGGATTTGGGGTCAAGAGAAAATGTGGCTGGGGTAGAGGAAGGGCAAGAGAAAGTAAAATACACTAGTAATAAGCTGAGATAGTAAACTCATGTCACAGTTATGTATCAGTTGTATTGAAATTAGAAGGTCTGTTCTTCTGATCTACACTTACCAAAAAGTAATCCTTCTTCACCTCCATGTTGGAATTTCCATCGCTCCAGTCATATGCCAGCTCCTCCTCCTCCTTCTCATTCAGCCAGATAATCTGTGCTGTGGCTCTAGACACAAACTCATGGAGGCTCTCCAAATGACGTAAACGGAAGTTAGAGGTTTCCTACAGAACAATAACATGATTATATTCATTTACACTTGCTGATTTAATACCACATGCTTATATAGTCAGATGGTTGCACGTTCCATTACAGTCTTACCCTCAGTTTGCAGTACTGCATTTCAAGCTTGTTTAAAGTTTCTCTATAGCTGCTGCGAAAATTTGGAGACATTTTAACCTGTCAGAAGAGTAAAGGGAGGAACATGCATCAGGAGAATGTATGGCAGCCAACTGTAAAATTATTTGTCTTTAACAATGTAACCATACAACTAATTGCACTTTTAGCTAGAAAAAATAAATCTATCATGAGAGATGCCCTTATAAATACATGTAAAGCAAATCCTAAAGTCCCATATAATTAAGCACTGTTGGACAAACACCTCATAGCTTCTAGCTTCTCGCAAACTTGTGGCAAGCTCCTCCACGCTGGAGTGGACCTGCCGCTGATTTTCCAGCTGAGTCTCCACACTAGGAAGGTCACTGCCCCACTCTGCTCGCTCCAGTTTCAACTAAAATTCAAAAGAAGTAAGTACAATTGTAAGAAGCCTTCTTGAACTTGCACTGATGTAACTGACACAGCAATACCTTTCAGTTTATCTACAGGCCAATAACTAACCTGCATTTCTTCTACCCAGGCAAGGAGCTCATACACAAATCTGAGGCTGCCCTCATCTTCGGATGATGACAATGAAAGTAGCTCTGATCGACTCATCGGTTTTCTAAACCATGAAGTGGAAGAAGTGGGTGAAGTGTGAAAGTTCTGTTGTTGAGATGTGTTCACAGACAAGGAAGTATGTAGGTCTGTGTTGAGAAAGTTCCCTTTTCTGTAAAGGTTGGAATATTCCAGCCTGAGTGTGAGAAGTTCATCCTGAATCCGTAGAACTCTAAACAACAAAAGAAGTCACTTAGAAATAATTTCAAGAGCAGAGCAAAGGCTACACAACACTCACGAAAGACGGCATCAATCAAATACATAAAACCAACCTTCTAATTAATGGCCTTCTCTAAAGGGTCACTTAGATGACTTTGAAGTACTAGGCCTGCAGTGTGGTTACAGAACTCCTAACATTTACATAGTCCAGGTATAGTAAGCTCACCAGTGCTTATGGCTGCTCCCCCTGCTCGTCATAGGGGCATATACAATTAGGTGCAGGGTTTACTGCGCAGGGAAAAGCTCCAGGTTTAACACCCCAAGCTATTCAATTATTCTCCATTTTCCCTGTGCGGTAAACCCTGTAGTAACATGCAGAAACCCTTAAAATGCTGGAATCTACGGGTTTACCTACACATTAAATCCTAGGGGGGTGCATTTTAATGTGTAGATGCAGGTACAATAAGAAGTGATCGTTGAGCCCAGTGTCAGCAAGTGGTGTACATCGTATCTACAGATCTTTAAAATTAAGAATGCAGCAAGTCATAATCCAAGCAAACAGGAAATGTAAGCACTGGTAAGACAATTATGAAGAATATATCAGATGACATTTTTAGTGCAGCCTAACACCATAGCAGTATGTTTTTTTACAAGCCAATTATAATTTCTTGGGTTCTAAGAGCACATGGATGTTCAGCCAAACCAATGTTCATCATCTCTGTGATCACTAGAACCAACAGACCAAATAATGTCACTATACCTGATGGCCAGTTCTTCCACCTGGAAGTACTTCTCATCTCTCAGGATCTGAACATCTGCCTGTAGCTGGCAGAGGAGACTTTCACTCTCCTGCAGAAACTGCAGCACCTCAACCTCTTGCCGAGTTCTCTGCCCACATTCAATGTTAGCAGCATCCTGAAAGACACACATCTATGTGAAAGGAAAATATACCAATGGCAGATTTTTAAAAGACTGACTCCGACATGGATCAAAACCTCAGGTTTGATAGCTTCCAAAGTGAAAACAATAAACCTTTAGGAACCACACCAATACAACTTTCAGACAGAGTTTTTGACCCGGCAATTTGCAGGGTCGAGCCGGGTCCTTTACGGTACGAAAGGGTCAACCTGGGTCGAAAATCCCAGGACTACGACCCAGCTTTTGTTCCGGGTGGAAGTCCCAGGTTTTGCGACCCGGGTTTACTCTTTCACACAGAAGGTGGTCCAAGGTTTACCCGGCAAATTACCAGTTCCAAATACTTGACCTGGCAATTTGTTCTTCTGTGTGAAGGGGGGTACAGGCTGGGACCGGAAAACAAAAATGTGCTTCAAGTGCTGGGTAAAAGCAGTTTTCCACCACTTTCTGTCTGAGAGTGGTATAATTGTCTTAAACACGACACATTTAGACCAGTATCCAATTGCCAGCGATAATTCACCACCAATAAACAGGCTACAATATTCCAATAGAATTATCGGGCTATCTAATTATAACCCAATTTTATCGTGCAGTTAATGACCCGTTTTCGGACAATAACACATGGAGTCCAGGAGAAGTTCCTGAACCCATGCGTTATCACACAAAAACAGATCTCTGAGGGCTGCTTATCGTGCATTCTGCTTCCCGTACCTGCCTAATTCTAGGTAAGTGCCGGCGGCCAGGGGCTAATAGGATTACCCCCGGGGAAATCCATTAACTACGGTAATTCACATTGGTTCATTGAATATCCCCCTTATTGAGACACTGCAATGAGCCTTGGAATACATATGTATTGTGTATTTGTTACAATTGTTATTGAACTCTTATTTACATTAAGTGTATTTTTTTTTATTTAACACTAAAAGAAAAATGAAAATACAATGTTAATTCTATGCTGGCTAAAGCATCTGTTTCATAGGTTGTATCAAGCACAGTTATACATATTTTTTGTTTATAAGGAGAGAAAATAAGAACATAAGAAGTGGTGTCCTTGATATTATAGTAAATCATTCAAACACAGTAATTAAAGTATGCTCTACATAACTTCAAGCTATAAAGATAACATGTATCGGCAATATCTTAATAACCTACAATATGCATAACTCAAACAACAACCTTTATAGGACAGTTTTCTTCACCTTATCACTTTCTAGAATCAAAACAAGCACTTATCCTAATGCACACAGCACATGGGGGAATACATCCAAATTCTCGGTAGACAGGATGCCAGCTGTCACTATACTGACAGCGGCATCCTGTCTGCCGGGATACTGGCAGCTAGGCAGCGAGACCCCGTGCGGGCTTGCTGCGCTTATCACGCATCGGGTTCGATGTTCTATTCCCACGCAGTTGGTGGCATGGACCAACCGAGTGGGAAATATGTGCGAGTGTTGCACATATTCCTGAGGGTCGGCATATAACCGGGTGTCGGGATTCCAGCGTCGGTCTCCTGTACACTGGGATCCCGACAGCCGGTAAATGGACTTCATCCCACCAACAGAATTACCAGCACACAGTACAACCACTGAAGGTTACTTACAGACTGCAGTGTATTCCTTGCTAGCGTTAGCTTCTCTTCGCAGCTCAGACAGCCATTCTGTATCCTGTTTGCAATGTGCAATAGCAGATCGAGCCTGTAAGGAAAAAGAGAATGCATCCATTATACCATAAATGATCAGACAAAAAATTTCCAAGAAGACCTGAGAAAAACCCACCTCTCCACAGCTGGACGCAGAACTTTCTCCCTCTCTAGCATGGAAAGTATAAGCTTCCCCCACTGTTCCTCCACATCATTTGGGTGAAAAGACGGTGGGAGTTTGATGCGACCAAATTCAATCCAGACCTGATATAGAAAAGTTACACAGAACTGATATTAAAGACAATTCCATCCTGGGCTTGAGAGGAAGACACAATTGAGCAAACACAGGTAAAACATAAGACATAAGCACAGCAAAGCCAAAAAAGAGTGTGTGTCAGTGGATGTTGAAGAAGAGCATGAAATGTAATGCATCAACTTCTAAACTTTAGGCTCAAAGGGAGGGAATCAGTGAAAGTAAACAAAAAAATAGCATCACCCACACAATCAAAAACAGGGTCTCCCAGCTTGCAAAAAAAACACAATTTAAAACCTGCTTCTAAAACAACAATAAAAGCAGTGGCGTAACTAACACCCCGGCAGCCACTGTGGAGGCTTGGAGGCGCAAGGCTGCGGAGATTGACATGCGGATTAGCCGTCCGCATGTCAATCTGCGAAATGGCCCTCCTAAAATGACCTCCGCCATGGAGGAGACATGCTGGAGGTCATAATTGACCTCTTGCGTCTAAATGCCGGGAAGTGCTGGGACCCGTGGGAGCGCATGGCGCTGGCCGCGACCACGGCAGCCTTATTTCCTGCCACCCTGGTAGCGAGCATGAAAACCCCTTGGCAATGAGCATTACACACCCCTAGCAACAAGCATTACCCCCCGGAAAGACGCATGACATCCACCTCATGAAATCCCTGGCAACAGGCACTATAACCTAGCAACTAGCATGACATCCAGTGCATGAAACCCCTGGCAACAAGCATTACTCCCTTGCAGCGAGCTTTGACACCCTGCGAATGAAACCCCTGGGATCGAGCAGGACACCCTGAGCATGAAAACCCCTGGCACCATGCATGGAACCAAGAGCATGAAACCCCTGGCAACAAGAATTACTCCCTGGCAACGAGCTTTGACACCCTGCAAATGAAACCCCTGGGATCGAGCAGGACACCCTGAGCATGAAAACCCCTGGCACCATGCATGGAACCAAGAGCATGAAACCCCTGGCAACGACCAGGTAATTTAAAAGTAATTAGAAGCCTTACTGTAGGGCTTAATGTGTAATGTACATTGCGGTGTATGGCATAATGTATAACGGGCACTGCGGTGTCATAATGTGTCACAGGCATGACTGTGTGGTATACTGTATAACGGGAATTGTACGTGGTATAATGTCTCAGGGGCATTGCAGTGTGTGGCATAATATATAACGGGCATTGCGGTGTGTGGCATAATGTGTCAGGAGCATTACGGTGTGGCATATTGTGTAATAGGCATTATGATGTGTGGCATAATGTCTAAGGGCCATTGCAGTGTGAGGCATAATGTGTACTGGGCATTACTATAAGGAGGAAAAAGGACATATAATGTAAGGGGCATGAATCAGGATTATTTTTTTCCTGTGGTGGCCAATATCTGGGCGTGCAGTATAAGGTAGTCTTGTCCTGCAATGCCACGCCCCTTTCAGTGAAGACACACCCATTTTAGAGAGGCCATGCCCCCTTTTTGTGACACGCACACGCGCAAATTCGTCACTTTCCTAGTGGCAATTATGGGGGGGGGGGGGGGGAGTTTGGGGGGCCAGAGACTTTTTGGGCTTGGGGGGAAATTCTAGTTACGCCACTGAATGAAAGCATACATTTCATATACATCTGTAAGCTATTCATCACTTGCCAGGTACCTCTGCTACCAGACTGTTTGTAATGCTAATCAATGAGCATATCAACGTTGGGTCACATTTATTAATGTTACATTGTTAAACAAAGAGCAATAGCAGAAAGCAGCTGCAGAACTCTCATAAATACTTTCCAAAACAGAGCTTCCAAATAAAAAAAAGTTGCAAGTTGCTCAACAAAAAGTTTCACGCTCAGTTTGAAAATGTCAAATTCAAATATGTGACCCAAATGTTGGTGGTCTCATTGGGTAGTTAGGACCATTCTAAAAGCCAAAGCATCTTCAATATTGTAAAAAGCTTAAACATGTACCTGTAAATGTATGCAACAAAGGGGCTAATGCAGAGTTGCGCTTACCCCTGTAGGTGAAGCTGATTCTGCAATTTCTCGCGCTGTGTGTGCTCGGAAGCCATGTGCTCCCTAGTATAGGTAGTGTTGTATGCAGCATATAAACTTCCGGCTGAAGAGACGTAACTAGGCTATAACTGGGTGCTACTCGATGGCAAAGGTCAATGAGGGCACATACTGCACATGAAACTATGGGCTATGCAGAATAGTTAGTGTAAATAAGCCTCTTTTTCAGGAGAGTGCTTTACACTTATAGGCCCTACACACTGGGCGATATTACGCAAAGATATGAACGATCTCGCTCATTAATGAATGAGATACCGTTCATATCTTTGAGTGTGGAGGCACCAGCGATGAACGATGCGCGGCCCCGCGCTCGTTCATCGCTGGTGCCCCTTCGGCTGTGCATGCAGGCCTATATGGACGATCTCGTCCATATTTGCCTGCACTTCTATGGAACCGGGTGACGGGGGGAGTGAAGACACTTCACTCCCCCGGGACTGCCCCCCTGCTGCCGGGTCGCCCGTATCTGCCATCGGGCAGCTCGGCGGCGGATCGGTCAATGTGTAGGGCCCTTATGTTTAGCCTGCTGCAAAAGTGCTTACTGTGGAGATAATGCTGAGTGAGTGGAGATCCTGTTTCCTGATTTTTGGACTTATACAAATGTGTCCTTATACATCTAGCCTCAATACGCCATACAGCGCGAGATGCCTTGTGTGAGTGAGCCGCAAGGTCGCATGCAACTCTGCTATTCTCTGCTAACAATGCTTGACTCATTAAATGTTGTCAGCTGTGGGCCCTTAATAGCGGCTGGCCCTGGTGCAATGCACCGCCTCCAGTTCCGCCTACGCTCAATACACCATGCAGTACGAGATGCCTGGCGTGAGTGAGCCACCAGGTCCCTTGCAACTCTGCTAACGTTGGGCATCTTATTTTGGCGAAAATGCAACTTCATCGCAACGCAATGCAACTAGAACGTATAAGGAGACTGTGCTGATTAATTTCACATATGACACTTGTATATTGTGTGTGAGTCTATACGATGCAGACAAGAACATGTATTGGAAAAAAACTGCTTCTGCTACACTGTAGCACTTCCTATACAGATTCAGAGACTCAGCTGCACAAAGTTATACAAGTGTCATATCAAACTAATCACAGTATCCTGGTGCGTACTAGTCGCATTGCATTGCAACTAAGACACATTTTTGGCAAAAAAGATGCCTGACACTAGAAGATTTTCACGCGACCTGGCATGCCAAGAGGGTCTGTTTGGTGTGACTGCGGCAAAGATGTATGAGACCATATCTGTACATTATAAGAGACTGATACTAGACAAAAAGACACACTGACTGAGATCAAATTTGCAACAGAGATGAAGTGGAAAAAATATGTATTTTTTAAACTGAATATAACACCTAACATCAAAGACAAAAGTTGGTCTTGCGTTATTCAACTGGAATATACATTTATATACCTGAAACATCTGATACAATTTCTGTATTTGGGCTTTTTCTTGTTCTTTTGCTGGGATTTCAGTTTCTTTTACATGTACATATTGATTATAAAGTGCCTAGAAGAGAAAAACACTTATAAATGTGTATTGGGCATATAAGCATTCCCTCTATTGTACAATAGGCATTCTCAATCATTGTACCTTTAACTCCACAGGGTTTTGTGGAAATGATTTGTCAGACATCAGAAGTACATGCTGACGAATCCACTGCATAAGGGACATTACTCTTTCCTGGTACTCCAGCCAGCGGGAATCCACTTCCTGCAGGAAGAACCCAGAATAAGGGGGTCAGCATATCTCAGTGACCCCTGACACAGCTGCAATTGTACTGAACAAAACTTACAGTGGCACTGATCCCATCTCCTCCTTCTGGGACTTTGGGGAAGGCATCATATATAGAAGACACATATGTGATCACAGACTTTTCATCAGGAGAATCCACATCCACATCTGGGAGGGGCAGTCAAACAAACACCTAAGTAAAGCAGCTACTTCATAAAAATATTTAGATTGTAAAGGAGCTGCCAATAAAATTGTACAAACCTTCAGCATCTAATAACCTGGTGACACCCAGATTCTCGGCTATTTCAAACGCTTGCTCTAGGTTTTCCCGATTACTCTGAATTTCCACCTTCTGCATGTCTACCAGATCAGGTCTGCAGATAGGATCACGGTAATTTAGAATCCCTCTTTGTGATTTACACCGTGTTATAACACTAGTAAAATATCAATATTTACCTACCTGTACCGGTGTATAAGGGCATTAAACATCTTGCCATCGCTCCAGCAAGAAGAGAAGTTGGTGCATTTAACCCCGATGTATCCAGCTGTCACCTTCTGCGTCCATAGGAGCAGCTTCTCTTTGGCAGACATATCTCCAGATTCCCCACTGACATAAATATCTGAGATCTGCAGACAGAAAGAGGACAATCTTTATCACGTCTAACATTGCTTTATGAATGCAGTGTGAGGCGAGGCGAGCAAAGCGTGAAGTTTCACACTAGATGCATGCTCTGCATACTGTATCTGCTCAGTGTTCCCAATAAGCAGAGGCTGCATGAAACCTGATTTGCTATTACCTTCACAAACACATTTGGAACTGAATTCAGCAATCAATTCTGATGAACGAACAACAGCCCTCTTACAATATGCTGCTTGGGAACATTTATTAGAAACAAGGCAATATATGCAGTCCACGTAGGATAAGACTAACAGTAGGGGCTCTGACTCTAGTATTCCACCTGCTGTGACTGTGATAAAGGGAAACTGCAGTATTCTAAGGAAGGGAAGTCAGGTGCCCAGGGTTGTGTGGAAGTACATCTCTTACTGTTTTAGCCTTTTCTGGAAAGGACAATCCAAGGTTAGTTTCTTCACAAGTGCTGCTCCAAGTGCCAAAAGCATTTTCTAGGCCTCTTTCCCTAATCGGCAGCAGTACTGCTCGGCTATTACCAGCTCGATCAAATGCCACCATGGTGCTGACCGATCCCTGCTTGCCGTCTGCTGGGTTTTCCACTATGCGAGCGATGACTGTGGTCCCTGCTGGTGGAGATTCTGGAGTAGTTATAGGATTCAGCAGCTGAGCTCTATGCACCATGCCATGCAATGTCTCTCTCACCTGGAGCACTCTTCCTTCCTCTGCAGGAATACAGTCGGTGCTTCCAGGATCTTCAATTGCTGCACATGTATTACTAGGCATATCCTCTATCTTCACTCTTTCATCCTTGCTTGGTAAAGATTTATCCTGTTCTGCTTCATTATCTTTTTTCGTCCTCCTTAAATGCCTTTTTTTCTTTGCAGAACGCGGTTCCTTCCCTCTCCCTGGTCTTGTCTCCTTGGGCTTCCGCACACAGCTGACAGAATTCCCCATGTCTCCAGTGCATTTATGCAGCACACACGACACAGACATGCAGAAGAGAAAAGGATCCACACCTCAAAGCAGCGCCTTCCCCTTGCAATTTAGACAGGTCACCAGGGAAGGACCACACATCCTTCCTTCTCTTCCAAGCAATTGATGCTTGCCTCAGACAGACATCTTACAGACCGAGACATCTCCCTGCATCTCTCTGCAGTGCTCAGATCACAGGCACCTTACACCAAACCTTCAGCTCATTGGATGCAGAAATCTCTGTATTAGTGAGGTTTGGTAACTCCACCCAGCATGGGTGGGGGAGAGAGTGCTCAGGAGGGAGGGGGAGCATACACAACTGTGCAATAAAAGAAGCCAGAGAAGCTAAGTGCAGATTATACAAAGGAAATAATATGCACTTCCTATAAATTCAATTCTGAAGTGACCAATCATATTCCTAGTGATTAATTAGGCATATAATCAATAACACATATATTATACAGCTTGCCAATTCATATTTAAAAGGTAATCACGCAGTTGTGTTGACTTTCTTTGTACATATGGCTCAAGAAAATGCATCAAGTTACAAAATGTATATTCTCCCTGTATTTGCGTGGGTTTCCTCCGGGTACTCCGGTTTCCTCCCACAATCCCAAAAATATACTGGCAGGTTAATTGGCTCCCAACAAAAATTAACCCTAGCGTGAATGTGTCTGTGTGTACATGTGATAGGGAATATAGACAGTAAGCTCCACTGGGGCAGGGACTGATGTGAATAGGGAAATATTCTCTGTAAAGCGCTGCGGAATATGTGCGCGCTATATAAATAACTGGTAATAAACAAAATGCATTAAAATTTAATGTCACTTTTTACTTATTTCTTTACTTAAAATTGTGTTACATCAGTTACATGTTGTGCATATTTACACCAAATCAAATGTTTATCTACATTAGAGTTCTCCCACAAATGGGATCTCAACAAATGCCTATGGGCCTAATTCAGAGTTTATTGCAGCAGCAAATTTGTTGTTAGCAGTTGGGCAAAACAATGTGCACTGCAAGGGGGGCAGATGTAACATGTGCAGAGAGAGTTAAGGGCCCCATACACTTATACGACATGGCGTTCCCCAACCGCGGAGGCTGGCATCCGTTGTCAACAGAGTCCAAGACTGGGTTCTGAAACTCCAATTCTCCACAAGGTGAAAGACTTGTAGTCACCACAACAGAGAGATCCATGCTTGTAGCCACCACAACAGGGAGATCCGTGCTTTCGGCGATGGAGATATACTCTGGTGCATGTGCAGGTAAGACTCTGACCACTTGTCCGGTAAATCCAGCTGGAACGGATGGGCATGGAATCTGCAGTACTGGATTGCCTCATAGGAGGCCACCATCTTGCCTAGTAGGCAGATGCAAAGGTGTACTGAGAACTTGCGGGGTCTGAGCACAGATCGGACCATAGCCTGAATTATCAAGGCCTTGGCCATAAGGAGGAATACTTTCTGAGACACCGCATCCAGTATCACTCCCAGGAACTGAAATCTCTGTGATGGTTCCAAGACTTTTGTAAATTTAGGATCCACCCATGGTCCGTAAGAAGACAAGTAGTCAAGTTGATGCTGTTCAACAGACTCTCCTTGGACACCACCTTTATTAGGAGCTCATCCAGGTAGGTACTATGTTGACTCACATCATGCGGAGTTGGAGCATCATCTCTGCTATTACATTTGTGAATACCCTCGGAGCCGTGGAGAGACCAAAGGGTAAGGCCTGAAACTGGAAATGGTGGTCCAGTATAGTGAATCTGAGATTAGCCTGATGAGGGGGACATATCAGGATGTGTAGATATGCATCCTTGATATCGAGAGAAAATAGGATTTTAATACCTACTGGTAAATCCTTTTCTCTTAGTCCGTAGAGGATGCTGGGGATGCTTCAAGAACCATTGGGTATAGATGGGATCCGCAGGAGACATGGGCACCTTAAGACTTTAAAAGGGGTGTGAACTGGCTCCTCCCTCTATGCCCCTCCTCCAGACTCCAGTTATAGGAACTGTGCCCAGAGAGACGGACATTTCGAGGAAAAGGATTTATTTAATTTTTAAACTAAGGTGAGATACATACCAGCTCACACCTCCAACACGCCGTACAACATGGCATTCAACAACAACGCATGCAACGGCATGACTAACATCAGCCACAGACTGACTGAACTCAACACAACATGTGTGTTACCATAACCAATAACTGCAGATACAACCCGCACTGGGACGGGCGCCCAGCATCCTCTACGGACTAAGAGAAAAGGATTTACCGGTAGGTATTAAAATCCTATTTTCTCATACGTGCTAGAGGATGCTTGAGATGCTTCAAGAACCATGGGGTTTATACCAAAGCTCTAGAACGGGCGGAAGAGTGCGGATGACTCTGCAGCACTGATTGACCAAACAAGAGGTCCTCCTCAGCCAGGGTATCAAACTTGTAAAACTTCGCAAAGGTGTTTGATCCCGACCAAGTAGCAGCTCGGCAAAGCTGTAATGCCGAGAATCCTCGGGCAGCCGTCCAGGATGAGCCCACGATTTCGGTAACGGCAACCCCGCCATAGAATGAGCCTGCTTAATCGTATTACAGATCCAGCGTGCAATAGTCTGCTTGGATGCAGGAGCCCCAATCTTGTTGGGAGCCCACAGGACAAACAGAGCCTCTGTTTTCCTAATCTGAGCCGTTCTGGCGACATAGATTTTCAAAGCTCTGACCACATCGAAAGACTTTGATTGCGCCAAGGCGTCAGTGGCCACTGGCACCACAAACGTGAAACGATGAAACCTCTTTTAGCAGAAATTGCTGACGAGTTCTCAACTCCGCTCTATCTGCATGGAAGATTAAATAGGGGCTTTTGTGAGACAAAGCCGCCAATTCAGACACCCGCCTTGCGGATGCCAAGGCCAACAGCATGACTTTTCCAAGTAAGGAATTTCAACTCAACCTTACGTAAAGGTTCAAACCAATGAGATTGCAGGCACTGCAACACCACATTAAGATCCCATGGTGCCACTGGGGGCACAAAGGGAGGTTGGATGTGCAGCACGCCTTTCACGAAGGTCTGAACTTCTGGAAGGGAGGCCAATTCTTTCTGAAAGAAAATTGATAAGGCCGAAATTTGTACTTTAATGGAGCCTAACTTTAGGCCCGCATCCACACCTACTTGCAAAAAATGGAACAAACGCCCCAGCTGAAATTCTTCCGTAGGAGCCTTCTTGGATTCACACCAAGACACATATTTTCTCCAAATACGGTGGTAATGCCTCGCCGTTACTTATTTTCTAGCCTGAAGTAGTGTGGGAATGACTTCACTGGGAATACCCTTTCGGGCTAGGATTTGGCGTTCAACCACCATGCCGTCAAACGCAGCCACGGTAAGTCTTGATACACGCACGGTCCTTGCTGTAACAGGTCCTCTCGTAGAGGAAGAGGCCAGGGATCTTCTATGAGTAATTCTTGAAGATCTGGATACCAGGCTCTCCTTGGCCAGTCTGGAACAATGAGTATCGCCTGAACCCTTGTTCTTCTTATGATCTTTATCACCTTCGGAATGAGTGGAAGTGGAGGGTACACATAGACCGACTGAAACACCCACGGTGTCACCAGGGCGTCCACCGATATTGCTTGAACAATATCTCTGAAGCCATCATGTCTATTTGAGGAATTCCCCAACGCCTTGTCACTTCTGCAAAGACCTCTTGATGAAGACCCCACTCTCCTGGATGGAGATCGTGTCTGCTGAGGAAGTCTTCCCAGTTGTCCGTTGTAAATGGCCCTTAATTCCAAAATGTTTATGTGCGGAAATTTTTCCCCAGTGTGACTGCTCCCCAGCCTCGGAGACTTGCATCCGTGGTCACCAGGATCCAATCCTGAATCCCGAACCTGCGTCCCTCTAGGAGGTGAGAACTGTGCAGCCACCACAGGAGAGAGATTCTGGTCCTGGAAGATAGGATTATTTTCCGGTGCATGTGCAGGTGAGACCTGGACCACTTGTCCAACAGGTCCCACTGAAAAACCCTGGCATGGTACCTGCCAAACTGAATGGCCTCGTAGGCCGCCACCATCTTCCCCAGCAACCGAGTGCATTGAAGAATTGACACTCTTGCCGGTTTCAGAATCTGTTTTACCATGTTCTGTATTTCCAGAGCCTTTTCCACTGGAAGAAAAACTCTCTGTAATTCTATATCCAGAATCATACCCAAGAACGACAGCCGCGTTGTCGGGACCAACTGCGACTTTGGCAAGTTTAGGAGCCAACCATGGTGGTCATTTCGAGTTGTTCGCTCTGTAATTTTCTTTGCATCGCAGCGATTTTCCGCTAACTGCGCATGCGCAATGTTCGCACTGCGACTGCGCCAAGTAAATTTGCTATGCAGTTAGGTATTTTACTCACGGCATTACGTGTTTTTTTCTTCGTTCTGGTGATCGTAATGTGATTGACAGGAAGTGGGTGTTTCTGGGCGGAAACAGGCCGTTTTATGGGAGTGTTTGAAAAAACCCTACCGTTTCTGGGAAAAACGCGGGAGTGGCTGGAGAAACAGAGGAGTGTCTGGGCGAACGCTGGGTGTGTTTGTGACGTCAAACCAGGAACAACAAGCACTGAACTGATCGCACTGGAAGAGTAAGTCTCGAGCTACTCAGAAACTGCACAGAGAAGTCTTTTCGCAATATTGCGAATCTTTAGTTCGCAATTTTGCTAAGCTAATATTCACTCCCAATAGGCGGCGGCTTAGCGTGTGCAAAGCTGCTAAAAGCAGCTTGCGAGCGAACAACTCGGAATGAGGGCCCATGTTGTTGCAGAATTGTCAGGGAGAGCGTAACGTTTCTCAGTAATCTCTCCTTGGATCTCGCCTTTATCAGGAGATCGTCCAAGTAAGGGATAATTGTGATTCCCTGCTTGCGCAGGAGAACCATCATTTCCGCCATAACCTTGGTGAAAATCCTCGGAGCCGTGGACAGACCAAACGGAAACGTCTGAAATTGGTAATGACAATCCTGAACAGCAAACCTCAGAAAAGCCTGATGTGGAGGATATATGGGGACGTGTAAGTAGGCATCCTTTATGTCGACCGACACCATAAAATCCCCCTCCTCCAGACTGGAGATCACCGCTCGGAGAGATTCCATCTTGAATTTGAATTTTTTCAGACAGAAATTGAGGGCTTTTAGGTTCAGAATCGGTCTGACTGAGCCATCCGTATTCGGGACCATGAACAGGCTCGAATAAAAGCCTTCCCCCTGTTGTGACGGGGGTACCGTGACAATGACTTGATTTTGACACAGCTTTAGTATTGCAGCGCATACTACCTCCCTTTCTGGAAGAGAAGCTGGCAAGGCCGATTTGAAAAATCGGTGAAAAGGAACGTCTTGAAACTCCAATTTGCACCCTTGGGCTACTATTTCTAATACCCAATGATCCAGGGCCGAGCGAACCCAGACCTGACTGAAGAGTTGGAGACGTGCCCCCACCGGTGCGGACTCCCGCAGAGGAGTCCCAGCGTCATGCTGTGGATTTGGTAGAAGCTGGGGAGGACTTCTGCTCTTGGGAACTTGCCACAGCCTGTGACCTTTTACCCTTTCCTCTTCCTCTCGTAGCAAGGAAGGAAGACCCTCGTCCTTTTTTATATTTATTGGGCCGAAAGGACTGCATCTGATAGTGGGGCGTTTTCTTTGTTGTGCAGGGACATAAGGTAGAAACGATGACTTACCCGCGGTAGCCGTAGATACCAGGTCAGCGAGGCCGTAACCAAACAAGACACTACCGTTAAAACGCAGAGACTCCATAGTTTCTTAGAGTCAGCATCAGCATTCCATTGATGAATCCACAATGCCCTCCTAGCCGAGACTGCCATGGCATTGGCCCTTGATCCCAAAAGGCCAATATCCCTCGCAGCTTCCTTGAGATAGGCTGCAGCGTCCCTGATATGACCCAGTGTCAAAAGAGCGCTATCCCTGTCCAGGGAATCTATCTCAGATGACAAGTTATCTGCCCACTTTTCAATAGCGCTACTCACCCATGCCGATGCAACAGCAGGCCTAAGTAGCGTACCTGTAGTGACATAAATGGATTTTAGTGTATTTTCCTGCTTACGATCCGCAGGATCCTTTAGGGCTGCTGTGTCAGGAGACGGAAGCGCGACCTTTTTGGACAGACGCGATAGAGCTTTGTCCACCGTGGGGGTAGACTCCCACTTTTCCCTGTCCCCCGAGGGGAACGGATATACCACCGGAATTCTCTTGGGAACCTGTAACTTCTTGTCAGGATTTTCCCAAGCTTTTTCAAAAAGAGCGTTCAGTTCATGAGAGGGAGGAAACGTCACCTCAGGTTTCTTTCCCTTAAACATACAGACCCTAGTATCAGGAACAGCAGGGTCTTCCGTTATACGTAATACGTCTTTTATCGCCACAATCATGTACCGAATGCTCTCAGCCAGTTTAGGATTCAATCTGGCATCACTATAGTTCGACACTGGAATCAGAGTCCGTGTCGGTATCTGCATCCGCTATCTGGCTAAATGAACGCTTCTGTGACCCCGAGGGGGAGTGAACTTGTGATAATGCATCCTCCATGGATTTTCCCCATGTCTGGTTCTGAGACTCAGATTTATCTAATCTCTTATTCAATCGAGCCACATTTGCATTCAAAACACTCAAAACATTTACCCAATCAGCCGTCGGCGATGCCGACACGGTCACTCCCACAGTCTTTTCTGTCCCCACTCCAGCCTCCTCCTGGGAAGAGCACTCAGCCTCAGACATGTCGACACACGCGTACCGACACCCACAACCACACTGGGGCTATAGGGGACAGACCCACAGCAAAGCCTGTTAGAGAAACACAGAGGGAGTTTTGGCAGCTCACAACCCAGCGCCTATCCCGGTACTGAAACTATTAAAATAATGCCTCAGACCTGGTAGCACTTTTTTTTACTAATAAAACAGCACCAAATCACTGTGCCCCCCCCCCCCCCGTTTTGCACCCTGTTACTTGTACAGCAGTATAGGAGGCCAGGACCAGCGTACCTGCAGCTACGTGAAGAGAAAATGGCGCCGATTAGAGCTGTGAGGGTTAAGCCACACTCGCTTAATGGCGCGCTTCAGCCCCGCTATTTTTCCAATCTTTATACTGGCGGGGGTCTGGTTTTAGTGCCCAGGCACTGTAAGCCTCTTTTGCCAGTCTAATTATTGAGGTTTCATGCTGCCCAGGGCGCCCCCCTCTGCGCCCTGCACCCTTTAGTGCCGCTGTGTGTGTGGGAGCATGGCGCGCAGCACGGCCACTGCGCGGTACCTCAAAGCAGTCACTGAAGTCTTCTGGTCTTCTTCTACTCAGCCGTCTTCTGACTTCTGGCTCTGCAAGGGGGGTGACGGCGCGGCTCCGGGAAGGAGCATCTAGGCGTACCTAGCGATCAGACCCTCTGGAGCTAATGGTGTCCAGTAGCCTAAGAAGCAGAGCCTTGAAACTCACAGAAGTAGGTCTGCTTCTCTCCCCTCAGTCCCACGATGCAGGGAGCCTGTTGCCAGCAGGTCTCCCTGAAAATAATAAACCTAACAAAGTATTTTTCTGAGAAACTCTGGAGAGCTCCTCAGTATGCATCCAGTCTCACTGAGCACAGAATCTAACTGGAGTCTGGAGGAGGGGCATAGAGGGAGGAACCAGTTCACACCCCTTTTAAAAGTCTTAAAGTGCACGTCTCTTGCAGATCCCGTCTATACCCCATGATTCTTGAAGCATCCCCAGCATCTTCTAGGACGTATGAGAAACCAGGAATTCCCCTTCCTCCAGACCAGAGACCACTGCTCTTAGGGATTCCATCTTGAACTTGAACACCCGTAGGTACAGGTTCAGATATTTGAGGTTCAAGATCTGCCGCACCGAACCATCTGGTTTCGGTACCACAAATAGGCTTGAATAAAATCCCCTGTTGTGCAACAGAGGAGGGACTGGAACAATAACCTTCGTTTGAAGAAGTTTTTGAATGGTGTCCTGCAAGGTAACTCTTGCTACAGGTGACCTGGGATACGAGGTCCTTCACCCAAGGGTCCTGGCAGGATTCCGTCCACACATGAGCGAAGTATTGTAGTCGAGCACCCACCTGAAAGTTCCCCTGCAGCTGGGGCCAACTATCACGCGGAGGTTTTAGTGGATGAGGATCCAGAGGCATGGTCCAGAGAGCCAGCAGCCGCTAGTTTATGGGATTTATCTCTATATCCTCTAGCTGCATTTGAGGCCCCTCTGGCTCTGATTCTAAATCTGGCCACACAAAAGGACTGTAGAGAGCACTGGATAGGGATGTCTAGCCAAAGGTACAGCAGACGGCAGATAGGTAGACTTACCCGCCGTTGCTTGAGAAATCCACAGGGGATGCCTTGTTCTTCCTCAAACAAGGCATTCTCTGTAAAAGGAAGATTTTCCACTCCCTTCTTGGAATCAGCATTCGCTGTCCATTGTCGCAGCCACAGAGCTCTGCTGGGCGAACTGTAGAAGTCGGCCACACACCCTGGGGTTTCCTAGGGGGAGACCTGTCCCGCCATACAGCAGGCTTGTCATGTCTTGAAGCAGGCTGATGGGTTGCCCAGGATTGTTTCACCTTGGGCTTGGTGATTTTGGGAGCACGAGATTGTCTCGGTATGACTGACCTTTTTCTTTCCCTTGAGGCCAAAAGGAACAAAAAGTGGTACCTTTTGCCTTCTGTGCAGAAGTATTATTATTGGGGAGGAAAGCCGTCTTAGCAGCCGCCAATTCAGACACAATCTTATTTAGGTCTTCCCCAACAGAATGTCCCCAGTAAAGGGTATTACCTCCAAAGACTTTTTGGAGTCCAGGTCCACTTTCCACGACCTCAGCCACAATATGCTACAAGCCAGGACAGACGTTGTTGACGCCTTGGCTGCTCTTATTTCCAACTCAGAGGACGCCTCCTGAATGTAAGAGGAGGCGGTGGTAATGTAAGGTATTGTCTGGCATTGTCAGAAACATCCTCGGGCAACTCTTCCTCTAACGTCTGAACCCTAGCTTGATTACCTTTCGCCGCCCAAGATGCGGCAATAGTGGGTCTATGAACAGACCCTGTAAGGGAGTATATAGATTTCAGGTATACCTCCACATGCTTATCTGTCGGTTCCTTCAGCGAGGTGACAGTGATGACAGGTAGAGTGGATGACACCACGAGGCGGGTGACATGAGAATCCACCGAGGTGGAGTCTCCCATTTACACAACTCTGCAGGGAGAGGATAGCAAGCCAAAGCCCGATTTGGCAAAAGGAATTTCTTCCCTGGATTAGACCAGAGTTCCCACCTGATGTCCACGAGATGGTCAGAATGGGGTAATACAGTTTTTACAACCTTCTGCTATTTAATCTTATCAATTTTCTTTGCCACAGTAGTGGAATCCTCATCATCAGTGGTTTGTAGGATATGCTCAAGAGCAACCACTAAGGCAGGGACATCATTTTGCAAGGGAGAATCCTCATCAGTAACACAGCATTCAGTGTCTGACAGGACACTGCCCCTCATCTTCTGATGAAAAAATCAGAGAGGTTTATAGATTGAGAGAAGAAAGCAGCCCGCTTAGAGGACCCAGGGACACGAGAGTGACCTGGGGTAGATTTTTGTCTCACCAAGGACTGATTTAGTTTCTGCAGTCGGTAGACAGATTATCCGCCCAAGGTGGATTAGCCATAGGGACAAATTGTGGCGTAGCGGCGCAGGTGGTCCCATAGGGGGCGCAAGTCGTTCCACCAGAGTACCCAGTAGGTTGGTGAATGCAGCCCAGGGTGGCTCCTTGTGTAGATGCAGGAGCTGCGGACTGACTGGGAGGTGCATGACAAGTAGTACACAGACCATCATATAACACTTCCCCCTCTGGTAAATCCTTGGAGCATGCTCTGCATGACGCAGGAGCTTCCACTGATTTACCGCACTTTCTGTTAGACATTATGAGAAAAATGCAACAACAGGGCTTTTTAGTACGATAAAGCCAGACAAAAAACAATACCTACAGTATTATGTGACTGTAACACAGTAAAATATATGTATTTGATAAATACTGTGTAATACTATATTATACGACCCAAACGCACGTAGCCCAGGGTACAGAATATAGTGACAGTTATATCTGGGAAACACAGAGTGAAACCACACAGCAGATACAGGCACACAGTCACAGGCAATGCAGAAATTATCACAATAATGCTGCACTGTATAATATATATATATATATATATATATATATATATACATCACAGCGTGGTCAGTGACAGGACGACATATCGGAATACTCGTACATTATATTCTGTAAACAGTACACTTTTTTTCAACTAGCACTGTCTACATCAAGACATGTAGGATACTCAAGTGAATGTAAAGACACGGCTCTGTATACAGGCAGCTTTACATGGGAGACCTTGCCCTGTAATCCCAGAGACCAGCTGCTGCTGCCATGCTGTAAGATGGTGCCCAGTGTCTCTGTGAGGGAGTGAGGGAAAGAGTGAGGCAGCTCCAGGGCGGGAAATCTGCAAGGAGATGGTGCCCTGGGCCAGGGGAGGGGCTACAGGCAAGGGCTGGCTCCCCTATGCTGGACTTCCACCCCAGGTACTAGCGAGCCTTATTAAACGGGGCGTTAGTACAACCAACCTGTGCTCTGAATGCCCTGGTGGTCTAGTGGGGTCCCTGCCCAGTGATGGAGTCCATGCCAGCGCCCCAACCCTTCTCCCTAGGTCGCGAACGGAACGCGATTTAATGGCGGGTCCCGCCTGGGGGACCCTCTTACCTCCTCCCCGTAGCAGCCAAGTGAACCAGAAGAGCAGTTTGCGACTGACTTCTCCGCCGCAAGTACCCGGAGACCAGGCCGCGGGAGTATGCGATGCCGCTTGGGAGGTGATGGAGCTGCAGCGCTGAATTGTCACTCTGACATACAGCGCTGACAGCCCAGCCAGAAATGAAGAAATCTTCTTTCAGAAAAGCTTTTCAGGGCTGCCCAGTGCAGCCCTCCTGTTAGGTGACCTGCTGCTGCAGGCACCAATTCGAAACTCAGCTCTCAATGCCTGGAGGCGGGGTTATAGAGGAGACCCCAATGCATCCTGGGACAGCTAAATCTTTAGCCTGTTGGTGCCTCTGGATCAAGACCCACTCTACACCCCCAATGTTTTCCCTGTGGAAACCAATGTAACCTGCTGCAGAAATGTGTAGTTAGGTTAGTAACGTAGCATATGCAAGCAGTGCATCTCTTCAATGCATTATGGTGCATTTCCCATGGTCTGACTTAAGAGTCATACATTTGGCTGCTCCAACCCTACATGGCAAGTAAGGTGCTTTAGCATTTACACCAGCTCATTATTCCCCTACCCCGTTCCACCTCTACATGTTGACAGGCGCAGTAAGTACATTTGTCTCAGTCTACATACAGACTGTGTTTTCACTGCAAACGTACAATTAGAGAAAATCTCTGTACTGAGCTAACGGATAATTATAAACAAGCCTGTCTGTGTGTTATCTATATTATACATACCATGCATCCAGATTACTACCTACTTTTTTTTACTAACAATGTTAGTTTCCATTCTATTGACAACCCAATACACCAAGCCTTATTCTGTACCCTATCCTTCCAAAAATGTGGTTCCTGGTTGTCACCTTATGCCTACCATTATGCCATATAGGATAAGCAATCACCACATCTACTGGCAGCAAAATGAGGTAGACCAACGGGGCTAATATACCATCACCTATCAACTGTTATTAAGCGTTTTCAATAATCAGATGACTTTAATTTACGGTCTTATGTATGTCCACCATGATACATAAAACACACAATTCTGCCTGATGGTATAAAAACTTAATGTAATACATAGACTGAAGGCAGAATAATCAATACATTTAGTAGTAAATACATTAATCTACAATCAAAAAGTATGTGGACATCAGAACAGCACACCCCATAAGTGCTTGTTGAATCTCTCAAACCAAAACCATAAGCATTAATATGAAGTTGGTCCCACCTTTGCTGCTATAACAGCCCTCCCTCTTCTGGAAAGGCTTTCCCCTAGGTATTGGAACATGGATGCGGGGATTCGCATACATTCAGCTACAAGAACAGTGAGTTCAGACACCGATGTTGAGTGATAAGGTCTGGCTCACAAACTGTATTCCATTTTATCCCAAAGGTATAGATGAGGCTGAGGTCAGGGCGCTGTGTAGGCCAGTCAAGTTCTTCACACCAAAAAGTATTTGTAGGGTCTTGCTTTGTGCACAAAGACATTATCATACTGAAATGATCAAGCACCTCCCCCAAAAACTGTTGACACAAAGCGGAAAGCACATAGTTCTCTAAAATGTCATTGTATGCTGTTCCCTTCACAGACTATTTCTCCTGAACCAAAAGTGTTCTCATGGCATCCTCCAAACCCAGATTGTACCTTTAGATTGCCAGATAGCACAGTGTAGTTCATCATTGCAGGTAACATGTTTCCAGTGCTCCATAGTCTAATGGTAATGTGCTTTACAAAACTTCAGCTGTTTGATATTACAAATTATGACCTGAGACTGCTTGGCCATGGAAACCACCCATGAAATTCCTGACAAACACTTCTTGTGCCAACATTGCATTCTGTGAGTACATATGGCCTACTACATGGCAGCTAAGCGGTTGTTGGTACTAGACTTTACTAATTATAAATAACAGCATTAAAGGTTACTGGTGCAGAAATTTGAGTGATATGTTGAAAAGCTGCCATTTTATGACAGGGCCACATTGAAAGTCGTTGGTCTCTTCAGAACGCACCATTATGCTATTAATGTCTGACTATGAAGCCTGCATAGTTTTTGACTTGATTGTATCCATTGGTTAGCAAAGCAACTGGTTTGGCTTAAATGGGCAAACACAATAAGCAGGTGCAATGTTCACACATCATATACAGAGATCAGCCATGACAACCACTGATGGGTGAAGTGGTAGGGTATATCAGGCAATAAGCAAACACTCAGTTCTTGAAGTTGATGTGTTGGAAGCAGGAAAATTGGGTAAGAGTAAGGATCTGAGCAACTCTGACAAGAGCCAAATTGTGATGGCTAGATGGCTGGTTCTGAGCATCTCCAAAATGGCAGATCTTGTGGTGTGGTCCAAGGAATAAGTTGTCCAAGCCAGGACAAACTGTGAACCAGCAACAGGGTCCAGGGCTCGCTGATGTGTGAGGGGCATGAAAGCTAGCCTTAAGAGTTACTGTAGCACAAATTGCTGAAAAAGTTAATGCTAGCTATGATAGAAAGGTGGCAGAGCACACAGTGCATCATAGCTTGCTGCATGTGGGGATGGCTATCCACAGACTGAACAGAGTGCCTATGTTAACCCCTGTCCACCACCAAAACCACCTACACACTTGAGCATCAGAACTGGACCATTAAGCAATGGAAGAAGGTGGCCTGGTCTGACGAATCACATTTTCTTTTACAACCTTTTGGATGACCAAGTGCATGTGCGTCATTTACCTGGAGCAGAAATGACACCAGGATGACTATGGGAAGAAGACAAGCTGTCTGAGACAGTGTGATGCTCTGGGCAATCTTAGGTCCTGGGATTCATGTGGATGTTACGAACCACCTACCTAAACATTCTTGCAGACAGCATTAGCAGGATAATGCACCTCGCCACACTGCAAAAATTGATAAGGAATGGTTTAAGGAACATGAAAAATTTCAAGGTGCTGACTTGGCCTCCAAATTGCCCACATCTCAATTTGATCAAGAATCTGTGGGAAAAACAAGTACGAGCCATGGGTGCCCCATCTCACAACTTACAGGACTTTAAAGATCTGTAGCTAACAACTTAGTGCCAGATACCACAAGACACCTCCAGAGGTCTTGTGGAGCCCATGCCTCGACAAGTCAAAGCTGCTTTGAGGGGGACATACACAATATTAGCCAAGTGCTTTTAATGTTATGGCTGATAGGTGTATATGTTTGGTGTGCTTTCTAGAGAAGTCAGCTACTAAAAAGTTGAATCATTTGAACGGCTCAAATAAATAAAAAGGCTGTGATAAAACAGATCTGGGTTAAATCATTCATTTGCGAATAATACAGAATGTAAATAAAGCACTTGCAAGATATTTTAAAAATGTCTTGTATGCAGTATTAGCACTTCTGCTGTCTGGCCATATAAAAGCCTGTTTTTCAGTGCCATAAGATAAACAGGAGAAGCAGCATCCTCACAATGACCTTACAACATACTAGCCCAAACAATAATAGACAAATCAGTCCACCATCATGACATGATGTAAAACTATCGGGGGTTTATTTACTAAAAGGCCTATTTTCATTAATCAATGTTGGGTTTTACAGGGGTTGAAACACACCGTTACTAACTGATGATAAATTATTTATTTCATATTAAATTGCTAATGTTAGTAAAAGTGTGTTTTAGCTCTGGAAGCAGAACATTGATTTAAATCGATTTCCATCTATTTAAAATCTATGGGGAAAAAACTGTATGTCCTTCCTTCACTCACTTACAGGTTAGCCCCCAAACATTCCATTGGCAGGCCCCCACTTTCCATTTATTCATTTTTGCCAGCACTGAGCATATTTCAAAAGATAAGACTACCGATACATATAGATGTGCAAGACTTTTACCTGAAAGTGAAGGATTATGGTCCATATCAGTCCAAGGGTCAGCTTTGGGTTGCCATCAGTGATATCATCATTTCGTATATTCACCAATTTCACCTACAAATGAATTACAAATTTCTCATGGTATTCTCATCCAATCATCACGTAACTGTTCATACATCATGAAAGGAACGTTTCATCCTATCAGATACTCCAATGCTTTACCTGACGTTGCTTGAGGAAATCCAGAGCAATCTGCACATTTTGCAGGCGGTGGAAACGCATCCTGCCCTTCTCTCTGGGCTGAAAAGCAAGGAGGTTATTCCAATGAAACTTGAAAAATATGGTAAGTAGAAAGTTAGTGTAATGGTATGGAAACCAGAAAGTCAGAATAATTACTAGAATAAGTTAGAGGGGGAAAAAAGGTAAAGTTCTGCAGAAAAGTTGGAAAGTGGTGAAATAGAAGTTACAAAATAAAGTGATAACAATGAGAAAAGTAAAGAATGGTTAGAATGAAAGAAACACAAGAGGGGTGAGATGGAGTCTTAAGTGGACATGGGATAGTAGATGCTGAAAAGGGTTTATTGAGAGGTTAGAAATAAGTGGATATGATTGTAAATAGGCAGAGAAGAGACTGGTGAGAAGAAATATAAATAAGTGGAGTGTGGAGGTTAGGAGAAGCCTCGTACCCTTGACGTTTCCTGCAGTACAAGGCAGTAAGCCATTGCATCTCACCCCATGCAGTGACTGAGGGAAGGAGGTGACGTGCATAAGCACGTGTACATGATTACAGAATTCCCCTCATGCTCATGCTAATATCACAGCACACATCCCTTCATCCTCCCACACTGTGCCCACAGGCAGATAACCCAGTGCTGGGTTCTTTCCCCACACTGGATAATCTGACCGAGTGACAGCTCTAGTGACATACAGCATCGTCAGGGTTGTCCTCTGACTCCTCTCTCATCAACAGGCGGCGGGATGGCATACGGGAAAGTCGCAGGCCCCTAGGAGCCTCAGGGTCTTTGTTCTAATGGACATGGCAATGAGACTGTGAGGAAAAAGGAGCATATCTATAGAAGTGCACAAAGAAAAATCAAGGAGCAAATACTTACTAGTCTGACACCAGACAGAACCTCCAAAAGGGAAATGAGATTGTGTCCATCCCGCAGATCTTCATACAAATCATTAATGTGTTTGCGAACCTATTTACAGCATGATATAAAAACAATTAGAGCTGGTAGTAAAAGTGACCACAGATTGCACAACAGTGCAACAAACATGGAGGAAAGGAGGAACGACTGCCCAATTATTTCAGTGCCTCCTTACACTGCAAGATGTATGGAGGCGGACTCCATGCGCTGCTTGGAGTGTGATGAATGATGGTCTGGAGCAGTGGTAGCCAACCCTGGTCCTCAAGAGCTACCAACAGTTCACATTTTCCAGCTCACCTGGCAGATGCACAGGTGCAGTCATTACTCACTGTCACATTTTAAAAGATTCACAGGTGGAGCTAATCACTTAACTTATGATTCTGTGAGGAGACCTGGAAAACGTGCACTGTTGGTAGCTCTCGAGGACCAGGGTTGGCTACACCTGGTCTGGAGGATCGCAAAGGTTCGATATCAAAACCAAACAATCCTGACAGCTTTGCAGAAGTAGGATTATCAATCAGGCTCAAACAGTGAACAATACGTTCAGAAAAGCTGTTTCATCAGCTGATCTGAACGATCATCATTCAGTGTATGGCCAGCTTAAGATAAAAAGGGTGAGCATAGGTTAATTAAAGAAGAGGGACAGATTGTGCAAGTTAATAAATGGGATATCAATATGTATAGTATTATTAAAGCCGGGTATGCACTAGGCAATTAATAGCACTATATGTCGTTCCAATGCAGATCTAAACGATTTATCAGCCACATCCCTCAGTGTGTACCTGCGAATGAGCGCTCTCGCGGGGCTTTCCCTGGGTCATCCTGTCAGGCATGCTGCATGCCCAATGAGACGATCCAGGGAACGACGGCATGGATTGTAAATGCATCACCCCGTCATGCACAGTATTGTGCAGTGTGTACCGATGGCACAAAGTATTGTGCCATCGCATCATGCAGCCACTGGCTACACACAACGTTTAGTGTTTACCCAGCATAAGAACAGAACTAAAATGAACAAGTAATAAGCAAAGGAATCAATAAATAAGAATTTACTTACCGATAATTCTATTTCTCATAGTCCGTAGTGGATGCTGGGGACTCCGTAAGGACCATGGGGAATAGCGGCTCCGCAGGAGACTGGGCACATCTAAAGAAAGCTTTAGGACTAACTGGTGTGCACTGGCTCCTCCCCCTATGACCCTCCTCCAAGCCTCAGTTAGGATACTGTGCCCGGACGAGCGTACACAATAAGGAAGGATTTTGAATCCCGGGTAAGACTCATACCAGCCACACCAATCACACCGTATAACTTGTGATCTGAACCCAGTTAACAGTATGATAACAGAGGAGCCTCTGAAAAGATGGCTCCCAACAATAATAACCCGATTTTTGTAACAATAACTATGTACAAGTATTGCAGACAATCCGCACTTGGGATGGGCGCCCAGCATCCACTACGGACTATGAGAAATAGAATTATCGGTAAGTAAATTCTTATTTTCTCTAACGTCCTAAGTGGATGCTGGGGACTCCGTAAGGACCATGGGGATTATACCAAAGCTCCCAAACGGGCGGGAGAGTGCGGATGACTCTGCAGCACCGAATGAGAGAACTCCAGGTCCTCCTCAGCCAGGGTATCAAATTTGTTGAATTTTTCAAACGTGTTTGCCCCTGACCAAGTAGCTGCTCGGCAAAGTTGTAAAGCCGAGACCCCTCGGGCAGCCGCCCAAGATGAGCCCACTTTCCTTGTGGAACGGGCTTTTACAGATTTTAGCTGTGGCAGTCCTGCCACAGAATGTGCAAGCTGAATTGTACTACAAATCCAACGAGCAATAGTCTGCTTAGAAGCAGGAGCACCCAGCTTGTTGGGTGCATACAGGATAAACAGCGAGTCAGATTTCCTGACTCCAGCCGTCCTGGAAACATATTTTCAGGACCCTGACAACATCCAGCAACTTGGATTCCTCCAAGTCCCTAGTAGCCGCAGGCACCACAATAGGTTGGTTCAGGTGAAAACGCTGGAACCACCTTAGGGAGAAACTGAGGACGAGTCCTCAATTCCGCCCTGTCCGAATGGAAAATCAGATAAGGGCTTTTACAGGATAAAGCCGCCAATTTTGAAACGCGCCTGGCCCAGGCCAGGGCCAACAGCATGACCACTTTCCATGTGAGATATTTTAACTCCACAGATTTAAGTGGTTCAAACCAATGTGACTTTTGGAACCCAAACTATATTGAGATCCCAAATTGCCACTGGAGGCACAAAAGGAGGCTGTATATGCAGTACCCCTTTTACAAACGTCTAAACTTCAGGGACTGAAGCTAGTTCTTTTTTGGAAGAAAATTGACAGGGCCGAAATCTGAACCTTAATGGACCCCAATTTCAGGCCCATAGACACTCCTGTTTGCAGGAAATGTTGGAATCGACCCAGTTGAATTTCCTCCGTCGGGCCTTACTGGCCTCGCACTACGCAACATATTTTCGCCAATTGCGGTGATAATGTTTTTGCGGTTACATCCTTCCTGGCTTTGATCAGGATAGGGATGACTTCATCCGGAAAGCCTTTTTTCCTTCAGGATCCGGCGTTCAACCGCCATGCCGTCAAACGCAGCCGCGGTAAGTCTTGGAACAGACAGGGTCCTTGCTGGAGCAGGTCCCTTCTTAGAGGTAGAGGCCACGGATCCTCCGTGAGCATCTCTTGAAGTTCCGGTTACCAAGTCCTTCTTGGCCAATCCGGAGCCACGAATATAGTGCTTTCTCCTCTCCATCTTATCAATCTCAGTACCTTGGGTATGAGAGGCAGAGGAGGGAACACATACACTGACTGGTACACCCACGGTGTTACCAGAGCGTCTACAACTATTGCCTGAGGGTCTCTTGACCTGGCGCAATACCTGTCGAGTTTTTTAATCATGTGGACGACTTCTGGGTGAAGTCCCCACTCTCCCGGGTGGAGGTCGTGCTGAGGAAGTCTGCTTCCCAGTTGTCCACTCCCGGAATGAATACTGTTGACAGTGCTATCACATGATTTTCCGCCCAGCGAAGAATCCCTGCAGCTTCTGCCATTGCCCTCCTGCTTCTTGTGCCACCCTGTCTGTTTACGTGGGTGACTGCCATGATGTTGTCCGACTGGATCAACACCGGCTGACCTTGAAGCAAAGGTCTTGCTAAGCTTAGAGCATTGTAAATGGCCCTTAGCTTCAGGATATTTATGTGAAGTGATGTATCCAGGCTTGACCCTAAGCCCTGGATATTCCTTCCCTGTGTGACTGCTCCCCAGCCTCGCAGGCTGGCATCCGTGGTCACCAGGACCTAGTCCTGAATGCCGAATCTGCGGCCCTCTAGAAGATGAGCACTCTGCAACCACCACAGGATGGATACCCTTTGTCCTTGGCGACAGGGTTATCCGCTGATGCATCTGAAAATGCGACCCGGACCATTTGTCCAGTAGGTTCCACTGGAAAGTTCTTGCGTGGAATCTAACGAATGGGATTGCTTCGTAGGAAGCCACCATTTTTACCCAGAACCCTTGTGCATTGATGCACTGAGACTTGGTTCGGTTTTAGGAGGTTCCTGACTAGCTCGGATAACTCCCTGGCTTTCTCTTCCGGGAGAAACACCCTTTTTTCTGGACTGTGTCCAGGAACATCCCTAGGAAACAGAAGACAAGTCGTCGGAACCAGCTGCGATTTTGGAATATTGAGAATCCAATCGTGCTGCCGCAACACTACCTGAGATAGTGCTACACCGACTTCCAACTGTTCCCTGGATCTTACCCTTATCAGGGAATCGTCCAAGTAAGGGATAACTAAAATTTCCTTCCTTCGAAGGGATATCATTTCGGCCATTACCTTGGTAAAGACCCGGGGTGCCGTGGACCATCCCTACGGCAGCGTCTGAACTGATAGTGACAGTTCTGTACCATAACCTGAGGTACCCTTGGTGAGAAGGGTAAATTTTGACATGAAGGTAAGCATCCTTGATGTCCCGAGACATCATGTAGTCCCCTTCTTCCAGGTTCGCAATCACTGCTCTGAGTGACTCAATCTTGAATTTGAACCTCTGTATGTAAGTGTTCAAAGATTTTAGATTTTAGATTTAGAATCGGTCTCACCGAGCCGTCTGGCTTCGGTACCACAATAGTGTGGAATAATACCCCGTTCCCTGTTGCAGGAGGGGTACCTTGATTATCACCTGCTGGGAATACAGCTTGTGAATGGCTTCCAAAACTGCCTCCCTGTCAGAGGGAGACGTCGGTAAAGCCGACTTTTGGAAACGGCGAGGGGGAGACGTCTCGAATTTCAATATGTACCCTTGAGATATTACCTGAAGGATCCAGGGGTCTACTTGCGAGTGAGCCCACTGCGCACTGAAATTCATTGAGAACGGGCCCCCACCGTGCCTGAGCTTGTAAGGCCCTAGCGTCATACTGAGGGATTTGCAGAGGCGGGAAAGGGTTTCTGTTCCTGGGAACTGGGTAATCTCTTCAGCCTTTTTCCTCTCCCTCTGTCACGAGCAGAAAAGAGGAACCTTTTGTCCGCTTGCCAACAAAGGACTGCGCCTGATAATACGGCGTCTTATTTTGAGAGGCGACCTGGGGTACAAACGTGGATTTCCCAGTTGTTGCCGTGGCCACCAGGTCTAAAAGACCGACCCCAAATGTCCCCTTTCAAAGGCAATACTTCCAAATGCCGTTTGGAATCCGCATCACCTGACCATTTTACTGGTAGAATTGGACAACGCACTTATACTTGATGCCAGTCGGCAAATATTCCGCTGTGCATCATGCATATATAGAAATGCATCTTTTAAATGCTCTATAGGCAATAATATACTATCCTTATCTAGGATATCAATATTTCCAGTCAGGGAATCCGACCATGCCAACCCAGCACTGCACCTCCAGGCTGAGGCGATTGCTGGTCGCAGTATAACACCAGTATGTGTGTGAATACATTTTTGGATACCCTCCTGCTTTCTATCAGCAGGATCCTTAAGGGCGGCCATCTCATGAGAGGGTAGAGCCCTTGTTCTTACAAGCGTGTGAGCGCCTTATCCCCCCTAGGGGGTGTTTCCCAACGCACCCTAACCTCTGGCGGGAAAGGGTATACAGCCAATACTTTTTAAGAAATTATCAATTGTTATCGGGGGGAAACCCACGCATCATCACACACCTCATTTTATTTCTCAGATTCAGGAAAACTACAGGTAGTTTTTCCCTCACCGAACATAATACCCCTTTTTGGTGGTACTCGTATTATCAGAAATGTATAAAACATTTTCCATTGTCTCAATCATGTAACGTGTGGCCCTACTGGAAATCACGGTTGTCTCTTCACCGTCGACACAGGAGTCAGTATCCGTGTCGGCGTCTGTATCTGCCATCTGAGGTAACGGGCGCTTTAGAGCCCCTGACGGCCTATGAGACGTCTGGACAGGCACAAGCTGAGTAGCCGGCTGTCTCATGTCAACCACTGTTTTTTTTATACAGAGCTGACACTGTCACGTAATTTTCAACAGTACATCCACTCAGGTGTCGACCCCCTAGGTGGTGACATCACTGTTACAGACACTCTGCTCCGTCTCCACATCATTTTTCTCCTCATACATGTCGACACAAACGTACCGACACACAGCACACACACAGGGAATGCTCTGATAGAGGACAGGACCCCACTAGCCCTTTGGGGAGACAGAGGGAGAGTATGCCAGCACACACCAGAGCGCTATATATATATATATATATAGGGATAACCTTATATAAGTGTTTTTCCCCTTATAGCTGCTGTATGTTTTAATACTGCGCCTAATTAGTGCCCCCCTCTCTTATTTTACCCCTTTCTGTAGTGTAGTGACTGCAGGGAAGAGCCAGGGAGCTTCCCTCCAACTGAGCTGTGAGGGAAAATGGCGCCAGTGTGCTGAGGAGATAGGCTCCGCCCCCTTTTCGGCGGCCTTATCTCCCGTTTTTCTGTATATTCTGGCAGGGGTTAAATGCATCCATATAGCCCAGGAGCTATATGTGATGTATTTTTTGCCATGTAAGGTATTTTTATCATGTTTTATGTCTCAGGGCGCCCCCCCCAGCGCCCTGCACCCTCAGTGACCGGAGTATGAAGTGTGCTGAGAGCAATGGCGCACAGCTGCAGTGCTGTGCGCTACCTTATTGAAGACAGGAACGTCTTCTGCCGCCGATTTGCTGGGACCTCTTCGCTCTTCTGGCTCTGTAAGGGGGCCGGCGGCGCGGCTCCGGGACCCATCCAGGCTGGGCCTGTGATTGTTCCCTCTGGAGCTAATGTCCAGTAGCCAAGAAGCCCAATCCACTCTGCACGCAGGTGAGTTCGCTTCTTCTCCCCTTGGTCCCTCGATGCAGTGAGCCTGTTGCCAGCAGGTCTCACTGAAAATAACAAACCTAAACTAAAACTTTCACTAAGAAGCTCAGGAGAGCCCCTAGTGTGCACCCTTCTCGTCGGGCACAGAAATCTAACTGAGGCTTGGAGGAGGGTCATAGGGGGAGGAGCCAGTGCACACCAGTTAGTCCTAAAGCTTTCTTTAGATGTGCCCAGTCTCCTGCGGAGCCGCTATTCCCCATGGTCCTTACGGAGTCCCCAGCATCCACTTAGGACGTTAGAGAAATAGAAGTTCTAGCACAGATAAAGAATGCAAAAATGAGAAAAGGCCACAGAATGAAACTTAAACACTGACATGAGTAGACATGATACTACAGTAAAATAAAGGTACAATGAAACATACAGACATGTCCTCCCTCATCATTTGCGCTATGCATACGCACGTATGTATGCATCACGGCAGGGACTACACGCACCCAAGTGCGAATAGTCACAACCGCGATCACACAATGCATTTCCTATGGATCGCCGGTGCAAATATTCGCACGTGACCATAGGCGGGAATTCTAATCATGAGTGCAATGTGGCTGAGCATATCTGTATGCCATATATAAACTATTACTACAGATTTGTGTTACCTTGATAAGATGTTTGTTGACCCATTTCGTGAATGTTTTCTTCTGCACTCTGTCTCGCTCATCTGAAGAAAGGAATGAGAAAAGAAAAATGAAGAAATAAAAAAAAAAAGTTACCCAAAAATAAAAAACTTTTGCATGCAGACAGGTGTCCATGACCTCTCACCCTGGAGGGAGTCTCTCCCACCCTCCGCAGGAAAGAGATTATCATAATCCAGAAAACAGCCTTGTGCAGTCCATTCTCTGCCAGGATTACCAAGCAGTCACAATAATCCAAAGTCACAGTTTGTGGTTAGGATGCAAATAAGAGATGTGCAGTACCAAGTGGGGACTTGGAGGGAGTGTATGACAAGATTCAACACTGTTACACAGGCACCCTTCATTAGCAGGATGAGACCTCGCACCATCATCATGTCACATGCACACCTAAATACATCCTGAGGATGTGAACACAGCAAACGGATTATTGCTAAATATACTGAGGTCTAATCATGAAGGGGGAAGTGAAAAAAAAAGGCAGTTTTCGCCGCAAAAAGAATACACCCATCCCCAAGTCTTCAGGAGTCATACTGACCCATGCAACACATCAGGCACACCAAGTGGGAACTGGACAGTCCCTGTCCCCCGATATGCTTCATGACAGACTTTCGATGCACCTTGCTTTCGTCTAGGGGGACAGTCACCACATCATCCAGCAGCAGCAACTCTTCTATGCCAAGCTCCTCCCACATCCTGAACGGAGCACCCACGTGAGTTATTGATATAGGGTGCAGAAAGGGCACTCCTAGCCAGGAGGATAGGTGTTCTCCTTATGCGAGTTGTCTTTTCCAAGTCAGGAAGCTGTTCCAGCTTGCAGCCACCTGAACTCCACATCAGCTTCAGGTATGCACCCGCCTCTTCTCCATCTGAGACATACTCAGTAAGCCCACCTCAGCCCTCCCCTCACCTCTGCATAAGTTCAGACCCAGAAAAAGCCTCCAGTACAGTGAGGGGATAGGAATAAGCACTGACACTTCTCCATAGAGAGGTGTGGGGGGAGGGAGGGCAAACGCATGCTGATATATAATGATCCTGTGTCCAGCTTATCACAAGCTGAAATTCCGGGCAAGGACACATTCAGTGTCACACATCCCATCTGTCAACACATTGCTGTATAACTCTCTTTATGTAAGTAATAACACAACCTTAGCGTACATATCTAGCCATAATATAATGTATTAATCCTGTACATGTAGCTATGATCCTCTCACCCCCAGCAAAATCAGCCATGCTGCATCATTTCATCAATCTGACAAAATTCAGAAGGCTAGATATATAGCTATGACAGGACCTAACAAAACCAGTTTGGCTTTACAACATAACACTGGACATTGCCCTTCAACTGCAAGCTACAACACATTTCTGCTGGGAAACATTTTAAGGTAATGGTTTACAATTATAGTTAGCTTTTGAGCATTAGTAGTCAGAACCACAAGAAAATGTGCATAGAAACGCCAGACCATATGGGGCCGCTAAGATAATGGGGGTCATTCCGAGTTGATCGTAGCTGTGCTAAATTTAGCACCGCTACGATCATCTTCCCTGACATGTGGGGGGACGCCCAGCACGGGGCCAGTCTGCCCCGCATGTCAGTCCGGCCCCCCCGCAGAAGTGCAAAGGCATCGCACAGCGGCGATGCCTTTGCACTTCAAGAATAGCTCCCGGCCAGCGCAGATTTAGCGTGCTGGCCGGGAGCTACTCATCGTTCCCCGGCCCGCAGTGTCTGCGTGTGACATCACGCAGCCGCTGCGGCCCACCCCCCGTTCGGCCCAGCCACGCCCGCGTTGGGCCGGACTGCACCCACGAAACGACGGCCAAACGCCGTCGTCCTGCCCCCTCCCGCCCAGCGATCGCCTCTGCCTGTCAATCAGCCTTGTATCTACCATGTGTGTCGACAATTGTCATGTCGACCTTTTGACCCTGTCAACCTGCTGAACTGTCTACATTTTACAAATCGACCTTTTGACCCTGTGGACCTGATGCATGTCTACCATTAGTGGTAGACCTATTGACTGTAGAGCTTTTTAGTGTAGATACAGCATGAAGGCTGGTACAATTCTCATGACATTTGTGGTTTCTATCACATCATAACGTGGTTGCCCTGCTCCAATAAAAAAGATAAAGACAGGAGAAACTTTAGACTTTAAATAATCACTAGAGACAACGATAACACTTCACCTATTTTGCCCAAGCAAGTGAAGCGATGGCAACGAATGTGTTGGCTCATTTACGGAGACTGTGCAAATTCTAACATATTATATAAAAATTTCACTTGGTTTTAAGAAAATTGATAAACTGCAACATCCAACATAATTTTAGAGATGCTGTGCAATGGTGTAGTCATTTTCCAGCTAACGTGGGCACTAGGGGCACTGTGCAGTTAATGTTTATGGATGATTATCCAACTAACAGGAGCAACACAGCACCTGCTCATGTTATTAGGTAATGCTTGTGAAGAAAACGTTTGTGTTTACAGTTAAAATACCCTGTAATATTTTACATTGCCTGAACAGAAAATTATTGTCAATCTGAAAGCCAAAGATTAAGGCCAAGCAGATGTGTGTAGCTCATCCTGACATCTGTCATGATGAAAGAAGTGCAATCACTGACAAGACAATATTATGTAACATTCCAACACTAAAGTGTGTAAACAACATAAGGAAACAAAACAAATAAAAGTAAAAAAGAAGACTAGTGGTCTAGAAAAACCAAAACAAAGATCAGACTGGCAGCACTCGTTGCAGTCCTATCCTTCCCAAGTAGTGTACCGAAAGGGAGGGAACGTCATGACATCCTGAACAGGCCCACCTCTCTTCTGCCTCCCAAACTGCCCGGAAACTTTTATAGTATCTATTGTAAATCAACATGTTTAGAATGGGATTATTCCCACAAGTTATACATGAAGCTATCAAACTGGACAGCATTTAGAAGTTATCAGAAACATAACAAATGAAGCAAAATCCAATAGAAAATATATTTTCTTTTTCAGATTTTGCTCCCCATTTGTCCTTAATAGCGGTACACTTTTCATAAAGGAAGAGAACAGGTCTGGCTGTGTGTAAATAAGAATACTGCAGAGCTCTCTGCTGGTTGTACAGTGGAAAGGCAAGGTATCCTGAGGTCTGTACAGTGAGCAATAGGAGGTCACCGAAAGGAGAAACAGGTCCTCCCACTCAGCAATGTCATCCTTTCTACCTCATTCACCTCTATGCAAGTGGTTCCTAAAAGGTTTTATACTGTAGCACAAGTGCGGACACCCTTATATTACTTACACATGATACAACTTCAAAATAAATGGAATAAATAAAATCTAAGTAATAAAACTAGTGCAATGTAAAGTTGGGTGAACTTTTAAATTTTCTTTACAGAATCAGATCATGTTTATTGCATGATGGAGATATATTTTAATCCCATTCCATAACATCTTCTCTTGGGAAACGTATAGCATGACACAGTAGGACACTCTCACTGGCACATTTGTTTTTGCTCATAAAAACGCATGTCACATACTTGACAAATGTGTTTTTACTAGTGTTAAAAACAGAAGGCACATAATGTTAATGGATATTCGAGATTATAGACGACACCACTATTTCTCGCTCTTATATACCATGTCTGGCACAACGGCGATAGAATGCAGGACAGAAAGGGGAGCCTTTCAGAAAATGTATTTAGTATTAAGACAGGAAAAGGTCTCATTATAGCTAGTAGTAGCTAAGTGTTTATAAGGGAAGCTACTGCGCTGAAGAGATCCCTCTTATCACACAGAGACACCTTGTGTTGCTGTGTATATGTCATAGCACGTGACTGAGAATACCAAGGAAGCCCTAACACAAAGATACAAGACACAGAGACAAATAAATAAAAATAGAAACAACAATGTGAGTTGCATATCAAAAGTTTACAAAGACGAACCGTTTCTTCTGATCAGCGCGCTAACATAATTTCAGCTCGCTATTCCCAGGGGTGCAGAGCTGAAATTAGCGAAAAAAGTGACCATTTTTGGAGGCCAATGGGACTTTTTGTGTTGCAACCATTAGTTTAGTCAGGTTTACTCAATATACACAGCTAAACCTGACCTATATGGGCGCAATACTAAAGATCAATTTAATATCGTCCCGCAATCTCCCATCACTTTAGACGGGAGGTCGGGTGCGATGTAACACTTCAATACTGCGGGGGGGAGTGACAATTTCAGGGAGCACATGCGCACAGAAACACCAGAGGCCTAGCAAACACACACAGACCAGGTATTTGTGCATGTACATGTACTAAGTAGAGGGCCAGAGAGAGCGCACACACACACGCAAACATCACAGGACCAGAGACAGCATGCACACACCTGAAAGCCATAGAGAACGTACTCACACACACATTTTACAAACCCCGTGTGTTTCCTCTCTCTCTGGACCGCAGGGTTGCTTGAAAGTGCACCCTGCCCACTGGCCCGCTGGCAAGGGGAAGCCACACCAGCCCGCTGGCAGGGGGGGCCGCACCTACCCTCCAGTCCACAGGAAGGGGGGGGGGGAGCCGCACCTGCTCTCTCTAGCTCTGACCCATAGGGAGGAGCATCTTCTCTATCACTGACCCACAAGGAGACAAATTTGTTCTCTCGCTATCCCTCCGGCCCATAGGGAGGCGCATCTGTTCTAAGTTTTGAGGATGACACAAGTATTAATTTTTACAAAGTCTGCCTCAGTTTTTATGATGCCAGTTTGCAGATACTCCAGAATGATGAACTTAATCCAAAAAACAACATTTCCACTGCAGTTCAGCCCTGCAACAAAAAGGACCAGCGGACATCATGTCAGCGATTCTCTCTTTAACACAGGTAAGAGTATTGACAAGGACAAGGCTGGAAATCACTCTACCATGCTGACTGAGTTAGAATAACAGACTGTAGGCTTTACAAGGAGGGTGGTGCTTGAAATTATTGTTCTTTCTCTGTTAACCATGGTTACCTGCAAGGAAACGTGCAATCATTGCTTTGCACAAAAAGAGCTTCACATTCAAGGATATTACTGCTAGTAATATTGCACCTAAATCAACCATTTATCGGATCATCAAGTTCTTCAAAGAGAGAGGTTCAATCGCGAGGAAGGCTTTAGGGCGCCCAAGAACATCCAGCAAGTGCCAGGTCCATCTCCTAAAGTTGATTCAGCTGCGAGATCGGGAATACCACCAGTGGAGAGCTTACTCAGGCATGGCAGTACGCAGTTTTGAGTGCAAAGACTTTTGGTGGCCGGCCTGGTGTCAAGAAAGGCAGCAAAAAAAGCCACTTCTCGCCAGGAAAAACATCAGGGGCAAACTAATATTCTGCAAAAGGTACAGGGATTGGACTGCTGTGGACTGGGGTAAAGTTATTTTCTCTGATGAATCCCCTTTCAGATTGTTTGCGGCATCTGGAAAAACGCTTGTCCGAAGAAGAAAGGGGAGCCCTACCATCAGTCCTGTGTCATGCCAACATTAAAAGCATCCTGAGACCATGTGTGGGGTTGTTTCTCAGCCAAGGGAGTTGGCTCACTCACAATTTTTTCTAAGAACACAGCCATGAATAAAGGAATGGTACCAAAACATCCTCCAAGAGCAACTTCTCCCAACCATCCAAGAACAGTTTGGTGATGAACAATGCCTTTTCCAGCATGATGGAGCACCTTGCCATAAGGCAAAAGTGATAACTAAGTGACTAGTGGAACAAAACATAAAAATTTTGGGTCCATGGCCAGGAAACTCCCCAGAACTCAAACCCATTGAGAACTTGTGGTGAATCCTCAAAAGGCGTGCGGAAAAACAAAAACCCACAAATTCTGACAAACTCCAAGCATTGATTAGGCAAAAATGGGCAGCCATCAATCAGTATGTGGCCCAGAAGTTGATTGAGGGCATGCCGGGGCGAATTGCAGAAATCTTGAAAAAGAAGGGTCAACACTGCAAATATTGACTCTTTGCATAAATTTAATTTTCTAATAAAAGCCTTTGACACTTATGAAATGCTTGTAATTTTACTTCAGTATACCATAGCAACATCTGACAAAAAGGTCTAAAAACATTGAAGCAGCAAATTTTATGAAAACCAATACTTGTGTCATCCTCAAAACTTTTGGCCATGGTTGCAGAGGGTCAGAAAAAGAGAGTGGGCACTATGTGACTGGCAGAGTCAACAGAAATATGACAATGTTGGATATGGACAGTATACAAACACCAAAGGACCAAATAGTGAGTTATTAGTATTATTACAAGCATTAATTTATAGGTTACCACAAAGTTCTTTACCGCATACAGAGCCATGATAAAAACAGAAGACTTTGGGGTGTAATTGTCTTGCTAGGGGCTAACCAATTAGCCCCAATAAGCAGGCTGGGGCCACGCTTACCAGGGATTTTGTTTCACCTGTCTTAGGCAGGTGAAACCAAATCACCCAAAGGAGCCCTGTTTTACTGTAGCCGGCGAAAACAGACAGATTTCACTGACCCTGTGTGTTTTAGGGAGAATTTTTCATTTTTTTTTTATTTATTTTTTTAAGTCGGATGAACATAATAGATTAGCCCCAAAATAATACTGTAGAAACATCAGGGGGTGCACATCACAAAAACTTCAGTTTTTTGCTCCCAGTGTGTCTTTGCAGCTAGATGGATACCTCCCCATAAAAAAAACCCCAAAGATTTTAAAAAAAATTACAGTTAATCAACATACCAATATATCATACACCTGTCTTTTTCGTAACATATAGCTCGGGCATCACCATGTAGTGTCTGTTATAGGGTGGAATTCAAATGCTATATCACGCCCAATCTCCTGTCTAAAATGATCCCCGTTATCATGCATATCGCTGCCATAGTAATCAGGTTTAGCCGTGTAAAGGGTTGGGTGCCTCGCTACTCCAAGGGCAGCAAGCTGAAATAATGATACCATGCCCCTGAGGGCAGAAACAGAACGGGTGTAGAAAGGGGTGAAAAGAATTGAATCCCGACCATAAAGTCACAAGTTAAACACATCAATGCATGGCGTAGTCCTCAAGTCTTTTGACCGAAGCTAGCTTCTGAGTGGCTAACAACAGTTGCATGCAATTTCAGCAACTGTATCCAGGGTACCTGTGCACAATACTTATGTTGCATTAGTGATACAAATTTTGTATAAAAGTGTGTTGAGGGACACATTGCACGGCTTAGTCACATAGGGGTATATTCAATTAGTGCAAAATTTTCCGACAGTCGGAAAATCGGCACTAATTCAACCTCAATATTCAATAGGGGGTGGTTTCACTCATTTTTGCCCATGCCTTTTCATTTTGTCGAATCATCATGGGTGAAAATGGACCCAAAAACTGTCGAAAATGCCTGAAAATTCGACAAAGCACATGGATCAGTGGCAAATTCTACGATCATTGTGGTTTTCGCCCTTGCGGATTTTTCGACCAGACGAAAAATTCGACCTATAAAAAGGAGTAGAGTGCGTTTTTTTCGATGGTCAAAAAAACAGCACTAATTGTATACCCCCATAGTCTGTGGTGCACCAAACAGGGAGCAATTTGAGAATAGATGTATGTGGACACATCTACCAGACCTATAGGGGAAGATAATAGCTTACATTCTAAGTGGGAGAGGCAAATTTGGTGGTACTTAGAAACACAGAGCAGGTAAGGCAATACTGGGTGAGTAGTGATCACACAGTGGTCCGGTAGGCTTGAGTGAACAAACGACCTTTGAAAAAGTATTTAAAAGTGGGAGGTTATGAGAGCATTTAATGGAGACAGGAAAAAGTATTCCATAAATTAGGATCAACACATGATAAGTCTTGGAAATAGATGCGAGAGATGGTAATTAAAAGGTAGGAGAAGCGGTGTTCACCCGAAGTCGGTGTTATGCTGGCCATACATCAGGAAGATATCGTTCCAACCAGCCAACTAGTTGGCTGGTTGGAACGATAATCTGGCAGTGTGTGGGAGCAAACGATTATCAGTCGTTTGCTCCCACACGCTAAAAAACAACCAGAAACGGTCGGTCCAACTAGTTGGGAAAATTAAACTTGTTTGATTTTCCCAACTAATCGTTCAGGTGTAGGGGGAACTGTCCCCCCAACTGAACTACAAGTAGGCGGACACTGGCCAGCAGTGTCCGCCTACTTCTGTCACGAGTCTACAACCCAGGATCCCCGGCAGTGGCAGCACTGTGGAGCAGGAGCCAGGAGGAGGTTCAGGGGCAGCTGTGGCAGTTCATCACTGCTGCCGAGCTGCCCCTGTCACAACTGACCCCAGGCAGTGGTAGCGGAGCTGGAGGAGGACCAGGGGCAGCTACAGCAGCACATCACTGTTGCCGGGCTGCCGCTGTCACAGGACACCCAGCAGTGGCACCCCTCCCGCGATCCCCCGTAAACGCGGCACCCCCCACACCCCACCCATGATCGCTGCACCCCTGCACGCCACCCCCGATCACTGGCTCCCCAACTGCGGTCGCAACACCCCCGCACCCCACCCATGATCGCGGCACCCCCCCGCAGCTTACCCGCGATCGCGGCACCCCCCGCATATCACCCGCGATCGCGGCACCCTCCGCATATCACCCGCGATCGCGGCACCCCCCGCATATCACCCGCGATCGCGGCACCTCTGCTCCCCTCCCTTCCCCTCCTGCAGTCACTGCCCCCCCAACATCGCGGCACCCTTTCCCCGCCACCACCACCAGGGCCAGCTCCAGCCAGCGGTGACAGCAGCGGAGGAGACCGGCGGCAGCCAGCGGTGACAGCAGCGGAGGAGCCCGGCGGCAGCCAGCGGTGACAGCAGCGGAGGAGCCCGGCGGACAGCAGCGGAGGAGGCCGGCGGACAGCAGCGGAGGAGCCCGGCGGCGGTAAGCAGCACTACTGGGGGCATAACTGTATCTGGCACTGGGAACTTAACTGTATCTGGCACTGGGAACATATCTGTATCTGGCACTGGGAACATATCTGTATCTGGCACTGGGAACATATCTGTATCTGGCACTGGGGGCATATCTGTATCTGGCACTGGAGGCATATCTGTATCTGGCACTAAGGGCATATCTGGCACTGGGAACATATCTGTATCTGGCACTGGGGGCATATCTGTATCTGGGGGCATATCTGTATCTGGCACTGGGGTCATAGTTGGCACTGGGTCATATCTGTATCTGGCACTGGGGGCATATCTGTATCATCACTGCTACCGGGCTGCCGTAGTCACAGGACACCCAGAAGTGGCACCCTCCCGCGATCCCTGCAACCCACACATTATCACGGCACCCCCGCATCTCACCCGCGATCGCGGCACCTCTGCACCCCACCTGCAGTCACTTCCCCCGAGATTGCAACTCACCTGCACCCTACTGGCAATCGCGGCACCCCTTTCCCGCCACCAGGGCCAGCTCCAGCCAGCAGTGCCAGCAGCGGAGTAGTCCGGCGGCAGCCAGCGGTGACAGCAGCGGAGGAGCCCGGCGGCAGTGAGCAGCACTACTGGGGGCATATCTGTATCTGGCATTGGGGGCATATCTGTATCTGGCACTAGGGGCATATCTGTATCTTGCACTATGGGGGCATTTGTGTATCTGGCACTATGGGGGCATTTGTGTATCTGGCACTATGGGGGCATTTGTGTATCTGGCACTATGGGGGCATTTGTGTATCTGGCACTGTGGGGACTGATGTGAATCGGCGAATATTCTCTGTAAAGCGCTGCGGAATATGTGTGCGCTACATAAATAACTGGTAATAAATAAATAAATAATAAGATTTTACTCACCGGTAAATCTATTTCTCGTAGTCCGTAGTGGATGCTGGGGACTCCGTAAGGACCATGGGGAATAGACGGGCTCCGCAGGAGACTGGGCACTCTAAGAAAGATTTAGTACTACTGGTGTGCACTGGCTCCTCCCTCTATGCCCCTCCTCCAGACCTCAGTTAAGGCAACTGTGCCCGGAAGAGCTGACATTATGAGGAAAGGATTTTGGAATCCAGGGTAAGACTCATACCAGCCACACCAATCACACCGTATAACTTGTGATAAACTTACCCAGTCAACAGTATGAACCACAACAGAGCATCAACAATGGATGCCCACATAACATAACCCTTTATTAAGCAATAACTATGTACACGTATTGCAGAAAGTCCGCACTTGGGACGGGCGCCCAGCATCCACTACGGACTACGAGAAATAGATTTACCGGTGAGTAAAATCTTATTTTCTTTAACGTCCTAGTGGATGCTGGGGACTCCGTAAGGACCATGGGGATTATACCAAAGCTCCCAAACGGGCGGGAGAGTGCGGATGACTCTGCAGCACCGAATGGGCAAACACAAGGTCCTCCTCAGCCAGGGTATCAAACTTGTAGAACTTAGCAAATGTGTTTGTACCCGACCAAGTAGCTGCTCGGCAAAGCTGTAATGCCGAGACCCCTCGGGCAGCCGCCCAAGAAGAGCCCACTTTCCTTGTGGAATGGGCTTTCACTGATTTTGGATGCGGCAAACCAGCCGCAGAATGAGCCTGCTGAATCGTGCTACAGATCCAGCGAGCAATGGTTTGCTTTGAAGCAGGAGCACCCAGCTTGTTGGATGCATACAGGATAAACAGCGAGTCAGTCTTCCTGACTCCAACCGTCCTGGCTACATAGATCTTCAAAGCCCTGACAACATCAAGCAACTTGGAATCCTTCAAGTCACGAGTAGCCGCAGGCACCACAATAGGTTGGTTCAAATGAAAAGATGACACCACCTTCGGCAGAAATTGCGGACGAGTCCGTAATTCTGCCCTGTCCATATGGAAAACCAGACAGGGGCTTTTACATGACAAAGCCGCCAATTCTGACACACGCCTAGCCGAAGCTAAGGCCAATAGCATGACCACCTTCCACGTGAGATACTTTAGCTCCACGGTCTTAAGTGGCTCAAACCAGTGGGATTTCAGGAAACCCAACACCACGTTGAGATCCCAAGGTGCCACTGGTGGCACAAAAGGGGGCTGAATATGCAGCACTCCCTTAACAAACGTCTGAACTTCAGGAAGAGAAGCCAGTTCCTTTTTAAATAAAATGGATAGGGCCGAAATCTGGACCTTTATGGACCCCAACTTCAGGCCCATAGTCACTCCAGACTGTAGGAAGTGCAGGAACCGGCCCAGCTGGAATTCCTCTGTAGGGGCCTTCCTGGCCTCACACCAGGCAACATATTTTCGCCATATACGGTGATAGTGTCTTGCTGTCACGTCCTTCCTAGCCTTTATCAGCGTAGGAATAACTTCCTCCGGAATGCCTTTTTCTGCTAGGATCCTGCGTTCAACCGCCATGCCGTCAAACGCAGCCGCGGTAAGTCTTGGAACAGACAGGGCCCCTGTTGCAACAGGTCCTGTCTGAGAGGCAGAGGCCATGGGTCCTCTGTGAGCATTTCTAGCAGTTCCGGGTACCAAGTCCTTCTTGGCCAATCCGGAACAATGAGTATTGTTCTCACTCCTCTTTTTCTTACGATTCTCAGCACCTTGGGTATGAGAGGAAGAGGAGGAAACACATAGACCGACTGGAACACCCACGGTGTTACCAGTGCGTCCACAACTATCACTTGAGGGTCTCTTGACCTGGCGCAATACCTTTGTAGCTTTTTGTTGAGACGGGACGCTATCATGTCTACCTGTGGCAGTTCCCATCGATTTGTAATCTGAGTGAAGACTTCGTGATGAAGTCCCCACTCTCCCGGGTGGAGGTCGTGCCTGCTGAGGAAGTCTGCTTCCCAGTTGTCCACTCCCGGAATGAACACTGCTGACAGTGCTTGCACGTGATTCTCCGCCCAACGAAGAATCCTGGTGGCTTCCACCATCGCCACTCTGCTTCTTGTGCCGCCCTGGCGGTTTACATGAGCCACTGCGGTGATGTTGTCTGACTGAATCAGCACCGGTTGGTTGCGAAGCAGAGGCTCCGCTTGACTCAGGGCGTTGTATATGGCCCTTAGTTCCAGGATAATTATGTGCAGACAAGCCTCCTGACTTGACCACAACCCTTGGAAGTTTCTTCCCTGAGTGACAGCCCCCCACCCTCGGAGGCTCGCATTCGTGGTCACCAGGACCCAGTCCTGTATGCCGAACCTGCGGCCCTCAAGAAGGTGAGCACTCTGTAGCCACCACAGAAGAGACACCCTGGCCCTCGGGGACAGGGTGATCAGCCGATGCATCTGAAGATGCGATCCGGACCACTTGTCCAACAGATCCCACTGAAAGATCATCGCATGGAACCTGCCGAAGGGAATGGCTTCGTATGATGCCACCATCATTCCCAGGACTCGCGTGCAGCGATGCACCGACACCTGTTTCGGTTTTAAGAGGTCTCTGACTAGAGTCACGAGCTCTTGAGCCTTCTCCGCCGGGAGAAACACCTTCTTCTGGTCCGTGTCCAGAATCATGCCCAGAAAAGGCAGACGCGTTGTAGGAATCAGCTGCGACTTTGGGATATTCAGAATCCAGCCGTGCTGTTGCAACACTTCCTGAGAGTGTGCTACGCTGATCAGCAACTGCTCTCTGGACCTCGCCTTTATGAGGAGATCGTCCAAGTATGGGATAATTGTGACTCCTTGCTTTCGAAGGAGCACCATCATTTCTGCCATTACCTTGGTAAATATTCTCGGTGCCGTGGAGAGCCCAAACGGCAACGTCTGGAATTGGTAATGACAGTCCTGTACCACAAATCTGAGGTACTCCTGATGAGGTGGATAAATGGGGACATGCAAGTAAGCATCCTTGATGTCCAGAGATACCATAAAATCCCCCTCTTCCAGGCTTGCAATGACCGCTCTGAGCGATTCCATTTTGAACTTGAATCTTTTCAGATAAATGTTCAGGGACTTTAAATTCAATATGGGTCTGACGGAACCGTCCGATTTCGGTACCACAAACATTTTGGAATAGTATCCTCTTCCTTGTTGAAGGAGGGGAACCTTTACCACCACCTGCTGGAGATATAACTTGTGAATTGCCGCTAACACTACTTCCCGTTCCATGGGGGAAGCTGGCAGGGCCGATTTGAGGTAACGGTGAGGGGGCATCACTTCAAATTCCAGCTTGTATCCCTGAGACACAATCTGTATAGCCCAGGGATCCACCTGTGAGCGAACCCACTGGTGGCTGAAATTTCGGAGACGCGCCCCCACCGCTCCTGTGGAGCCCCAGCGTCATGCGGTGGATTTAGTGGAAGCCAGGGAGGACTTCTGTTCCTGGGAACTAGCTGTATGGTGCAGCTTCTTTCCTCTACCCCTGCCTCTGGCAAGAAAGGATGCACCTCTGACCTTCTTGCTTCTTTGTGATCGAAAGGACTGCATTTGGTAATACGGTGCTTTCTTAGGCTGTGAGGGAATATATGGCAAAAAATTTGACTTCCCAGCCGTAGCTGTGGAAACTAGGTCCGAGAGGCTGTCCCCAAACAATTCCTCACCCTTGTAAGGTAAAACCTCCATGTGCTTTTTGGAGTCGGCATCACCTGTCCATTGCCGAGTCCACAGGACCCTTCTGGCAGAAATTGACATTGCATTTATTCTAGAGCCCAGTAGGCAAATGTCCCTCTGGGCATCCCTCATATATAGGACAGCGTCTTTTATATGCCCCAGGGTCAGTAAAATGGTATCCTTGTCTAAGGTATCCATTTCCTCAGACAGATTATCTGTCCATGCTGCTACAGCACTACACATCCAGGCCGACGCAATTGCCGGCCTCAGTAGAGTACCTGAATGTGTATAAACAGACTTCAGGATACTTTCCTGCTTCCTATCTGCAGGATCCTTTAGGGCGGCCGTATCCTGTGACGGCAGGGCCACCTTCTTAGATAAGCGTGTCAGAGCTTTATCTACCCTAGGGGAGGATTCCCTGCGCACCCTGTCCGTTGTCGGGAAAGGGTACGCCATAAGTAACCTTTTGGAAATCAGCACTTTCCTATCGGGGGAATCCCACGCTTTTTCACATAATTCATTTAACTCATGTGAAGGGGGAAAAGTCACCTCTTGCTTTTTCTCCCCATGCATATAAACCCTCTTGTCAGGGACAGGGTTTACCTCTGATATGTGCAAAACATCCTTCATTGCTATAATCATGTAGCGGATGGCTTTAGCCATTTTAGGCTGCAATTTTGCATCATCACCATCGACACTGGAGTCAGAATCCGTGTCGATATCTGTGTCAACAATTTTGGATAGTGGGCGCTACTGAGACCCTGACGGCCTTTGCGCTGTAGGATCAGGCATGGGCTGAGACCCCGACTGTCCCAAGGCATCAGCTTTATCCAACCTTTTATGCAAGGAGTTTGCATGATCATTTAAAACCTTCCACATATCCATCCAATCAGGTGTCGGCACCGTCGGCGGAGACACGTCATTCATCTGCACTTGCTCTGCCTCCACATAGCCCTCTTCGTCGAACATGTTGACACACGCATACCGACACACCACACACACAGGGGATGCTCTATATGAGGACAGGACCCCCACAAGGCCTTTTGGAGAGACAGAGAGAGAGTATGCCAGCACACACCCCAGCGCTATATGACCCAGGAATATCACAGTAACTTAGTGTTTACCCAGTAGCTGCTGTATATATGATTAATGCGCTAAATTTATGTGCCCCCCCTCTCTTTTTACCCTTTCTACCGTGAGTCTGCAGGGGAGAGCCTGGGGAGCTTCCTCTCAGCGGAGCTGTGGAGAGAACATGGCGCTGGTGAGTGCAGAGGAAGAAGGCCCCGCCCCCTCAGCGGCGGGCTTCTGTCCCGCGATTTTGTGTGAAATTAATAGCGGGGGCTCATGCATATAACAGTGTCCAACTGTATATATGCTGCTTTTCCCAGGAGGTACTTAATTGCTGCCCAGGGCGCCCCCCCCCCCCCTGCGTCCTGCACCCTACAGTGACCGGAGTGTGTGGGTTAGTGTGGGCGCAATGGCGCACAGCTGCAGTGATGTGCGCTACCTCATATGAAGACAGGAGTCTTCTGCTGCCGATTTTGACGTCTTCTTGCTTCAAACCGCCGGCTTCTGTCTTCTGGCTCTGCGAGGGGGACGGCGGCGCGGCTCCGGGAATGGACGACCAAGGTTAGGTTCCTGTGGTTCGATCCCTCTGGAGCTAATGGTATCCAGTAGCCTAAGAAGCGCAACCTAGCCGCAGTTAGTAGGTTTGCTTCTCTCCCCTCAGTCCCACGTAGCAGAGAGTCTGTTGCCAGCAGAAACTCTCTGAAAATAAAAAAACCTAACTAAAATACTTTCTTATTAGCAAGCTCAGGAGAGCTCACTAAAATGCACCCAGCTCTGTCCGGGCACAGATTCTAACTGAGGTCTGGAGGAGGGGCATAGAGGGAGGAGCCAGTGCACACCAGTAGTACTAAATCTTTCTTAAGATTGCCCAGTCTCCTGCGGAGCCCATCTATTCCCCATGGTCCTTACGGAGTCCCCAGCATCCACTAGGACGTTAGAGAAAAATATGTGTATCTGGCACTATACTAGGGGGTTAGGTGTATCTGGCAATATACTGGGGACATGGGCCCTCATTCCGAGTTGATCGCTCGCTAGCTGCTTTTAGCAGCCGTGCACACGCTAAGCCGCCGCCCTCTGGGAGTGTATCTTAGCTTAGCAGAAGTGCGACCGAAAGGATCGCAGTTCTGCTGCAAAAAAATTTCAAGCAGTTTCTAAGTAGCTGCAGACCTACTCCTAGCTTGCGATCACTTCAGACTGTTTGGTTCCAGTTTTGACGTCACAAACACGCCCTGCGTTCGTCCAGCCGTTTTACCCGGCATGCCTGCGTTTGCATCCGACACGCCGGCGTTTTTCAGCACACTCCCTGAAAACGGTCAGTTACCTCCCAGAAACACCCCTTTCCTGTCAATCACTCAGCGACCAGCAGTGCGACTGAAAAGCACCGCTAGACATCGTTTGTTGTGAAAGTACGCCACGCGTGCACATTGCGTACCATACGCAGAAATGCTGATTTTTTTTGCCTGAACGCTGCGCTGCGAACAACGGCAGCTAGCGATCAACTCGGAATGACCACCATTATATGGACATTGGGCCTGATTCAGACCTGATCGCTGCTGTGCGTTTTCGCACAGTGGATGATTATCGATAGATGGCGTATGCACTGCAATGCTCACGCATGTCACCAAACAACAACAGGCATAGCCGAATAGAAATCAGCATCTTTTTTTATTGCTAGGCGTACGCAGTTTGACAGGAAGCCGGCATTTGGGGGGTGGCAACTGTCCATTTTCTGGGAGTGTCCGGAAAAATGCAGGCGTTCCCAAGCGTTTTCAGGGAGGGTGTGTGATGTCAGCTCTGGCCTGATCAGCCTAATGGTGAATGAATTGTGAACCCCAACAGCAGCTCAGTCTTCCCTTCCCACACCCACCTCATCCTGACTTTTGTGCCCTAACATCACCCACCACCTGAAGTACTGTAGGCAGGCACTGTCCGCCTACTTCGGTGACATCACAAGTTGGACAGAAGTTGGCAGGTTGGTTGGTCTGATGAAAAGTTGGTTAGATGTGTGGTGCACTGATGAAAAGTTGGTTAGATGTGTGGAGCACTGATGAAAAGTTGGTTAGATGTGTGGAGCACTGTTTTTGTTGGACAGACAAGTTGGATGGTTGGAAGTATGGAGTGTTAGAGAAAAGTTGGTCTGATGTTGGTCTGATGTATGGCTAGCATAGGAAGTACTGTGCAAACGTTTCATGCAGGTGTGATAAAAAACACTTCAATGTAACAATGCTTTCAACAAAAGTGTTAATAGTTTATTTTTCTCAATAACAAAATACAAAGTGAGCTAACAGGGAGGCGTCTGATAATGACCCAAATATACAACCAATATCATTAAGAACTATCTTCAGTGTAGTGAAGAAGAACAAGGAGCCCTAGAATTGATGATCTGGCCCCACAGAGGCCTGATCTCAACATCATTGAGTCTGTCTGGGATTAAATGAAGAGACAGAAGGATTGGAGCAAGCCTACATCCATAGATCTGTGGTTAGTTCGCCAAGATGTTTGGAACAACCTCCCTGCCAAGTTCATTCAAAAACGGTGTGCAAGTGTACCTAGAAGAATTGATGCTGTTCTGAAGGCAAAGGGTGGTCATACCAAATAATGATTTGATTTAGATTTTTCTTAGATTTAGATTTTTCTTAGGTACATTAACTTTGCATTTTGTCAATTGATAAACTATTAAAACTTCTATTTTTGAAAGCACTCTTACTTTGCAGCATTTTTTTCACACCAGCCTAAAACTTTTGCACACTACTGTAGGTGGGTAAGGAGAGGGTAATAGCTTTGTAGGAATGGGTAAGTAGTTTAAATTGCATTCTAAAAATGAAGCCAGTGTAGGCAGAAAATAAAGGTCAGCAGATTTAAGGACAAACTGAAGAGAGAGGCAGGTGAGATAATGTTGCTGCAGCCAAAGCAGGAAATTAGGCAATGGACCAGTGTTTTGACGGGTCTAATTCTATTGATGTCCAGAGACGGAAAGACAGAAGTTGGGAAGGGACTGGATGGGGGTGGTATGGCTGACCGGCGGTCAGCAGACCGACGCCAGGATCCCGGCAGCATACCAACGTCAGGATCCCAGCAGGGAGGGGCGCTCGCCACGCTGCTGTCGCTACGGGTTCTATTCCCACTCTATGGGTGTTGCGGATACCCACGAGTGGAAATAGTCCCTGTTGGTCGACATGCTGACAGTCGGGATAGTGAGGGGGCGGGATGTTGGTGGAGGTCATGTGACCGTAACCACCCGACTGGATATGGGGAGTGAATTGGAGTGCATATGTATGGCAGAGGGATGAATAGAAAGCTCACACAGATGCTGAAGGGAGAAAGCAAATACCAGAAGGATGCATAGGGAGAGAGTGCACATAAATAGCAAGAGGCCATAGAGAGTGTAAACAGGTGAACGTAAGGAAGAGCAAATACAAATATTGGAGGGTCACAGAAGAAATGCAGAATGGCTGTAGGATCATAGAGGAACAACCAATCATGTAGCAAAAGAGTAACCAAAATGTGTCCCTCCAACTGCTGTGGAACTACACATCCCAGCATAAACTGCCATAGTTTTGGCACGCCCTATAGTAAAGCTGTGGAAAGGCATGCTGGAATGTGTAGTTGTACAGCAGACGGAGGGCCGCATGTTGACTTCCCATGATGTAGAATATCACACTTACATACATCTTGAAAATATTTTTTACATGAGGAATTAAACCTTTTAATTTGAAAGAGATTAATACTAATAATAGTGTAGTGCGGTGGTTATCAAACTGGGTGCCTAGGCACCCTGGGGTACCATGGGGAACGTGCAAGGGTGCCCTGGTTTGGTGGTCCAGGACCAATTACAAAATTATTTATGGTGAATGTAATAGGTAAACTCAGTGCTTATGGATGACATATAAACACAATTTACTTAATTGAATATTTTTTTTCTGAATGTCTCAATAAGAAACCTTTGGCTTAGGGGTGCCGTGAAAAAAATTCTGATACTCTAGGGCGCCGTGGCTCAAAAAAGTTTGAGAACCACTGGTGTAGTGTATATTATAGTGTATATTATCATCTTGTATACCTTAGTTTTAACTCACTAAAGCTTCCAGTCTTCTAATATAATATGTAGAAGCACAGATAAAAGAGCAAAAAGGAAAATTAAAGGCATGTAAGAAATTGGTAACAGTATCACCTTCGGACTCAATAAAAGTACATACAGATGTGTCCTCATACATATTGGCTAAATACGGCACACATCAGGAGACGCCTGGAGTGAGAGAGCGGACAGGTCCCGTGCAACTCTGTTAGCATTGTGCCGCTTTTTTTTTGCCGAAAATGCATCTTATTCGCATTGCTATGCGCATAAGACACACAAGCAGACTGATTAAAATGATATGCGGCATGTCTATATTCTCTGTGTGACCGCGTCCGTACAGTATCTATATACAACATGCTTAATTGGGCATTACGGATGGTGTAATGGTTAGCATTACTGCCTTCCAGCACTGAGGTCATGGGTGTGGAGTTTGTATATTCTCCTCGTACTTGTCTGGCTTTCTTCCGTGTACTCCAGTTTCCTCCCACAATCCAAAAATATACTGGTAAGTTAATAGAATTCCAACAAAGCTAACCCTTGCATGAATGTGTGTGCGTGTACATGTAGGGAATATAGATTGTAAGCTCCACTGAGGCAGGGACTGATGTGAATGGCCAAATATTCTCTGTAAAGCGCTGCGGAATGTGTGCGCGCTATATAAGTAACTGGTAATAAATAATAAAATAAGAATTTACTTACCGATAATTCTATTTCTCATAGTCCGTAGTGGATGCTGGGGACTCCGTCAGGACCATGGGGAGAATAGCGGCTCCGCAGGAGACAGGGCACATCTAAAGAAAGCTTTTAGGATCACATGGTGTGTACTGGCTCCTCCCCCTATGACCCTCCTCCAAGCCTCAGTTAGGTACTGTGCCCGGACGAGCGTACACAATAAGGAAGGATCTTGAATCCCGGGTAAGACTCATACCAGCCACACCAATCACACTGTACAACTTGTGATCTGAACCCAGTTAACAGTATGATAACAAACGAAGTAGCCTCTGAAAAGATGGCTCACAACAATAATAATAACCCGATTTTTGTAACAATAACTATGTACAAGTATTGCAGACAATCCGCACTTGGGATGGGCGCCCAGCATCCACTACGGACTATGAGAAATAGAATTATCGGTAAGTAAATTCTTATTTTCTCTAACGTCCTAGTGGATGCTGGGGACTCCGTCAGGACCATGGGGATTATACCAAAGCTCCCAAACGGGCGGGAGAGTGCGGATGACTCTGCAGCACCGAATGAGAGAACTCCAGGTCCTCCTTAGCCAGAGTATCAAATTTGTAAAATTTTACAAACGTGTTCTCCCCTGACCACGTAGCTGCTCGGCAAAGTTGTAATGCCGAGACCCCTCGGGCAGCCGCCCAAGATGAGCCCACCTTCCTTGTGGAGTGGGCCTTTACAGATTTAGGCTGTGGCAGGCCTGCCACAGAATGTGCAAGTTGGATTGTGCTACAGATCCAACGCGCAATCGTCTGCTTAGACGCAGGAGCACCCATCTTGTTGGGTGCATACAATATAAACAACGAGTCAGATTTTCTGACTCCAGCTGTCCTTGAAATATATATTTTTAATGCTCTGACAACGTCCAGTAACTTGGAGTCCTCCAAGTCGCTAGTAGCCGCAGGCACCACAATAGGCTGGTTCAAGTGAAAAGCCGAAACCACCTTAGGGAGAAAATGAGGACGTGTCCGCAGTTCTGCCCTGTCCGAATGGAAAATCAGATATGGGCTTTTGTACGATAAAGCCGCCAACTCTGAAACTCTCCTGGCTGAAGCCAGGGCCAGTAGCATGGTTACTTTCCATGTAAGATACTTCAAATCTACAGATTTGAGAGGCTCAAACCAATGAGATTTGAGAAAATCCAAAACTACGTTTAGATCCCACGGTGCCACTGGGGGCACAATCGGGGGCTGTATATGTAGTACACCCTTGACAAAAGTTTGTACTTCAGGCACTGAAGCCAATTCCTTCTGGAAGAAGATTGATAAGGCCGAAATTTGAACTTTAATAGACCCCAATTTGAGGCCCATAGACAATCCTGCCTGCAGGAAATGTAAGAATCGACTCAATTGAAATTCTTCCGTTGGGGCCTTCTTGGCTTCACACCACGCAACATATTTTCTCCAAATGCGGTGATAATGTTGTGCGGTCACTTCCTTCCTAGCCTTAATCAAGGTAGGAATAACTTCCTCTGGAATGCCCTTTTCTTTTAGAATCCGGCGTTCAACCGCCATGCCGTCAAACGCAGTCGCGGTAAGTCTTGGAACATACAAGGTCCCTGCTGAAGCAGATCCCTTCTTAGAGGTAGAGGCCACGGATCCTCCGTGAGCATCTCTTGAAGTTCCGGATACCAAGTTCTTCTTGGCCAATCCGGAGCCACTAGTATTGTTCTTACTCCCCTTTTCCGAATAATTCTCAGTACCTTTGGTATGAGAGGCAGAGGAGGAAACACATACACTGACTGGTACACCCATGGTGTTACCAGAGCGTCCACAGCTATTGCCTGAGGGTCTCTTGACCTGGCGCAATATCTGTCCAGTTTTTTGTTGAGGCGAGACGCCATCATATCCACCTTTGGTTTTTCCCAACGGTTCACAATCATGTGGAAAACTTCCGGATGAAGTCCCCACTCTCCCGGGTGAAGGTCGTGTCTGCTGAGGAAGTCTGCTTCCCAGTTGTCCACTCCCGGGATGAACACTGCTGACAGTGCTATGACATGATTTTCCGCCCAGCGAAGAATCCTTGCAGCTTCTGTCATTGCTCTTCTGCTTCTCGTGCCGCCTTGTCTGTTTACGTGGGCGACTGCCGTGATGTTGTCCGACTGGATCAACACCGGCTGACCCTGAAGCAGCGGTTTTGCCAAGCTTAGAGCATTGTATATCGCTCTTAGCTCCAGTATATTTATGTGAAGAGACGTCTCCAGGTCTGACCATACACCCTGGAAGTTTCTTCCCTGTGTGACTGCTCCCCAGCCCCGTAGGCTGGCATCCGTAGTCACCAGGACCCAGTCCTGTATGCCGAACCTGCGGCCCTCTAACAGATGGGCACTCTGCAACCACCACAGGAGAGACAACCTTGTTCTTGGTGACAGTGTTATCCGCTGATGCATGTGCAGATGCGATCCGGACCATTTGTCCAGCAGATCCCACTGAAATGTTCGTGCATGGAATCTGCCGAATGGAATTGCTTCGTAAGAAGCCACCATCTTTCCCAGGACTCTTGTGCATTGATGTACTGACACAGTTCCTGGTTTTAGGAGGTTCCTGACCAGTTCGGATAACTCCCTTGCTTTCTCCTCCGGAAGAAACACCTTTTTCTGAACCGTGTCCAGAATCATTCCCAGGAACAGCAGACGTGTTGTCGGGGTCAATTGAGATTTTGGAAGATTCAGAATCCACCCGTGTTGCTGAAGCACTACTTGGGTTAGTGCTACACCGACTTCCAGCTGTTCTCTGGACTTTGCCCTTATCAGGAGATCGTCCAAGTAAGGGATAATTAATACGCCTTTTCTTCGTAGAAGAACCATCATTTCGGTCATTACCTTGGTAAAGACCCGAGGGGCCGTGGACAAACCAAACGGCAGCGTTTGAAACTGATAATGACAGTCTTGTATCACGAACCTGAGATACCCTTGGTGTGAGGGGTAAATTGGGACATGCAGATAAGCATCTTTTATGTCCAGGGACACCATGAAGTCCCCTTCTTCCAGATTCGCTATCACTGCTCTGAGTGACTCCATCTTGAACTTGAATTTCTGTATGTACAGGTTCAAGGATTTCAGATTTAGAATAGGTCTTACCGAACCGTCCGGCTTCGGTACCACAAATAGTGTGGAATAATACCCCTTTCCCTGTTGTAGGAGGGGTACCTTGACTATCACCTGCTGAGAATACAGCTTGTGAATGGCTTCCAATACCGTCGTCCTTTCTGAGGGAGACGTTGGTAAAGCAGACTTTAGGAACCGGCGAGGGGGAGACCTTTCGAACTCCAACATGTAACCCTGAGATACTATCTGCAGGATCCACGGGTCCACCTGTGAGCGAGCCCACTGATTGCTGAAAATCTTTAGTCGACCCCCCACCGCTCCTGAGTCCGCTTGTAAAGCCCCAGCGTCATGCTGATGGCTTTGTAGAACCCGGGGCGGGCTTCTGGTCCTGGGCAGGGGCTGCTTGCTGCCCTCTCTTACCCTTTCCTCTGCCTCGCGGCAGATAAGACTGTCCTTTTGCTCGCTTGTTTTTATAGGAGCGAAAGGACTGCGGCTGAAAAGACGGTGTCTTTTTCTGTTGGGAGGGGGTCTGAGGTAAAAAAGTGGATTTGCCGGCAGTTGCCGTGGCCACCAGATCCGATAGACCGACCCCAAATAATTCCTCTCCTTTATATGGCAATACTTCCATATGCCTTTTGGAATCCGCATCACCTGACCACTGTCGCGTCCATAAACTTCTTCTGGCAGATATGGACATCGCACTTACTCTTGATGCTAGAGTACAAATATCCCTCTGAGCATCTCGCATATAAAGAAACGCATCCTTTAATTGCTCTAGAGTCAATAAAATACTGTCCCTATCCAGGGTATCAATATTTTCAGTCAGGGAATCCAACCACACTACCCCAGCACTGCACATCCAGGCTGAGGCTATTGCCGGTCGCAGTATAACACCAGTATGAGTGTATATACTTTTCAGGTTAGTTTCCAGCCTCCTATCCGCTGGATCCTTGAGGGCGGCCGTATCAGGAGACGGCAACGCCACTTGCTTTGATAAACGTGTGAGCGCCTTATCCACCCTAGGGGGTGTTTCCCAGCGCGTCCTAACCTCTGGTGGGAAAGGTTATAATGCCAATAACTTCTTAGAAATTAGCAGTTTTCTATCTGGGTTAACCCACGCTTCATCACACACGTCATTCAATTCCTCTGATTCTGGAAAAGCTACAGGTAGTTTTTTCACCCCCCACATAATACCCCTTTTTGAGGTACCAGCAGTATCAGAGATCTGCAAAGCCTCCTTCATTGCCGTGATCATATAACGTGTGGCCCTGTTGGAAAATACGTTTGTTTCTTCACCGTCGACACTAGATTCATCTGTGTCGGTACCCGTGTCGACTGACTGAGGTAAGGGACGTTTTACAGCCCCTGACGGTGTCTGAGACGCCTGAGCCGGTACTGACTGGTTTTCCGGCCGTCTCATTTCGTCTACTGACTTTTGTAATGTACTAACATTATCACGTAATTCCATAACTAAAGCCATCCATTCCGGTGTCGACTCCCTAGGGGGTGACATCACCATTACCGGCAATTGCTCTGCCTCCACACCAACATCGTCCTCATACATGTCGACACACACGTACCGACACACAGCAGCCACACAGGGAATGCTCTAATCGAAGACAGGACCCCCTTAGCCCTTTGGGGAGACAGAGGGAGAGTTTGCCAGCACACACCAAAAGCGCTATAAATGTATATAAACAACCCTAAAAGGTGTTGTTTTTGTTATAAGCGCTTTTAATATATAAATATCGCCAATTTATGCCCCCCTTCTCTTTGTTACCCTGTTTCTGTAGTGCAGTGCAGGGGAGAGTCCTGGGAGCCTTCCTCACAGCGGAGCTGAGCAGGAAAATGGCGCTGAGTGCTGAGGAGAATAAGCTCCGCCCCCTTTACGGCGGGCTTTTCTCCCGGGTTTTGAGAAATCTGGCCTGGGTTAAATACATACATATAGCCTTAATGGCTATATGTGATGTATTCTTTGCCACTAAAGGTATTTAATATTGCTGCCCAGGGCGCCCCCAGCAGCGCCCTGCACCCTCCGTGACTGGTCAGTGAGAAGTGTGTAGCAACAATGGCGCACAGCTGCCGTGCTGTGCGCTACCTTCATGAAGACTGAAGAGTCTTCTGCCGCCTGTTTCCGGACCTCCGATCTTCAGCATCTGTAAGGGGGGTCGGCGGCGCGGCTCCGGGACGAACCCCAGGATGACCTGTGTTCCGACTCCCTCTGAAGCTATGTCCAGTAGCCTAAGACTCCAATCCATCCTGCACGCAGGTGAGTTGAAAATCTCTCCCCTAAGTCCCTCGATGCAGTGAGCCTGTTGCCAGCAGGACTCACTGAGATTTAAAACCTAAAAAAACTTTTTCTAAGCAGCTCTTTAGGAGAGCCACCTAGATTGCACCCTGCTCGGACGGGCACAAAAACCTTACTGAGGCTTGGAGGAGGGTCATAGGGGGAGGAGCCAGTACACACCATGTGATCCTAAAAGCTTTCTTTAGATGTGCCCTGTCTCCTGCGGAGCCGCTATTCCCCCCATGGTCCTGACGGAGTCCCCAGCATCCACTAGGACGTTAGAGAAATAAAATTTCTATGCAAAAACTGTAGCATAGCATTTTGTATGCAGATACAGCCGCGGTCACACACAGCATATAGGCATGCCACATATCATTTTTATCAGCAAAAGCGTATTGTGTGTCCTATTTCGCTTCGTGAATAAGATGCATTTTAATGGAAACAGTAGGTACGAAAATACTCAGCGCAACCAAGCCACACCTTGGCATGGCGTGACTAGAAGAGCTTTTTAAAGTGCACGGATACTAGATGTATGTTGACATATCTATAACAGAAACAAAAAGCACAGTATCCTGCAATGTTGGAGATGCACAATGTAATGAAGCAGATAATAATAATAATAATCATCACTTTATTTTTTAAAGTTATGCACATACACAGTATATTAACAATTGTTTTTGCATTATTTTGGAACCAATATGCCCCAAATTTTAATGAAATACAATTTGGAGTATACCTAGGTAAGTGCAGAGCATGCATGTTATTGTTATTTAAATGGTGTGATCACATGTCTCAGACACAAATGGTTGAGTTCCGCGGATTAAAGATTAAAGCATGTGTGTGTGTCTGTGTGTGTGTGTGTTATAATATATCTCTCAAATACATTAAAATGGTATCAAACTGTAAGGCATAATGAGACTAACGAAAATGAGACGCCAAAATAAAAAGCATCGATAGGTATCAGTGGACACAAATTATGTTTCTACAGCATTAAAAGTTGTAAGCAAACTATGTTAAAACTTAACACAAAAAGTGACTATACCTGGGGAGCCCAGGCTAATAAGAGAGTAGAAAGTCTGCTAGACACAATCCATGTGAGAACAGTTTCTCAGAATACTGGTACTTTATGCTTGCCCACAGCTACACTAGCAGCAATTTGCACCCATCACCTGATCGCATTATATAATGCTGTGTAATTAGATAGTTTTTGTTAGCCTTTGCTAATGAAAACGTTTCCACTTACACGCATTGTAATAATGATACATAAGCATGGACAGAACAATATAAAGAAACAAACAAGAGAGGCCACGTGGTAAGCAACATGCATGCTAAACAAATATACATATATGCAGAATAAGTTTTAGGAGACCTGTCTACAGTTAGATGGAAGTGCAGAAACCTCCACAATGAATATTGTAATAGGAAATGGTCCTGAAAAATGTACACATACCTTTAAGGTTGTTTAGGTCCTGAAGAAACTTCCTGTAGTTTGTGATACTCATGGCCACCTCTCAGAGGTATGCTCTGGACATTCAGTGACCAACCTGTATCTCTGTCACCCAAAGGTAAATGATCCGTGTACAGTCAGCCAAGCTCCAACCCCCACTGTTAAGCAAACACACAGCCACACTGCATCGGGAGGTCATACAACTTACACAAAAGAATTCAGCAAAGTTCTGGATGTAAATCAACCTTTAAACAGATTTACAACAGCCTAGGATACCTCTAACTCACACGTACTGTAAGGTATGATCATAACATACACAAGGAAGTGATTCCATTTACAGTCTGAACTTTACTCTAACAAGGCAAATAATTACATCTAGCCGCAGAGCTACAGTATTAAGCACAAGACCAGAAACATTCCAAATACCCTGCAGTTCTGACCACCAGATCATCCACCTTGTGCACACTTCCTGACTACAACACACAGTGCTGACAGCATCCCAGTATTAAGTATTCAAGGACCAGATGAAATGAAGGGAGCAGTAAAGGGTCTGCACATGTCATAGATAAATGCAAGGGGGGGGGGCTGCTGTATTGGGTTTCTTCACCTGCTCCCAGACAGCTGGCAGACTCAGGAGGGAGATGGTAACATAGAAAGCAGACAAGGGGATTACAGCTGAGGATCATATGCACTATCATTCTATGAAAATAAAAATTATAGCCCTCAAATAGGGAATTGTCAAACTAATCAGTGCCATAAAGAACCTTATTCCAAGAGTAGTTTTGTCGTCCACTAATGGTACAAGGCCCAGCTCAGTGTTTGCCAGAAAGGTAAATGCAGCTTAATCATTGATCAGCTGCCTGTGGTGAACATGCTTTTCCTCTTGAATGTCTGTCCTGCCATTATTAAAAGTAGTGCATCAATCCCAATCCTGTTTTCAAGGCTTGAAGAGAAAATGTTATCCTTTCTATGACATAATGTTATCTCCCTACAACACAAGTTGGGGATGAATTTCAGATGCTGATGTGCCCTTTAGACGCAGAAATCTAAACGCACTACGCACCTCAATGATGTTGGGACAGTATGACTGAAATGAGGCGCAGTGCAATGGCCGTGAGGGGAAGCAGTGGCCAACCTGCTCTGGCCTGGTGGGAAATTAGAATGAAATAGAGAACATTACACATGAGAGAGGCCTTGTTACCTCACTTATTGAACCACCCTTGTATGTACAAGCCTACACTACATACTGGGAAACCAGAATTACACACAAAGATAAAATGGTCATACACAATGGAACAGTAGAATCCCAGTTAGATGGTGCAATATAATTTTACAGCGCATTACACTTTATTCCCAACATTCATCCCTATGTCCTTCCTCATCCACCATCTTTTATATAGTATCCAGTCTCTAGGTCCACAATACTTAGGTTGACACTGTCTAGGTCGACCACTATTGGTTGACAGTAAGTAGGTCTACATGGTTTCTAGGTCGACAGGGACTCTAGGTTGACATGACAAAAGATCGACATGAGATTTTCCACAATTTTTTATTTTTTTAAATTTTCATACTTTACAATCCACGTGGACTACAATTGGAAACAGTAACCTGTGCCAAGCGCAGTAGTAGTGGAGCGAGGCACCTTGCCCGAAACATGGCGAGCGAAGCAAGCCATGCTAGGGGACACTGTGCGCTAATTGGGGATCCTGGTCACTATACGGAGAAAACGACACCCAAAAAAATGCAAAAACTCGTGTCGACCTAGTACATGTCGACCTACTTACTGTCGACCAATAGTGGTCGACCTAGACACTGTCGACCTAAGTGTGGTCGACCTTGCATACCACACCCCTTTCATACAGTAGAAGCAAAAAACATTATATGATGGGTATATTCTCTTAAATATAATTCATTACAAAAAAAAAAAAAAAACAACAACAATAAGCACAAATAATTGTCATTTTTGTAGATGATTCTTTATTCTCAGTTACTGCCGACTCTGGAAGCAAACTTTGTACAAAAAGAAGAAAATAAAAGTTTGCATAGTTTAAGTGTGAAATCTTATCATTTTATTTGATCATTTGCTACCCCACAGACGGGTGTAGTATGGTATGCCGGTGGCCGGGCTCCCGGCGACCAGCATACCGGCGCCAGGAGCACCGACCGCCGGCATACCGACAGCGTGGCGAGCGCAAATGAGCCCCTTGCGGGCTCACTGCGCTCGCCACACTGCGGGCACGGTGGCACGCTACGCTATTTATGCTCCCTCCAGGGGGGTCGTGGACCCCCACGAGGGAGAAAATCTGTCAGTATGCCGGCTGTCGGGATTCCGGCACCGGTATACTGTGCGCCGGGATCCCGACAGTCGGCAACCTGAAGACCACCCCCACAGACAGTTGTTCTGAACTATCGAAATGTATAGTTCAGCCAGCTGAATAAAAATAACCTTTATTAATATATGGGTTGTCATGGGACGATCAGAGTGTGGAAGATTTCAGCCAGATCTGATCGAGACGAGATCAAATGAAAACAACTGAATGTCAGGCGCAGACATTCAGTGATCAGGCCAAATGACCAGACAGCAGTATTATGTGGCCATGTCAAGTCAGCGTAAGTAACCCAGACATTTCACATGGTGACACTTCAGATGTTGACACTGTGAACCTGTCAACAGTTTGAACCATGTTGATGTCGACCTTATGAACACTGACATGGTTAATGACGATCTGACCGGATACATTTTTCACATAATTATGATATAAAATGTCAGGGTTTTTTGTTTTTTTTTGCTGTTTGGGTTTAATTCCACATTAAAGAAACTCCATGTATAAGACATTAAATGTATATAAAACTTACATACCAAAATGGAAAACAAAAAATAATTAAACCCTGATATGATTTCCATCAGCATCAATCGAGTGGCAGCCAAAAATAAGATTTTACTTACCGGTAAATCTATTTCTCGTAGTCCGTAAGGACCATGGGGAATAGACGGGCTCCGCAGGAGACATGGGCTCTTTAAGAAAGAATTTGGATACTGGTGTGCACTGGCTCCTCCCTCTATGCCCCTCCTTCAGACCTCAGTTAGAGAAACTGTGCCCGGAAGAGCTGACAGTACAAGGAAAGGATTTTGGAATCCAGGGCAAGACTCATACCAGCCACACCAATCACACCGTATCACTTGTGATAACCTTACCCAGTCAACAGTATGAACAACAACAGAGCATCAGATCAACGCTGATGCAACTATAATATAACCCTAATTGAAGCAATAACTATATACAAGCATTGCAGAAAAGTCCGTACTTGGGACGGGCGCCCAGCATCCACTACGGACTACGAGAAATAGATTTACCGGTAAGTAAAATCTCATTTTCTCTAACGTCCTTAGTGGATGCTGGGAACTCCGTAAGGACCATGGGGATTATACCAAAGCTCCCAAACGGGCGGGAGAGTGCGGATGACTCTGCAGCACCGAATGAGCAAACACAAGGTCCTCCTCAGCCAGGGTATCAAACTTGTAGAACTTTGCAAAGGTGTTTGAACCTGACCAAGTAGCCGCCCGGCAAAGCTGTAATGCCGAGACCCCTCGGGCAGCCGCCCAAGAATAGCCCATCTTCCTTGTGGAATGGGCCTTAACTGATTTAGGCAGCGGTAATCCAGCCGCAGAATGAGCCTGCTGAATCGTGTTACAGATCCAGCGAGCAATAGTTTGCTTTGAAGCAGGCGCCCCAAGCTTGTTGGAAGCATACAGGATAAACAAAGATTCTGTTTTCCTGACCCTAGCCGTTCTGGCTACATAAACCTTCAAAGCCCTGACCACATCCAGTAACTCGGAATCCTCCAAGTCATTAGTAGCCACAGGCACCACAATAGGTTGGTTTATATGAAAGGATGAAACCACTTTTGGCAGAAATTGTGGGCGGGTCCGCAATTCTGCTCTATCCGCATGGAAAACCAGATAAGGGCTTTGATGTGACAAAGCCGCCAATTCTGACACACGCCTAGCCGAAGCCAAGGCTAGTAGCATGACCACCTTCCAGGTGAGATATTTCAATTCCACCGTCTTGAGTGGTTCAAACCAGTGTGATTTCAGGAAACTCAACACCACGTTAAGATTCCAAGGTGCCACTGGAGGCACAAAAGGGGGCTGAATTTAAAGCACTCCCTTTACAAACGTCTGAACTTCAGGCAGAGAAGCCAGTTCTTTTTTAAAGAAAATGGATAGGGACGAAATCTGGACCTTAATGGAACCCAATTTTAGGCCCAAAGTCACTCCCGACTGTAGGAAGTGAAGGAAACGGCCCAGCTGGAATTCCTCCGTAGGGGCATTCCTGGCCTCACACCAAGCAACATATTTTCGCCATATACGGTGATAATGTTGAGCCGTCACGTCCTTCCTAGCCTTTATCAGCGTAGGAATGACCTCATCCGGAATGCCTTTTTCTGCTAGGATCCGGCGTTCAACCGCCATGCCGTCAAACGCAGCCGCGGTAAGTCTTGGAACAGACAGGGCCCCTGTTGCAACAAGTCCTGTCTTAGAGGCAGAGGCCACGGGTCCTCTGTGAGCATTTCTTGCAGATCTGGATACCAAGTCCTTCTTGGCCAATCCGGAACAATGATTATTGTTCTCACTCCTCTTTTTCTTATGATTCTCAGCACCTTGGGTATGAGAGGAAGAGGAGGAAATACATAGACCGACTGGAACACCCACGGCGTCACCAGTGCGTCCACAGCTATCGCCTGAGGGTCTCTTGACCTGGCGCAATACTTCTGTAGCTTTTTGTTGAGGCGGGATGCCATCATGTCAACCTGTGGCAGCTCCCACCGACTTGCAACCTGCGCGAAGACTTCTTGATGAAGTCCCCATTCTCCCGGGTGGAGGTCGTGCCTGCTGAGGAAGTCTGCTTCCCAGTTGTCCACTCCCGGAATGAACACTGCTGACAGTGCGCTTACGTGATTCTCCGCCCAGCGAAGAATTCTGGTGGCTTCTACCATCGCCACCCTGCTCCTTGTGCCGCCTTGGCGGTTTACATGAGCCACTGCGGTGATGTTGTCTGACTGAATCAGAACCGGGTGGTCGCGAAGTAGGGACTCCGCTTGGCGTAGGGCGTTGTATATGGCCCTTAGTTCCAGGATGTTGATGTGGAGGCAAGTCTCCTGACTTGACCACAGACCTTGGAAATTTCTTCCCTGTGTGACTGCCCCCCACCCTCGGAGGCTTGCATCCGTGGTCACCAGGACCCAGTCCTGAATGCCGAATCTGCGGCCCTCGAGGAGGTGAGCACTCTGCAGCCACCACAGGAGAGACACCCTGGCCCTGGGGGATAGGGTGATTAACCGATGCATCTGAAGATATGATCCGGACCATTTGTCCAGTAGATCCCATTGAAAGGTCCTCGCATGGAACCTGCCGAAGGGAATGGCCTCGTATGATGCCACCATCTTTCCCAGGACTCGCGTGCAGTGATGCACCGACACCTGTTTTGGTTTCAATAGGTTTCTGACCAGTGTCATGAGCTCTTGAGCCTTCTCCACCGGGAGATAAACCCTCTTCTGGCCTGTGTCCAGAATCATGCCCAGGAAGGGCAGACGAGTCGTAGGAATCAACTGCGACTTTGGAATATTTAGAATCCAGCCGTGTTGTCGTAACACTTCCAGAGAACGTGCTACGCTGATCAGCAACTGCTCTCTGGACCTCGCCTTTATGAGGAGATCGTCCAAGTATGGGATAATTGTGATCCCTTGCTTCCGCAGGAGTACCATCATTTCTGCCATTACCTTGGTAAATATTCTCGGTGCTGTGGAGAGACCAAACGGCAACGTCTGAAATTGGTAATGGCAATCCTGTACCACAAATCTGAGGTACGCCTGATGAGGTGGATAAATGGGGACATGAAGGTATGCATCCTTTATGTCCAGAGACACCATAAAATCCCCCCCTTCCAGGCTTGCGATTCCATCTTGAACTTGAACCTTTTCAGGTATATGTTCAGGGATTTTAAATTCAATATGGGTCTGACCGAACCGTCCGGTTTCGGTACCACAAACATGGTCGAATAATAACCCTTTCCTCGTTGAAGGAGGGGAACCTTGACCACCACCTGTTGAAGATACAATTTGTGAATTGCAGCTAACACTACTTCCCTCTCTAAGGGGGAAGCTGGCAGGGCCGATCTGAGGTATCGGTGAGGGGGCATCTCTTCGAATTCCAGCTTGTATCCCTGAGACACAATATCTATTGCCCAGGGATCCACCTGTGAGTGAACCCACTTGTGGCTGAAATTTCTGAGACGCGCCCCCACCGGGCCTGGTTCTGCCTGTGGAGCCCCAGCGTCATGCGGTGGATTTAGTGGAAGCCGGGGAGGACTTCTGTTCCTGGGAACTAGCTGTGTTGTGCAGCTTCCTTCCTCTGCCCCTGCCTCTGGCAAGAAAGGACGCACCTCGGACTTTCTTGCCTTTTTGTGATCGAAAGGACTGCATTTGGTAATACGGTGCTTTCTTAGGCTGTGAGGAAACATATGGCAAAAAATTTGACTTTACAGCAGTAGCTGTGGAGACCAGGTCCGAGAGACCCTCCCCAAACAGTTCCTCACCCTTGTAAGGTAAAACCTGCATGTGCCTTTTTGAGTCGGCATCACCTGTCCATTGCCGAGTCCACAGGACCCTTCTGGCAGAAATCGACATTGCATTTATTCTAGAGCCCAGTAGGCTAATGTCTCTTTGAGCATCTCTCATATATAGTACAGCGTCTTTTATATGCTCCAGGGTCATTAATATAGTATCCTTGTCTAAGGTATCAAGTTCCTCAGATAAGGTATCCGTCCATGCTGCTACAGCACTACACACCCAGGCCGACGCAATTGCCGGCCTTAGTAAGGTACCTGAATGTGTATAAATGGACTTCAGGGTACCCTCTTGCTTTCTATTCGCAGCATCTTTTAGGGTGGCCGTATCCTGTGACGGAAGGCTACCCTTTCGGATAAGCGTGTTAAAGCTCTGTCCACCCTAGGGGAAGATTCCCAGCGTAACCTGTCCGTTGGCGGGAAGGGATACGCCATAAGCATCCGTTTGGAAATCTGCAGTTTTTTATCTGGAGATTCCCAAGCCTTTTCACACAACTCATTTAGCTCGTGTGAAGGGGGAAAGGTCACCACCTGCCTTTTTTCCCCATACATATGAACCCTCTTGTCAGGGACTGGGGTTTCCTCTGTGATGTGCAACACATCCTTAATTGCTATAATCATATAACGGATGGATTTAGCCAATTTAGGCTGTAACTTTGCATCATCGTAATCGACACTGGATTCAGAATCCATGTCGGTATCTGTGTCAACAATTTGGGATAGTGGGCGCTTCTGAGACCCTGACGGCCTCTGCGACATAGGATCAGGCATGGGCTGAGACCCTGACTGTCCTAAGGTTTCAGCTTTATCCAACCTTTTATGTAAGGAATTAACATTATCATTTAAAACCTTCCACATATCCATCCAATCAGGTGTCGGCGCCGTCAGCGGAGACACCACATTAATTTGCTCCCGCTCTGTTTCCACATAGCCTTCCTCGTCAAACATGTCGACACAAGCGTACCGACACACCACACACACAGGGGATGCTCTTTTTGAAGACAGTTCCCCCACAAGGCCCTTTGGAGAGACAGAGAGAGAGTATGCCAGCACACACCCCGGCGCTATATAACCCAGGAATCACACAGTAACTTAGTGTTAACCCAGTAGCCGCTGTAATAATGATTTTTGCGCCTAATTATGTGCCCCCCCTCTCTTTTGTACCCTCTTCTACCGTGTATCTGCAGGGGAGAGCCTGGGGAGCTTCCTCTCAGCGGAGCTGTGGAGAAAAAAATGGCGCTGGTGAGTGCTGAGGAAGAAGCCCCGCCCCCTCAGTGGCGGGCTTCTGTCCCGCGTTTATGAACAATATTATGGTGGGGGCTCATACATATATACAGTGCCCAACTGTATATATGTCAAACTTTTGCCAAGAGGTCCTAATTGCTGCCCAGGGCGCCCCCTCCCCTGCGCCCTGCACCCTTACAGTGACCGGAGTATGTGGGTGTAGTGTGGGAGCAATGGCGCACAGCTGCAGTGCTGTGCGCTACCTCAGTGAAGACTGAAGTCTTCTGCCGCCGATTTCGAAGTCTTCTTGCTTCTTTCACCCGGCTTCTGTCTTCCGGCTCTGCGAGGGGGGCGGCGGCGCGGCTCCGGGATCAGACGACGAGGGTGAGATCCTGTGTACGATCCCTCTGGAGCTAATGGTGTCCAGTAGCCTAAGAAGCAGGACCTAGCTTCAGAGAGTAGGGCTGCTTCTCTCCCCTCAGTCCCACGATGCAGGGAGTCTGTTGCCAGCAGAGCTCCCTGAAAATAAAAAAACCTAACAAAATACTTTCTTACAGCAAGCTCAGGAGAGCTCACTGAACAGCACCCAGCTCGTCCGGGCACAGATTCAAACTGAGGTCTGGAGGAGGGTCATAGAGGGAGGAGCCAGAGCACACCAGAATCCAAATTCTTTCTTAAAGTGCCCATGTCTCCTGCGGAGCCCGTCTATTCCCCATGGTCCTTACGGAGTCCCCAGCATCCACTAGGACGCTAGAGAAATGAAAATACCGCAAAGTAGTGTAATAGGCCCTACACACTTGCCGATGTGTGCGGCCGACATGAACAATCTAATTCAGTAATGGATGAGAAATTGTACATAGCTTTCAGTGTGTAGGCACCAACGATTAACGATGCGCGACCCCGAGGTCGTTCACCGTTGGTGCCGGCTCGTTTATGCCTGCAAGCCATTGTGGACAATATCGTCTACATTAGCATGCAGGGCTATGGGGCCGGGTGACGTCAAGCATTAAAGAAATTTCTCTCCCCCCGTCACCCCACCCATGTCGGGTCGGCCACCTCGGCGACAACTCGTCAGGTGTGTAGGGCCCATAAGTAACATCTATATATAGGATGGAAAGATTCAGTTATGCACAAGCTTCGGTTGGAGACTAGTGGGATGTTACGGTATTACTGTATTATTTGGAAACAGGAGCACATCACACGCGATAATCAGATCAATGCCCTGGATCAATCACTCCAATAAGGACGTAAAACAGTTCTAGAAACTCCGGGTATGAAAGGTCAATGTCATACTGCACTTTATGAAGAACCTATTTCTTACGCTGAAAACATCTTCCAGGGTAGTTACTAGGGAGGTGCGGAATGTAAAATGTGCCACTGTACAGTATGTAAGGTTGATGGGAGTGCCAGCTCAGATGTGAGCGAGGAGTGGTTCACAGTAACAATAACAGTCAGAGCTGCTCTGAACCACTTCTTACTCAGATCATCACGGTGTTACTGGTTGCTGAAATACAGGAGGCACTAGTCAGCGTCCACCTGACATTTATAGGAATTACCTAAAACCCCCACTGTGCGTCAGGTGGCTGGTTCTTCCCCGGCATCAGCCTTGTTCTACGTGCAAGGAATCGGAAATCTGTTTATTATCATTCTTCTCCATCTCCATCCCTCTCCCTTTGGGGGGAATTCAATTTCAGGTGAAGGGTGCAATTTGCCGTCGCATCAGTGTTTAAACGCTGGCAATGGCAACCCATATCGCACCTTTCACCAAGCCAACTGATGTGCAATTCACACAAAAAAGCTCACTGCCCTATGGGGTAACTAACACTGTTGTTAATGATCCTGTTGCCGTAAAGTGCACCGGGTACAACGCAAATGACAATTGACCATTTGCGCCCAAACAATGGAAAACAGACAAAGGTCGTTATGACAAATTGATTAAATACGCTTGATTTAACAAATTTATCCGAAAAAACCTTTCTGTCCATTTTCCAGCGTTTGTGAGCAAATGGTTGATTGTCATTTGCTACCATACATTACCAGATTCTTGTAAAATAAACATGTGAAGACTTGTCTAGTGTGTGTGGAAGCCACTATGAATCTTGTAGCAACATTCAGTTAAGAGTGAGTGGGGTGAAGTGCTGTTGCAACAATTTAGAACGGGCAGTACGGATGGTGTAATGGTTAGCATTACTGCCTTACAGCACTAAAGTCATGGGTTCGATTTCCACCATGGCCCTAACTGTGTGGAGTTTGTATATTCTCCCCGTACTTGCATGGGTTTCCTCCGGGTACTCCGGTTTCCTCCCACAATCCAAAATATACTGGTAGGTTAATTAGGTTAATCCGAACAAAATTAACCCTAGCGTGAATGTGTGTGTGTACATGTTATAGAGAATATAGATTGTAAACTCCACTGGGCAGGGATTGATGTGAATGGGCAAATATTCTCTGTAAAGCGCTGCGGAATATGTGTGCGCTATATAAGTAACTGACAACAATAATAATAATAATAATAATAATAATAATAACTGCCTGCAAAGGACGCTAAACTCACCCCCTTCATAGCCCAACCTACGAGTCTGGCAGCACCATAAGTATGGCATATAACCGCACTTACAGTACACGGCGTGCCTAATTGAACTGACCCCACGGTGTGAACCATTATTCCCCCCCCCCCCCCCCCCCCCCCCCCGAGTACCACTACCTTTTCTCTGACGTCCTAGTGGATGCTGGGTGCTCCGTAAGGACCATGGGGGTATAGACGGGCTCCGCAGGAGACTGGGCACTCTTAAAAGAAAGATTAGGTACTATTTCTGGTGTGCACTGGCTCCTCCCTCTATGCCCCTCCTCCAGACCTCAGTTAGTATCTGTGCCCGGCCAGAGCTGGATGCACCCTAGGGGCTCTCCTGAGCTTCCTAGAAAAGAAAGTATTTGTTAGATTTTTTTATTTTCAGTGAGATCTGCTGGCAACAGACTCACTGCTACGTGGGGCTGAGGGGAGAGAAGCGAACCTACCTGCTTGCAGCTAGCTTGGGCTTCTAAGGCTACTGGACACCATTAGCTCCAGAGGGATCGAACACAGGCCCAGTCCTCGGTCGTCCGGTCCCGGAGCCGCGCCGCCGTCCCCCTTGCAGAGCCAGAAGAACGAAGAGAAGTTGAAAATCGGCGGCTGAAGACTCCGGTCTTCATTAAGGTAGCGCACAGCACTGCAGCTGTGCGCCATTGCTCCCTTAGCACACCACACACTCCAGTCACTGATGGGTGCAGGGCGCTGGGGGGGGGCTCCCTGGGCAGCAATTAGATTACCTTACTTGGTGAAAAGCACATAATACAGTCTGATAAACTGTATATGTGCATTAACCCCCGCCATTAAAGTACATAAAAGGACAGAAGCCCGCCGCTGAGGGGGCCGGGCCTTCTTCCTCAGCACACCGGCGCCATTTTCTCTTCACAGCTCAGCTGGAAGGAAGCACTCCAGGCTCTCCCCTGCAGTATCCTGGTACACAAAGGGTAAAAAAGAGAGGGGGGGCACATAAATTTAGGCGCAAAACTGTGTATATAAGCTGCTATAGGGGAAAAATCACTCAGTATAGTGTACATCCCTGTATTATATAGCGCTGTGGTGTTTGCTGGCATACTCTCTCTCTGTCTCTCCAAAGGGCCTGGTGGGGGAACTGTCTTCAAATAGAGCATCCCCTGTGTGTGTGGTGTGTCGGTACGCGTGTGTCGACATGTCTGAGGTAAAAGGCTCCTCTAAGGAGGTGATAGAGCGGATATGTGTGTGGGAGGGTGTCTCCGTCGACAACGCCGACACCTGTTTGGATATGTGTAAGTGCTGAGGTAAAATTATTGCACAAAAGGTTAGGGAACAGAAAGGAAATCTACCCTGGTCTGTCCCTATGTCACAGAGTCCTTCAGAGTCTCTCTATGTTCACTATCCAAAATAACAAAGTATCGACACGGAGTTTAACTCCACTGTCGACTACGATAATGCAAAGTTACAGCCAAAAGGGCTAAAAGATATTCAATATATGATTATTGGAATAAAAGATGATTTGCATATCACTGATGACTCATCTGTCCCTGACACGAGAGTACACATGTTAAGGGGAAGAATGCTGAGGTAAATTTCCCTCCTCTCATGAGGAAAAAGAGCGGGAATCTCCAGACAAGAGACGGCAGCTTCCCACAAGAGAATTCTCCGGCTGTATCCTTTCCCCACTAGGGCCAGGATGTGTTGAGAATCTTCCCCTTGGGTGTCCTGTTTGCACTAGCTATTCTCAGGGATCCTGCAGATAGTGTGCACATTCTAGTATACTACCCAGACCGGCGATTGTGTCGGCATGGGTTTATAGCGCTGTGGCAGCGTGGACAGGTACCTTATCAGCAGAGATTGAGACCCAAGTATGCATATAAATATTTTAAGATGCTGTCTTAAGTGATAGATATATAATTATAAAGCATGCCCAAAGGGACATGAGTATACTGGGTCCTAGAGACAAAAGCTATGTCGATTTCTGCTTGACGTGTCCTGTAGAATATACATTGGACAGATGATGCCGACTTAAGAGGCATATGGAAGGCTGAGGATTGTGTGGAGAAAGGTTCTCGGGCCTGGTCTCCACAGCCATAGCTGGTAATTCTGATATTTTGCCTTATATTCCTGCACAGCCTAGGAAAGCACGACATTATTAAATGCAGCTTTTCGAGTAAAGAAACAAGAAAGTCTGAGGTGCGTCCTTTCTTGTCAGAGCCGGGGGCAGAGGAAAGAAGCTGTACAACACAGCTAGTCCCCAGGAACAGAAGTCCTCCCCGGCCTCTACAAAAATCCACCGCATGTCGCTGGGGCTCCACAGGCGGAGCTAGGCCCGGTGGGGACACGCCTTCGTAAGTTCAGCCACAAGTGGGTTCACTCCCTGTTAGATCCCTGGGCAATAGAAATTGTATCGCAGGGATACAGGCTGGACTGTGAGAAGATGCCCCCTCACCGAGGACCCGGCGGGCTTCCCCCCAAGAGAGGGAGCCAGTGTTAACTGCAATTCGTAAATTGTATCTTCAACAGGTGGTGGTCAAGGGTCCCCTCCTTCAACAAGAGGGTGTTATTATTCGACCATGTTATAATCCCGAAACCAGACGGTTCGGTTAGACCCATATTGTATTAAAATCCCTGAACATATACCTGAAAAGGTTCAGGTTCAAGATGGAATCGCTAAGAGCGGTCATTGCAAGCCTGAAATGAATCGGGACATAAGGGATGTATACCTTCGTGTCCCCATTTATCCACCTCATCAGGCGTACCTCAGAATTGCGGTACGGGATTGTCATTACCAATTTCACCAAGGTAATGGCGGATATGAGGGTGCTCCTGCGGAAGCAAGGTGTCACTATTATCACATACTTGGATGATCTCCTCATAAAAGCGAGATCAAGAGAGCAGTTGCTGGACAGCGTATCACCTTCTCTGGAAGTGAAACGGCAACACGACTGGATTCTATATATTCCGAAGTCACAGTTGGTTCCTACAGCTCATCTGCCTCGCCTAGGCATGATCCTAGACACAGACCAGAAGAGGGTTTATCTCCCGATAGAGAGAGCTCAGGAGCTCATGACACTGGTCAGGAATCCATTGAAAACCAAAACAGGTGTCAGTGCATCACTGCACTCGAGTCCTGGGAAGGATGATGGCATCGTACGAGGCCATCCCCTTCGGCTGGTTCCATGCAAGGACAATGGAACTTACTGGACAAGTGGTCCGGATCACATCTTCAGATGCATCGGTTAATCACCCTATCCCCCAGAGCCAGGGTGTCTCTCCTGTGGTGGCTGCGGAGTGCTCACCTTCTCGAGGGCCGCAGATTCGGCATTCAGGACTGGGTCCTGGTGACCACGGATGCAAGCCTCCGAGGGTGGGGGGCAGTTACACAGGGAAGAAAATTCCAAGGTTTGTGGTCAAGCCAACAGACTTGCCTTCACATCAATATCCTGGAACTAAGGGCCATATACAACGCCCTAAGTCAAGCGGAGTTCCTGCTTCGCGACCAACCGGTTCTGATCCAGTCAGACCGCAGGGGCTCATGTAAACCGCCAGGGCGGCACAAGGAGCAGGGTGGCGAGGGTAGAAGCCACCAGAATTCTTCGCTGGGCGGAGAATCAAGTAAGCGCACTGTCAGCAGTGTTCATTCCGGGAGTGGACACGACCTCCACCCGGGAAAGTGGTGACTTCATCAGGAAGTCTTCACGCAGTTTTGCAAATTGATGGAAACTGCCTCAGGTGGACTACATGGCGTCCCACCTCAATAAAAAGATAAAAAAGGTTTTACGCTGGGTCAAGGGACTCTCAGGCGATAGCTGTGGTCGCACTAGTAACACCGTGGGTGTTCCAGTCGGTCTATATATTCCCTCCTCTTCCTCTCAGACCCAAGGGCTGAGAATTGTAATAAACGGAGGAGTGTGAACAATGTTCTTTGCTCCGGATTGGCCAAGAAGGACTCGGTACCCGGAACTGCAAGAAATGCTCTCATAGGACCCATGGCCTCTGCCTCTCAGTTAGGACATGTTGCAACAGGGGCCCTGTCTGTTCCAAGACTTACCGCGGCTGCGTTGGACGGCATGGCGGTTGAACGCCGGATCCTAGCGGAAAAGGGCATTCCGGATGCAGTTATTCCTACGCTGATAAAGGCTAGGAAAGACGTGACAGCAAGACTTTTTCACTGTATATGGCGAAAATAGGTTGCTTGGTGTGTGGCCGGGAAGGCCCTACAGAGGAATTCCAGGGGGGTCGATTCCTGCACTTCCTACAGTCAGGAGTGACTATGGGCCTAAAATTAGGATCCATAAAGGCCAAGATTTCGGCCCTATCCCTTTTTCTCTCAAAAAGAACTGGCTTCACTGCCTGAAGTTCGGACGTTGTTACAGGGGTGCTGCATATTCAGCCCCTTTTGTGCCTCCAGTGGCACCTTGGGATCTTAACGTGTGTTGGATTCCTAAAATACCACTGGTTTGAGCCACTTAAGACCGTGGAGCTAAAATATCTCACGTGGAAAGTGGTCATGCTTTTGGCCTTAGCTTGGACTAGGCGTGTGTCAGAATTGGCGGCTTTGTCATGTGAAAGCCCATATCTGATCTTCCATACGGAAAGGGCAGAATGGAGGACTCGTCCCCAATTTCTCCCTAAGGTGGTATCATCGTTTCATTTGAACCAACCTATTGTGGTGCCTGCGGCTACTAGGGACTTGGAGGATTCCAAGTTGCTGGACGTAGTCCGGGCCCTGAAACTTAATGTTTCCAGGACGGCTAGAATCAGAAAAACTGACTCGCTATTTATCCTGCATGCACCCAACAAGCTGGGTGCTCCTGCTTCAAAGCAGACTATTGCTCGCTGGATCTGTAGCACGATTCAGCTTGCACATTCTGCGGCTGGACTGCCGCATCCTAAATTAGTAAAAGCCCATTCCACGAGGAAGGTGGGCTCTTCTTGGGCGGCTGCCCGAGGGGTCTCGGCTTTACAACTTTGCCGAGCTGCTACTTGGTCGGGTTCAAACACTTTTGCAAAATTCTACAAGTTTGATACCCTGGCTGAGGAGGACCTTGAGTTTGCTCATTCGGTGCTGCAGAGTCATCCGCACTCTCCCGCCCGTTTGGGAGCTTTGGTATAATCCCCATGGTCCTTACGGAGTACCCAGCATCCACTAGGACGTCAGAGAAAATAAGAATTTACTCACCGGTAATTCTATTTCTCGTAGTCCGTAGTGGATGCTGGCAGCCCGTCCTAAGTGCGGACTCTCTGCAATACATGTATATAGTTATTGCTTAACTAAAGGGTTATTGTATGACCCATCTGTTGAGAGAGGCTCAGTTATTGTTCATACTGTTAACTGGGTATAGTTATCACGAGTTGTACGGTGTGATTGGTGTGGCTGGTATGAGTCTTACCCTGGATTCCAAATCCTTTCCTAGTAATGTCAGCTCTTCCGGGCACAGTTTCCCTAACTGAGGTCTGGAGGAGGGGCATAGAGGGAGGAGCCAGTGCACACCAGATATAGTACCTAATCTTTCTTTTAAGAGTGCCCAGTCTCCTGCGGAGCCCGTCTATACCCCCATGGTCCTTACGGAGTACCCAGCATCCACTACGGACTACGAGAAATAGAATTACCGGTGAGTAAATTCTTATTTTTTAATAGAAAACAAACACTTGTTTTACTTACAAGCATTTGCAGAAGTTTTAAAATCTCAGCTATCACTTATTGGGATGTGATGTGATTATGGTGGCCAATCCCGGGATCGGCATCGGCGGGATCCCGGGATTTAGGCCCAAAAATGGCCGGGATTCAATCCTGGGATTGGAAGCTCGAATCCCGGGGATTGAGGGATCAGCGTTGAGCGTCCACAGGACACTCAGACGCTGCCCGGCTTCCTCTATCCGGGTCCCCAGCGCAGCGTGAGAGGTCACGCTGCGCTGTCAGCGGTTCCCAGCTGCGATCAACGGATGTTCCCCTCCCGCCCGCCCCCAGTATATGGTGAGTTATATGTGCGGGGCGGGCGGGGCGGGGCGAGGGGGCGGCCACCTAGATAAAAGCCAATCCCGGGAATCCCGGGATTGGCCATTTTTCAATCCCGATACCCGGGATTGAAAAAATGGCCTGGGATTGGCTTCCCTAGATGTGATGATGTCTCTCAAACTCTGTGCCAATTACATAGAATTGTAATAAAGGAAATGCTTTGTCAATGTTTCTCTAAATTTTTAAGCAACATACAAATTGGTAAAGGAGGAGAAAATGCTGTAGCATTCATTTATGCTCACTAATCCGATTATTGATTGAAGTCACTGACTTTGGATGTGAGACAATGTTACAAAAGTACCACAATATACAGCCTATGTGAATAGTTTTGCAGTGACAGGGTGAGGTTAGAGTATCAGCATACACAGAGCAGAAAACAGAACAAACAGCAGTATATATACATGGCCTATCTAGCAGCAGCTGGTGAGAACACATAACCATTCAATTATGTGCATAATTGCTACACAGATTGTATGAAGTGAACCAAAGCGTAAACTGCACCAGGGCTGTATGTCAGCAATCTGCTGCCCACTACTGCAACAGAGTTTCAATCCTCTCCTGCACAGTATCAAAATATTTCTACTTCGGCTTATAACACTCTTTTTGGACAATAATAAATTTACCAAGAAGCAGACTGAAATACGGAGAACATGGAAGCTAAATCAGAGAATCCAAACCAGGAGCAGTAAGTGTCTCCATGCTTCCCACACGTGGCTCTTAGGATTTGGGCAGTTCAGAGTACAATGGCTCAGCTGTAATTGAGATATTACACTGGTGTCAGTCACATGTGAGAGATGGCGACAGTCAGCATCAAGGACAGCAGTTGCAGATTACCAGACAAACCACATGCGATTGCTGGACACTAACATTGGTTTAATCATATTATAAAGCAATACACTGCAATGTGAGTTGATAGTAGCTGTGCTAAATTTAGCACAGCTATGATCATTCACACTGACATGCGGGGGAAACGCCCAGCACAGGGCTAGTCCACCCCGCATGTCAGTGACGCCGCCCCCTGCAGAAGTGCAAAGGAATCGCACAGCGGCGATGCCTTTGCACTTCAAGAGTAGCTCCCGACCAGCGCAGCTTTAGCGTGCTGGCCGGGAGCTACTCCTCGCTCCCCGGCCCGCAGCGGCTGCGTATGATGTCACAAAGGCGATGCGGGCCGCTCCCCGCATGATCCGGCCACGCCTGCGTTGGCCGAACCGCGCCCACGAAATGGCAGCCAAACACCGTCGCTCTGCCCCGTCCCGCCCAGCGACCGCCTCTGCCTGTCAATCAGGCAGAGGCAATCGCAGCCCAACTACGGCCTTCGGCCGTCTGGCATGCGCCGGTGCACAACGGCGTCGGCGCATGTGCAGTGTGTACCCGTTCGCTCGGCTGCGATAAAAAGCAGCTAGCGAACAGGTCAAAATGACCCGTAGTCGTTGATGACAGATGAGAACCATTTAACCCATCTAGTCTGCCCCTTTATTATCCTGCAGGTGATCTAAATGTATTATTTATTTCTACAGCATATAAGCATATGGATTCCATTGCTCCCCACTATAATGTTGTGCTCACCATCATTGTTTTGTGTATGGTACAACTTAATGCTACTGACTAAACATTAAACACTTAATTTAATCTGGATTTAATATCTTTCAGGATTAAAGCAAACTTTATGTATGCTTATCCCTCAAGGATATCTCATGAGAAGTACATTTAATGAGCAACACAATGAGGACAGTAATATTTCCTATTGGATTTTAAATTGCGATCAGCTACAATAAAGCATAGCAGCTAAAAAGAAACAGGATGTAGTTGGAATCCCGACGGTCAAAATACCGAAGCTGGAATCCGGGCCGGGCCGCCAGAATACTGGCAGTGCAGCCACAGCTATTACCACTCCTGGGGCTTCGTTTTGCTCGCCCCTCTGCCAGCATTCTGACGGTCGGGATTCCAGCGTCAGTATTTTGACTGTCAGGATTCCGTACCCAACCCAAATGTACTTTCAAATGAAGACTTCAAATTAACAAAATCCAATGTAGGAAAAAAACTAAAATCACAGGATGTAAATAGCTATAATTTCCTCAAATATACAGATTTGGAGGATATCCTTAAAATATCGCAGGATCCTAAAAAATATTAATACAGCATCTAGGTCAGCCCTGGACAACATGTGGCTCACCAGCTGTTATGAAACTACAAGTCCCAGCATGCCCTGTCACAGCTTTGCTATTAAGAAATGCAAAAACTGTGGCAGGGCATGCTGGGATGTGTAGTTTTACAGCAGCTGGAAAGCCACAGGTTGGCTAGGCCTGTTTTACAGTAGATGTAACTTGTCCACCTTTTGTTGTGAATAGAACAATGTAAATTTAGAATTTACTTTAACAAAACAGCGATGGAACCCCGATTGCTTCCAAATAAAAGCTCTGACTTTATTCCTTGTTTTTTGTTTTTTTAAAGCATTTTGTAAAGCTCATTACTCTGCTGTATTGCTTACCTGCTAAGTAACAGCTGCTACCTAGACAATTAGCATTCAGCATACATGTCCTGACAACTGACTGCCAGAATGGGTCAGCAGGCACAACAACGGGGTCACAGATGACCAAACATAGGCCCTCATTCCGAGTTGTTCGCTCGCAAGACGATTTTAGCAGAGTTACACACGCTAAGCCGCCGCCTACTGGGAGTGAATCTTAGCTTCTTAAAATTGCGAACGATGTATTCGCAATATTGCGATTACAAACTACTTAGCAGTTTCAGAGTAGCTTCAGACTTACTCGGCATCTGCGATCAGTTCACTGCTTGGCGTTCCTGGTTTGACGTCATAAACACACCCAGCGTTCGCCCAGACACTCCTCCGTTTCTCCAGCCACTCCCGCGTTTTTTCCGGAAACGGTAGCGTTTTTATCCACACGCCCATAAAACGCCGTGTTTCCGCCCAGTAACACCCATTTCCTGTCAATCACACTACGATCGCCGGTGCGAAGAAAAAGCCGTGAGTAAAAAAACTATCTTCATAGCAAAATTACTTGGCGCAGTCGCAGTGCGAACATTGCGCATGCGCACTAAGCGGAAAAACGCTGCGATGCGAAGAAAATTACCGAGCGAACGACTCGGAATGAGGGCCATAATGCATGTTTTCTGCTTCATGCCATTGACATTGAACTCAGTGTAACATAATACAAAGTATTGCAACAATTAATAACACTACTAAATCTGCAGAATTCACAGAAATGTCACAACTTGAAAAATGTCTGTACTATCCTATTTATGTTAAAACATGTCCTTAAGGGTGGAAACATTTTTATTATACCACATCATGACCTAAAACAGAAGTGTGCCTATTACACAGCGATACTGCGTGCTGATAATGAAGAAAAAATTCCAGCTCTCCTCAAACGATTTCTAAAATCACACCTAAGGGTATAGTTACTACAGTGCGGGTTTTTAGAAGTGGAGAAGCTGAAAATGGCAGCCAACTAGATTATATTTATCATTTATCCAGCACCTTTGGTTACTATGGGAAACATTTCCACTTCTAAAAACCAGCTCTTTATTAAAAACCCCAAACAGGATCTTAAGACCTACTGTTCCACGATCTCTATGTACCCCATCTGTGTCACCCCCATCTGTCTACCCCTCCCCTTAGAATGTAAGCTCTCACGAGTAGGACCTTCTTCCCTCATGTGCTTATCCTTTTCTTACTTTAATAATCCTCAACTGCCCAAATCACGCAATTTTTTTGGCCACCTTGGAACTTGTATCTGTAGTTTACTGGCGTAGTTATGCTTAGTCACCCTGTACTTGTCCTATATTGTCTTCAACTGTAAGTCACTGTTTTCCTGTTTTGATTATGTGCATATGTACTCTGTAATTGGGCGCTGCGGAACCCTTGTGGGCCATATAAATAAAGGATAATAATTATATATATATAGAAAAGGGTTGGAACGGCGGCACTCAGGAAAATAAAACGCAGACACAGCCACTTGTATAAGTCAACGTTTCAAAGCTGGTGCTTTTTCGTCAGGACATTGCCCTGACGAAAAAGCACCAGCTTTGAAACGTTGGCTTATACAAGTGGCTGTGTCTGCGTTTTATTTTCCTGAGTGCCGCCGTTCCAACCCTTTTCTACATAGCAGTGCCATCTGCATTAACGGAAGGCAACGGGGACAGTATTCACAAGTAACAGTGAGTGCCGGACTTTCTGCATAATATATATATATACATACACACACACACGCACAGATATATATACACACACACACACAATGACAAACTGGCCAGATTAACCCACATCTATATGAGGCATTATGACTACTCTGAGAATACAAGAAATGATTCTATGTAATAAGGGCAGTGGAATTTCCACAAAATGAGACATTTCAGGATTTTAGTAATTATTCAGTATTGTGAGAATAAAGCTGTCAATACAACTATCAGACATTGCACAGAGAAAGCACAGGGAAGATGTATAAATATGAACTAATCAATATTTAACAAAATTATCTAATACTGTGTTACAAGTATAATATAAAAAAAATGGTGGTATAGCGGGGGGTAGCGTTATTAAAAAAAAAACACTGATGATATAAGCAAAAAGGCATTAAATTAAAAGGGGGATATTACAAGTGGGACCACTGTATATAATGAAATGTCCAAGACAAACTAAGATTCCTCAATAGAGAACTTCAACAGATATTCATGTGGAGAAAATGGATTTCCTATGAATTTCTGACATCCTGTTTTGCAAGAAGCTGGAAGTCCCATTACTTTAGGCTATATAAGGACACAAAAAGGGAGTTGCCAAAACAAAACTGAAATTACGTTTAATACTAAACATATTTATAAACCATATAATATTCATATTGTATTTCCCTTTCAATACAGAAATGTATCCAGCAATCCAGCAAATATTTCCTTGCCTTTTTATGACATACAGTTGTTTCAAGAATTTCATAACAAAAGGGTTAAATCAAATTGACCAGATACCATAAATTCCAGTTAAGGGAGAGACTAACAGCTGGGAATCCCATAACCAGTTGTTGGGAGACCCATAACCAGCTGTTCTACCAGTAAAACCAGTCCCCCTAACAATCCATATCAATAAGACTAGTCACTACACAGAGACATCAAAGTTCAACCCGGCTCCTAGAATTGTACCAAAGTGTAAATAGGACCACTCCCAAGCATTTCTGTAAAATTCATTACACTACAATACACCCCTTCACAGAAACAGATGAGTGTACATATTAAATTGCATTCATTTCTAACAAAAACCCGGCAAGTCCAAGCTGTCCGGGTGGTTAAGCTGACATTATTTCAGTATCATTTCCAAGGAGATGGCTTCTAAGCAGCACATTTCTTTCAAATAATACACAGTCCACGTTACGCAGAGAACGCAACTTGAACAAGAGGATTAAAGGCTTATTTTTAAATATGTAAAACAAAGAAACATAATGCAACATGAAAATACCATCATAAGTAAAAATATTATAAATATAATGGGAAAGACAGAATGAAATCATAAACTGACCAGTTTAAATTAGAACTAGCCTAGTCATATAGCAGTAACTGAAGCGGAGTAATTGAGCCCAATATGGCCACAGCAGAAAACACAAATGCTGTACATGGTGGTACTTTTGTGGCTTTTATAAACTATTATTGCATCGTATATTTGTGTAGATTATTTCCCATTTTACTTGGTCGCTAAAGCTGGGTACACACTAGATGATTTTTTGGACAATTTGTCGTTCAGCGACAGATCTTAATGATAAATTGTCCACACTATTGCATGCTCTTGCAAGTCATTCGTTGTGTGTTTTGGTTGGCCCTAAATGCTGGTCAATCCGAGGATGTAATTAACGATGTTTAGCACATTGCACAGTGTGTACGCACTATGGGGGTAATTCAGAGTTGATCGCAGCAGCAAATTTGTTAGCAGTTGGGCAAAACCATGGGGGTCATTCCGAGTTGATCGCTCGCTGCCGATTAGGTTAAAAAAATGGCAAAACTGCGTAATGCGTCGCAATGCGCACGCGCGTCGTATGGGTACACCGAGCATCATTGCTGTGCAATGTTTCTAACGAAGAATCCATTCGCACAGGCGATCGCAAGGAGATTCACAGGAAGAGGGCGTTTGTGGGTGTCAACTGACCATTTTCTGGGAGCGGTAGGAAAAACGCAGGCGTGTCCAGGCGGGACCTCCGTCGCTAAAATCATCACACAGGATAAGTAACTACAGGGCTGGTCTTCTTTTGCACAAAATGTGTTTGTGCCGCTCGGCTGCACAGGCGTTCGCACACTTGCAAAGCGAAGATACACTCCCCCGTGGGCGGCGACTATGCGTTTGCACGGCTGCTAAAAGTAGCTAGCGAGCGAACAACTCGGAATGAGGGCCAATGTGCACTGCAGGTGTGGCAGATGTAACATTTGCAGAGAGAGTTAGATTTGGGTGGGTTATTTTGTTTCTGTGCAGGGTAAATACTGGCTGCTTTATTTTTACACTGCAATTTAGATTTCAGTTGAACACACCCCACCCAAATCTAACTCTCTCTGCACATGTTACATCTGCCACCCTTCCCTGCAGTGCACATGGTTTTGCCCAACTGCTAACAAGTTTGCAGCTGCGATCAACTCTGAATTAGCCCCTATGGGCATTACTCAAAGATATACGCAGCAAAATCTGCGTCCATCTCCGCACATGCTGGGGACTGCCTAGTACAGGGCAAGGCCGCCCAGCGTGTGTGGCGCCACCTCACGATGCACTCAAAATGTAATTGTGGACGCATCTAATTAAGGTTGACCCCCCCGCAGTACAGCCTGGTGCCTGCGTCTCAGTTCCGGCAGCCATTCTGAGTAACAATGGGGTGACTCTGCTGGTCGATTATGGGAGGTTCTGCACCCACTACAGCATGTTTGTACGTGAGGACACCAGTGGGCATCTCCGTAGATTTCCAGGTGGCTACTGCATTAGCACATCTTGGCACAGTGGCCGCATAAAAAAAACCTGCAGATGATACACAGTGCAAGCTATTTTTTTTGTTGAAAAGACACTTTCACACAGTACTGCAGATATATCCATTGGGAATAAGATGGGATAATCCCACAAATCCATTATGTTAAAGGAGTCTAGTTTGCCAGGGACCCCTGTATGACCTATATTGTTTTTCCACCAAAATCCCGGGTCTGACTCAGGCATTTTTCCCGGTTACACTCGCCAATGTCCCCATTTCCACCGCACTGTATTCACGCAATCTGTAGCTTGTGTGTGCCCAGCTCTCCCAACAAGGACCAGTATGTAAACAAGCCTCTCCCAGCCTGTCCTCTGGTCCCTGGCAATGACATCAGCAGCCAGCGCCTAGGAGGGACCAATCAGCTGTTTTTGGAAAGTCCCAGGTAGAAAATACCGGGTGGTCTTCACTTTGCCGGCGGTTGGGCTCCCGGCAACCAGCATACCGGCGCCGGAATCCACCCCCCCCCCCCGGAGGGAGAATAAATAGATAGCGCGCCACCGTGCACACAGCGTGGCGAGCGCAGCAAGACAGAAAGAGGCTCATTTGTGCTCGCTCAGCTTGTCAGTATGCCAGCGAGCGGTCAGGATTCCGGCGCCGGTATAGGATTCCGGCGCCGGTATGCTGGTCGCCGGGAGCCCGACCACCGGCATAACATACTACACCCGAAAATACCAGGTAAGAGCTGTTTCCACTGCAGGTCACCCAGGAAAGACCCGTTAAAAAGCCCGCTTGTTACCACGGTACAAATTCCATGTCACTAACATTCATATACTTACCCTAATATATCCTAAAGTAAAGAGAATAAAGTGGTCAGTTGTTACAATGGATACACACAGGTCAGACCGCAAAAACAGACAAAAGTCAAGTAAGAAAACAACGCAAACCAGGACAACTGTAGGAGTCCAATGTCCTGGGATATTGCAGTTCAGATATGACACAGCCAGTTGCTTCCATCCCGCCATAAAAGTGCAAAGGCAGAGAAAACGTATTGATGTACACGCAGTTCAAAATTGAAAACCTGCTTAAAGACTTTTGAGGGAGAATTCAATTGTTATTTAGGGCAACCATAAGTAATGGGCACTTAACAGAGCTATTCAGCTATTTTGCCCTCAACCTATCCTTTTTACCCATCTACCTCCGCACTACTGGCCATTTACTTTCCTCTGCCAATAATCACGCGTGACATCTCTTCCCAACTGATTATCTCATCCCACTCTTTTCTCCAGGATTTTGCTCCCAACCTCTGGAACTCTGTACCTCTCCTTATCAGACTCTCCACTTCTCTGCAAAGATTCTCTTAAGCCCTACTACTTTACTAAAGCTTATCAGGTCTCATCCAAAGGACCCCAGTCCTTATCTGACCCCCAACCTTATAGATTGTAAGCTCTTATGGGCAGAGCCCTCTTCCTTTCCTCTCCTCTGCTATTATTTCTCCCATGCTTAGTGTAGACCTGAGGCCACTGGCCTAACTGTAATGGATGCACACGGGTCCCTGGGTCCAGGGCGGCCCACACCCTGCACTCATTTAACTATACTGACCACTTTGTCGGCCCTGTGCTGTCTGCAGAGCTTCGGCAACCACTGGAAAATTGGGCGCCACGGCCATTTTCCAGAGATTCGCACATGCGCAATAGAGATGTCCCCAGTTACTTAGTAACAGACCAAATATGGGAAAATGAGGCAACAGAAGATGTCTATTATTTTCTTCCTGATCTTCTGGTACTTAGGTGCTGCTCATGTACCAATCACTGACTACATGTGGTATGTAGCTGCCATCTACTTTGCACCAATAGGAGAATATTGCCTTCTCTAGTGTTTTCTTAGTCAGTCTACCTACATATACAATAACACAACTTATCAGGAATGTCTAATCTTAAAAGATAGAATCGGGTGCAATTATATATTCACAACAATTGTCTTTTTTTTTATATAAGATATATTAGCAGCTCCTATTTGATTATCTGGAAATCAGTAAAGTGATCAAAGGAAATTTTGTGTTACTTAACTAATAAATGAGTATCAGCAAGGAGCGCTCTAGATTAAAAATAGAATAACATTTAATAACATTCAAAATAATTTCTTTAAAAATATCAAATGCTTTCAGAATAGCAATATTAAACCACAAGCAGTTGCCGTAAACATAGGGTTAATACCCTTATTATCGATATGACTGAATTGAGTCCAGAAAAAAAAATGTTTTTTATAACAGTCAATCATAAGCAATCCTGGATATAAACACACAGATGCAAAGTTGTTACTGATGATAAACGGGTACACTATGCTACTACCCCTGATTTACACACAGTTCCCACCCATAGGACTTGATTTGGTCGTCCGCATTCAGTGTCGTCCACGGAGTCAAAGGGTTACGGCATCAGGGAGCTTAATTCACAGAGGCGCTTACAAGCCGCCGATCACTGCTGATGTCCGGCTCTCGCAATAACTGTCCACCGTGCGGCCTGGGACTCAGGTGGCTGTTGTATAATAATACCGTCCAAGATTGGTAAGAGGTTTCTATGGGGGAGGGCGTACCCAGGATTTTGTGAATTGCCCAGGATGTCCAGTTGTATTATAGCGGCTCCTGCTTGTGTCGGCTCACTCTCTACATGTTTCTCCGCTATTCCAGAGCCAGCGGTTTCCTCAGTAGAAGTGTCAATTTCTATTTTTAATCTAGAGCTCTCCTTGCGGTTACTTATTTATTAATTAAGTAACACAAAATATACAATAACAATGTATCACTACACTGACTTAAAAAGAATAACTTACCTGGATATATTACAATACTGAGCAACCACTGTGCTTTTGTGCTGGACATTCATTGTGATATTAAAATCGTGAACTATATCATTGTTATTATATTGTCACCTTGGGACAAAGTACAGTCATTATCATGTCAAACTGATACTATATTGATAGTAGATAATACCAGAACACTTACATTTATATTGTTCATTGTTTGGTTCCGATCAATTTCCTGATCTTTGATGACCAGGCAATCTTGATCCGCATTGTCTCTGTCACTTTAATAGCAGTAATAGGAATTACTTTATTTTATTACAAACCTGTATATGCATTTTTTTTTTCAGCATTCAAGATCGTATTGATGTTTTCAAGTTTTCAAGAAGTACCTGAGTACGTGTGTGTTTTGGATAGGTTTCTTTTGAGATCACATTCTTTTACTATATGTTGTATTAAATGTTAAGCTTTATACAGAAGATCTGTTTTATTAGGTGAGTGTCCCAACCAAGACAGTACTTTTCTTTCTCGCTTTCACTTTGAATTCATTGTTACTATGTCAGTATATGCACAACTGTGTGTATCATAATGATTTGCACTATGTACGTATTTGCTGTAAGACACTATGGGGTATATGCAATTGCGGTCGAATTCCCGCAAATGTCGAAAAATGGGGCATTTTTAACACAAAAAAATATTCGACCATGCAATACAGTACTTTTCGACAAAAAAAACTGCCGTTTCAGATTCGACTTTTTGCAATTCGACATTTACTCAAATTCGACATGTCTGCAATGGTAAAAATGCGGCTTTTCGACAAAAGTATATTCAATTGAAGAATGTCGATTCGACAACAGTGCTTTTTTCGACAGTCATTTCGTCAGTTTCAGTCCGCCTCATTTTGCTGGCGGAATCTAATAAAAAAATTTAAAAACATGTTTTTTTGGTGGGGTTTTTTATTGCTAATAGCATATCTATTTATATTAGAAGGGATTATGTACTTGGTTTGTCTATTAGGAGCCACAAGTATTATTTTTATATTTTTTAAAAGAATATAATTTTTTTTTACTGACTAAAATAATATGGAGAGATCAGAGCATGTTTTTCAGTGGGAAGGGGTGGGAATGGGTTAAAAATCCTGAAAAAAAATGCGTGGGGTCCCCCCCTCCTAAGCATAACCAGCCTTGGGCTCTTTGAGCCGGTCCTGGTTGTAAAAATACAGGGGGGAAAATGACAGGGGATCCCCTGTATTTTCACAACCAGCACCAGGCTCTGCGTCCAGTCCTGGTGCAAAAAATACGGGAGACAAAAGACGTAGGGGTCCCCCGTATTTTTAACACCAGCACCAGGCTCCACTAGTCAGAGAGATAATGCCACAGCCGGGGGACACTTTTATATCGGTCCCTGCGGCCGTGGCATTAAATCACTAACTAGTCACCCCTGGCCGGGGTACCCTGGAGGAGTGGGGACCCATTAAATCAAGGGGTCCCCCCCCCTCCAGCCACCCAAGGGCCAGGGGTGAAACCGAGGCTGTACCCCCATCCAAGGGCTGCGGATGGGGGGCTGATAGCCAAGTGACAAAAATAAAGAATATTGTTTTTTTGTAGCAGAACTACAAGTCCCAGCAAGCCTCCCCCGCAAGCTGGTACTTGGAGAACCACAAGTACCAGCATGCAGGGGAAAACAGGCCCGCTGGTACCTGTAGTTCTACTGCAAAAAAAATACCCAAATAAAAACAGTACACGCACACCGTGAAAGTAAAACTTTATTACATACATGCACGCCAACACACACATACTTACCTATGTTCACACGCCGACTCTGTCCACTTCTCCAAGTAGAATCCACGGGGTACCTGAAAATAAAATTATACTCACCATAATCCAGTGTAGCTTCTGTCCTCTTCTTTTTTGTAATCCACATACTTTGCAAAAAAACAAACCGGAAAACCCGATCCACGCACTGAAAGGGGTCCCATGCTTACACATGGGACCCCTTTCCCCGACTGCTGAGACCCCCCCCCCCCGTGACGCCTGTCACAGAGGGTCCCTTGAGCCAATCAGGGAGCGCCACGTCGTGGCACTCTCCTGATTGGCTGTGCGCGTCTGAGCTGTCAAACGGCGCATAGCACTATGCCGCTCCATTATCTTCAATGGTGGGAACTTTGCGGTCAGCGGTGAGGTTACTCGCGACGTGGCGCTTCCTGATTGGCTCAAGGGACCCTCTGTGACAGGAGTCACGGGGGGTCTCAGCAGTCGGGGAAAGGGGTCCCATGTGTAAACGTGGGACCCCTTTCAGTGCGTGGATCGGGTTTTCCGGTTTGTTTTTTTTGCAAAGTACGTGGATTACAAAAAAGAAGAGGACAGAAGCTACACTGGATTATGGTGAGTATAATTTTATTTTCAGGTACCCCGTGGATTCTACTTGGAGAAGTGGACAGAGTCGGCGTGTGAACATAGGTAAGTATGTGTGTGTCGGCGTGCATGTATGTAATAAAGTTTTACTTTCACGGTGTGCGTGTACTGTTTTTATTTGGGTATTTTTTTTGCAATAGAACTACAGGTACCAGCGGGCCCGTTTTTCCCCCGCATGCTGGTACTTGTGGTTCTCCAAGTACCAGCTTGCAGGGGAGGCTTGCTGGGACATGTAGTTCTGCTACAAAAACCAATATTCTTTATTTTTGTCACTTGGCTATCAGCCCCCCATCCGCAGCCCTTGGATGAGGGGGGACAGCCTCGGGCTTCACCCCTGGCCCTTGGGTGGCTGGAGGGGGGGACCCCTTGATTTAAGGGGTCCCCACTCCTCCAGGGTACCCCGGCCAGGGGTGACTAGTTAGTGATTTAATGCCACGGCCGCAGGGACAGATATAAAAGTGTCCCCCGGCTGTAGCATTATCTCTCTGACTAGTGGAGCCGGTGCTGGTGTTAAAAATACGGGGGACCCCTACGTCTTTTGTCCCCCGTATTTTTTGCACCAGGACCGGACGCAGAGCCCGGTGCTGGTTGTGAAAATACGGGGGATCCCCTGTCATTTTTCCCCCCGTATTTTTACAACCAGGACCGGCTCAAAGAGCCCGAGGCTGGTTATGCTTAGGAGGGGGGACCCCACGCATTTTTTTTCAGGATTTTTTACTCAGTTTTGTGACGTCCATGAAGTCGAATCCAGGACGCACACTATCGTCAATTGGTCCGTTTTTCGACAGCGGGACTGTCGAATCCGTTTTTTATTGAATATGTCAAATTCGGGTCCCGGCAGGAGGGTGTCTGACTGTCGAATTTAAAAACGGTCGAATTCTGCAATTGCATATACCCCTATAGCCCTTTGTGAGGCATAGCGAAAGGTTAATAATAATAATAAGATGATGCCTCCCCATAACCAAGCCCATAGTAATAAACGTCACTTTGACAATATTACTACTGTAAACCTCTGATTGATGAATTTTCTTGTATGAACACATTTTTTGAGGTAGAACTGTGGTGCTTACCCCTATGTATAGGAAAGGGACATTTTGGAAAAAATCCTGTTATTGATAACATGCAGAATAATCAGAGAAAATATCAGTACACTGTGCCGATTAATATAAGGGTGCTTACCCAATGGTGCTAGGAAAACTACAGTAACACCGAATGTCAAATACACTCACATCAGTGACTGCATTGCAGCTGGGGAGTAGGGAGAGAGGGCGGGGACTTATTTAATGGCGGATATAAATTGCAGCAAAGGGCACCGTAGTGTAAGGGCAGTAGGGATAGCAAAGCACACATAAACATGAACATATAGATGGCAGATAGAAAAATGAAGGGGAGTGGGAAGGGCTTGATTGTGAGACCTTCCAATCTAATCTTTCAAAGGTGCCACAAATATTCACCTCACACAAAGATTAATTATTTTATTCGGCTATTTTAAACAATACAACAGCAATTCTACAAATATGATATGAATAAAAATAAAGGACATATAATAACTGCTACAGTAAACCCATACATTCACAGCATGCTGATATGGAAACAGTTTTTACTGTATATTAGTCTTCACGATAGGTGGTATTAGCAGGGCGCTGCGATTTTTAAAGAGCAAAATGCGTCCTGCCCATTTAGCGGCACCCTACTAAAACAGCCTTCCAGTTTGCCATGCTGCCACCGCGTGAATAGATGCCGTGCACATGTGCACGCCATCTACTCACATTAAAAGGGAGAGCTTGGGGGAAGACCATCAACTCCGTAAGTGCCAAGCACAACCCCATTAATGATGCAAAAGGCTCAACGCGCCCCCACAACGCCCCAAAAAATAGCGCTGTGAAAGCATAGAATAAAACGTAATGACCCCATGACCTTTCAGCCTCAAGACATGATCGCTGAAACGTGCATTCTGTTTTTTTTTTTTTTTTTTTACTGCAGTCCACTGCTTCTAGTTATGCATCCAATTAGCACTGATTCCGTCTCCTAGTAACATCAGATCCCTGCTAGTGCTACACAGGCATCTGATTTCTGTATTCCAGTTTGACCAGTCACTGACAGCAGTGTCCTAAGATAACCATTATTGCCCCTGCCCCACATTACGGGGCTATGACTGATCAGATAGATACAGGAAGGAAGTGTCTGGAACACACCTGGTGTACCCTCTCAGCGTCTATCCTGGGGGGAGACACACCTTTGCTGGTTTACCACACCTTCCAAATCAGACGCCTCTAAGCTTTAAGAAGCAGGGCTTTCTACTTCTTTTGTATATTGATACATCATTGTGCACCGTGTCAAGAGTCACATACCACCCATGCTCCCTGAATACCACATTGATTTACAGTATGTGCCACTCTCTCCCCCCCCCCCCCCCAAATAATTTTATTATAGAACTGTACACATGAGAAATTATGTGGCACTTTTTTTTCTCTTTTCTTTTTTTTAAATATAAATGAATTCAATACAAACAACATTACTGATTTTTTTTATTTCAAACTCTACTTAAACTAACATTATTCAGAATTAAATCAGTTTTTAATGCTACAACGTACAGAACAATGACTCCTTTCCTGGCCGTGTCATTTACACAGTGCAGTGACAATGCTGCTACATCCTTGCCAACCACTACAGCTGTTGTCACAACTGTAAATAAAACACATTTTGCAAGTCTGGCCAATGCAACACACCCTTGTCTGTGTTATATACCTTAGCTGTACCTCACATTAGGCTTTCCTCATACTAAAACCATTCCTTAAACTTGGCACTCTACTGTGCTGTTGCAACTTTATGGCAACAAAAGACAGTAAGGGCATTTATTAGAAAAAAGGTGGCGGTTCATACATGTAAATACATAATTCTGACAGAAAGTTCAGTGTGGTATTTTGCAAATTTACAATCATGCAACTATTGTTTAAGAAATGTGTCCCCATAACTCACAAAGCTAAACCTTCAGGTCATACCTACCTATATTACAACGCCAGATGCAAAAGAAATGCATGTTTTTAAAATGACAAATACACGAAACCTACTTGCAAGGCACATTCACAAATATGTGCTTCAAAAATGGGTAAAATGCAGGAAAACTAATGCGACTCTTTGGGGCAATTTCAATTGTTTTCGGAAACCCGTAAGTAATAGGCATCCAATGAAAGCTATTCAACTGTTTTTCCATGGGCACTCATTATTTCTGCTGGCACGCTACTGAGGTGGCGAGGTCCACAAATAGTCAGGCTTTTGGGTACCCAAACTGCCTTTTTGGCAGAGCGCCCAATACCGAGAACGGGGTCCAGCCGCTTTATGGGTCTAAATGTGGTTCATTTGGGCACGTCAAGCCAATGACACTTGCAGAACAATTGTTTATACATACCCTATAGTACTGGTACTAGCAGTGGGTATTAAGTTAACATGTTCCAAAACTTTAATCACCACTCATAACATATAGACAGGAAAGAGCTTATAGATTGTAACATTGTGAGCAGGGTTCTCTTACCTCCGTCTCTGTTTTGTTTTTTACTATTTGTTCCCAATTGTAAGGCACGATGGAATATTCTGGCACTGTATAAATAACTTCAGAAATAAAGCGCCCAAAAACTATTCATCCTATTATGAAAGGTTTTCTGGCAGTAGCGGCTGACAAGTGCATTCACCAAAAAAGTTCACCTATGGAAATGACCCCCAAAACTTCTGTACTTGGGGCACATTTATTCAAGCAATTTGTATTGTGGTTCCTCTGGCTGCTCCAGCCCTAGCATAGGGATAACTACATAAGAATCACACGAACAAATCAAAGGAAGCTGTCAAACATGGGGACAGGGTAATGACATTGGGATCCGGTCTGAAGGTTGACAATGTTTAGGTCGACAGGGTTTGAAGGTCGACATGAGTTTTTCATTTATTTATTTTTTTTTAAACTTTTTCATATTTAACGATCCACGCGGACTACGATTGGGAATAGTAACCTGGGTCGAGCGCAGCGGTAGCGGAGCGAGGCCCCTTGCCCAAAGTTCGCCATGCGAGGGGAATCTGTGCACTAATTCAGCTTCCCAGTAACTGTACGGAGAAAACGACACCCAAAAAACATGAAAAACTCATGTCAACCTTTTGACATGTCGACCTAGAACATGTTGACCTAGAAACCCTGTCGACATAGTGGTCGACCTAAACATTGTTGACCTAGACACTGTCGATCTAATGATCCTCACCCGATGACATTTGCCCTACAAGCCAACAAAGTAGTTTGCTCCTACATTCTTTATGTCAATATATTACAATATAAACTGTGATATGATTACATACGTACCTGTAGACAATTTTTCCCTACCATATCAGCAGATTTATTTATAATGTTACATAACTGGAAGCCATTTATTCCTGTTACCTTCAATTTACACAGCTAGCTGATTCATTGTACTCATGTCTATATTATTCCTCTGGAATGTCCACCGTTTGTTATAAGCTAAAGCACTATATACAAAAAGACAACAGCTAAGAAATGGCTACTGTTACTGCCAAGGCTACTCCTTTCTGCTGTTCCCTTTATTGTTACATCCTGATTTATCCTGTTATTGTTAGTTACATAGTAGGTATATATCATATCGTATACTCCGAAGAAGGCTGTAATCTCCTCTCTTGTGATCACCATATTACGTCAATTTACTTTCCCTTCTCCTTGTTAACCACAAGAACCATCGTTTAGCCCTTTAGACCAACAATTAATTGTTTAGGTACTTTTTCTTCTTCCGAAGAATGCATGGCTGACATTTGTTAGCTCCAAAACTATACTAATATGTATATCCTACTACTTTTGTCTCAACATTATTGAATCCTGACTTCCTGCCATGTCTACACTTACTAGCTGCTTATTTGCTGTACAGCCACACATATGCTTTGCTAAGATAACTGTACAGTGAAAAACAAATTTATTCATTACAGATAAAATAGAACAGAACTAATGGTGCCCATACACTTGTGAGATAATCGGTGCTATCCTTCGATTTCGACAGCATCTGTGAGAGAAATCGAAGGATTGTATGCACATTTTAGTACCTTTCGAAGCGATGCGCGGGCACGTCGGTCGAATCTCACGTCTCAAGATAGTATGTGCTGCACTTAATATTTATCGAATCGCAGCGCGATCGCATGTGTTTTTAAAAACACATGCTATATGTCGCACTGTGAAGTGCGATGGGCCCCCGCCCGGCGGTGACGTGCCCATCACGTGATTGCCATGCGACCTATCGCATGATCGCATGGTAATCACTTTGGCAGTTCAGGTGCGATTTCATCGCACCTGAACTGCCGGTGCGATGCCCCGCGATGTCGCGTTGCGGGGCATCGCACAAGTGTATGGGCACCATAACTTTCATATATTCAACTTTTACATTTCCAAAGATCCATATAATGTGGATATTAAAGTCATTACTGCCCTGTACCAATACAAATATGATATAAATTATTCATCATTAACACTCTTTATTGTTCCATTCATCCGGACTGATGTAAACGCTAATAATATGTTGATGTTATACACCGTAGTATGCCTGTTCACACACGGAATCTATGCTATACCCAAAAATTGTCTCCTATATGTGGCCTTGTAAATGTTATACAATGATTGTTCCATTCCTGTCACACCCTACACAACTACTATTATTCATGTCACTGTTACACCCATGTTGTATCTTATGCCTTTTAGAGCCCAAGACTATCCTTTACCAATATCAATGTTACGCCCATGGCTGTGTACATCACTGTTACACCCAGAAGTCTTAACACAAGACACACTACCACCCTTCAGTCTCTTTTAAGTATTGGTCTGCCTCTCAGAGGTGATAGCTGTGGAGCAGTGTCACCGCCTGACAGTTACTCAAAGCTTTATCCTGCCTCATACCACATGTATGACATATTGCAGGTGCGGCATGTGAGATCCAAACATAAAGTAGCCACTTTCACGCTTTCCATATAAGTGTCTCACCTATAAGAAGGTAAAACGGAGGACAGGGGTCATTATCATACTCCAACAACAGACTGACTCCTGGAAATAGAAGAAAAGTGCTGCTGGCTCTCTTACACAACACAGAGAGAAATTCCTGCATGAAACAAGCTCACTCCTCCATTGTTATTAATAATAGTATGGGCAGTGTCCCCTTCCTGGCTGGAGTTACACCCAGGCTCTGTCCCTGAGACTTATCTCCATCCACTATGTGGACTCCACATTACAGTCACCCTCAGCCTGCCCCTTATTACTCCTGTTGGACTGTCATAGAGGGTCAGGCACAATATGTAAACATCCAGGACCCTCTCTGAGGGTAAGGCACATTGCACACACATCTGTTACTGTCTCTGAGGGTCAGGCACATTGCACACACATCTAGGACTGTCTCTGAGAGTCTGGCACATTGCACACACATCCATGACTGTCTCTGAGGGTCAGGCACAATTTACACACATCCAGGACTGTCTCCGAGGGTCAGGAACATTGCACACACATCCAACACTCTCTCTGAGGGTCAGGAACATTGCACACACATCCAGGACTGTCTCTGAGGGTCAGGCACAATGCATACACATCCAGGACTCTCTCTGAGGGTCAGGAACATTGCACACACATCCAGGACTGTCTCTGAGGGTCTGGCACATTGCACACACATCTAGGACCGTCTCTGAGGGTCTGGCACATTGCACACACATCTAGGACTGTCTCTGAGGGTCTGGCACATTGAACACACATCTAGGACTGTCTCTGAGGGTCTGGCACATTGAACACACATCTAGGACTATCTTTGAGGGTCAGGCACATTGCACACACGTCTAGGACTGTCTCTGAGGGTCAGGCACATTGCACACACATCTAGGACTGTCTCTGAGGGTAAGGCACATTGCACACACATCTAGGACTATCTTTGAGGGTCAGGCACATTGCACACACGTCTAGGACTGCCTCTGAGGGTCAGGCACATTGCACACACGTCTAGGACTGTCTCTGAGGGTCAGGCACATTGCACACACGTCTAGGACTGTCTCTGAGGGTCAGGCACATTGCACACACGTCTAGGACTGTCTCTGAGGGTCAGGCACATTGCACACACGTCTAGGACTGTCTCTGAGGGTCAGGCACATTGCACACACATCTAGGACATTGCACACATATCCAGGACTGTCTCTGAGGGTCAGGCACAATGAACACACATCCTGGACTGTCTTTGAGGGTCAGGACTGTCTCTCTCTCTGCGTGTCAGGCAATACACTGTACACATGCTACTGTAGTGACTGTCTCTTGCCCCCTAGGACAGACCCTCCCTGTATTACCAGGCTATCCCCCTACTAAGCACTGGGTACCACATGTCACCCCATGGCCAGGACAGAGGTATCATTGAGGTAAGAAAGTTCCTGGAGGACACAGCATCAGCCGGCCCAAGCCCTGGTATAGCCGCACACTGCCGGTACCTTTATATCTCTCCAGCACTCCCTCATACGCCCGCACGAACTCATGCTCCTGATAGCGATCCACCGGGAGCTGGCCCGGGATATACCCGGACATGTCGACCGATCTACCCGCTATGTGCCCGGTAACCACCGGTCAGTCCGGTGCCTGTAGAAGCGACTTCCGGCTCCTGTCTCCGCCCCGTGAGCATAGAGATCGGGGACACCCAGCCGAGCTATCGGGTACTACACCTGGGAGTGCGCAGCCTGGGCGGACACGCTGCAGCCTCAGCCCAGGAAAACTGCGATTACACGGAGCAGGGAGGAGGCCATCTAGCGGCAGCTGGCGGCATTGCAGCAGGACAGGACGCGGCGACGGGCTCCGGCAGTGGCAGCAGAGTTCCCGGGGACGGGAGAGACGGCTCAGCAGCTGCCTCATCACCAAGCCCCCGCTGCTCCGTCCTCCCACTCCTCAGCGTTACACCCTGCTGTATACTGAGCGCAGACAGGTAATGACAGCATACTGGTAGTAACATATCTCTGCGTGCGAATACACAACTCGCCGGCACTGGCACAATTAGCCAAAGCGGATTTCTTCCATTCCATACAGACACCATGCAAACCCTTATGTCGGTGAGCAGATAGACCTAAACAACCCAGAGTGCTGCTGTTCCCCCATTCCTAGAATAAGAGCTCCCATTACATTCTAGCAGCAGCATGTTGTATTCTGCTTTGTTTACATTCTTTCCGGTATCTCTACATGCAATCATAATACACATGTCATAGACCACATGCAAGAAAGTAGCCCTCTAGCTAGTACATCAATAACCATGCTGGAGTGGTTCTCAAGAGGCTGCTACCACTGTGCAAACAGAAAGCTTAGTAATTAAAGTGGCAGTGTGTATACTCATACAATTCTCCTTTATTAGATAGGCCAAGCTTCTCACTTATAAATAATCATTGCAATCACCTAGAGGCCATTACAAAGATTTTGTGTACAAACACCATAGTTTTCCTGTGTCAGATTTGAATACCTCATACCATTGTAAAGAAATGAACCTATAAATGTATTTTAAAATACTTTCCCAAATAGAGATGATACTTGCTGACATTTCAGTGACCCCGATGAACAGATCCTTGTTAAAATGGATACACGTGAATTAAACACAATGAAGCATGGACTGCTACTGTAGGCGACACCTATGCATTGCTGTATTGCAGCCATTAGTGTCATTATTGTGGCAGGTTTATGGCTTATTTGGTAACCCAGTATGCAAATATTTCCATCCAGATACATTTATCATTCATTTTAGCCCTAAATTCATCTTAAATCTTTTCCTATTGCTTTTTCTCCTTCATGTCTTTTGTGTCATGTGCACTAGTAACGTGTAATGACATTTTCTCTTTGCATCTGGGTGGATGAGAGAACATGAAAGCTTCAGTTTAATATTATAGGCTCTGTCTATATGGGGATTTTCAGTGACCTGATTAGATCTCATAAGAAAATACAGCAAGATATGATTTTCATGAGATTAGTTCCCGCCCAGGAAAATTATGTTAAACAGGCATTTTCTGCACAGAATCTCCTAACATCTCTTTGAATCAACAATTAATCCTGTCCCATTACAATCGAGAGATGAGGATAATCTGCTAAAGCTCACAGAAGGATAAAGTGCAACATCATTCATGTAGCCTGTCTCCAACGAAGAGTGAGCAGAGCTGTACAGTCAAAGCAAAAAAGCCTGTAGATATCTTGAATATTTTTTCTTTATAATGTGTGAATAAAAGATCACTCCTCCTTTGTGGATTCTCTGAGAGGTTTAATAATAATTCCAGTTATGGATGTTGTACTATTCTAAGTGCAACCTGGTCTCAAATATTGCTTAGCTATGGTCTGGCATTTAGAGGGTCTTCCAATGCCTTGTGTGTGCCTGCTACTGCTCAGTTCTCTCCCTCTGAAAGTCACTTTAGATACTGATCTCAGAGAATACTAATATAAAATTGTCTCTTTCTCAATAACATTCAATAATGGGAACTAACTCTCAGATATATATAGCAGATTTGCCACTAAATGTCTACTTGAATAATGAGTTGTTGAACCCCCAACCAATCTAACCCTTAGTAGGTTCATCTACTAGGGTATCTGGCTAATGGTTCAACAGTCAATAGGTCATCCTCATATGGTTGACATGTATAAAAGGTCGACAGGTTCAAATGGTCAACACAAAATCTTTTTATTTGAAATTTTTCTACTTTTTCATGTTATTCCATCCATAATTTCTTTTGGTTTGCTATTTATCAGCATCAGGGACGGGCTGGGACTTTATAATGGCCCTGGCATTGCAGTGTCCGTACGTGCGACAAGGGTGAGTGGCCTCGAGACACGCCCCTGGCAGCTGAGCAGAGCGGTGGGAGGCTGTGCTGTTCACCCATCCCTGACCTCTGTGTGGCTGGACCAGACCATCGGCCCTCCTGGCATTTCCCAGATGGCCAGTCCAGCCCTAATAAGTATTCTCTTGTCAGATCAGTGACTCTGGTAAGAGCGCGTCTTGGCAAGAGTAATTAGTAGCGTGATAGCTTACAATATAACTTTATTTCTGGGTTCAGGCCTGGCTTCACTACTATATATGTATGGCTATTGTTACTCTCTACTACATATGTATGGCATGCTTGTGCAACCATACAGTAGACTGGGGGAAAGGGGATGCAGGTAATATCCAGAAGGATGGGATCCCGGCTGTTGATATAACAACGGCGGAATCCCATGGGACGCCATAAGTCCGGTGTCTAAATCCCGACAGAGGTCGGGATCCCGGCATCAAAATACCTACAGCAGGAATCCTGATCGTTGTTCCAGCGGAACGCACTGGCGTCCTGCCACGCACGGGGGAAGGGGAGGTTAAGTTTAGGAATTAGAAAGAGGGTTACAGTTAAGGTGCAGGGACGGGAAGGGTATAGTTACATACCGGGGAGGGATGGTTAGGTTTAGGCACTTAAAAGGGGAGGTTAGGGTTAGGAACCAAGTGAGGAAGGTTAGGTTTAGGCAGCGGGGAAGGGAGGGTCAGGGTTAGGCACCCACAAGGGAGGGTTAGGGTATGGGGCAAGGGAGGATTAGGGTACTTTCTAGGGGGCTGTCGGGATTCTGATGGTTGCGATGCCGCTGTCGGTATTCTGACCGCCAGCATCCCATCCATCAGGATATCATACGGAATCCAGGGAAAGGATTACAAAGGATGTATGAAACAGAAAAAAAACAAAAATCTAGATTCTTTTGGAGTTCATTTCATATTGAAGATTTGCCTACTTCTCGTACCTCTCCCAAGTACAATTATATGGAAATAAAATAGTTTCTGTTTCTGATTTTATTGCATTATTACTTTAAAGAAACATGTTTATTGTTTTATTTATAGAATATGACAGGTTCATTGTCTTGAACATATCACAAGTATTTTAAAGCAGTGTCCTAATAAGTGTCACAACCCATGGCCCCTTGATCTGATTACCACAAAACCCACTGACAGGCTTGATGTATATAGTTATAACAAAAATATTGGTGTCTGACAGGTCTGCTATTATTTTTCTACCTTTACAGTACATTCCCTCCCCCACCCCTCGTACAGTTACTTTCTAAAAAAACCCAAAAAAAGTAAACCCCAGTGGTGCTGAATCCAATAGAATATGGGCATAAAGCCCAGAGTGTTTAATCCACTGTTGGCATCAGCCTGATGCTCGTCGCTGCATTTAAAGCAATTTCCTCAGAGCCAAGTATTGATAAATCCCTAGGTTTCTTTTGCCTTTCCTCCTTGAGTAGTACAGAGTACTTTCTTTAATTCCCATACTTTTATATATGTGAATTATTTTCCTTCTTTCAGTTTATTTTGCTCATCATTAAGTGTTGTGTTGTACCAATAGTTCCTATTTTATATGTATCTTTTCCACTTTGTTTGAGAATAATACTTTTATGTAAATAAAGTATATTCTTTTTAATACTGTATATCAATATTTTCAGTTGGGGGGGGGGGGGGGGTTCTATGAAAAAAGGTATCAGTACTACTCTAACCTGCTGGAGATCCTGTGGTTAGTGTTAGGTTAATGTTTCCCCAGCCTAGGAATGGACGCGTTGGGTATGTGTGACCGACGGTCACAATACCAACGGCAGGATTCTGGCTGTTGGATGGCTGGTGGGGGAGGGCAAGTGGAACGAAGCCCATTGCGGGCTCACAGCACTTGCCACAGGTTCTATTCCCACTCTATGGGTGTTGTGGACACCCAAGAGTGGGAATAGTCCCTGATGGTCATCATGCTGACCGGCGGGATTTTCAGACGCTGAAATCCCAGCGTTGGTATTGTGAGACCGCCGGTCAAATAAAAATATCCCGAATGGACCAGCCTTGTAATACAGATACTTTTTGTGTGACTGTACACAAGAGTATGGAGTATGGGCACCTTTTATTTCCAGAAACAGGAAGTTCTACCATCATCACTGGTGTATTTTAACCCTCCTGTCTGGAACTTGTATCACCAGATTTCTCTATTCGCTTATAAAACATAACGATAACAATATATATTCTGTCAATTCAAGCCCCCCTGATATTTTAATTGTTGTCTTTGATCTAGATTTGTATTTTCAAATCACTGTACTTAGATTGCATTTTATGACGTTATGTAATTAAACAATAAAAATGATTCTGATGAGAATGCTTCATTTTTTAAATATGTAAACTGTGAAAGAAAATAAAAGAAAGTTCAGAGCAGTTCATTCATTGACCCATGTCAGTGTTTATACCAGTTTTAGGCACTAAACTTTCCATACAGTGTACATTTAACCCCCTTCTCTCAAACTACGTATCCGCATATACATTACAACTACAGGTGATGAGTCCCATTCGTTGTCCACAGCAAAAGACTCACTGTCACGCCTGAGGGTTGGGTTTGGCTTGGGCAGGCGTTTGTGGTGGAGCTGACTCGGGGAGTGTAAGTGAAACGTGGAGGCTTTAACCAGGTTTTGCGCATGGAACTTAGAATTAGGCAGGTACTGAGGATATACACTTAGAAGAATCATTGGTGTTCTAGCAGTGATAAGCCCGAAGACAGATGTGATGGCGATAATTTAAACTGGAACTTTGGATTGCTGTTGATTCTGTAAGAATTGGATGAAACCAGATTGGTGACTGGAATGAAACTGTAATGTTGGCCGGAGTGGTGACTGTAATGCTTGCCGGAATGGACTGACATGCTGACCAGGCTGGATCCAGAATGATGACACTGGAAAGTACTTGAGAGATGCAGATGTAATTGCAGATATACTTGGAACTTTAAAATCACCAGACTGGAACTGGATCAGAGCAAACACAAAGTATGTAGGAGCTCAGCACAGAACTGTTACTTCCTAAGAAGAGACTGTTGTACTGACAATTTGATGTCATCAGTAAGTCACCTTTTATAGCCCAGAGTGCTCAAAGATTGGATGCTGGGATCAGCTGGGTGGAAGGAGCTCCAGGATTGGACAATAAGGGATCAGCTGATAAAATGGCAGCGCCCAGGTCCGGTTTTGGGGCAAACTCTGGATTAGGCCCAAATACCAGGAAGCAGACATCATGGAGGACAATGCTGAGACAGCGGGCAGCAGGCACAGTGCGGTCACGCTAACAGAGACTGCGGCAGCTACTGGAAACTTCACCTTAGAAACACGCCAACACACCCCTGCGGGAGTGATGTGTGGAAGCAGAGTGACTGGACCTCTACCCCAACCAGGACAGACATCGCAACTGTAAGACATTTTTAGTGCTCCGGAATGTGACACTCAGTAGGAAAAAAAATACTCTGGCGGTGATTTGGGGAGGAAGGCGCACAGCACAAATGTCATTGCACCTGTGAATTCTGTTGTCATGAGTCCTGCACTACAGAATAAAAGGGAGGATGTATTATACAGGCATATAACGTGCTGGTATTTCTCTTCCTGCTTTGCCTGTTTACCGAGGCGAAGCAGGAAGCAATAGCGAGAAAATGTATGAACATCTTGTTTGCCAGAGTGGGGGAGTGAAAACTCCTGCTCCGGTGATCCCTGTCAGCCTCCACAACGCATCAGCCTAGTGGTGACGCACTATTCCCCCCCCCCCCCCCCAGCCTGCTCACTGGGCATCCGCGAGATCTCGCTACTATCACGAGACCTCACATGCAGCCAGCAGCCACCACAGCCAGGGACAACGCTGTCCCTGCTGTGGTGAATGGGCAACAACACCGTTCATACATTGCACAGCATATTGGCATGCTACCTTGTAGATCGCAGAGCCGATATAGACTGGTACATATCTCCCCTGTCATGTACCGCACACCGTGCACTGATACCACTTAGTCCCCATAACGACTCCTCATACATCTCGCCCTTAATGCCTGGTGATCAGCCTTCATTAATTTAAGAGCACCCATGTTTGAAACAGTGGAGTCCCCTCTTACAGATAGTGTGGCCACCTACTAGTTTTTGTTTAATGATCTATTTGTAACCGTGACGAGTATTGTGCAGACGGAGACTGTGTAAGGGTGTGTATTGCGTGACTGGCAGTCAGGTGCTGCATTAAACATCTGCTGAAAGTACTTTGCAGAAGGAACTGGGCAAAGATGTGTTTGCAACCATCATGCATGTTAGCCGGACAATATTGGTATTAAAAATGTGCCATGCTTATTTTCTTTGAAAGGGGGGGAAAGGGGTCCAACAAAATATTAAGACTCTGGATATGTTATTGACAGTACAGATGTGTCCTCATACATCTTGCCCCAATACACCAGCAACGAGAGATACGAGGTGTGAGTGAGCTGACAACTCTGCTAATGTCGAGCACCTTATTTGCTGAAAATGCATCTTATTCACATTGCTATGCAAATAAGACACACAAACTGATTAAAATTATATGCAGCATGCCTATATTCTGTATTTGCATATGAAATGGTACGTTGTAGTTTTTTGTAGAATACTGTAGCGTAGCATTTTGTATGCAGATACAGCTGCTGTCACACACAAATATAGGCATGCCACATATCATTCTAGTCAGCATAAGCGGCTTATGTGCATCTTCATATCATTTTGCGAATAATGTGTATTTTAATACACCTTTTAAAGGTCGCACAAAAAGATGCTAGGCGCTACCAAGTCACACCACGGCATGTCGTGACTAGAAGGGCTGTTTAATGTGCCAAGGAGGCTAGATGTATGTGAACACATCAGTATTTCATTTTGAGTACCTGACTCGCTCAACTGATTTAACAGCATATTCTGTTAATCAGTACATACAGTTTGGTCATGCATTAAAATGGCATAGCATAAAACTCATTAGGTAGATATTGAGCAATGTACTTTGGTCATCAGAACAGAGGGAAATAAAATCATACATATATGGGGCTCTCTCTACTCAGAACACTCTAGAATTAGGCAAAATCCTCTTGGGAAATGGGTCCACAGAAGATAAAAGATTGTCAATTATTGCCTCTGAAAATGACAGAAATATACTTACCCATCTTTATTATTTTACATATGCCTTATTGTACGCCTCAAATGTTGTCCAAATTAATAGCCTTTTGAAATTGGAATGCAGCCTGCTGGAGGGTGTCCGTATGGTAGATAAATCGTACATAGATAGTCAATAGGTCGATATGAATTTAGGTTGACACATGGTTTTTCATTATATTTAGGGTTAGGATTAGGCACTTGGGGAGGGTTACGGTTAGGCTGCTGGAGGGGACATTTAGGGTTAAGCTTTTGGTGGAGGGTTAGGTTCCAGGGAGACAGTTAGGATTAGGGTTTAAAAAAAAAAAAGTGTCAACATTTTGAACCGGCAACCTAAGTCAATGTCAACCATTGAACTGTAGATCTATGGACCCTGTTGAAGTATTGACTGACTGTCTAAAGGTATCTACTGTTTATCCTTTAATCAATACCCTTTCTGGAGTTGTTTCTTTGTGAAGGATGAGACTGTAATGCAGAGGCGGATTGGCCATAGGGTTTACAGGGAAGATCCCCGGTGGGCCGATGCACCTGTGGGGCCTGTTTTGTTTGAGGACACATGGTCCTATTTATAGTCATAATGAATAAACTGCAAAATAATTTGCATATATGAAAATTTCTTTGCCACTTAGCCTGTGATTGCAGATGATCTAGTGCAGGGGTGTCCAACCTTTTACCTTCCCTGGGCCACATTAGAAGATGAAAATTTGGTTTGGGCCGCACATAAAATAAAACAACAGTAACGATACCTGATCATCCAAAAAAACCATAGAAAACATAGTTAACATATTAAACTTACTTGTAGCTGTGCCCCTGTAGCTGCATCCCTTGTAGTTGTGCCCCTGTAGCTGCGCCCCTTGTAGCTGTGCCACTATAGCTGCGCCCCTTGTAGTTGTGCCCCTGTAGCTGCGCCCCTTGTACTGTGCCCCTTGTAGTTGTACCCCTTGTAGTTGTGCCCCTGTAGCTGCGCTCCTTGTACTGTGCCCCTAGTAGCTGTGCCCCTGTAGCTGCGTCCCTTGTAGTTGTGCCCCTGTAGCTGCGCCCCTTGTAGCTGTGCCACTATAGCTGCGCCCCTTGTAGTTGTGTCCCTGTAGCTGCCCCCTTGTACTGTGCCCCTTGTAGCTGCCCCCTTGTACTGTGCCCCTTGTAGTTGTGCCCCTGTAGCTGTGCCCCTTGTACTGTGCCCCTTGTAGTTGTGCCCCTGTAGCTGTGCCCCTTATAGTTGTGCCCATGTAGCTGCCCCCTTGTACTGTGCCCCTTGTAGCTGCCCCCTTGTACTGTGCCCCTTGTAGCTGCCCCCTTGTACTGCGCCCCTTGTAGTTGTGCCCCTGTAGCTGCCCCCTTGTACTGTGCCCCTTGTAGTTGTGGCCCTGTAGCTGCCCCCTTGTACTGTGCCCCATGTAGCTGCCCCTTGTACTGTGCCCCTTGTAGTTGTGGCCCTGTAGCTGCCCCCTTGTACTGTGCCCCTTGTAGCTGCCCCCTTGTACTGCGCCCCTTGTAGTTGTGCCCCTGTAGCTGCCCCCTTGTACTGTACCCCTTGTAGCTGCCCCCTTGTACTGTGCCCCTTGTAGCTGCCCCCTTGTACTGTGCCCCTTGTAGTTGTGCCCCTGTAGCTGTGCCCCTTGTACTGTGCCCCTTGTAGTTGTGCCCCTTGTACTGCGCCCCTTGTAGTTGTGCCCCTGTAGCTGCCCCCTTGTACTGTACCCCTTGTAGCTGCCCCCTTGTACTGTGCCCCTTGTAGCTGCCCCCTTGTACTGTGCCCCTTGTAGTTGTGCCCCTGTAGCTGTGCCCCTTGTACTGTGCCCCTTCTAGTTGTGCCCCTTGTAGTTGTGGCCCTGTAGCTGCCCCTTTGTACTGTGCCCCTTGTAGTTGTGCCCCTGTAGCTGTGCCCCTTGTACTGTGCCCCTTGTAGTTGTGACCCTGTAGCTGCCCCCTTGTACTGTGCCCCTTGAAGTTGTGGCCCTGTAGCTGCACCCTTGTACTGTGCCCCTTGTAGCTGCCCCCTTGTACTGTGCCCCTTGTAGTTGTGGCCCTGTAGCTGCCCCCTTGTACAGTGCCCCTTGTAGCTGCCCCCTTGTACTGTGCCCCTTGTAGTTGTGGCCCTGTAGCTGCCCCTTGTACTGTGCCCCTTGTAGCTGCCCCCTTGTACTGTGCCCCTTGTAGTTGTGGCCCTGTAGCTGCCCCCTTGTACTGTGCCCCTTGTAGCTGCGCCCTTGTACTGTGCCCCTTGTAGCTGCCCCCTTGTACTGTGCCCCTTGTAGTTGTGGCCCTGTAGCTGCCCCTTTGTACTGTGCCCCTTGTAGCTGCCCCCTTGTACTGTGCCCCTTGTAGCTGTGCCCCTGTAGCTGTGCCCATTGTACTGTGCCCCTTCTAGTTGTGCCCCTTGTAGTTGTGGCCCTGTAGCTGCCCCCTTGTACTGTGCCCCTTGTAGTTGTGCCCCTGTAGCTGTGCCCCTTGTACTGTGCCCCTTCTAGTTGTGCCCCTTGTAGTTGTGGCCCTGTAGCTGCCCCCTTGTACTGTGCCCCTTGTAGTTGTGCCCCTGTAGCTGTGCCCCTTGTACTGTGCCCCTTGTAGTTGTGCCCCTTGTAGTTGTGGCCCTGTAGCTGTCCCCTTGTAGTTGTGGCCCTGTAGCTGCCCCCTTGTACTGTGCCCCTTGTAGTTGTGGCCCTGTAGCTGCCCCCTTGTACTGTGCCCCTTGTAGCTGCCCCCTTGTACTGTGCCCCTTGTAGTTGTGGCCCTGTAGCTGCCCCCTTGTACTGTGCCCCTTGTAGCTGCCCCCTTGTACTGTGCCCCTTGTAGTTGTGGCCCTGTAGCTGCCCCCTTGTACTGTGCCCCTTGTAGCTGCGCCCTTGTACTGTGCCCCTTGTAGCTGTAAAAAAACACACACACACGCACAGACACATACTTACCGCTCCTGCAGCGCTGCCTCCGTCTCCGTCCGCCGCTCCACGTGTTCTTGTACAACCAACTTCTCCGCTGGGCTCCTCTACTCTCGCGCTGCTCAGTCACGTGTGCCGCTATGCAGCGGAGGAGGGCTACACTATGACTGACAGCGGAGAGGGCGTGAGCTGGTGCTGGTCCCAGCAGCAGCAATCCAATCAGGATGTGCTGACAGCCTGCTGGGGCCGGCTCAGCCTCACATGTGGTGTCCGTACTCAAAAAAAAAAAAACCTCTGCTGCAGCGCTGCTCCTGGGCCGCATTACTAGCCGACTTGGGCCGCATGCGGCCCGCGGGCCGCGGGTTGGACAAGCCTGATCTAGTGTATGCTCTGTCTGCCTGCTTGGGTGACATATAAGATTGAGTGAATAGTGATTGGGATACGGTTGGTGTAATAAGCAAGAAAATATATATTTCTAAAGAATGATATAGGGGGTAATTCCAAGTTGATCGCAGCAGGAAATTTTTTAGCAGTTGGGCAAAACCATGTGCACTGCAGGGGGGGGGGGGGGGGGGGGGCAGATATAACATTTGCAGAGAGAGTTAGATTTGGGTGGGTTATTTTGTTTCTGTGCAGGGTAAATAATGGCTGCTTTATTTTTACACTGCAATTTAGATTGCAGATTGAACTCACCACACCCAAATCTAACTCTCTCTGCACATGTTATATCTGCCTCCCCTGCAGTGCACATGGTTTTGCCCAACTGCTAAAAAAATTCCTGCTGCGATCAACTTGGAATTACCCCCATAGTTTCCTAAATTCTGAAGGTGTATCATATAATGTGCTCATAATATGTCATTTTATTTCCTTTTAACTTCCCCCTTGATGCTGGACATCCCCACTATCTGGAAAGTCTTGGGGGGGGAGGGTGCTGCTGCCATGGCCCATGGCTAGACCTTACACCTCTGGTGTTGCCCATGTGTGGCCACTAGTATAAATTTTTCCAGGGCCGTTTTTTGTTCCCAATCCGCCCCTGCTGTAATGGCTAGGAAACAAACAATAAATCATAAAATACACAGGTAAGAAATCCCCATCATGTGATTGTATTAAGGAAAATAGGTTTGACTTAACTACATTTCGTAAGTATAAAGTTCCATATATGTTTTGGACAATCCACATGAACATCCTTCCCCCCCATCCTCCCGCTCCTGGGTGCTACAGAAGTGTAGAGCAATGTCGGCTATAGACTCTGATAAACAGGTGTCTTCACATCTTCGTATATGGTGCTAATTACTTCTGGCTGTAGAAATCATCAAGCTATACAGAGGATGATAGTCATCTTTTAGATAATTCAGTTTATTCCACTTTGTTATCCTTTTAATTAATTCACATTTGCGATTTAATAAAAGTTTGCACATTCTTTTTATGATTCTTATGTGTTCTCTATCAAACACTGTCTAAAATCACGGTTATATATTTTAGATTTAATTAAGAGCATTGTGTGTTATTTCATTCTGTCTTTACTTATTTATTTTCAAAGTAGTGTTGCATCTTTTTCATGTTAACCTGGTAGCACACACAGTTTCACTTATTTTAATATCTATTTGATATGTCCTATTAAAGGTTTATCCTGCCGTGTCTACCAATATTGTATTAAATAGCTGTATTTGAGATGCTGTGCTTTATGCAGTCTCTAATGTCACTAGAATTTCCAATATCTCCAAAGAGATATTTTCATCTGGGGTTATACAAAATCATAATGGGCCATGAGTGCCAGTCAGCTGTGTGACCACTTTCGGCCAGTGGTGCAAGTAGAAGAAATGTCTTATAGGTACTGTGTGCGTGGGCCGTAAAATGGGTGTGGCCAAATGCCACATGGGGCTTGGCCAATGAAAATGGGGGTGTGATACACATATGGTGGGCCAAATACACTTATGGCACTAATAGTGCCAGATACACATATGCCCCCACAGTGCCAGATACTCCCCCATGGTGCCAGATGCACAAATGCCCCCCGTAGTGCCATATATGCCCCCACAGTGCCAGATACACATTGCCCAAGAGTGTCAGATACACACATGCCCCCATAGTGCCAGATATGCCCCCACAGTGCCAGATATGCCCCCACAGTGCCAGATACACATATGCCCCCACAGTGCCAGATATGCCCCCACAGTGCAGATACACATGCCCCCACAGTGCAGATACACATGCTCCCACAGTGCCAGATATGCCCCCACAGTGCAACTCACCATTGTTGCTGCTGCCTGGGGCTGGCACTATCTTCTGCTGTGGGGAGAGGAGAGCGCAGCACGTGCTCCTCCTGTCCCTCTCCTGCCCTCAGTCCGGTCTCCTGAACTGGCGCCAGTTCGCGAGCCAATCAGGGCTGGCGGTCCGGCAGCAGCTGCTCCTGATTGGCTGTCGGTCTGCGAGCTCTGGCTCACGAATCGGCTCAGTGCACGCCGCCGCCGCTGCCGGACTCAGGGGACTTGCAGGCAGGAGAGGAGAGGCGCATGCTGCGCTCTCCTCTCTCCAACACCCAGTGTCTGCAAGGTGGCGGTACGGCGTACCTGCTGGGACCTGGGATTTTCTTACATGTACGCCGTATCGGCCCATACTGCCATACTTGCAGCACTGCTTTCGGCTAAAAATAGACATGGAGACTAATAAAAGTACAGTTATATCCAATAGTATTGTCTAAGCAATTTCTGAACTTACAGAGGTACTGGGTACCCTTGATTTCTCTAACGTCCTAAGTGGATGCTGGGGACTCCGTAAGGACCATGGGGAATAGCGGCTCCGCAGGAGACTGGGCACATCTAAAGAAAGCTTTAGGACTATCTGGTGTGCACTGGCTCCTCCCCCTATGACCCTCCTCCAAGCCTCAGTTAGATCTTTGTGCCCGAACGAGAAGGGTGCACACTAGGGGCTCTCCTGAGCTTCTTAGTGAAAGTTTTAGTTTAGGTTTTTTATTTTCAGTGAGACCTGCTGGCAACAGGCTCACTGCATCGAGGGACTAAGGGGAGAAGAAGCGAACTCACCTGCGTGCAGAGTGGATTGGGCTTCTTAGGCTACTGGACATTAGCTCCAGAGGGACGATCACAGGCCCAGCTTGGATGGGTCCCAGAGCCGCGCCGCCGGCCCCCTTACAGAGCCAGAAGGCAGAAGAGGTCCGGAAAATCGGCGGCAGAAGACGTCCTGTCTTCAACAAGGTAGCGCACAGCACTGCAGCTGTGCGCCATTGCTCTCAGCACACTTCACACTCCGGTCACTGAGGGTGCAGGGCGCTGGGGGGGGGGCGCCCTGAGACGCAATAAAAACACCTTGGATGGCAAAAAAATGCATCACATATAGCTCCTGGGCTATATGGATGCATTTAACCCCTGCCAGAATACATAGAAAAATGGGAGATAAGGCCGCCGATAAGGGGGCGGAGCCTATCTCCTCAGCACACTGGCGCCATTTTCCCTCACAGCTCCGTTGGAGGGAAGCTCCCTGGCTCTCCCCTGCAGTCACTACACTACAGAAAGGGTTAAAAAAGAGAGGGGGGCACTAATTAGGCGCAGTATTAACTATACAGCAGCTATAAGGGGAAAAACACTTATATAAGGTTATCCCTGTATATATATAGCGCTCTGGTGTGTGCTGGCAAACTCTCCCTCTGTCTCCCCAAAGGGCTAGTGGGGTCCTGTCCTCTATCAGAGCATTCCCTGTGTGTGTGCTGTATGTCGGTACTTTTGTGTCGACATGTATGAGGAGAAAAATGATGTGGAGACGGAGCAGATTGCCTGTAATAGTGATGTCACCCCCTAGGGGGTCGACACCTGAGTGGATGAACTGTTGGAAGAAATTACGTGACAGTGTCAGCTCTGTATAAAAGACAGTGGTTGACATGAGACAGCCGGCTACTCAGCTTGTGCCTGTCCAGACGTCTCATAGGCCGTCAGGGGCTCTAAAGCGCCCGTTACCTCAGATGGCAGATATAGACGCCGACACGGATACTGACTCCAGTGTCGACGGTGAAGAGACAAATGTGACTTCCAGTAGGGCCACACGTTACATGATTGAGGCAATTAAAAATGTTTTACACATTTCTGATAATACGAGTACCACCAAAAAGGGGTATTATGTTCGGTGAGGAAAAACTACCTGTAGTTTTCCTGAATCTGAGAAATTAAATGAGGTGTGTGATGATGCGTGGGTTTCCCCCGATAACAACTGATAATTTCTAAAATGTTATTGGCATTATATCCTTTCCCGCCAGAGGTTAGGGTGCGTTGGGAAACACCCCCTAGGGTGGATAAAGCGCTCACACGCTTGTAAGGGCTCTACCCTCTCCTGAGATGGCCGCCCTTAAGGATCCTGCTGATAGAAAGCAGGAGGGTATCCTAAAATGTATTTACACACATACTGGTGTTATACTGCGACCAGCAATCGCCTCAGCCTGGATGTGCAGTGCTGGGTTGGCGTGGTCGGATTCCCTGACTGAAAATATTGATACCCTAGATAGGGACAGTATATTTTTGCCTATAGAGCATTTAAAAGATGCATTTCTATATATGCGTGATGCACAGCGGAATATTTGCCGACTGGCATCAAGTCTAAGTGTGTTGTCCATTTCTACCAGTAGAGGGTTATGGACACGACAGTGGTCAGGTGATGCGTATTCCAAACGGCATTTGGAAGTATTGCCTTATTAAGGGGAGGAGTTATTTGGGGTCGGTCTTTCAGACCTGGTGGCCACGGCAACAGCTGGGAAATCCACGTTTGTACCCCAGGTCGCCTCTCAACATGAGAAGACGCCGTATTATCAGGCGCAGTCTTTTCGTGGACAAGCGGGCAAAAGGTTCCTCATTTCTGCCCCGTGACAGAGGGAGAGGAAAAAGGCTGCAAAAATCAGCCAGTTCCCAGGAACAGAAACCCTCTCCCGCCTCTGCCAAGCCCTCAGTATACGCTGGGGCTTTACAAGCAGAATCAGGCACGGTGGGGGGCCCGTCTCAATGAATTTCAGCGCGCAGTGGGCTCACTCGCAAGTAGACCCCTGGATCCTTCAGGTGATATCTCAGGGGTACAAATTAGAATTCGAGACGTCTCCCCCTCGCCGTTTCCTAAAGTCGGCTTTACCGATGTCTCCTTCTGACAGGGAGACAGTTTTGGAAGCCATTCACAAGCTGTATTCCCAGCAGGTGATAATCAAGATACCCCTCCTGCAACAGGGAACGGGGTATTATTCCACACTGTTGTGGTACCGAAGCCGGACGGCTCGGTGAGACCGATTCTAAATCTAAAATCTTTGAACACTTACATACAGAGGTTCAAATTCAAGATTGAGTCACTCAGAGCAGTGATTGCGAACCTGGAAGAAGGGGACTACATGATGTCTCGGGACATCAAGGATGCTTACCTTCATGTCAAAATTTACCCTTCTCACCAAGGGTACCTCAGGTTTATGGTACAGAACTGTCACTATCAGTTCAGACGCTGCCGTATGGATGGTCCACGGCACCCCGGGTCTTTACCAAGGTAATGGCCGAAATGATGATATTCCTTCGAAGGAAGGGAATTTTAGTTATCCCTTACTTGGACAATTCCCTGATAAGGGTAAGATCCAGGGAACAGTTGGAGGTCGGTGTAGCACTATCTCAGGTAGTGTTGCGGCAGCACGATTGGATTCTCAATATTCCAAAATCGCAGCTGGTTCCGACGACTTGTCTTCTGTTCCTAGGGATGATCCTGGACACAGTCCAGAAAAAGGTGTTTCTCCCGGAGGAGAAAGCCAGGGAGTTATCCGAGCTAGTCAGGAACCTCCTAAAACCGAGCCAAGTCTCAGTGCATCAATGCACAAGGGTTCTGGATAAAATGGTGGCTTCCTACGAAGCAATCCCATTCGGCAGATTCCACGCAAGAACTTTCCAGTGGGACCTGCTGGACAAATGGTCCGGGTCGCATCTTCAGATGCATCAGCGGATAACCCTGTCACCAAGGACAAGGGTGTCCCTCCTGTGGTGGTTGCAGAGTGCTCATCTTCTAGAGGGCCGCAGATTCGGCATTCAGGACTGGGTCCTGGTGACCACGGATGCCAGCCTGCGAGGCTGGGGAGCAGTCACACAGGGAAGGAATATCCAGGGCTTATGGTCAAGCCTGGAGACATCACTTCACATAAATATCCTGAAGCTAAGGGACATTTACAATGCTCTAAGCTTAGCAAGACCTCTGCTTCAAGGTCAGCCGGTGTTGATCCAGTCGGACAACATCACGGCAGTCACCCACGTAAACAGACAGGGTGGCACAAGAAGCAGGAGGGCAATGGCAGAAGCTGCAAGGATTCTTCGCTGGGCGGAAAATCATGTGATAGCACTGTCAGCAGTATTCATTCCGGGAGTGGACAACTGGGAAGCAGACTTCCTCAGCACGACCTCCACCCGGGAGAGTGGGGACTTCACCCAGAAGTCTTCCACATGATTATAAACCGTTGGGAAAAACTCGACAGGTATTGCGCCAGGTCCAGGGACCCTCAGGCAATAGCTGTAGACGCTCTGGTAACACCGTGGGTGTACCAGTCAGGGTATGTGTTCCCTCCTCTGCCTCTCATACCCAAGGTACTGAGATTGATAAGATGGAGAGGAGTAAGCACTATATTCGTGGCTCCGGATTGGCCAAGAAGGACTTGGTAACCGGAACTTCAAGAGATGCTCACGGAGGATCCGTGGCCTCTACCTCTAAGAAGGGACCTGCTCCAGCAAGGACCCTGTCTGTTCCAAGACTTATCGCGGCTGCGTTTGACGGCATGGCGGTTGAACGCCGGATCCTGAAGGAAAAAAGGCATTCCGGATGAAGTCATCCCTATCCTGATCAAAGCCAGGAAGGATGTAACCGCAAAAACATTATCACCGCAATTGGCGAAAATATGTTGCGTGGTGCGAGGCCAGTAAGGCCCGACGGAGGAAATTCAACTGGGTCGATTCCTACATTTCCTGCAAACAGGAGTGTCTATGGGCCTGAAATTGGGGTCCATTAAGGTTCAAATTTCGGCCCTGTCAATTTTCTTCCAAAAAGAACTAGCTTCAGTCCCTGAAGTTCAGACGTTTGTAAAAGGGGTACTGCATATACAGCCTCCTTTTGTGCCTCCAGTGGCACTTTGGGATCTCAATGTAGTTTTGGGTTCCAAAAGTCACATTGGTTTGAACCACTTAAATTTGTGGAGTTAAAATATCTCACATGGAAAGTGGTCATGCTGTTGGCCCTGGCCTGGGCCAGGCGCGTGTCAGAATTGGCGGCTTTATCCTGAAAAAGCCCTTATCTGATTTTCCATTCGGACAGGGCGGAATTGAGGACTCGTCCTCAGTTTCTCCCTAAGGTGGTTTCAGCGTTTCACCTGAACCAACCTATTTGTGGTGCCTGCGGCTATTAGGGACTTGGAGGACTCCAAGTTGCTAGACGTTGTCAGGGCCCTGAAAATATATGTTTCCAGGACGGCTGGAGTCAGAAAATCTGACTCGCTGTTTATCCTGTATGCACCCAACAAGCTGGGTGCTCCTGCTTCTAAGCAGACTATTGCTCGTTGGATTTGTAGTACAATTCAGCTTGCACATTCTGTGGCAGGCCTGCCACAGCCAAAAATCTGTAAATGCCCACTCCACAAGGAAGGTGGGCTCATCTTGGGCGGCTGCCCGAGGGGTCTCGGCTTTACAACTTTGCCGAGCAGCTACTTGGTCAGGAGCAAATACGTTTGTAAAATTCTACAAAATTGATATCCTGGCTGAGGAGGACCTGGAGTTCTCTCATTTGGTGCTGCAGAGTCATCCGCACTCTCCCGCCCGTTTGGGAGCTTTGGTATAATCCCCATGGTCCTTACGGAGTCCCCAGCATCCACTTAGGACGTTAGAGAAAATAAGAATTTACTTACCGATAATTCTATTTCTCGTAGTCCGTAGTGGATGCTGGGCTCCCATCCCAAGTGCGGATTGTCTGCAATACTGGTACATAGTTATTGTTACCAAAAAATCGGGTTATTGCTGTAGTGAGCCATCTTTTCTAGAGGCTCCTCTGTTATCATGCTGTTAACTGGGTTCAGATCACAAGTTGTACGGTGTGATTGGTGTGGCTGGTATGAGTCTTACCCGGGATTCAAAATCCTTCCTTATTGTGTACGCTCGTCCGGGCACAGTATCCTAACTGAGGCTTGGAGGAGGGTCATAGGGGGAGGAGCCAGTGCACACCAGATAGTCCTAAAGCTTTCTTTAGATGTGCCCAGTCTCCTGCGGAGCCGCTATTCCCCATGGTCCTTACGGAGTCCCCAGCATCCACTACGGACTACGAGAAATAGAATTATCGGTAAGTAAATTCTTATTTTAACTTATGATATTGCCTTCGGTACACCAGCTAGGCTGAGTGGGTAAGAAAAGCTACACAGAAGCTACTATTCTACAAGGAATGATACTGTAACTATATCTATGCTGATGTGTCCAATATTATTACTAGGGAGAATGGAGGGTGAATTTAAGCTTGCCAACTTGCCACAAAATTTTGTTAACCACTTACCTGCATGGGAGGCGACCACAGCAGATTGACTTTCTCCGTCGCATCCCATGTGACTGACCTGTCCAGCTCTGTCCCCCGGTGACATAAATATAACTAACTTCCTGCTGTCCTTTGGCCTTATGGACTTGATGTAATAGTCTCTTACTGCTGCCATCACTGCCAATTTTGCACCCCAGAAGGCCGTGCAGATGGCATTCTGGATCAGTGCAAAGAGGAAACTTTAAGGGGGCGTGGCCTAATAATGGGTGATATGGCTCTGCACACTTAGAAAAAAATAGTAGTTTAAGTGCCTCCCTGACTACACTGCAGCCCAGAGCGCAGCTCCTCATCCCAGCACATGTTGCTGTAAGTGCTGCTGCCAGGTAAGGGGGATGATGACTTGGGCCTCCACTGGGCCCATGGCCGGATTAAGGCATGGGCGAAAGGGGCGGTCATCCCGAGGCCCCCACACACATGGGGCCCCCACACGCCGTCGGTCCACTGAAAGCAGCATCTGAAAACATACTGCATACAGAGCGTATGTATTCAGAAGCAGTGTAGTACATGGGAGGAGCAGCAGCGTGGCACAGGCTGTGAAGGAGGACCCAGCAGTGGCTGGGACTCGGAAGCAGCGGCACGGGCGGCACCGTCAGTGAAGGAGGCCCTCCCATTAGCCCCACAGTGAGGACCCGGCAGTGACTGGTACTCAGGAACAGCGCATGCAGTGAGGAATGAGCCTCGCGGTAGGACCCCCACAGTGTAGGCTGACGCTGCCAGGAGAGCTCCACTAGAAGACCTGGAGAGTGCCTTGATAGTGCCGAGAGGAGCCGCTGGTGACACTGCTGTGGGTGAGAACCCTGGTTAAGTGTGTGTGTGTGTGTGTGTATGTATCTGTCTGTCTGTGTCTCTGTCTATGTCTGTATGTCTTGTACATTTTTTGGGTGAGGGCCCCCACAACTTTGTTGTCCTGGGGCCCCCACAATCCTTAATCCGGCCCTGACTGGGCCCTTTCATCAGGCCTGGGCCCGGGTAAATAGTACCTGTTCCCCTCCAACCTCTCTGCACCACTGCCTTCTGGAAGCATTGCAGCCCGGCCTGGCAGTCCCAGAGGGAGAAAATACCTGATCCTGGGACTGCCTGTCATGTATGTGACTAATAGGTATTATTTCCAATAGGATGTCACTACCAGTCATAGTGAAGCCTGCAGCTGCCTCAATGAGGTGACGGATTTTACTGGGGGGGCTGCAGTCCTGCCGCCCATATGTAAAATCTGCCACTGTTTAGCAGTAATGTGGATATACAGCCATATTCACAGTTATGCATATAACAGACTCTCAGTATGGTGCAGCGCTTGATCATAGTATACAGACCACTACGCTGGTGACTGTATGAAGGTAGCGTTTCAGGATACAACTGGAGATAATTGGTGTTGAATGCAGTATATAGCAGTGAAAGTGAGACGCGTACGTATCACACTGTGGCACTCTTACACAATGATAAGATGACACTGCGAGACCAAATGGCAGCCATCTTGATAAAGGACTTGATGCTTCCCTGAAGCAGCGTCATGGTGACTGCAGAGGAGCACTCTCCAGGTATCCACTATTTTTACTACAGATGTACACTCACTATGATTTGCTGCCGTGTGATTTCTGTGAAAGTCACAAAACAAGTACAACATTCTCCACGGATCATTTACACTTATGGTGTGTACACATGGTGAGATTTTTTTCTTTCAAGAAAAGTTTGCAAATCGCAAGGTGTTATGCCACTTGCGATCCCGATGCGCGGTCTCGCCAGGTCGGTATCGCAAGAAAAGATAGACTGTGCAGGCAAGTCAATCCTTGCTAGATCGGTGTACAATCTAGTTCATCTCACATGTCAATTCAGGGCCAGCTCCAGGCATGTTCGAATAGACCGGCCGCGCGGGACGCCACCCTTAATGGGCGCCGCACGCTGCCGCTGCCATATTCCTGCCTGGAGCCAACCTTCAGTGTCCCGGCCCCGGCCGCTTGTGTGCGCACTATGCAGCGCGCTGTGCGGCGTCAGACGCCGGCAGCGCGCATAGCGCGCATACACTACAGGAGTTTTGATCCGTCCGCCTGCGCCCACAGCAGGACTCCCCCTCCCGGCTCACAGCACCGCAGGGAGCTGTAAGTGACCTGTAAGTTGTGACCTGTAAGTGAATATCTGGCACTGATATCTGGGGGTCACAGCTGCACTGTGAGGGCATTTATGTTTCTGGCACTGTGGGGGCATATCTGCACTGTGAGGGCATTTATGTTTCTGGCACTGTGGGGGCATATCTGCACTGTGAGGGTATTTATGTTTCTGGCACTGTGGGGGCATATCTGCACTGTGGGGGCATTTATGTTTCTGGCACTGGGGGCATTTATGTATCTGCCACTGTGGGGGCATATCTGCACTGTGGGGGCATTTATGTATCTGGCACTGTGGGGGCATATCTGCACTGTGGGGGCATTTATGTTTTGTGGTACTGGGGGCATTTATGTATCTGACACTGTGGGGGCATATCTGCACTGTGGGAGCTTTTATGTTTCTGGCACTGGGGGCATTTATGTATCTGGCACTGTGGGGGCATTTATGTATCTGGCACTGTGGGGTCATTGATGTATTTGGCACTGTGGGGGCACTTATGTATCTGGCACTGTGGGGGCATATCTGCACTGTGGGGGCATTTATGTATCTGGCACTGTGGGGTCATTGATGTATCTGGCACTGTGGGGGCACTTATGTATCTGGCACTGTGGGGGCACTTATGTATCTGGCACTGTGGGGTCATTGATGTATCTGGCACTGTGGGGGCACTTATGTATCTGGCACTGTGGGGTCATTTATGTATCTGGCACTGTGGGGGCACTTATGTATCTGGCATTGTGGGGGCATTTATGTATCTGGCACTGTGGAGGCATATCTGCACTGTGTGGCCATTTATGTATCTGGCACTGCTGGGGGGCATGTCACGTGTAGCTGGCACTGCTGGGGGGCATGTCACGTGTAGCTGGCACTGCAGGGGGGCATGTCACGTGTAGCTGGCACTGCTGGGGGGCAAATCATGTAGTGTTCCCACTAGGTGTCTGTGGCTAGGCAATGTGTCTCAGTGCTCTGCCTGGCGCAAAGTGTCTAGGAGGTTCTATCTGGTGCAATGTGTATTAGCTGCACTACTGTGTGGTGTAATGCGAATTGCCACTATTATGTGGTCGTGCACCTTCTCCACGAAGCAACGCCCCTAAATTTTTGCTGCACGCCTTTGGCGCGCACTGTCCATGCTTCTGCATGTTGGTGGAGGAGCACCAAGCATTACAGTATGTACATCATTTTGCACTCCTAACTCAAAAATGTGCCCTCCTTGTGATCAGCACCCTGCCCTAAAACGTGAACACTATCATGTGTAGCTGGCACTGCTGTGGGGGCATATTGTGTGTAGCTGGCACTGCTGCGGGGCATGTCATGTGTAGCTGGCACTGCTGCGAGGCATGTCATGTGTAGCTGGCACTGCTGGGGGGCATATCATGTCTATCTGGCACTGCACATTCTGTGTATCTGGCACTATACTGGAGACATTGTGTGTAAGGAACCCTACTGTGGCTGTTATGTGTAAGGCTGCTAATTGTGTGCGTAGAGGGGGTGTGAAAATATATTTATTTATAGTTTGATAATATGACGTTACGAGGCCACGCCCACGTTCCCAGAGGCCACGCCCACTTTCCCCGAAGCGCGTGCACATAGGGTTTGGGGGCGATTTTACATTTTCTCGCTCAGGGTGCTAGTAGGCCTGGAGCCGGCCCTGTGTCAATTACATCTCACATAAGCCAAAATCTCACATAAGCCAAAATCGTAAGCACACATAGTCCATATCTCAAGAAAAGTTACTCACAATCGGTGGTAATAGGCTCCGGGGAGTTCAGGGGAAATCGCAAGTGAAAATCGGGCATAGCAAGGATCTCACCGTATGTACACACCATTAGGGAGTTAAGCAATTCCATACACACTCATTCATTTATTTATTTCTTTTAAAAAAAATTTAATAAAAGATAGAAAGTGCCCTTGCTGAACTTTGCCTATGTGAGAATGTCCCATCACACCCCAGTTCTGCCTCATTCGTCATAAATGTACATGTGATCGAAAATACACCTTTTTTTTTCACATCTATTTAGCAATGACAAGATCACGGAGAGCTAGCAGCTGTGGGGCTGCCTATTCAGATATAAATAAATCTGCAGTGAAGCCCTGCTGGGAAATTGTATTTTGGACATTAAAAATAAAGCTAGTGAAAAGCTTACTTTATTGTCACTTTTACAGAGCATTAGGACTGTGTTCTCAAAGCCTCTCTGCAGCACAGCGTAATGTCTACTTAATGAACACAACCTCATTGTATTTTACCAAGCAATAACTCTTTTGGATGCTGCAGGCAACATTTAAATTGACACAAAGCAAATGCTGGTCAGAAAGTGCCTTGTGTTATTTTTTGGACTAACAATATTAAAGTGCAATTAATAGGCTTTTAGAATGCTTACATCAACACCCATGTATTAGAAGGCTTATTAACCAGAGCAGAGATGACAGCATATAAAGCCAGTCCTACTTCCAGTTACAATATCTCACCTGCATGAGGGGGCAGTTGGCAGCAGTAGCCACTGCAAGACAAGTATATTCATTGAGTCAGAGGCCAAGTGTGCACCACATGCCCTGTACCCATTATGGTTACAGCGGTTGTTTGCATGTTATATATGGATCTTATATTGCAAACTACAGAAAAACTCTTTACATGATGCATCTGATAAGTGGGACTAGCTGGACAATAACACGTAGGACTGTAAGTAACAGAGACATGGGGGTAAATTTACTAAGATGGGAGTTCTATTTAAGATTCTACTTCTCATTTATCTAGCACCTTCTAGAAGATAATACCTGGAACCTGATTGGTTGCTATGGGCAACATCCCATATTAAAAAGAACTCCCATCTTAGTAAATTTACCCCATGGTCTGTGAATAGTTAGAACCTGCATTATGCTTTGTATTTTGTGAGATATTTGATTGAGCTCAATTCAGGGGTATAAAATAAATTATAATACTTTTGGGCCTTCAACATTTCATGCTGGACGAACTGTACAGTATAGTTGCCCACTTATTTAGCCACACCATGTTATTGACACGTTACAGAGGTAAGGCTATTCGGTGTTTCCACTCCAATATCTCCATCTCCTTGTGCACCTGTATGTCATTTCTGTATTTCTCTCAACACCCCCCCATAGATTCCCATTTCATGATCACTCTTCCATTGTCTCGCACGTCTCCCTAAAGTTAAACGCCGGTCTTTGGCTTTCTTGGTTTTATTCCTAGTGTAAATTCTATTATTTTATCAAATAAGTCACTAAAGTAAAACTATACTGCGTAAATTAAAAGACCCTTTTCTGAGCTCAGAAGGGTTTTTAGGACCAGGAAACAGCAGAGCATTGAGGAACAATAAGCCATAGCACTCTTTGGTTGCGGTGTAGTGTATCCTTGCATTAACATCAGCTCCTGAGGATGGAATAATCATGTCCACATAAAGCACTCGGCGGCGGGCACATGCACAAATAAAGTCATACCTTTTTGTCAGTCATTAACGACTGCATAATTCTTAGGTGTTTCCAGGATTTGTAGAATGTCTTTTAGGAGAAAACACATTACTAAAAGGGGAATTACATTAAGTGCAAAGGATCAAAGAGATAAGGAAGGAGGTTCCTGCGCCAATCACCTTACAACGTAATTAGGTAATGGGCGACACAAACAGTGATGAAAATGTATTCACATGTTCCATCTTGCTGTTGTCCTACACATAGTATAACACAGAAAGATTACACTTCAATTTCTTACTTAATCCCATGACTCTATAAAGTAACAAGAGTGAAGCACTAACACACACAATGCAGAAACCATTACCTCCCAAGCTGCTTTTAGGATGAAAATCCTATATGTGTAGATGGTATATACTGTAGAGTATTCTCTCTCTAAAGCTTATATTACAGGAAATAGTTACAGTAAGTGTAAAATAGTCCACTTTGTTTACCTTATCTTACCTTACCTATAATCCTATTAACGATACATTGGATGTCACTGCAAGTAATGCGTCATTTTCCTTTGGATGCTGCGTAGTAATTCATGTGATGAATGAAGATACTTTCTAGGTAACTAATGAGTTCAAGGCAATCGCAGCAGAAACACAATCAGCCCTATGTAATGACGTATGCAAAACAAGGGCAGCAGATTAGGACCTAATACCTGTAAATCATAAACAAACCTTAAAAATCATAATGGCTCTATCTGATGAGTTATCCCCATATACCAATTATTTTTACAGTATGGGAACTAAGTACGCATTTTAATCTACTAGAATGTTCATAGGTGACTTCAAAGCTTAGAAATACAGTAGAACAATGATGAAACGAATAGTAATATTTCATACACGATCTACATGAACCAAAAATAAAATTATATATTTCTCTAACGTCCTAGTGGATGCTGGGAACTCCGTAAGGACCATGGGGAATAGCGGGCTCCGAAGGAGGCTGGGCACTCTAGAAAGATCTTAGACTACCTGGTGTGCACTGGCTCCTCCCACTATGACCCTCCTCCAAGCCTCAGTTAGATTTCGTGCCCGGCCGAGGTTGGATGCACACTAGGGGCTCTCCTGAGCTCTTAGAAAGTTATAGTCTTAGAATTTGTTATTTTCAGTGAGACCTGCTGTCAACAGGCTCACTGCAGCGAGGGACTAAGGGGAGAAGAAGCGAACTCGCCTGCTTGCAGCCGGATTGGGCTTCTTAGGCTACTGGACACCATTAGCTCCAGAGGGATCGACCGCAGGCCCAGCCTTGATGTTCGGTCCCGGAGCCGCGCCGCCGTCCCCCTTACAGAGCCAGGAAAATCGGCGGCATGAAGACATCCTGTCTTCACCAAGGTAGCGCACAGCACTGCAGCTGTGCGCCATTGCTCCTCATACACACTTCACACTCCGGTCACTGAGGGTGCAGGGCGCTGGGGGGGGGCGCCCTGAGGCAGCAATAAAAACACCTTGGCTGGCTAAAATACCTCAATATATAGCCCCTGGGGCTATATATGAGGTAAATACCCCTGCCAGAATCCCATAGAAAGCGGGAGAATAGGCCGCGAAAAAGGGGCGGAGCCTATCTCCTCAGCATACTGGCGCCATTTTTCCCTCACAGCTCGGCTGGAAGGAAGCTCCCTGGCTCTTCCCTGCAATTCTACAGTACAGTAAGAGGGAAAAGAGAGGGGGGGCATTAAAATTGGCACTGTATACAGTATATTATATAAAAAGCAGCTATTAGGGACATAACTCAGTTAGTCCCTGTATATATATATAGCGCTCTGGTGTGTGCTGGCATACTCTTACTCTGTCCCCCCAAAGGGCTTTTGTGGGTCCTGTCCTCTATTTGAGCATTCCCTGTGTGTGTGGAGTGTGTCGGTACGGCTGTGTCGACATGTTTGAGGAGGATAATGATGTGGAGGGGGAGCAGATGCCTTTAGCAGGGATGTCACCCCCTGGGGGTCAGACACCTGAGTGGATGGTATTATGGCAGGAAATGAGTGCACGTATAGACTCCTTACATAAAAAATTTGACGACATGCCGACTGTGGGACAGCCGAGTCTTCAGCTCGTGCCTGTCCAGGTGTCTCAAAAGTCATCAGGGACTCTGAAACGCCCGTTATCTCAGGTGGCACAAGTAGATGTCGACACGGATACTGACACCAGTGTCGACGACGATGAGTCAAATTTAATGCCCGTTAAGTCCATTCACTGCATGATTGAGGCAATGAAAGAGGTGTTAAATATTTCTGATTTACATCCAGGTACCACAAAAAAGGGTATTATGTTTGGGGAGAAAAAACTACCTGTAGTTTTTCCCCCGTCAGATGAATTAAACGAAGTGTGTGAAGAAGCGTGGGCTTCCCCTGATAAGAAATTGGTAATTCCTAAGAAGCTACTAATGGCGTTCCCTTTCCCGCCAGAGGATAGGTTACGTTGGGAAACACCTCCGAGGGTGGATAAAGCGCTCACACGTTTGTCTAAAAAGGTGGCACTACCGTCCCAGGATACGGCCGCCCTTAAGGAACCAGCTGATAGAAAGCAGGAGGCGATCCTGAAGTCTGTATATACACACTCAGGCATTATACTCAGACCAGCTATTGCGTCAGCATGGATGTGCAGTGCTGCCGCTGCGTGGTCAGATAAACTGTCAGAAAATATTGACACGTTAGACAGAGACACGATCCTGCTAACAATTGACCATATAAAAGACTCAGTCTTATACATGAGAGATGCACAGAGGGAAATCTGCCGGCTGGCATCTAAAATAAGTGCATTATCTATCTCTGCTAGGAGATGCTTATGGACTCGCCAGTGGACTGGAGATGCAGATTCCAAAAGGCACATGGAAGTCTTGCCTTATAAGGGGGAGGAATTATTTGGGGATGGTCTCTCCGACCTAGTTTCCACAGCAACGTCTGGGAAGTCAGCATTTTTACCCCATGTCCCCTCACAGCCTAAGAAGGCGCCATTTTATCAGGTTCAGTCCTTTCGGTCCCAGAAAAACAAGCGGGGAAAAGGAGGGTCTTTTCTGTCAAGAGGCAGAGGCAGGGGAAAAAGGCTGCAGCAAACAGCAGGTTCCCAGGAACAAAAGTCCTCCCCCGCTTCCTCTTCCAAGTCCGCCGCATGACGGTGGGGCTTCACAGGCGGAGCCAGGTACGGTGGGGGCCCGCCTCAGGAATTTCAGCGATCAGTGGGCCTGCTCACAGGTGGATCCCTGGATCCTTCAAATAGTATCTCAGGGATACAGGCTGGAATTCGAGGCGACTCCACCCCGCCGTTTCCTAAAATCCGCCTTGCCGATTGCTCCCTCAGACAGGGAGGCGGTGCTAGCAGCGATTCACAAGCTGTATTCCCAGCAGGTGATAATCAAGGTACCCCTACTTCAACAAGGCCTGGGTTACTATTCCACACTATTTGTGGTGCCGAAACCGGACGGTTCGGTGAGACCCATTTTAAATTTGAAATCCTTGAACACATACATAAAAAAATTCAAGTTCAAGATGGAATCGCTCAGGGCGGTTATTGCAAGCCTGGACGAGGGGGATTACATGGTATCCCTGGACATCAAGGATGCTTACCTGCATGTCCCCATTTACAATTCTCCCCAGGAGTACCTCAGATTTGTGGTACAGGAATGCCATTACCAATTCCAGACGCTGCCGTTTGGACTCTCCACGGCACCGAGGGTATTTACCAAGGTTATGGCGGAAATGATGATACTCCTTCGAAAAAAGGGAGTTTTAATTATCCCATACTTGGACGATCTCCTAATAAAGGCACGATCCAAGGAACAGTTGTTAGTGGGAGTAGCACTATCTTAGGAAGTGCTGAGCCAGCACGGCTGGATTCTGAATATCCCAAAGTCACAGCTGGTCCCCACGACACGTCTAATGTTCCTGGGAATGATTCTGGACACGGCCCAGAAAAAAGTGTTTCTCCCGGAGGAGAAAGCCAGGGAGTTGTCTTCTCTAGTCAGAGACCTCCTAAAACCAAAACAGGTATCGGTGCATCACTGCACGCGGGTCCTGGGAAAGATGGTAGCTTCTTACGAAGCAATTCCATTCGGCAGGTTCCATGCCAGGATTTTTCAGTGGGACCTGTTGGACAAGTGGTCCGGATCGCATCTTCAGATGCATCGTTTAATAACCCTGTCTCCACGAACCAGGGTGTCTCTTCTGTGGTGGCTGCACAGTGCTCATCTTCTGGAGGGCCGCAGATTCGGCATACAGGACTGGGTCCTGGTGACCACGGATGCCAGCCTACGAGGCTGGGGGGCAGTCACAAAGGGAAGAAATTTCCAAGGACTATGGTCAAGTCAGGAGACTGCCCTTCACATAAATATTCTGGAACTAAGGGCCATTTACAATGCCCTAAGTCAAGCAAAATCCCTGCTCCTACACCAGCCGGTGCTGATCCAGTCAGACAACATCACGGCAGTCGCCCATGTGAATCGACAGGGCGGCACAAGAAGCAGGACGGCGATGGCAGAAGCCACAAAAATTCTCCGATGGGCGGAGAATCATGTACTAGCACTGTCAGCAGTGATCATCCCGGGAGTGGACAACTGGGAAGCAGACTTTCTCAGCAGGCACGACCTCCACCCGGGAGAGTGGGGACTTCATCCAGAAGTCTTCCAAATGATTGTAAATCAATGGGGTCGTCCACAGGTGGACATGATGGCGTCCCGCCTAAACAAAAAACTAGAGAAGTATTGCGCCAGGTCAAGGGACCCTCAGGCGATAGCTGTGGACGCTCTAATGACACCGTGGGTGTACCGGTCAGTTTGTGTTCCCTCCTCTACCTCTCATACCAAAGGTATTGAGAATAATAAGAAAGCGAGGAGTAAACACAATTCTCGTGGTTCCGGATTGGCCGAGAAGAGCGTGGTACCCGGAACTTCAAGAGATGATCTCAGAGGACCCGTGGTCTCTGCCGCTCAGACAGGACCTGCTGCAGCAGGGCCCTGTCTGTTCCAAGACTTACCGCGGCTGCGTTTGACGGCATGGCGGTTGAACGCCGGATCCTGAAGGAAAAGGGCATTCCGGAGGAAGTCATTCCTACGCTTATTAAAGCCAGGAAAGATGTTACGGCAAAGCATTATCACCGCATATGGCGGAAATATGTTGCATGGTGCGAGGCCAAAAAGGCCCCAACAGAGGAATTTCAACTAGGTCGATTTCTGCATTTCCTGCAAGCAGGACTGAATATGGGCCTAAAACTGGGCTCCATTAAGGTACAGATCTCGGCTCTGTCGATTTTCTTTCAAAAAGAACTAGCTTCAGTACCTGAAGTTCAGACATTTGTGAAAGGAGTGCTGCATATTCAGCCCCCATTTGTGCCTCCTGTGGCACCTTGGGATCTCAACGTGATGTTGAGTTTCTTAAAATCACATTGGTTTGAGCCACTAAAAACCGTGGATCTGAAATATCTCACGTGGAAAGTGGTCATGTTAGTGGCCTTGGCTTCAGCCAGGCGAGTGTCAGAGTTGGCGGCTTTATCATGTAAAAGCCCTTATCTGATTTTCCATATGGATAGGGCAGAATTGAGGACTCGTCCCCAGTTTCTCCCTAAGGTGGTGTCAGCGTTTCACCTGAACCAGCCTATTGTGGTGCCTGCGGCTACTAAGGATTTGGAGGACTCCAAGTTGCTAGACGTTGTCAGGGCCCTGAAAATATATGTTTCCAGGACGGCTGGAGTCAGAAAATCTGACTCGCTGTTTATCCTGTATGCACCCAACAAGCTGGGTGCTCCTGCTTCTAAGCAGACTATTGCTCGTTGGATTTGTAGTACAATTCAGCTTGCACATACTGTGGCAGGCCTGCCACAGCCAAAATCTGTCAATGCCCATTCCACAAGGAAGGTGGGCTCATCTTGGGCGGCTGCCCGAGGGGTCTCGGCTTTACAACTTTGCCGAGCAGCTACTTGGTCAGGGGCAAACACGTTTGCAAAATTCTACAAATTTGATACCCTGGCTGAGGAGGACCTGGAGTTCTCTCATTCGGTGCTGCAGAGTCATCCGCACTCTCCCGCCCGTTTGGGAGCTTTGGTATAATCCCCATGGTCCTTACGGAGTTCCCAGCATCCACTAGGACGTTAGAGAAAATAAGAATTTACTCACCGGTAATTCTGTTTCTCGTAGTCCGTAGTGGATGCTGGGCGCCCATCCCAAGTGCGGTTTATCTGCAATACTTGTACATAGTTATTGTTAACTAAATCGGGTTATTTTTGAGCCATCTGTTGAGAGGCTCTATTGTTTCATACTGTTAACTGTGTTTCATATCACGAGTTGTACGGTGTGATTGGTGTGGCTGGTATGAGTCTTACCCGGGATTCAAAATCCTTCCTTATTGTGTACGCTCGTCCGGGCACAGTACCTAACTGAGGCTTGGAGGAGGGTCATAGTGGGAGGAGCCAGTGCACACCAGGTAGTCTAAGATCTTTCTAGAGTGCCCAGCCTCCTTCGGAGCCCTCTATTCCCCATGGTCCTTACGGAGTTCCCAGCATCCACTACGGACTACGAGAAACAGAATTACCGGTGAGTAAATTCTTATTTATGTAGTGTTACTAATATTTGATGGTGTATTCACACATACAAAAAAAAACTATTACAATATGAAAAAAAAAGAAATCAATATATAGATAAATTCACGGCTCGTCTTCCCTCCTAAAGAAATTTCTAGGTGACTGGAGGTACCCGCCAGGGGAGTGGTATATAACTGAGACAGTTAAAAGACAGTCATTAGGTCAACACCATATGGTCGACAGGGTCAAAAGTCAGACAGTCAAAAGGTTGACACACATTTTTTAATTCCTCTAATTTTTGTTATTTTGTGTGTTTAAACATTTTTGTGCCCAAAATTTGTTGAAATTCATTAGCTCGCCACAAGGTTACTAAAGGTAATAGTTTGTGACATGGATAGTAAATGAAAAAAAAAGTTGTAAAAGCATGAAAAAAAACTAAAAACCATGTGTTCACCCTATCGACCTTTTGACTGTCTAACGTTTGACCCTGTCGACCATATGGTGTCGACCTAGTGACTGTCTATCTTTTAACTATCAGTCTCCTACCCACGAGGGATGCCCCTTGTCTTCCCTTTTGTTTAATTTATCTCTGGATCCTTTGCTTCTTGTTTTACAGGATTGACACTGTTTCCAGGGCATTTGGTTAGGGGTAGAGTTGCCACCTCATCTCTTTAATTCTGGACAAATATTAATTACACAGGTTCTGTGGCTGATTAAAACCAGGTGAAATGGAGTCTTGAAGTCAGCCAGCCACACAACCTGTGTAATTAATACAGTATGTGTCCAGAATTAAAGGGATGAGGTGGCAACCCTAGGTAGGGGCCATTGACATCATTTGCTGATTATTTATACTTTTTATGTACCGTTGCAAGAAAAAGTATGTGAACCCTTTGGAATTTCCTGGGTTTGTGCGTAACTTGGTCATAAAATGTGTTCTGATCTTCATCTAAGTCACAACAATAGACAAACACAGTCTGCTGAAGCTAATACCACACAAACAATTATATGTTCTCATGTTTTTATTGAACACACCATGTAAACATTCACAGTGCAGGGTGGATAAAGTATGTGAACCCCTAGGCTAATGACTTCTCCAAGAGCTAATTTGAGTCAGGAGTCAGCCAACCTGGAGTCCAATCAATGAGATGAGATTGGAGGTGTTGGTTAAAGCTGCCCTGTCCTATAAAAAACACACACACCAGCTTTGAGTTTGCAATTCTCAAGAAGCATTGCCTGATGTGAACCATGCCTCGCAGAAAAGAGCTCTCAGAAGACCTACGATTAGGAATTGTTGACTTGCGTAACGCTGGAAAGGGTTACAAAAATATCTCTAAAAGCCTTGATGTTCATCAGCCCACGGTAAGACAAATTGTCTATAAATGGAGAAAGTTCAGCACTGTTGCTACTCTCCCTAGGAGTGGGCGTCCTGTAAAGATGACTGCAAGAGCACAGTGCAGAATACTCAATGAGGTGAAGAAGAATCCAAGAGTGTCAGCTAAAGACTTACAGAAATCTCTGGCACATGCTAACATCTCTGTTGACGAATCTACCATACGTAAAACACTGAACAAGAATGCAGTTCATGGGAGGATACCACGGAGGAAGCCACTGCTGTCCAAAAAAACATTGCTGCACGTTTGAAGTTTGCAAAAGAGCACCTGAATGTTCCACAGCACTACTGGCAAAATATTCTGTGGACAGATGAAACCAAAGTTGAGTTGTTTGGAAGAAACACACAACACTATGTGTGGAGAGAAAAAGGCACAGCACACCAACATCAAAACCTCATCCCAACTGTGAAGTATGGTGGAGGGGGCATCATGGTTTTGGGCTGCTTTGCTGCCTCAGGGCCTGGACAGATTGCTATCATCGACAGAAAAATGAATTCCCAAGTTTATCAAGACATTTTGCAGAAGAACTTAAGGACATCTGTCCACCAATTGAAGCTCAACAGTAGATGGGTGATGCAACAGACAAAGACCCAAAGCACAGAAGTAGACCAACAACAGAATGGCTTCAACAGAAGAAAATACGCCTTCTGGAGTGACCCAGTAAGAGTCCTTTCCTCAACCCGATTGAGATGCTGTGGCATGACCTCAAGAGAGCGATTCACACCAGACAACCCAAGAATATTGCTGAACTGAAACAGTTTTGTAAAGAGGAATGGTCCAAAATTTCCCCCTGACCATTGTGCAGGTCTGATATGCAACTATAGGAAACATTTGGTTGAGGTTATTGCTGCCAAAGGAGGGTCAACCAGTTATTAAATCCAAGGGTTCACATACTTTGTCCACCCTGTACTGTGAATGTTTACATGGTGTGTTCAATAAAAACATGAGAACATATAATTGTTTGTGTGGTATTAGTTTCAGCAGACTGTGTTTGTCTATTGTTAGACTTAGATGAAGATCAGAACACATTTTATGACCAATTTATGCACAAATCCAGGAAATTCCAAAGGGTTCACATACTTTTTCTTGCAACTGTATCTAACATAATGCATCCCACTTATTATGGAAAATGTGGAAACATCTTAATTTTAATTACTATCTGGTTTTAGTGTAAATATTGATGTCTGTGGCCTGATACCGTATATACTCGAGTATAAGCCGACTTTTTCAGCACTTTTTTTTGTGCTGAAAAAGCCACCTCGGCTTATACTCGAGTCAGTGACAGGCAGAGGCAGAGCAGTGTGAAGGAGGGACACGGAGCGCACAGCGCGCGGCTCTCCTGTGTCCCTCCTGCATCTCCGGCGGCAGCAGCGGCGGTTCTATTACAGGAAGTACCCGTTCGTGACCTCTGATCACGAACCGGCACTTCCTTTAATAGACCCGCCGCGGCCGCCGAAGATGCAGGAGGGACACAGGAGAGGCGCGTGCTGTGCGCTTCGTGTCCCTCCAGAAGACAGCGCGGGATCGACGGAGGGGTAAGTAACAACACTGTGGGGCATACCTGGCACTTGGGGAGGGAACGTATCTGGCATCATGAGGGGGCGTATCTGGCAGCACTGTGGGGGCATATCTGGCAGCACTGTGGGGGCATATCTGGCAGCACTGTGGGGGCATATCTGGCAGCACTGTGGGGGCATAACTGGCAGCACTGTGGGGGCATATCTGGCAGCACTGTGGGGGCATATCTGGCAGCACTGTGGGGGCATATCTGGCAGCACTGGCAGCACTGTGGGGGCATATCTGGCAGCACTGTGGGGGCATAACTGGCAGCACTGTGGGGGCATATCTGGCAGCACTGTGGGGGCATATCTGGCAGCACTGTGGGGGCATATCTGGCAGCACTGTGGGGGCATATCTGGCAGCACTGTGGGGGCATATCTGGCAGCACTGTGGGGGCATAACTGGCAGCACTGTGGGGGCATATCTGGCAGCACTGTGGGGGCATATCTGGCAGCACTGTGGGGGCATATCTGGCAGCACTGTGGGGGCATATCTGGCAGCACTGTGGGGGCATATCTGGCAGCACTGTGGGGGCATATCTGGCAGCACTGGGGGCATATCTGGCAGCACTGTGGGGGCATAACTGGCAGCACTGTGGGGGCATAACTGGCAGCACTGTGGGGGCATATCTGGCAGCACTGTGGGGGCATATCTGGCAGCACTGTGGGGGCATATCTGGCAGCACTGTGGGGGCATATCTGGCACTATGAGGGCATATCTGGCACTGAGGGCTGTGTACGGCTAGAGCTGCATTTCCCACCCTAGGCTTATACTCGAGTCAATAAGTTTTCCCAGGTTTTTGTGGTAGAATTAGGTGCCTCGGCTTATATTCGGGTCGACTTATACTCGAGTATATACGGTACTTGGGTAGGTCCCTGGAACATACCCAATATGTGGGATTTATGTGCCTAAATGTATTTCTGATTTATATGATAAAGTCTACAATATTATAAAGTTGTTTAGGAATTTTGCAGTGTCTCCCTCCTTCCTTTTTTGGAATAGTAAATTTAATTGAGGTGATCACCTTCCTTAAAATCCTATATTCATTGCAAATGCTCCTCATAATTGTATCCCCTTCTGAGCTATAACAAAACAAAATAATATTATAATATAAAGCAGATGATGAGATGATAAACAAAAAATCTATAATAAGAAGAAAAAAGATAAATTGCTTAACAAATACTGAAAATGACTTGATGTTATTTAGGTCAGTAGATAATAGGAATTCATATATTTAACAAATTTAGGGGTAGATGTATGAACGTGCATTATGGGAGGAAGTGGTATCCGCGCACGTTATGTGCACCGATACCGCTTCCCTCCCAAGTATTAATATGGCGGAATGTGCCCAGTGACAGAGGTGCACCCCTGTCGTTAGCGCTGCTGCTATCTTTTACATGGCAGGCCGATGTGCAAGCTAATGTCAGAACGGTCAGTTGCACTGACCATTTCGACACCTGCAGCTAGTGATTTTGACAGCTGCAGGTGTAGATGTCCTATTTCTACACCGGGGACAGCGCTGTCCCTGGCTGTGACGGGTCCAGGCTCTGGGCTGCATGTAAGATCTCGTGTGAGTAGTGAGATTTTGCGCATGCACACTGCAGCTGGCCGGGCAGGGCAACTCAGCACTAAGCTGTTGCGCTATTTGCTCTGGTAGGGATCGCTGGAAGGGGTAGTCTTAAACCCACCCCCCCAAACCCCCACCTCTTCTTCAGCAAACAAGATGTTCTTACATATTGGCCCTCATTCCGAGTTGTTCGCTCGCAAGCTGCTTTTAGCAGCTTTGCACATGCTAAGCCGCCGCCTACTGGGAGTGAATCTTAGCTTATCAAAATTGCGAACGAAAGATTAGCAAAATTGCGAATAGACACCTCTTAGCAGTTTCTGAGTAGCTCCAGACTTACTCGGCATCTGCGATCAGTTCAGTCAGTTTCGTTCCTGGTTTGACGTCACAAACACTCCCAGCGTTCGGCCAGACACTCCTCCGTTTCTCCAGCCACTCCCGCGTTTTTCCCAGAAACGGTAGCGTTTTTTCGCGCACACCCATAAAACGGCCAGTTTCCGCCCAGAAACACCCACTTCCTGTCAATCACATTACGATCACCAGAACAAAGAAAAAACCTTGTAACACCGTGAGTAAAATACCTAACTGCATAGCAAATTTACTTGGCGCAATCGCACTGCGGACATTGCGCATTAGCGACTAATCGCTCCGTTGCGAGAAAAATATAACGAACGAACAACTCGGAATGACCCCCATTGTCGGTGTTCCTTCCTGCTCACCTCGGTAATGAGGAAGAGATAGCGGGACGATCCATGCCGCTATAATACATCTCCCCCATTGTCAGTGTCTAAATATTTATGAACCTAATTGTATATGGTACATTAGGATCAAATATGGTCCCTATATTTGCAAATGTATTCATGCATTGTTTGTAGCAGTTTAACATATTTCCCCAATATGGTCTACACACCCTGTATTGTAATGGTGTGTACACACAGCGAGATATTTTCTTGCAATTTTGACTATATAGTCGAAATCGTAAGAAAAGTTAGTGCAGATCGCAAGGTGAAAGTCACCTTGCGATCCCGATGCGATGACTATGCGCAGTCCCACGCGGTCGGCATCGCAATCATAGATAGACTGTGTAGGCAAGTCAATTTTGACTATCTCGTAGAAAAGATAATCAAAATTGACACTTAGCCAAAATCGCACATAGGGGGTAATTCTGAGTTGATCGCAGCAGGAATTTTGTTAGCAGTTGGGCAATACCATGTGCACTGCAGGGGCGGCAGATATAACATGTGCAGAGAGAGTTAGATTTGGGTGGGTTATTTTGTTTCTGTGCAGGGTAAATACTGGCTGCTTTATTTTTACACTGCAATTTAGATTGCAGATTGAACACACCACACCCAAATCTATCTCTCTCTGCACATGTTATATCTGCCTCCCCTGCAGTGCACATGGTTTTGCCCAAGTGCTAACAAAATTCCTGCTACGATCAACTCCGAATTACCCCCATAGTCCATATCGCAAGCACACTCATTATGTGCTTGCGATACTGACTAATGGGCCCTACAAACTGGGTGACCCGCCGCCGAGCTGCCCGACCGCCGTTATGGCCGATGGACGACCTGGCGGCGGGGGGGAGGTAACGGGGAGAGAAGTTTCTTCACTCCCCCTGTCACCCGTCTCCATAGCAGTGCATGCAAATATGGACGAGATCGTCCATATTGGACTGCATGCACAAGCGACGGGGCACCAACGATGAACAAGCGCGGGGCCACGCATCGTTCATCGTTGCTGCCTCCACACTGAACGATATGAACGAGAATGTTCATATCATTTTGTTCTATCGGCCAGTGTGTAGGGCCCTTTAGTCCCTGTCGCGTAGTGAGAATCGGGGTTAGCCCGAATGTCACCATGTGTACACACCTTAAGACATACTGTACATCGATAGATGGCGTATTCTTGATTTTGCTAACTACAGAAGAGAGCTGTATTAATTAGACTGAAGTATTGTATAACTTAGAAACTGCCGTTAAGTTGACTTATTATGTTCAAGCAAACAAATTTAACTTTCTGGATTTTAGAATATTTAGAAAGAAAACACAATTGTCAGCTGCCGTGTTCCAAAAGCCAACTGATAGAAATACTATTTTGCACGCATCAAGTCACCATACAGAGCATTTGAAAATCAGTCTCCCAATAGCTCAGTTCCTTCAAGTACTTAGGAACAATTCTAAACCATATTTGGCAGCACTTCAACTTGAATAAATAAAAATAAAATTCTGCCAGAGGGGATATTTGGATAAAATAATATTTTTCTGTCTGGGTAAAGCTGGAAAAAGTTTCATGCTACACACCTGTTAAAACAAAAATTAATAAAATGAATGAGCGTATCATCTTAATGATGACATGAAACAGCCATACCACCAGAATAACAAAGGCAGTTAAAAATAATTAGCACATCGTAGCTTCAACTCCCACATTACCATGAGGCTAAGGGGGAAATGTACTAACTACTAAGCCTATGAAAGTGATAAAGTGTAGAGATATAAAGCACCAGCCAATCAGACTTTGCCAAAAAATATCTAAAAAAAAAGCCAGTACAGTTCTGGAATAGCATTCTTCAGACAGAAGAAACGAAGATCAACCTGTACCAGAATTATGGGTAGAAAAATGTATTTAAAAACGTTGGAATCGATCATTATCCAAAGCATACCGCATCATCTGTAAAACGGTGGAGGCAGTGCGATGGAATAGGCATGCATGGCTTCCAATGGCACTGGTTCCATGGCATTTATTGATGATGTGACAGAAGCAGTCAGATGAATTCTGAAGTGTATAGGGATATACTGTCTTCTCAGATTCAGCCAAATTTAGCAAAGTTGCTTGGCGCTTTACAATACAGATGGACAATGACTAAAAAACGCACTGCAGAAACAACCCAGAAGTTTTTTAAGGCAAAGAAGAGGAATATTCTGCCATGGCTGAGTCAGTCACCTGATCTCAACCCCATCAAGCATGCATTTCACACAATACTAAAGGCAGGAAGACCCATAAACAACTGAAGACAGCTGCAGTAAAGGCCTGCCAAAGCAAAACATAGGAGTAAACCCATCATTTGGTGATGTCCATGGATTCCAGACTTCATGCAGTCATTGCCTGCAAGGGTTGGGTTTGTGTGACCGAGCGAGGGGGGCAAGCACAATGAAGCCCCTTGCCAGCTCACTGCGTTCGCCACGCAGCGGGCTCGCCACAGGTTCTATTCCCACTCTATGGGTGTCGTGGACAACCACGAGTGGGAATAGTCCCAGTTGGTCTGCATGCCGACCGCCGAGATATTCAGGGTTCAGGATCCTGGCATCAGTATTATGACCGGGTCACACAACCACATCCAGCATGCAAAGGGTTATTAACAAAGTATTAAAAATTAACATTTTATTTATTATTGTGTTAATATGTCCAATTACATTTGAGCTTCTGAAAATAGGGGACTGTGTATAAAAATTGTTGCAATTCCTAAACATTTCATACAATATTTTTGTTCAACCCTTATGGGCCCTACACACTTGTCGACCCGCCGCCGAGCTGGCCAGCGGGCAACCTGGCGGCGGGGGGAGTGAAGTTTCTTCACTCCCCCCGTCACCCGGCTCCATAGCAGTGCATGCTAATATGGACGAGATTGTCCATATTTGCATGCATGCATAAGCGACCTGGCACCAACGATGAACGAGCGCGGGCACGCGCATAGTTCATCGTTGGTGCCTCCACACTGAACAATATGAACGAGTTCTCATTCAGTAATGAACGAGAACGTTCATATCGTTCAGTGTATCTGCCAGTGTGTACGGCCCATTTGAATAAAAGCTGAAAGTCTGCACTTCTGTTGCATCGCCATTGTTTAATTTTCTAATCCATTGTGGATCCAAAATTATGAAAAGTGTGTCAGTGTCCAAATATATATGCTCTTAACTGTATATACACATCTAAATGATTCTAATAGGAAATCAATTGGTGGCATTTTGATTTGTTCTTGATGGCAAGGAGATCTTTCCTTTCTGTCTCTGGGCCTAATTCAGAACTGATCGTAGAATTTAGTACATCTACGATCAGTCGCACAGACATGCGGGGGGACGCCCAGCACAGGGCTAGTCCGCCCCGCATGCCAGGCCTTACCCCCCTGAACAAGTACACAGCGGCGATGCCAGGTAGTAGCTCCCTATCAGCGCAGCTCCTGTGCGCTGGCAGGGAACTACTCGTCGCTGTGAAGGTCGCAATGGCTGTGTGTGATGTCACGCAGCTGCTGCGGCCCGCCCCCGCACAGTCCGGGCACGCCTGCGTTGCCCGGACTGCGCCCCTAAAACGTCGGCCAAACGCCCTCCTCCCACCCAGTGACCACCGGCGCATGCGCAGTGCAGACCTGATCGGCTGCTGTGCGAAAACGCACAGCACCGATCAGGTCTGAATTAGGCCCTCTATACCATCATCATGAGAGCATACGTTAATGGATGCTAGCAAAGAATCCAGTGGAATATTGTCTAGGGAATTAATCTTAGCTATAAAGTCACTAATGCCCCTGAGGTAAGTAGGAACAACTGAAGAAAGTCAGAGAAAAATTGTACTACAGGCTGTAACAATGATTTGGGAGTTAAAATGACTGACCTTACCTACGTGAATAAATATAGAGAGAGAGAGAGAGAGAGAGAGAGAGAGAGAGAGAGAAAAAAGCAGTGGAATTGTGTTTGAAGGCATGTATGTCCTGTAAGTTTAAAAACCCTGGAAAAGGTCTGTTTCTGAAAATCAGTCTTAATTAGAGAAGGCTGATTCATGGGAGTAATAAAATCTTGTCAGGCTGGACAGGAAGTTGCTGTGAGCAAGCTGCTGGCTTGCAGAGAGACACCATTACTGCCTGAAGTGAGTGCTGTGTTAAACTGCTATTTGGTGAGTTGGACAGTAGGTCCTTCTCGCACATAGGGGGTCATTCCGAGTTGATTGCTCGCTAGCTGTTTTTAGCAGCCGTGCAAACGCTAAACCGCCGCCCTCTGGGAGTGTATCTTCGCTTAGCAGAAATGCGGACGAAAGCATCGCAGAATGGCTACAAAAAAATGTTGTGCAGTTTCAGAGAAGCTTCAGATCTACTCATCGCTTGCGATCACTTCAGACCATTCAGTTCCGGATTTGACGTCAAAAACACGCCCTGCGTTCGTAGAGCCATGTCTGTGTTTCCAGGCACGCCTGCGTTTTTTCGAATACTCCCTGAAAACGGTCAGTGAACACCCAGAAATGCCCCCTTCATGTCAATCACTCTGCGGCGGCCATTGCGACTGAAAAGCTTCGCTAGACCTTGTGTGAAATTACATAGCCGTTGTGAAAGTACGTTGCGCGTGTGCACTGCGCCGCATGCGCAGAAGTGCCGTTTTTTTACTTAATCACAGCGCAGCGAACATTTTCAGCTAGCGATCAACTCGGAATTACCCCCATAGAGAGAAAACCTGGTGCATAGTTAGGGCCCAGACAGGCTAGGATTTATGTTTTGTTTTACTTTTGCTACAAATTAAAATAGCTGAGTATATTTGCACCAAACACCCTGGACTGGTGTGTCACTACAGGTTGAGTATCCCATATCCAAATATCCGAAATACGAAATATTCCGAAATACGGACTTTTTTGAGCGAGACTGAGATAGTGAAACTTTGTTTTCTGATGGCTCAATGTACACAAACTTTGTTTAATACACACAGTTATTAAAAATAATGTATTAAATGACCTTCAGACTGTGTATATAAGGTGTGTATGAAACATAAATGAATTGTGTGAATGTAGACACACTTTGTTTAATGCACAAAGCTATAAAAAATATTGGCTAAAATTACCTTCAGGCTGTGTGTATAAGGTGCATATAAAACATAAATGCATTCTGTGCTTAAATTTAGGTCCCATTGCCATGATATCTCATTATGGTATGCAATTATTCCAAAATACGGAAAAATCCGATATCCAAAATACCTCTGGTCCCAAGCATTTTGGATAAGGGATACTCAACCTGTATTTGGGCTGCTGTAAGAAAATGCATCCTTCGTCCCCAATAGACGGCATCCTTATCCCAATCTGCCCACTATAAATATATATAGCAGACAGAGGTACTCCAAGTTTTTAGTGCAAAAAATTGTATTCAAAGGTGTCACAAAAACATCAACCAAAGTTTCGGGGCTCGTAGTCCCTTTGGACACACCTTGATAAGTTGATGTTTTTGCAACGTCTTTGAATGCAATTTTTTGCACAAAAGACCCGGAGTGCCACTGTCTGCTTTCTACATTAGTACTTCATTACAGAAGGCACCTAACAAGTATTACCAGGAGTGGCGGAGTACCTATAATGCTATATATACCAATCAGCCATAACATTAAAACCACCTGCCTAATATTGTGTATTTCCCCCTCATGCTGCCAAAGTAACTCTGACAGGCCTGAGGTGTGGATTTCACAAGACCACTGAAAGTGTCCGGGGGTACCTGGCAACAAGACTTTAGTAGCAGATCCTTTAAAGGGGCATACACACGGAGCAATATGAGCTAACAATATGGACTATATAGTCTACATCGTCAGATAAACTAGTGCGTATCGTTCTGTGTGCATAGAACCAAGGATGAACAATGCGCTCTCCCGCGAATCGTCATCGTTGATAAAAATAGACTGTGCATGCACATACAATTTTGGCTAGAACATGACTAGAATATACATAATCAAAATCGTTCATAGTCAGTATTGTTGGTTCTGGACTCCAGAGAAGTTCAAGGGAAACCGTTAAGCCAAAATTGTTCATAGCCAGAATCGCAACATGTGTATGCCCCTTAAATCCAGTAAATTGCAAGCTGTGGCCTCAATGGCTCAGACTTCTCTTTCCAGCATGTCCCGCAGATGCTCAATCAGATTGAGTTCTGGGGAATTTGGAGGCCAAGTCAATACCTTGAACTCTTTGTCATGTTCCTCAAACAATTCTTGAACAATGGGCCTAATTCCTGATTGCTGCTGTGCGTTTTCTCACAGCAGCCGATCAGGTGTGAACTGCGCATGCGCCGGTGCATGCCAGACAACTGACGGCCATCTCAGCCCTGCGATCGCCTCTGCCTGATTGACAGGCAGAGGCAGTCGCTGGGCGGGAGGGTGCAGGCCAGCGGCGTTTGGCCGCCGTTTTAGGGGCGCGGTCTGGGCAACGCAGGCGTGCCCGGACCATGCGGGGGGCGGGCCACAGCGGCTATGTGACGTCACATGCAGCCGCTGTGACCCGCACAGCAACGAGTAGCTCCCTGTCAGCATGCAGGAGCTGCCCTGGTAGGGAGCTACTCGTCAAGTACAAAAGCATCGCCGCTGTGCGATGCTTTTGTACTTGTGTGGCAGGGCAGAGCCAGAAATGCGGGGTGGACTAGCCTTGTGCTGGGCGTCCCCCCGCATGTCAGGGAAGCTGATCGTAGATGTGCTAAATTTAGCACATCTACGATCAGGTCTGAATTAGGCCCAATGTTTGCAGTGTGGCAGGGAGCAGTCTTCTGCTGAAAGAGGCCACAGCCATCAGGGAATACCATGAATGAGTTTACTTAATTGTAACAATATTTAGGTAGGTGGTACGTTTCTAAGTTACATCCACATGAATGGCGGAATCCAATGTTTCCCAGCAGAACATTGCACAGAGAATCACACTGTCTCCACCAGCTTGCCTTCTTCCCATAGTGCATTCTGATGCCAGCTCTTCAACAGACAAATGACATGTACACATCTAGCCGTCCACATGATGTACAGATGTTTCCCGTTACAGCCTTGCTGCATACAGCAGCGTGCTATAGCGAGACTGCCATGCGAATGCAAAGCGTCATTCTGTGTCCGTTTGCATCGCACGTGGCTCCCATTGAAGTGAATGGCATAGCGGGGGTCCCCATACATTAATTATAGCTAGACAGAGGAAAAGGAGGTGGGGTCTAAGCAGAAGCATTGCTACACTGCACTGTACATCAATGTATGCAGCATGGGAGGGGGCTGGTTGCCAGCCTACAAGGAAAGACTGACTCAGGGAGGGGGCAATGTCTGCATGGATGTATGTATGTATGTGTATAAATATGTGACTATGTATGTGTACATATGTATGACTAGATACAGTACACATATGTACAGTATATAGCATGGACGTGAGGTAAATGGCTCAGGGGGCACTGGCTAGTACCAGAGCCAGATTTACACACAATATATGAGACAAAGAGTTCATGTGTGATTTATACACAGGTGCAGCAGTATATACTGCTGGAAATTTGATGAGTTTTGATCAGGGATGTGCAGATAAGGTAGGCAGGGGATGCACTGACTCACCTGTCATAGACTTTTACTCCAGAATTTTGACTATAAAAATGATTAGAATAATACAAATTTGTATTTTTGTAATTTTGTATTTTTCATATACTTTATATAGTCAAATCTCTGGCATACACGTCAGTATGACAGGAAAGGCTCTGCCTCACCTCGCCATACGTCACTGGTGTATAGGTGTGTGTCTCTATACGTATGTGCGTATAGGTGCCTGACTAGATATATGTGATTGTACGCATGTTTGTAACTATATATGTACAGGTTGAGTATCCCATATCCAAATATCCGAAATACGGAATATTCCGAAATACGGACTTTTTTGAGCGAGAGTGAGATAGTGAAACTTTTGTTTTCTGATGGCTCAATGTACACAAACTTTCTTTAATACACACAGTTATTAAAAATATTGTATTAAATGACCTTCTGACTGTGTATATAAGTTGTATATGAAACATAAATTAATTGTGTGAATATAGACACACTTTGTTTAATGCACAAAGTTATAAAAAATATTGGCTAAAATTACCTTCAGGCTGTGTGTATAAGGTGCATATAAAACATAAATGCATTCTGTGCTTAGATTTAGGTCCCATTGCCATGATATCTCATTATGGTATGCAATTATTCCAAAATACGGAAAAATCCCATATCCAAAATACCTCTGGTCCCAAGCATTTTGGATAAGGGATACTCAACCTGTATGTATATGACTGACTGTACATATATATACAGACCGAAATTGTCCGGCACTCATCCCAATATTATCAACTTGCCCAGGTGCCGCTCCAGAGTAAGCATGTATCCTGAAAGTAGTAGATGGCACTCCGGGACTGTTACAAGACATCTCTTGATAAAAGAGCTTGTCTCTGAAACGGGTGTGGTATGTAAGGTAGACCGTAAGTAGATTGACAATGTTTGGGTCGACCACCATTGGTCGACAATAAGTAGGTCAACAGGGTTTTAAGGTCGACAAGGTATTTAGGTCGACATGGTCTAGGTCGACAGGTCAAAATGTCGACATGAGTTTTTTTGGGTTTTTTTTTTTTTTTTGGGGGGGGGGGGGGGTTTCTCCGTACAATGACCGGGAACCCCAATTAGTGCACCATGTCCCCTTGCATGGCTCGCCATGCTTCGGGCAAGGTCGTTAAGTAGGAAAAAGTTAAAAAAAGAAAAAAAACTGTGAAAACCTCATGTCGACCTTTTGACCTGTTGACCTATAACAGGTTGACCTAAAGACCATGTCGACCTAGAAATCCTGTCGACCTACTTACTGTCGACCAATAGCGGTCGACCTTAACATTGTCGACCTACTTACTGTCGACCTAAAGACCGGATCCCCTCTGAAACATTGACAACACCTTTCAGCTGTGCCTACGTTATTTACTTTGTGTAACGGTCCCGGAGTGGCATCTACATATATATATATATATATATATATATATATATATATATATGGTATGCATATGACTATCGACCTGATCACACGCTAACTTTTTTTGCAGCGCTGCGATCAGGTCAAAACTCTGCAAAACTGCGCATGCGTATGCACCGCAATGCACAGCCGTGTTGTACGGGTACAAAGCGGATCGGTGCTGGGCGATGAATTTAACGAAGAATCCATTCGCATAGCCGATCACAAGAAAATCGACAGGAAGAGGGCATTTATGGGTGTCAACTGACCGTTTTCAGGGAGTGGTTGGAAAAACGCAGGCATGTCCAAGCGTTTGCAGGGCGGATGTCTGACGTCAATTCTGGGACCGGACAGGCTGAAGTGATCGCAGCGGCTAAGTAAGTCCAGAGCTACTCAGAAACCGCACAAAACTTTTAGTACCGCTTGGCTGCACATGTGATCACACACTTGCAAAGCGAAAATACACTCCCCCATAGGCGGCGACTATCTGATCGCAGTGCTGCAAAAAATAGCTAGCGAGCGATCAACTCTGAATGACCCCCTATGTATGTACATATGTACAAATACCACTCAACCATCCCGATATTGGCCGGACAACCCTGCTTTTCAGACACTGCCCCACCCAAGGGTTGCAGAGTCCAGCAGGGAGCAAAGGTAGGGAGGGAACGCTACTTTAGGCAGGAGCAGCCTAGCAGCTGGGAAAGCAATGTACATGTCCCCTGCACAACATTAAATGGGGATGTGAAGTGTGACCACGCCCCCTTTTATATATGCACTGAAGGCTTGCACAGAAGCCTGTTACTCGCATTCCAAATGTTGGTATTTAGGGCCCCCAGTATTAAGTGCCTAAGCACCCCAACAGCCTTAATCCAGCTCTGTGCAGCCCCATATGCAACAAGCTATGATGCACTGTGTGTTCTGACACCTTTCTATCATAGCCAGCATGGACTTTTTTTTAGCAACTTCTGCTACAGGAGCTCTTCTGTGGAGTTGGACCAGACAGGCTAGCCTTCACTACTGATATCCATCAATGAGCCTTGGGTGGCCATGGCCTGCCATCCGTTCACCAGTTGTTCCAATTTTGGTGTCTACTAACCACTGCTTACTGGAACACTCCCACAAGATCTCCCATGTTGCAGATGCTCTGACCATGTTCAAAAAAAGGGGGGATGGTTCCCGTATAGTACCAGAGCCAAAAGAAAAAAGAAAGACTATATATCTTTTCTGGGGCACACTTGTAAATAAGATGAAATGATGAGTTTCATTAAAATATAACTTTTATTGTCAACCTTCATAAAATATTGACTATAGGCAAAGGGAGGGGGGGGGGAGTGAGGAAAGGCACTGATAGTTACAGATAATGATTGAAAGGCTATAGTCTAAATAAATAAAAAAAATGTTATCTAAATGAATCACTGAGAAAATAACAAAAACAAATTGGCATGTTGGTTCTGTGAGCAAAATTATATGGGTGTCTCCAAGTGATTAATATGGTAGAAACCATATATATAGGTATGAAAATTTTTCTCCCTGTAATTGTAATAATTAAATAGGTAGTGAAAGTATCACTGGAAGAAAATTATCAATAAATAACAAATGACCAAATGGTGGGTTGTGCCTGGCTCAGCACCGATTTCTGAATGTATCTTAAAGAGGAAAAGAGGGAGGAAAGGTTTCTTGGTCCTGTGTCCTGTGTTTGGATAAAAATACCTGCAGTACCCGGTATTCCCTGGTGGTCTCCCAACCAGGTACTGACCTGGCCCACAGTGCTTGGCTTCCAAGATCAGACGAGGTTGGGCATACTCAGTATGGTCTGACCGCAGGTAGATATATCCCACACCTGATGACACCAGGAACTTTGTGTACTCGGTTCTGTGAGAGTTTCATAGAGTTTTCTTGTAGAGGCCCATAGTCCTGATGATGATGTGATGAGCACTCTTGAATCTTGGAAAAAAGTGGTGTCAAATGTACTCCAATATTCTCCCACACCTGAAGGATAGCGTGAAGTCCGCCAGATCAAATCAAGGTTTCGAGGACGAAATATTACAGTGCCACCTTTTGGTAAAGGGAGTCTTAAAACTCAATGATGATGGCTGCAAGTCCTGTTTTTTGCAGAAACTGTCACGGATTCTGATGTCAAAAATAATGATATATGTCCCAAAATGATTTGATGGGGTCCCCCAGGTTGGTGGAAGTACTGAGGCTTTTAAAGGTGTGGCCCTGTTGTATATGAAATGAGCAAAAACTGAAAGGTGATAGAAAGCGAGTAGGAGAAAAAAATGGAAGAACAAGGGGGATCAGGTACAGTAACCCACCACTTCTGCTGTTTTATCATCTGCCTCGGCATCGAATGAGAAAATGAGAGGGTGGTGTGGAACGACACTGATGCCGAAGAAAGTTAGAAGAACACTTCTGCTGTTCTGTTTTATAACTATAATGGTGCCCTGTTGCCAGATTGCATTGCAGAGTCACCAAGATTGTTTAACAGAATGAGAGGGTGTTCCAGAAATGGGTTTGCCTTAGAAAATATATAGTAGTTACTTCAAATGGATATAATTAAATGCTGAATAAGTATGTTAGCAAAATACTACAATATTACATTCAGGTAGATCATGGGTGCAACCCATTTCAGATGCGTAGTGTGTCCCAAAAAAGTCCCCTATGTGTGAAAAAAAGATACATGAGGAATATATATATATAATATAGTAATTATAATAATGATGACCGGACCCTCCTGCTGCTAGAATGTTATTATTTCCCTGGCTTGTTAACCTGATTGTCAGAAAAGGCCGTGGATGCTTATAATGGATGCTAGTATATTCTGATTATCTTTGTGATCTGCAGCAAACAAATAACAAATTGTCCGTGATACTTGTAAATAAGGTCAGTTTCAAAAACAAAGCCAGGGACCTACTGTTACGTAGGAGAATGAAATACCCTTGTTGGTAGCTGATCGCAGCTTCAGGGAGTCCGTGGGGAAGGGGTGAGCCAGGCGTGGAGACGCCGGTGTCCGCGGTCCGCCGACCGGAAGTTCGGAACACCGGACCGGAAGTGACGTACGTTTCGCTCTACGAAACTTGTTCACTGGATGCATCCAGCTACCAACAAGGGTATTTCATTGGAAGCCAAGCACTGTGGGCCAGGTCAGTACCTGGTTGGGAGACCACCAGGGAATACCGGGTACTGCAGGTATTTTTATCCAAACACAGGACACAGGACCAAGAAACCTTTCCTCCCTCTTTTCCCCTTTAAGATACATTCAGAAATCGGTGCTGAGCCAGGCACAACCCACCATTTGGTCATTTGTTATTTATTGATAATTTTCTTCCAGTGATACTTTCACTACCTATTTAATTATTACAATTACAGGGAGAAAAATTTTCATACCTATATATATGGTTTCTACCATATTAATCACTTGGAGACACCCATATAATTTTACTCACAGAACCAACATGCCAATTTGTTTTTGTTATTTTCTCAGTGATTCATTTAGATAACAACATTTTTTTAATTTATTTAGACTATAGCCTTTCAATCATTATCTGTAACTATCAGTGCCTTTCCTCACTTCCCCCCCCCCCCCCCCCCCTCCCTTTGCCTATAGTCAATATTTTATGAAGGTTGACAATAAAAGTTATATTTTAATGAAACTCATCATATCATCTTATTTACAAGTGTGCCCCAGAAAAGATATATAGTCTTTCTTTTTTCTTTTGGCTCCGGTACTATACGGGAACCATCCCCCCTTTTTTTGTGTATCAGTTTACTGAACTATCTCTGGGAGCACCACCAACCTAGCGCCTAATATTAATTTTTTGTTTGTATATTAAAGGCCAGATGTTGGTTCACATATTAGAGCCTTTGCTCTAACAACATCATTTTATAACATCTATTACCCATATTGAGTGATCTTGTGCAGACTCTATCATATTCTTTTTTCTGTGCTCTGACCATGTTGTCTAGTAATCACAATTTGGCCCTTATCAAAGCTCAGATCCTTACGCTTGCCCAATTGACCTACTTCCAACACATCAACTTCAGGAACTTTTCACTTGCTGTCTAATATATCCCGTCCCTTGACAGGTGCCATTGTAAATAAGCTAATCAGGCTGCTTAGATATAGCTAATAATAATAATAATAATGATGATGATGATTATGATGATAAAGAGCCTAATGTTGAGATTTATGAATCATGTATTATACAAGACTGTACTGGATCTTAATCAATATTTGTTTCATAAGCAAACTATTACTAGTATAGATAAAGCATGCATTGTTCACCATAAATTATAGTAGGCCATTGTATTACAAAGAAGGAATAGCTAGGTCACGGTGTCCTTTAGAGCGTGGACAATTCAGTTAGCTGTTGCTGTAAGGGAAAGTGATTATTGCTGCAGTATATTGTGAAATGATCTCTCCTCCACTACTTGAATTGCAGGATAAGGATTACTCTGTCACGTTTTGCACACAGATCTGGTGGAGTCGGCAGAGAAGAGTATACTGAACACAGAACAAAGGAAAGAAATGCCAGTAGAGAATCCCCCTCATTCACGGAAATACGAGATGAGAGCTCTGTAACCATGGCAACTAGAAGAATGGCTGCTCAGACCTTTGTGTTTCCATGGAAACAAATAATGCAAATTCAGCCTTCCATCAGCATCTACTTGCTCTGTATACCAGATACATAGTGCGTGCTACCAGCCCTTCTTACCATGTTTAGCATTTAGTTTAACCTGGTTCCAGAACACTAAATTCAGTTAAATGCACCTCTCAGAAAAGGGTGGGGTGTACAAATTACACATGAGTTAAGGAATGTGAATTACCTATTGTGTATACATGTGTTATTAATACAATAAACTTGCTCATGTCAAATCTCTGTGTTTAGATGTATATTCATAAGCACAAGCCACCACAAGTAACTTGAATTAAACTCATAAACAAAGCCCTCTACACACCATTCCCAGCCAATATATTGTGTCATCCTTTTGTTCTCTAGAGTTGCATGTGATTCTCTGGCAGGATAGCAAAAACTTGTAATAACTTATTACCTGACAAGATTATTTATAAACAGCCTGTCCCAATAAATGGGAGGGTTCATGCGTCACCCAAAGGAGCAGTCTAACTATATTATAATTTTAGTGGCAGTCACTGGCTGTTTAGAATACCTGATCCAGGAAAATGTATAAGATATATTAATGTACAGCAGCTCCTTCCTGCTTTGCTGAGATATTGTTTCTTACAGCTAGTAAAACTAGTTTGAAAGGCCTGTTCAAATGTTATTGCAGTTAGGTGTCACTTTCAATGATTAAAAATATTAACTTATTAATGAGAAGTCCTTTTAAAGTTAGAGGGCCGCCCTATCCAGCCACCGAAGTGTATCAAGCTGCCTATAACTAAGTTGATTAAGGAGGCCTATTTATCAAAGTGCCTGGCATCTTATACACGTGGAAACAAGTTCCACATATTTGCACATTTTTATATGTCATACCTATCTATAAAGTTGTTATCACAAGAGAGATGGATATCTCCTGCACTCATTCTGCTCCTTCCTATAGGGAGAGAGTCCAAAATTGAGAAGAGATGCATTTGGATCACCCTGCCTACACTAGCCCTCACAGTGCATTTGGGCAATATCACTGCCAGGTCATTTTAAATGTCTGTGGCTGTCAGCCAATCAGAGCTCACGGACCGGCTCTTGATTGGCTACCGGCCCATGAGCTTTGATTGGCTCACAAGCCGGCGCTATATTTCAAATGGCCGCCGGAGACATGGACTCAGTGAAGGGAGGCTCAGAAGAGACACGCGGTCGCTCGCTCCCCCTCAGCATCAGAGACGGGAATCGGCGGCAGTGGCACTGGCAGCAGGAGGGTAAGCACCACTGGGGGAATATGTATCTAGCACCACTGGGGGCATTTGTATCTGGCACCACTGTGGCACTGGGGGCATTTGTATCTTGCACCACTGGGGGCATTTGTATCTTGCACCACTGGGGGCATTTGTATTCTGGCACCACTGGGGGCATTTGTATTCTGGCACCACTGGGGGCATTTGTATTCTGGCACCACTGGGGTCATGTGTATCTGGCACCACTGGGGTCATGTGTATCTGGCACCGCTGGGGCAGTTGTGTATCTGGCACCATAGTGGCATTTAAGTATTTGGCACCGCTGGGGTCATTTGTGGATCTGATGTGAATTTAGGCTCATTCTATGTGCTATAATGTAAATTTCGGCTAATTTTGAGTGCTATAATGTGAATTTCGGCTCATTCTGTGTGCTATAATGTGAATTTTAGCTCATACCGTGTGGTATAATGTGATTTTCATCTCATTCTGTGTGCTATAATGCGAATTTCGGCTCATACAGCATGCTATAATGTGAATTTCGGCTCATTTTGTGTGCTATAATGTGAATTTCGGCTCATTTTGTGGGCTATAATGTGAATTTTGGCTCATTTTGTGTGCTTTTATGTGAATTTCGGCTCATTTTGTGTGCTTTTATGTGAATTTCGGCTCATTTTGTGTGCTATAATGTGAATTTCGGCTCATTCTGTGTGCTATGCAGGAATGGTGATTCGCCAGTCTGTATCACCAGTGCGCAGGGTTCTCTTTACTAACCGGCAACATTTTATTAGTAATGGCAACAATAGGAAATTTTAGAAGTGAACGGGAAGGGCATCTCTAAGTGGGAGGAGCTATAATTAGGGGGAGGAGTCATAATTCTTAAACCGCCCCCCCCCCTAAAAGTTAAGTCTAGATTAGAGATGAGCGCCGGAAATTTTTCGGGTTTTGTGTTTTGGTTTTGGGTTCGGTTCCGCGGCCGTGTTTTGGGTTCGACCGCGTTTTGGCAAAACCTCACCGAATTTTTTTTGTCGGATTCGGGTGTGTTTTGGATTCGGGTGTTTTTTTAAAAAAACCCTAAAAAACAGCTTAAATCATAGAATTTGGGGGTAATTTTGATCCCAAAGTATTATTAACCTCAAAAAACATAATTTACACTCATTTTCAGCCTATTCTGAACACATCACACCTCACAATATTATTTTTAGTCCTAAAATTTGCACCGAGGTCGCTGTGTGAGTAAGATAAGCGACCCTAGTGGCCGACACAAACACCGGGCCCATCTAGGAGTGGCACTGCAGTGTCACGCAGGATGGCCCTTCCAAAAAACCCTCCCCAAACAGCACATGACGCAAAGAAAAAAAGAGGCGCAATGAGGTAGCTGACTGTGTGAGTAAGATTAGCGACCCTAGTGGCCGACACAAACACCGGGCACATCTAGGAGTGGCACTGCAGTGTCACGCAGGATGTCCCTTCCAAAAAACCCTCCCCAAACAGCACATGACGCAAAGAAAAAAAGAGGCGCAATGAGGTAGCTGTGTGAGTAAGATTAGCGACCCTAGTGGCCGACACAAACACCGGGCCCATCTAGGAGTGGCACTGCAGTGTCACGCAGGATGTCCCTTCCAAAAAACCCTCCCCAATCAGCACATGATGCAAAGAAAAAGAAAAGAAAAAAGAGGTGCAAGATGGAATTATCCTTGGGCCCTCCCACCCACCCTTATGTTGTATAAACAAAACAGGACATGCACACTTTAACCAACCCATCATTTCAGTGACAGGGTCTGCCACACGACTGTGACTGATATGACGGGTTGGTTTGGACCCCCCCCAAAAAAGAAGCAATTAATCTCTCCTTGCACAAACTGGCTCTACAGAGGCAAGATGTCCACCTCATCTTCACCCTCCGATATATCACCGTGTACATCCCCCTCCTCACAGATTATCAATTCGTCCCCACTGGAATCCACCATCTCAGCTCCCTGTGTACTTTGTGGAGGCAATTGCTGCTGGTCAATGTCTCCGCGGAGGAATTGATTATAATTCATTTTAATGAACATCATCTTCTCCACATTTTCTGGATGTAACCTCGTACGCCGATTGCTGACAAGGTGAGCGGCGGCACTAAACACTCTTTCGGAGTACACACTTGTGGGAGGGCAACTTAGGTAGAATAAAGCCAGTTTGTGCAAGGGCCTCCAAATTGCCTCTTTTTCCTGCCAGTATAAGTACGGACTGTGTGACGTGCCTACTTGGATGCGGTCACTCATATAATCCTCCACCATTCTATCAATGTTGAGAGAATCATATGCAGTGACAGTAGACGACATGTCCGTAATCGTTGTCAGGTCCTTCAGTCCGGACCAGATGTCAGCATCAGCAGTCGCTCCAGACTGCCCTGCATCACCGCCAGCGGGTGGGCTCGGAATTCTGAGCCTTTTCCTCGCACCCCCAGTTGCGGGAGAATGTGAAGGAGGAGATGTTGACAGGTCGCGTTCCGCTTGACTTGACAATTTTGTCACCAGCAGGTCTTTCAACCCCAGCAGACCTGTGTCTGCCGGAAAGAGAGATCCAAGGTAGGCTTTAAATCTAGGATCGAGCACGGTGGCCAAAATGTAGTGCTCTGATTTCAACAGATTGACCACCCGTGAATCCTTGTTAAGCGAATTAAGGGCTGCATCCACAAGTCCCACATGCCTAGCGGAATCGCTCCGTGTTAGCTCCTTCTTCAATGCCTCCAGCTTCTTCTGCAAAAGCCTGATGAGGGGAATGACCTGACTCAGGCTGGCAGTGTCTGAACTGACTTCACGTGTGGCAAGTTCAAAGGGCATCAGAACCTTGCACAACGTTGAAATCATTCTCCACTGCACTTGAGACAGGTGCATTCCATCTCCTATATCGTGCTCAATTGTATAGGCTTGAATGGCCTTTTGCTGCTCCTCCAACCTCTGAAGCATATAGAGGGTTGAATTCCACCTCGTTACCACTTCTTGCTTCAGATGATGGCAGGGCAGGTTCAGTAGTTTTTGGTGGTGCTCCAGTCTTCTGTACGTGGTGCCTGTACGCCGAAAGTGTCCCGCAATTTTTCTGGCCACCGACAGCATCTCTTGCACGCCCCTGTCGTTTTTTAAAAAATTCTGCACCACCAAATTCAAGGTATGTGCAAAACATGGGACGTGCTGGAATTTGCCCATATTTAATGCACACACAATATTGCTGGCGTTGTCCGATGCCACAAATCCACAGGAGAGTCCAATTGGGGTAAGCCATTCCGCGATGATCTTCCTCAGTTGCCATAAGAGGTTTTCAGCTGTGTGCGTATTCTGGAAAGCGGTGATACAAAGCGTAGCCTGCCTAGGAAAGAGTTGGCGTTTGCGAGATGCTGCTACTGGTGCCGCCGCTGCTGTTCTTGCGGCGGGAGTCCATACATCTACCCAGTGGGCTGTCACAGTCATATAGTCCTGACCCTGCCCTGCTCCACTTGTCCACATGTCCGTGGTTAAGTGGACATTGGGTACAACTGCATTTTTTAGGACACTGGTGAGTCTTTTTCTGACGTCCGTGTACATTCTCGGTATCGCCTGCCTAGAGAAGTGGAACCTAGATGGTATTTGGTAACGGGGGCACACTGCCTCAATAAATTGTCTAGTTCCCTGTGAACTAACGGCGGATACCGGACGCACGTCTAACACCAACATAGTTGTCAAGGACTCAGTTATCCGCTTTGCAGTAGGATGACTGCTGTGATATTTCATCTTCCTCGCAAAGGACTGTTGAACAGTCAATTGCTTACTGGAAGTAGTACAAGTGGGCTTACGACTTCCCCTCTGGGATGACCATCGACTCCCAGCGGCAACAACAGCAGCGCCAGCAGCAGTAGGCGTTACACGCAAGGATGCATCGGAGGAATCCCAGGCAGGAGAGGACTCGTCAGACTTGCCAGTGACATGGCCTGCAGGACTATTGGCATTCCTGGGGAAGGAGGAAATTGACACTGAGGGAGTTGGTGGGGTGGTTTGCGTGAGCTTGGTTACAAGAGGAAGGGATTTACTGGTCAGTGGACTGCTTCCGCTGTCACCCAAAGTTTTTGAACTTGTCACTGACTTATTATGAATGCGCTGCAGGTGACGTATAAGGGAGGATGTTCCGAGGTGGTTAACGTCCTTACCCCTACTTATTACAGCTTGACAAAGGGAACACACGGCTTGACACCTGTTGTCCGCATTTCTGGTGAAATACCTCCACACCGAAGAGCTGATTTTTTTGGTATTTTCACCTGGCATGTCAACGGCCATATTCCTCCCACGGACAACAGGTGTCTCCCCGGGTGCCTGACTTAAACAAACCACCTCACCATCAGAATCCTCCTGGTCAATTTCCTCCCCAGCGCCAGCAACACCCATATCCTCCTCATCCTGGTGTACTTCAACACTGACATCTTCAATCTGACTATCAGGAACTGGACTGCGGGTGCTCCTTCCAGCACTTGCAGGGGGCATGCAAATAGTGGAAGGCGCATGCTCTTCACGTCCAGTGTTGGGAAGGTCAGGCATCGCAAACGACACAATTGGACTCTCCTTGTGGATTTGGGATTTCAAAGAACGCACAGTTCTTTGCGGTGCTTTTGCCAGCTTGAGTCTTTTCAGTTTTCTAGCGAGAGGCTGAGTGCTTCCATCCTCATGTGAAGCTGAACCACTAGCCATGAACATAGGCCAGGGCCTCAGCCGTTCCTTGCCACTCCGTGTGGTAAATGGCATATTGGCAAGTTTACGCTTCTCCTCCGACAATTTTATTTTAGGTTTTGGAGTCCTTTTTTTTCTGATATTTGGTGTTTTGGATTTGACATGCTCTGTACTATGACATTGGGCATCGGCCTTGGCAGACGACGTTGCTGGCATTTCATCGTCTCGGCCATGACTAGTGGCAGCAGCTTCAGCACGAGGTGGAAGTGGATCTTGATCTTTCCCTAATTTTGGAACCTCAACTTTTTTGTTCTCCATATTTTATAGGCAGAACTAAAAGGCACCTCAGGTAAACAATGGAGATGGATGGATTGGATACTAGTATACAATTATGGACGGACTGCCACGGTTAGGTGGTATAAAAAAACCACGGTTAGGTGGTATATATTATAATAATAATACAATTATGGATGGACGGACTGCCTGCCGACTGCCGACACAGAGGTAGCCACAGCCGTGAACTACCGCACTGTACACTGGTTGATAAAGAGATAGTAGTATACTCGTAACAACTAGTATGACACTATGACGACGGTATAAAGAATGAAAAAAAAACCACGGTTAGGTGGTATATATTATAATAATAATACAATTATGGATGGACGGACTGCCTGCCGACTGCCGACACAGAGGTAGCCACAGCCGTGAACTACCGCACTGTACACTGGTTGATAAAGAGATAGTAGTATACTCGTAACAACTAGTATGACACTATGACGACGGTATAAAGAATGCAAAAAAAACCACAGTTAGGTGGTATATATTATAATAATAATACAATTATGGATGGACGGACTGCCTGCCGACTGCCGACACAGAGGTAGCCACAGCCGTGAACTACCGCACTGTACACTGGTTGATAAAGAGATAGTAGTATACTCGTAACAACTAGTATGACACTATGACGGTATAAAGAATGAAAAAAAAACCACGGTTAGGTGGTATATATTATAATAATAATACAATTATGGATGGACGGACTGCCTGCCGACTGCCGACACAGAGGTAGCCACAGCCGTGAACTACCGCACTGTACACTGGTTGATAAAGAGATAGTAGTATACTCGTAACAATTAGGATGACACTATGACGGTATAAAGAATGAAAAAAAAACCACGGTTAGGTGGTAGGTATATAATAATAAATAATACAATTCTGGTCGGACGGACTGCCTGCCGTGTGCCGACACAGAGGTAGCCACAGCCGTGAACTACCGCACTGTACACTGGTTGATAAAGAGATAGTAGTATACTCGTAACAATTAGGATGACACTATGACGGTATAAAGAATGAAAAAAAAACCACGGTTAGGTGGTAGGTATATAATAATAAATAATACAATTCTGGTCGGACGGACTGCCTGCCGTGTGCCGACACAGAGGTAGCCACAGCCGTGAACTACCGCACTGTACACTGGTTGATAAAGAGATAGTAGTATACTCGTAACAATTAGGATGACACTATGACGGTATAAAGAATGAAAAAAAAACCACGGTTAGGTGGTAGGTATATAATAATAAATAATACAATTCTGGTCGGACGGACTGCCTGCCGTGTGCCGACACAGAGGTAGCCACAGCCGTGAACTACCGCACTGTACTGTGTCTGCTGCTAATATAGACTGGTTGATATTTAAAGAGATATTAGTAGTATACAACAATACTATACTGGTGGTCAGGCACTGGTCACCACTCCTGCAGCAAAAGTGTGCACTGTTAATTAATATAATTGTACTCCTGGCTCCTGCTAACAACCTGCAGTGCTCCCCAGTCTCCCCCACAATTAATTATAAGCTTTTAATTTATACATTGATGACTGTGCAGCACACTGGGCTGAGCTGAGTGCACACAGACTGAGTCACACTGTGTGACTGACTGTGCTGTGTATCGTTTTTTTTTTCAGGCAGAGAACGGATATAGCAGAGAGAAGTGAACGGATATATTATATTAAATAAAAGTTAACTAGCAACTGCACTGGTCACTGACTGTGGTAAACTAACTCTGTCTGCGACTCTGCACAATCTCTCTCTATCTAATCTATCTATCTCTATTCTAATGGAGAGGACGCCAGACACGTCCTCTCCCTATCAATCTCAATGCACGAGTGAAAATGGCGGCGACGCGCGGCTCCTTATATAGAATCCGAGTCTCGCGATAGAATCCGAGCCTCGCGAGAATCCGACAGCGTCATGATGACGTTCGGGCGCGCTCGGGTTAACCGAGCAAGGCGGGAAGATCCGAGTCGCTCGGACCCGTGGAAAAAAAAGTGAAGTTCGTGCGGGTTCGGATTCAAAGAAACCGAACCCGCTCATCTCTAGTCTAGATCCGCCACTGCCAGGACAGAACCCGACACTGTAAACTTTAGCCACTACTATTAACGGCTAAAGTATAGATGTTAAACTTCATTGTGACAGCTAATTTTTGTAGCAGCTGGCCCAATAACAGAGAAAATCACAAGAACTTTGCAATTATTGTTAAATACACCCTTAAGAAAGCAATTCAATTCAATGCGTACGACCCAATGTGCCATTCTGGAATGGCGGATCACATCCATCCACAATGTAAGTTTGCCTCGCGCCACATAGAAGTGTGCTGGAAAACTTGCAATGTCCGGGATAACCAGAGCCAGCCCTAGGCAGTAAAAGCAAATGCCTGGGGGCATCTATAAAACCTAGGGGCACCAGCGCAGGCTGGACATCTAAAGTCTAATTAACAATTTCAGGGTGCAGCTTATCGCAGTCATTGCAGCTTTATTGCACCGGCCACTGCTGATGCAATAAAGTTTTTTTGTTCATTGCGACGCAGTGTCATTACGAGAGGCAGGTTCACTGAGACAGAGCAGAGGAGCCGCAGTGTCGGGCAGCTAGAAGACAGCGGTGGGCGGCCTGAAGACTTTAAAGAATATAAGTGTGGACTGGGGCCGGAGACTGCAGGGATTCAGGGGGAGATGTACTAAGCTTTGAAAGAGTGGAGAAGTGAGCCAGTGGAGAAGTTGCCTATGGCAATCAATCAGCATTGAAGTAACATTTACAATTTGCATACTATAAAATTATACAGAGCAGCTGATTGGTTGCCACGGCAACTTCTCCATTGGCTCACTTCTCAACTCTTTTCACTGCTTAGTACATCTCCCCCTCAGTCATGTTGTTTGAGGTATTATATATATTAGCATGCACTATTTTAACAACGTTCTGGAGTTGGAGAGACATTGACGGGATGGGGGGGGGGGGGGGGGGGGGGGTTATAGGCCCTACACACATGCCGATTTTTTGAAAGATATGAACGATCTCGTTCATAAATGAGCGAGAACTCGTTCATATCTTTCAGTGTGGAGGCTCCAGCGATGAACGATGCGCGGCCCCGCGCTCGTTCATCGCTGGTCCCCCGTCGGCTGTGCATGCAGGCCAATATGGACGATCTCGTCCATATTTGCCTGCACTTCAATGGAGCCGCGTGACGGGGGGAGTGAAGAAACTTCACTCCCCCCGTCACTGCCCCCCCGCCGCCGGGTCGCTCGTCGGCCGTATCCGCCGTCGGGCAGCTCGGCGGCGGATCGTCATGTATGTAGTGCCCATAACATGGGAGCAGGGCCGGTGCAAGGGTTCTTGGCACCCTAGGCAAAACTTCAGCCACCATTCCCCTACACCCCCCCCATCCCCCCCCCCCCAAAAAAAAAAACATTGGCCACCACAGGAATAAATAACAATAAACATTTGCCCCTTTCAGGAAAAAAAGAAAAAAACACTTTGGCCTCCACAGGGTAAATAAAACACACATTGAGGCAGACACACACACACACACACTCACAATGACACTCATACTGAGGCAGAGGCACACACACACTCATACTGAGGCAGAGGCACACACTCATACTGAGGCACACACACATACTGAGGCAGAGGCACACACACTCATACTGAGGCAGCGGCACATACACACTCATACTGAGGCACACACTCATACTGAGACACACACACTGACATTCATACTGAGGCAGATGCACACACACTCATACTGAGGCACACACACACTGACACTCATACTGAGGCAGATGCACACACACACACTCATACTGAGGCACACACTGACACTCATACTGAGGCAGACACACACACACACACATACTGAGACACACACACACTGACACTCATACTGAGACACAAACACTGAATCGCATACTGAGACACAGACACACACACTGATACTGAGACACACACTGATACTGAGACACACACTGATACTGAGACACACACACACACACACACACACTGACACTCATACTGAGACAGAGGCACACACACACTGATACTGAGACACACACACTGATACTGAGACACACACAAACACACAGTGACACTCATACTGAGGCAGAGGCACACACACAATGATACTGAAACACACACACACTGGTACTGAGACACACTCTGACACTCATACTAAGATACACACAAACACACACTGACACTCATACTGAGGCAGAGGCACACACACACTGATACTGACACACACACACACACACACACACACACACACACACACACACACACTGGTACTGAGACACACACACACACACTGGTACTGAGACACACTCTGACACTCATACTAAGATACACACAAACACACACTGACACTCATACTGAGGCAGAGGCACACACACACTGATACTGAGACACACACAAACACACACTGACACTCATACTGACAAACACACACTGATACGGACACACACACACACTGACACTCATACTGAGACACACACACTGATACTGAGACACACACAAACACACACACACTGACACTCATACTGAGGCAGAGGCACACACACACAATGATACTGAGACACACACAAACACGCACCGACACTCATACTGAGAAACACACACTGATACGGGGACACACACACACACACACACACACTGACACTCTGGGACAGAGGCACACACACACTCATATATTGGAGGCACACACCCACTACCACAGTAGTTACCTCCAGCTCCAGCTCTGATCACAGGAGCCAGTCTCCCAAAGAGCAGGCAGGCCAGGCAGAGCCACAGACAGACCGCGGGGAGAACTGGCAAAGTCGGGGGCGTGGCCTAATCACGGACATGTGGCCACGCCCCCCTTAAAAAACACACACACACACACACATACACAAAGCAGCAGTCTATGGAGCCGGCTCCGGCCGGCAGAGAAGGGACACGGTGACGGGACCGGCCGAGGGGGAAACCACCTCTCTGCTGCCGCTGCATATCTTCTGCAGAGAGGCGGTGAATTAAACAAAATCAGTGGTGGATCCCGGGACACTGGGTAGGGTACAGTGGCCTGGAATGGCCAAAAAGCATCAGTTTCCTATCACTTGTACCCCTTTCACATCGCACAAATAACCCGGTACCGACACGGCATATTGCCGTGTCGAACCGGGTCAGTGTGCGATGTGAAAGCACACTGGCCGATTTAGCGGGTCGCCTGACCCGGTAAATCAACCCGGTAAAAAAGAAGGGTTTTACCCGGGTTGATTACCGGGTCAGGTGCGGTGTGAATGGGAGCCGTGTCGATGCGACACGGTTCCCATTCACAAGATAGGGAGAGGCGGCGCTGGAGATGAGCTCATCTCCCGACGCCGCCTCCACCCCCGCCCCTGCTGCTGCTGCGCGCTCCTTTGTTATGGCAACCGACCCGGTATATTGCCGGGTCGGAAAGCCAGCAGCGGAGTGCAAATGCCGGATCCCACCCGGTAAGTACACATTTGTCTTACCGGGTAGGATCTGGCATTTGCAGTCTGAATGCAGCATTGGTTTATCATTAGCAGCGTTGCAGGACTACCCCCGCAGCGCTGCTACTAGTAGTGTGTCCATGCCGCCGGGTGTCCTGCTGCTGCTGCTGTATTGCATGTGGGCTACAGGGAGGGGGACCAGGGCTGCTGGCAGCCTCAGCGTGCCGCCTCCTGAGTTCCCTGCGCTCATAGGCAGCTGCCTAAAGCTGCCTAGTGGAAGCGCCGGCTCTGCATGGGAGGAGAGCACAGCACCACAAGGCCACGCTTCTCTTTTTATGTGCATGCGTACCTTTGGGGGCACCAGACAAAATCCTGCCTAGGGCACCAAATTGGTCAGCACCGGCCCTGGGCATAACATAATTGGCCTATTTATGGACAGCTGAGCATTGCAGCTTTGTATGCAAATGCTGGACTCCTTCCTGTGTAACCACGGACTTGTTATGCTAGGACGAGCATTAGTGTGGAAGCCGCGACCTCCCTCCCGCCCGCTGGAACTAGGACTTTATACCACTCACCTACACCTAATTCACACTGCTTCTGTGTGACGGCTGAGACACAAATTGCTGAGATAAAACCTTTTAAAAGTGGGAGGTAGTAGCATATAGCAGGCTGCAGAAACTCATGAACACCACACTCTATTAAGTCCATCTTAATATCTGATTGTTGTTAATACCCATATTATGGCTTTTCAATTAACTTGGAGCCAGTGATCAATTCAAGTAGGAGAGAATATTTGATGTTTCTCAACACCTGTTGGATATTTTATTGACTTTTATTGATTTTTTGTTTGAATACTATATATTGAATATTAAAAATTAAATGATTTTAAGCGCTTTCTAATTAAGTAATTTTACCTGTATTATTGCTAATTTCTATTGCTATATAACGTGGCCGGCTAAAGTCACCCTTGGGAGCTGCTATTGAAAGGTTATCACTAATGTGGAAGTTTGATTTTTAATTAAGTAATTTAAGGGGTACATTTACTAAGCAGTGATAAGAGTGGAGAAGTGAGCCTGTGGAGAAGTGCCCATGGCAACCAATCAGCACTGAAGTAACATCTATAATTTGTATACAATAAAATGATACAGAGCTGCTGATTGGTTGATGGGGAAATATCTCCACTGGCTCACTTCTCCGCTCTTATCACTGCTTAGTAAATGTTCCCCTAAGTGTATATCTTTTGCGCCCTAATTTTTTCTATATTTGTTTGCAAGGAGTTGTATGCAATTATGTTTCCACTGTTGAAATGTGTGCCTCACCTACAATTTGCGCATGCACATTACTTGCACCAGCATTTTTAGTTACATGTACTTAAAACGTGCAATCCATTGCACTGGTGGAACAGGGGCAGAAGCAAGTTAAGCATACTTCTTTGAAATGCTGTTTTGAGTTAAACATATCTTTGAAATAAGTTACCAGGTCTGCATCTACCATGCATGCAGTTTCTAATTGGTTCTGATTATGAAGGACATATGTTGTATAAAGGTGCAATCTGACAGGCATAACTAATGGGCCCTACACACTGGCTGATCCGCCGACGAGCTGCCCGACGGCGGATACGGCCGATGAGCGACCCGGCGGCGGGGGGCAGTGACGGGGGGAGTGAAGTTTCTTCACTCCCCCCGTCACGCGGCTCCATTGAAGTGCAGGCAAATATGGACGAGATCGTCCATATTGGCCTGCATGCACAGCCGACGGGGGACCAGCGATGAACGAGCGCGGGGCCGCGCATCGTTCAGCGCTGGAGCCTCCACACTGAAAGATATGAATGAGTTCTCGTTCATTTATGAACGAGATCGTTCATATCTTTCAAACAAATCGGCATGTGTGTAGGGCCTATTACACTGTAAGATCAGACTGAAGTTCCGGATCATATTTCAATTAATGGTCATCTTCATTCAACACTTTCTGAGCAACTGGAAATTTACTCACCTGCCACTCTGACTACTGCTCTCTCTGCAGGGTCCAAAACTGAGTCTTTGCTCTGCCTCTTTTTCTGTTCATGTCGAGGCAAATTCCAAGGGAGTGTGTCACCTGGAGGACAGGGGGACAGACTGCCAGATCTCTCACTGCGACAGGACCTCTCGCTCCGGTATGACCTCTCGCTGAGCGTTTCTTCATCTGAAGAGGACATGTCTCCTTGGAGGTAGAGAAGTTACCCTGGGGATAGAGATTATCTCTTAAACATGACTTTTTATTCCTCTGATTTCTATAGAGTCATAACATATGCCATACTACATTTTCTGACAGAACTCTGTCCGATGCCATAATCACATGGAGAAACATTGACAGGTGCTGGCATGCAGGCCATGGTTTTAAGTGCCAGTGTAGGTTCAGTATTTGTATATGGAATAATACATAGATATGGTGGTTTATGTCACCTAGAAATGACATCCCAACACTTGGTATTATCTGTGCTAAATACATGTATGTTAAACTCATGAGAACGCTAAATGGACTAGGGAGACATTTTATTGTATTAAAGGGAGGGTATAATGAACATAATACTGCATATAGCACAAATTAATAATTAGTAAGAACATACAATATTGCTTTCCTATCCCTATATGTGATATTTTGACCACATGATGGTACCATTATAGCTTAAACCAGAGGTTCCCAAACTGTGTGCCGTGGCTCCCTGGGGTGCCTCGGGACACTTGCAGGGGTGCCATGGGTTAGTGGTCCAGGACCAATTCAAATTATTCATGGTCAACATACTAGGCAAAATCAGTGCTGGTGGCTGCCAGTCATAAAATATGTAGCCAAACAGAAGCAAATCTTGTCCCTCACCACACAACTGACCCTAAGGATGACATATAAACACAATCTACTTAATGTAATATTTCTTTTTAAATTTCTCAATAAGACATTTTTGGCCTAGGAGTGCTGTGAAAAAAATTCTGATATTCTAGGGCGCCGTGATTCAAAAAAGTTTGGAAACCACTGGCTTAAACAAAAGATTCACTGTTGTCTCAGTGCAGCAAGAAATCTTGTAATACCCACTCTTTAAATTCAAGCCTGGAGAGAAATACTGAAAACATATAACCCAATAACAGAATAACCCCTACTGATTAAGAGGTTATATAGTTTGAAATAACCCTATGTCATATGTTTCAGAATCATATTAGCTTACTTGATAAATGTCTTTAAAATTATATTTACAGTGATTTAATAATTTAGGTTATAAATGTACACAATTGTAATTTTGTTGCGCACATGTCCTCAGTGGAAGCAATCTGGTTGACAAATGAATAGCAATAACTTGTATAATTTGGTCACTTATATGTGTAGCAAAAATGGGGGTAATGCCAAGTTGATCGCAGCAGGACATTTTTTAGCAGTTGGGCAAAACCATGTGCACTGCAGGGGAGGCAGATATAACATGTGCAGAGAGAGTTACATTTGGGTGGGTTATTTTGTTTCTGTGCAGGGTAAATACTGGCTGCTTTATTTTTACACTGCAATTTAGATTGCAGATTGAACACACCACAACCAAATCTAACTCTCTCTGCACATGTTATATCTGCCTCCCCTGCAGTGCCCAACTGCTAACCAAATTCCTGCTGCGATCAACTTGGAATTACCCCCAATGTCTGATCTGTCAGTTAGGAGCAGGACTGCAGTGTGTGTCCAGCATTTCATGGACACCATACCTCAATAATAGACCCTTACTAACTCATACCTCCCAACATGATCCTCTCCAGGAGGGACAGAATGCTCTGCTCCTGGACTTCCCTCTTAATTTATGATTACCATCACCTGTGCTGAAATACCTTTCTTATCCATTATCCTGTTCAAAACAGGTGCCAGCAATCATACATTAAGAGAAAAGTCCAGAAGCAGAGCATTGTGTCCCTCCTGGAAAGGGTCATGTTGGGAGGTATGCTAACTGTAAACATATAACTTTGTCATAGCAATGTGTACCATTAACTTGCTTAAAAGCAATCTATATATATATCTATATATATATCTATATATATATATATATATATATATATATATATATAAAAATGGATGTGTGTATGTGTGTATGTTCCAGCATAACTCTGGAATGCCTGGAGCAATTTACACCAAACTTGGTACACATATCACTTACAATCTGGAAAAAGATAATGTGGGAGTAAGACACCCCTGGCACCCCTAGGGGTGGGGGTGGGAAGGGGCTGACATGTAAAAATCCATAGTGTTTGGGGTCACGGAGATGAATAGTGACACTTCCGATGCCGCGTAAGTTCAAGTTCAGCCCCCATCAGCATGGGGGGTGAGAAGGAGTAAAAAAATAAAATGTCCAAAATGTCCGACAGTAGAGTCAAATCCATAGTTTTCAGGGTCGCTAAGCTGATCGCATTTTGAAAATTTATATGTTCCTTAGACTGTCCGTTAACATATAGGCTATGTATCTTCACGCTAATTCTTTTAGGGGTTGGGTAGTGAACTTAAACTTGAAGATGGATGCAATGAAAATAGTCTTATTGCATTAAGAATTCCACGTGGGCGAAGCCACGTGCAAAAAGCTATAGTATATAAAACTTCTAAAAAAGATCTATATAATAATGTGTACATTTAAAAAATAAAACACAAAACAATTAAAAACATTACAATGTAAACATGAGATTAGATACAAAACCATATATTAATAGCAGAAGGACAACTTTTATGAGTGACATATTTCTATGATGCTTTTGTCTGGGCGGGGTTATATACATCATATAGCAAATTAAAGGTCTTGGTCCGTAGATTTGCTGAAAAATATTGGCATTGTAATTGGTTGCTTCGTTTCGGAGTTATGTGGCAAAATGTCCGCCTGCCGTTTGCAAAGCATCACCATTGTACTCTGAAAAATTTGACAGTTTGTGAACTATCCCTGTGCAATTGCTGGGTGACCTGGAACATGTGACCTGCTAGGTTCTGTGGAAACTGTGACAGTTATTTGCAGCCACCCACTAAGCAGTTAGTTTTTAAAATTTGACTCCTGCCCTAAGGGGGAAAAAAGGGGGAAAATGTTCCACCCAGCAAACCTTTGCCGGGGTGAAACCGGGCACATCAGCTAGTAAACTATAAATAAAGTTCACACACTTCCAACTAATTAATTCCCTTATACTTTGCAGGTGTTTCATCTATGCAGATAACTTTGCACTTTACAAATATGCAATCGGACCTTAACAAGTTATGCATGGTGTTATTTTAAAAACCTGTGTAGATTTGAAAGTGATGAATGATTAAAGCACATTTGCAGCTCTATACTCACTCTCAGCCATTATTAACTGGTAGCTGCCAAGATGATCAGGCAGTACTATATGGTATATAATAAAACAATGTGTTATGCAAATGGTTAAGAGAGTTTTAAAAACAAAACAAAAAAGAATAACAGAATAACAGAACAGATTGTTTTTTTTTTTTGTTCCAAGTCATAGACTTTCCACAAAATATGGTAACATAAAGTTAGCAATATTTTCCTAATTTTAATAAAAATAAATAAATCCTTTTCTGGTTTCTCACTGCTTATCACAAATATTTTATTTTATTTATTGATTTATTAAATGTCAATTTTAATAAACGTTTCCTACTTTCACTTTTAAATGATGACAATTCATTTTTATCAATATTTTCTGCTGTCTCAGTTACACTTACTGTACCTGCCACTCCTTGACAGTAATAGGCTAATTTAGAGGTGGACGCTAATGGCACAGCAGCTGCATCTTTGTACCAGTCGCTGTGTGAAATTATGCAAAAGACGCCCAATGCAGGGTTTTATGGTCCGATCCTGCGGTCGAAGACACAGTATTGATAAATTGCATGAACACTGTGTATCAGAGTGACCCTCAGCTTACTCAGGATGTGCGGCAAAATCACGCTACCGGGACCAGTGAAGCTGCGTCCAAGAACGTAGCCATAGGCTCCAGCACACCGAGAGAATAGGGCCAATACGCCCCTGTGTTCTACAACGATCCCTGTCACCACTCCAAATGCCAGCAGTATGTCAATCATGCTGCGGCTATTGAGGCAATGCAAGCGACATCGCAGGACCTGATATGCACATGCGCAGTGCGGTTTCTATGAATGCGCACATCAAAAAACATTGGATATTTATGAAAATATTGAATTTACATGAATCTCTGAATCGGCCTTAATATTTGTGCTGCCTCTACTTAGTCTATTACTTATCATGCATACTGTTTTTAGTCAGATTAGTGTGACGGGGGGAGTAGGGAGTTATATATGCGTTTTAAGTTTTAACAGAGGAGGAGGCCTGTGTGCAGACTCCGGGTGGGCTCCCTCCTCTTTACAGCGCAGTAGAATCTGCCATTGAGCGTCTGCCATGCTCTGGAGACTAAAACCCTACTGCGCCTGTGCAGCGGCCATTTTGATAGTCTTTTTCTTTACAGTGCCTGCAGCTCTGACGCGGGACTCCAGAAAGGTAAGTAAAAAACATGGTGCAGTGTGGCCCCTCCCCCCTGGACCCAGGGACCTGTGTCCACCGCACACACTGCACCTATTACAGAAACACCAATGCCTCTGCAGGCTGAATGCAAAGGTTTGTTTTAATGAATAACAAAGTAAGAAAGTTATTGTACAAAAGCCCAGACTGGTATCTTTTCCCACTTTCTACACAAAGAGAAAGAACGCAGGTACACTATTCAAACATCACTAATTCAAATTGTAAGAACTTTTTCAATTTAAATGTAGAAATTTAATAGAGTTTTTTTTGCATAATCTTGCCCAAAGTTAAGGGCTTACCCTCCACATCCAGGCAACCTCATCATTGGGTAAGTCCCTATCATTCTAGGGGTTCAAGTCTGGGGTGTGTGGCACTAAAAGTCTCAGCAAGGTTGCACCTCTCATTACATGTAGTTAGGGTGTGCAGTCTAGGTAGGGCCATCCCTCTATACAAAGTTTATACATGTTGCTTAGTTGGCTATATTAAATGGAACTTTAAACTAGTGTTCCATGTTGGGAATATCCAGTTCTTTCCCAACTCAAGAGATCAAAGATGTCCCAGCATCATAGGACAGAACTATCCTGGGTCAGTGGCAAACGCAGGATTTCTAGAGGGGGGTTTCCAAATGCAATCTCCATATATTCCACTCTGCGGAACATTATAGATGATCTATAGCAGTGGTTCTCAACCGTGGTGCTCAAGTACCCCCTATAGTTCATGTTTTCCATGTCTCCTCACAGGACTGCAAGTGAAATAATTAGCTCCACCTGTGTCTTTTAAAATGTGTCAGTGAGTAATAAATACACCTGTTCAACTGCTAGGTGACCTGGAAACCATGAACTGTTGGGGGTACTTGAGGACCGAGGTTGAGAACCACTGATCTATAGTATAGGCTGTAAGAAACATACTTAAATTATATAAATAATATAAGTGGTCTGGAAAAGGTTAAACATACTATAATAAAGGCACAAACATTATGGAACTAGTACCTCACTTTCTAAGCACACATTCTCCCACCTCATGGTAAGGCTCCTGTCTCTTCTTTCTGGTAGCTACTCTTTGGTCCAGTGCACTGAATGAGGGCTCATAACCACACAAACAGCACACTTTGTAGAAAAAGCTGCTACTGGGTATGTGCAGCAGCTCTGCATGATGCGGCGGCAGCTCTAGTAATCCTATTCTATACCATTGCTATTGTTGTCATAGTTTGCCACTTGCCAAGGGGAGGGGGGTTTCTGAGCAACCAGAAACCCCCCTGCGTGTGCCTATGTGGGTATACACAATGCTGTGGGCAGGAGATGTAACTCCAATCAGGTGTCACATTCTTTCCCTTCTGGACTTTAAGTTAACTTCCCTGACCTGCTCACCATGCCCAGAATTGGTGCAGTAAGGTTAGAGGCCCCAGGATATGCTTGCAGGAAGGAATAGGTGACAATTGCTTATATAAAAAAAAAAGTTTTAATAATAGTGTCCAAAACCAGGAAACTGCTTGTAATAATGTATGAGATATTTACAGCAAAAGGTACAAATATAACCGTTTCCAAAATATCTCCTAATCAGTTTAAGGCTATGAATGAAATAAAATGGGTTGAATTCCTTTGTTGATAGTATATTAGATATTAGTTTTTTAAGAGCAACAAAAAGATGTATGCAGACATTCTGCAACTGGGACCTCCCTGATTGGTTAGCTACAGCTGGGAATATACTGTGCTGCTGGTGTGATGCCACGCTGAGTGCTAAATCATAGTGGCTGCAATTACATTGGGAATTTTGTTTTCCATCCTTTCCCTGCAGATGTAATATATGGATTTCCTGGGAAATGGTGGTAAACGTAAGGCCCCTAGTATGTATTGTTTCTCATCAATAGCCTATGTGATAACAGGGCTTGGTAACAGGACTGAGCTGAGAATGTACAGCCCTAATGCATGGGGATTGCAGTATTAAAGGATTGTGTAATGTGATAAAGACATGAATGCTAGTACTGTCTATAACAACAGAACTCTCCATACTGGACAAGAAATGGTGGGAAAATGCAGAGTGACAGCACCATGCATGTTAATGTATATATACATGTTACATATGCTAGGTGCAATGTGGCTGGACATGCTACATGTATGACCTTGAGTGGTGGCAGAACCCTGCATTTTGCAGGGTGAGTTTACAGTTGTAGCGACAATGCACAATATATTAATGCATAATGTATAATCTGTAGATCTGTATGTACATAATGTATAATCTGTAGAGATATATAGATGTTACACAATGACAGATACTGTAATCACTTGTATAGGGGAACTTCATTGGATGTTATGTTAAGACACTTCACACACAGTAGCATGATATTGCATATTACATGCAGTACCAAACTTCATAGTGATAAAACGTGGCACAATTAGATTTCCTAGTGGGAATATATTACACATACAATATTCTTTCCATGATAAGAAATGCAATGATACAAACAAGATCAAATGACTACATTTTTTACAATATATATTAAAAAGACAAGGTAAGTTTAATGGTGCCAGACTGTATGACACAAAACATGGAACCTACATAATGGTTGGATCACATATTTTATGACAAAATCTACATTTTACGTGGATAAAAGAAGTCGCAAGAAGGGATTAGGGTGGTTTAGGTGGGTATAATGTGACTCATCCTGCTACATGTAAGAGAGACTCCCAGTGGCACATGATAGGCATGGTAGCTGCAGTTTTACATCACACGTCTTCCATGATAACATAAGAACTGCACAATAGTTGATAACAGGAACCATGGCTAGGGAACCCTTTATGATATATTGTAACAAACCCCCATTATATGCCCTGGTGATAGCATGTTACAGTGACAATGTGACTACCTCCCCCAATAGAAGGAGGGAACTGAAAGACTATGGGGGTTTTGTAAATCTTAAGTGAAATTACCGAAGAAAATGCACATCCAAGCGAGAAGGGACAGTTACATCCACTGCTGGTCAGACAGAGCAGCGTCTCCGGCAGAGAGACCGCCAAGCACAGTGTCACGGCCAAAGAGACAGCAGGCAGGAAAGAATATGGCATCCAGAGGAACCCTTACAAGCATAAGACAGGTGGAGAGAGAGTCACATCCATAGCTAGCCGGATGGAAATGATGACATCCAAATATAAAGCCAGTGCCCAGAGATGGCAGCAGGGTGAGGGGGCTCACTTGCAGCAGGAGCAAACTGACTCAAAGGACAGCTATCCAGAAAGACAGGCAGATAGCTGGATGGGAAGAGTAGGTCACATTCACACCGACAGAAGCTGTGTCGTCTGGAAAGAGGGATCAACCCAGAGACATACATCCAGACAGAGATTGCACAGATACATCCAGAAATAGGAGTCTTCCAGGTATTTAAATCATACACTTCCTCCGGATAGAAAGGACAGGCAGGGATGGAGAGATAGCGACCTCCCCACTCCAGTGCCGGTTTGTGCTCCCAATGGGGAGGAGCTGCTGTACAAAGAGCCTCACCCAGATCTGCAGCTGCCGGGGCTCCTACTACTACTCTACTATAGATCTATCTATAGTGAGATTATGATACAGGTGTGCTGCTTACACTACTATCACCGGCACTCGTGTGTCACACAGATCATTCATTGTACCGTAGCAGCAGCAGTCCTTCCACAGAGGATGCCTGTGTGCGTGTAGCGGATGGGGAGGACCAGCCGCGCTACAGAATCTTCCCCATCTATTGTAATCACGCTACACTGCACATACCTGCTTACTTATCTGGTGCTCACCTACCAAGCCAATGTATACAGTATATACTGGATGTCTTGGTACATTCATATGAAACACCCTGTATTTAGTTTATGACATGCATTTGTTATTGACACAAGTATTAGACATCTGGAATAAACAGTGATTTAAGGAGTACTGAATAACTGATTCATTTTTTTAAATTTTTTTTGTATTATCATTTATTATTTATAGGAATAAAATAGATTTGGTTTATGGCACATTTAATAAAATGATTTGTTGCAGCAGGCTTGTATATTACATTTATGGTGATTAGGAATCTGATTCTGCAGTTATGGTCAAGACACACTGATACATATACAATATGTTTTCATAGACATCTGGCAGAGGGAGTCATCCAATCTGTACAGATAAAGCAGTCACACATACCATCCTGCATTTTGCAGAGTGTGTTGGGTGAATTTCAATTTCATGCATTTTATGTTATACCTGATACAGAAGAAAACAAACATGGATGGGCCTTCCATGTCTGCTAAATGGTACAATAATTGCACCATGCTGTCACAATAGGGTAATGTAGTCAGCTGCTGCACCTGTGGTTGTTAAGCCCTTGGGTAATTCTTTGCTTTGGTTGGACACTAAACACACAATGTAGCTACTGGGCATCAATACTGTAAACTCTGTTCTGAAATAATAACCAGCTTCATAGTAACTGGGCTTACCATACTATCTATTTAAACCGGAACATTCACAGGTTCTATGGCTGATTAAAACCAGGTGAAATTCAGGCATGGATTAAGCCAGCCACAGAACCTGTGTAATTCATGAGTACCCCAGTTTAAATGGGTGGTCTTCAGGTTATCGGCGGCCGGGCTCCCGACGATGACCATACCGGCGCCGGAATCCCAACAGCCGGCATACTGAAAGATTTTCTCCCTTTTGGGGGTCCACGACCCCCCTGGAGGGAGACTAGATAGCGTGGCATGTGTAGCGCGCCACTATGCCTGCAGCATGGCAAGCGCAGTGAGCCCGCAAGGGGCTTATTTGCACTCACCAAGCTGTCCGTATGCCGGCAGTTGGGATTCCGGCCCCGGTATGCTGGTCGCCGGGAGCCCGACCACTGGCATCATACTACTACACCCGTTTAAACAGATAGTATGATAACCCTAATAGTAACATCCAAAGCCAGCTTCATGTATAGAGGTTTCGCTACTTCTGTATTAGGCAAAGAAATGAAAACTGCCCGTATGTATTTGACCTGACCAGTGCATAACCAGATGTGTCCAATGAGTAATCACAGTGAAGCTAAATTGCATAGATTTGGCTGTTCAGCAGTCAGGCTGAACGGGATACGGGCATTAGGTCGACATGGCCACTAGGTCAATATGTACTAGGTCGACATGGAAAAAGGTCGACATGAGTTTTTTTTTTTAAATAAGTTTTTGAACTTATTCCACATGGACTACGATTGGGAATAGTAACCTGTGCCAAGCGCAGCGCAGTGAGCCACCTTGCCTGAAGCATGGAGAGGGGACACAGTGCATTAAGAAAACTACACCACAAAAAGTAAAAAAACTCATGTTGACCTTTTCCATGTCGACCTACTGAACATGTCAACCTAATGCATGTCGACCAATAGTGGTCGACTAAAGGCTGTCGACCTAAGTTTGGTCGACCTAATGACCCATATCCGGCTGAACAATGCAATCAAGAAATCCATGCCCAGCAGTCACCTGTTGACCATAAAATACAGAAATCTCTAGCACCCCTAGGGGGGCAGACAGCAGCACAGAGTATATCAGGAGACAGCATAACTCCGGAATTGTTGGGGCAATGTACTCAAAACTTGCTACACATATGCCTTACAATCTGGGAGCAAACACTGTGGGGGTAACACACCACTAGCACCCCTAGGGGTGAGGCAGCAGCACACACTATATCAGGACATGCATGAAATGTCAGTGATGACAGGGCTGCATGTGACAGGGCCAGTGACATGATGTGAGGAGGGGAATGCAGGTAGCACAAACCCACACACTGAGAGTTATATAGTGGAAGTAGCAAGGTCCCCCAGCAGTACAGAGTACATCAGGAGATACATAATGTGCTGCACTATATAAGAAACTGAGAAAAAAAATTCACAGGGGCACTGACATGATGTGAGGAGGGGAATGGAGGCAGCAGGAATCCACAGACAGTTGTATAGTGGGAAGAGCAGGGTCCCTTGGGGGACCAAAAAGAGGTCCGGCCACTACACAAAGTGCGTCAGGGAAGTAAGATATGCCTATATACTAGATCTCCAACCAACATAAATTAACAAACTATCATTCTAATTTACCATCCTCATCTCGTAGCGAAGTACGGGTATTCAGCTATCTACAATGTTATTTATACTGTGTGTTTAATATTTACATTTTTTTTTGTAAAAACAGACATTATTAAAATCAGGGGCAACGCCGGGTACTCCAGCTATTATATACTAAATCATCTGTCACAGTAGCAATATTCTGAGCATATTGGAAGTCTCGCAACAGAACATTTATAGATGGAGTTTAAGATCATACATGTTAACATTCAACAATATGCTATGTCGGCATGCCCTCTTATGGAGTCTATGTAAGCCATTAGCAAAACCAAATGCTCCGCCTACATACAGTACAGCGCAGGCACAAGGTCATCATGCAATTAGTGATATGCCGGCCAGATTCTTATATCTAAGTTTCCTTTTGATGCTTGATCCAAATAATGTATCACTAACAATGACATTACTGTGAAGTGAAGGAGAGATGATTAGGATGGTCACCTGTAACACACATGCAATGTTTCTGTGACATGGAAAAACAATGGAAGAAATGTTATGGAGTCACCTTCATTGTTGTCCTAGTTGATAGGATAACCAGAAGAGTAGCTTTGGGTGGAGTGTCATGAGATGAAATGAAAACCAAAAAGTTATGTGCCCTCCAGGTTCCGTTCTCAGCAGTCCATCTGTCAGTACAATGGTGCCACGTGGTGACACAGGGCACAGCCACGCTCACTGTACACTCAACCTCTTTCCAACACGTCCAGCAGGTGTGAACAAGTTGAGTGGATGTCATTACCTATTCCCTGTGAATGTCACCTTGCGGGCCCGCCTTACAGTTTTATATACACTGGTATTGAATAATACATTTCTAGTGCGCCACAAAAAAGACAACTCTTATTTCTTCTCCTCTTTATACGCTCATGGGTTACATGAAAAAAAGGAAGAAAAAAGAAAGACTCTGTGTTGGGGCACTCATAACTTGAAAAATTAATAGACGATAAAATGTAACTCTTATCTGGAATCGTATAAAAATGAGTGTGACAAACAATGAACTAAATAAGAATAAACAGTAAATACTGCGTAGGTGAAAATTAATATAGTGTACTTTGGTGGGAGTGGCCTATATGTTTATACACCAAATTTTATTTGAATGGCTTTATACTCCCGTTGTGGTATCCCGTGTGGTGGTCTTTATGCTGGTAACTCCTTAATTCCTATATGTTATAATTAATAAAAATATATTCTATAAAGTGTTTTGTTGCCTTGTGAGGTGTTTGTTCACCATCTGTTTTTATATTTAGCAGAGGTGTCATTATAGGCTTTTTAATTCAGCAGATTATTCAAAAACTAATATTCTGCTAAAGATAATACATCAAAACAGAATTTATAGTAGAGGTAATATTTGTCACTGCGTTTGGCCTATAATAATTATAGAGAATCACAGATAGAGTAAATATACCAGAGTTCAATGCCCATATGTTCTAGGGCTGCTCATGTAAATTTATCACCCCCTAGTTCTTACAAATATAAGAATTAAACTATTCAATAGCTATAAGTAAAGAAATAGAGGGAGAAAAGGAGCTCTTCCTTCTGCTGTTCAGCAGATGTGTTTACTGCACCTGGTATTCCTTGGTAGTCTCCCAAACAAGTACTAACCAGGACTACCAAAGATTTGCTTCCAAGATCAGACGGGATTAGGCATATCCTGTGGAGTATGGCAGTAAACTGCTGAATGAGAGAGTACTGGTTCCTTAAGAGGGAAAGTGTACTTCTGCTGCCCAGGGAAACCCACACACTTGTTTGTCTCTACTGTAGAGAGACAAGCCTGGATGAGAGAGCACACATGCACAGATGTGCGAGAATAGTGCAGGATGAGAATGTGGTAGGAATTGGGTATCTTTTTGGATTCCAATTCTGCACAAAAATAGGACAGAAATGAGAAGATTATCAGCAAATCAATGCTGTCTAGGCAAAGTGCAGACTTGGAAATGAGAAAAGTCAGAAATTCAAAATAAATAGGTATATAATTTCCAAAAGGGTACATAGTTATAGGTATAATTTCAGTGTAGTCGCACTACGCCCCAGATAATGTATTGGATATATTCCATATGTTTTGCTGTCAGTACGACACTCAGCAGACTGAAATTTATTCACAAATGCTCTAGTTATACCAGTTGATATACGTATGTGGCTCTCTAGTTTTGGAAAAGGCATATGGGTTAACACTTATTCACATTGTAAAACAGTGCACATGACACTATCAGAGATTTTACCAAGGCCAGCTGCTGACTGATCACAAACACAGATAATTATGAAAAGATATATGTATATCTCCACAAGGAAAAAGATATATCCTGTATTACCATCCGTGTTAACTCCAAGGGTCACCATATAATCCAAATGTAAATGCTGATCACAATTTGCAGAGGATTTAAACAGAAAAATCTTCTATTAGTGTAGTGAAATAATCACAGAATCTAGTATTGCCCACAGGGCTACCAAAAAAAGCATGTTCCTTCCTTAAAGGAAGCATATTGATCTCACTCTGTCTTTGTTAAAAATTATACATGTTGCCAGTACATAAGAAATGGTCAGGTAAGTTTAAATTAATAATTATTGTTCATCCCAAATGGGCGCTTATGTAACCGGAATACCACAAGTGAGATATGGGCTGCGCGCTGCCCTATACCTCCACCAGACGGACCGTTTCACCTATTGTAGGCTTGTTCACTGGTGCGCCACAAAAAAGACAACTCATTTCTTCTCCTCTTTAAATGCTCATGGGTTACACAGGTTCTGTGGCTGATTAAACCAGGTGAAATGCAGACTTGAGGTCAGCCAGCCACAGAACCTGTATAATTTGTGAGTTTCCTGGTTTAATGGGATAGTATAGTTAGTCTCTCTCTCTCTCTCTCTCTCTCTCTATATATATATATATACACACACACACACACACACACACACACACACACACACACACACACACACACACACACACACACACACACAACGGAAAATTAATTCAGCCTCTTAGATGAATAGCTTTATTTCCTTATAAAATATAAGCAGTGATTTAGTCTAGAAATTCCTGTCACTTATATTTTCCCTTTACCTATATATTGAGGCACTCTGTACAACATTGCCTTATACTTCATTTTCTACACTAGTCTCATTTTTTTTAAACTATAAAATCATTTATATCCAGTTGTAATTGATGTAGAAAATATATATGTAAGATAGCTGTAACTTTGTAGCTTTGCTGCTGGTTACTGTGACATCACACCTAGCATGTGACATCACAATGCTTCTTCCTGTAACATTCTATCTACATCTGCTGAAGTTTCCAGTTTCCATGCAGGAAGACAGGTAGGAGGAGGTGAGTACTACATAGCAGGGTATGATGGAGAGGGGTAAGGAAGACAGAGTGCAGTATAGTCAGTTGAAAGGCAAGACAAGATAGACAGAACAGGGAATACAGGTACAAGGACACATAAATAGGCAAAGCGCAGGAAGGAACAACATATTTAGGAATAAAAATTTAGCGTTACAGGAATAAAAAGGACAGTATGGATGATAAGCACACATACAGGGGATGCAGATAACCTGGGTCTCTATGAGGCAGGATCGTGGATTTGGGATGAAAAAGTTAATAAAATAGATAAATGGGATATTGATAACTTTGAAAGTATCTTGTTTGGCTTAAGGAAAATTGGGAAACTGGTTGACTCATGGACATTTTATTGTACTTAAACTAGTACTATGCTTAATGATAGTCTTTTGTGTTTTTTAGATCATCTGGCAAAGAGATTTGCAGAGTGTTGGGTGACCGGCAAAGAGATCTGCAAAGTGTCAGTTGAATACGACGGGAGGGGTCGCAGAGGTAGCAACGACTGGAGTATAACATGCAGGAGGTAAGTTACCAAACTCTCTCTGCACATGTTACATCTGCCCCAACTGCAGTGCACATGGTTTTGTCCATTAGAGAACAAATTTGCTGCTGCAATCAGGTCTGGATTAGGCCCAGTGTGTGATACTAACATGGTCCTAGCACTAGGGAAGATAAAACTTAGAGCAGATAACTTGGGTCTCTATGAGAAAGAATCTTAGGTTTTGGATAAAATGTCAATAAAATAGATAAATTGCAAAATGTAGTAGTATAATTATACACATAGTATGTCTGACCAGGAAAATTTGGTTATTTATATCATCATTTGGCAAAGTTCTGGCAAAGAGATTTGCAGAGTGTCGGGTGACCGGCAAAGAGATCTGCAAAGTGTCAGTTGAAGACGACGGGAGGGGTCGCAGAGGAATTAGTGACTGGAGATAGCATGCAGGAGGTAAGTTACCATACTTGTGTAATTGTGTGGGTAGTGGGGGGTATTGAGAGCACAGTACAAAACATAGGGTCTATGGTGGGGGAGAGCGGACAATACAAAACATGCTGAAGGGGGTATAGCACATACAGATGGTGTGGGGGCACAATACAAAAACATAGAAATTGTGGTGTACTCTATAGGACATATAGAGGAAGGATATACACTTTTGGGGGTTGCGAGATGTAGAACATACTGTAATACAGAAAAACAGGAAGGGTGGGGAGAGCATGATACAGAACATACAGATCGGGGGAAGAACAATACAGATCGGGGGAGATAGTGAAATGGCTGACATTTACAGTATATAAATGAACTGGGGGAAGGTGTACAAAGCCTGGGAGAGTGATAAAGTGGAGAGAGATAAACTAACAACCAATCAGCTCCTAGTTGTCATTTTTCAAACGCAGCCTGTAACATGGCAGTTAGGAGCTGATTGGCTGGTACTTTACCTCTCTCCACTTTATCACTCTACAGGGCTTAATACATCTCCCCCATAGAATAGCCAAATGATGAAATGGTACTGAATGGTATAAATGATGTGAATTGGAGCTGTAACAAGTGACTGTTTCCCTATCTTTACATATAATAAAGGTGACATAGTCCTTTCCCTAGAGTCCTTCTCCTTACCTCTCAGGGAGCCTGATTCAGATGCGGACACAGAGCTGCTGTTGCACCAAGTGGCTCAATGCTTTTTCACTATGCATTCGTGTAAGCTGCACTGTGCACAAAATGAAATGAAGCTCACATAGAGGATCCCATCGCAAATGATTGACAGGAAGTCAGCGTTTGAGGTGGTAACTTGGGTGGCTAACTTTATACAAGTGTCAGGTCCATTCAAACGCTGTTCCATGTGCGTGCATAAATTACCCACTGCGACCTGTGTTGCTGCTGGAGAGCCCCCTGTGTCTAGGAGACTTGCTCAGCCTACGACTGCTCAGACTCACGATGCAATTGTGAACGGCAAGATTGCAGCAGCGATTGATTCAACAACCACAACTGAATCAGGCCCACAATTACACCATTATATTTTACTATTTTATCACATTTAACAACTTAGGTGCGAGTTTGTCTTACAACAGCCGCACTTTCCGGTAGCCCCATAGGCTGAATCTGGCCACGAAGGAAGGGTGTGAGTTTGGATGCTGTTGAAACGTTGCAGCAATGGTAACTCGTACCTAATTGGATTGACCCCTAAATGTTAGCAATTTATAGCTTTTATTATTAACTGGTCAAGGTACCCACTAATTACTATAAGAGAGAACTTATCCCCCCAATGTGTGTACTGTATAAAAACAATGGGCCCTTTGGGATAATTGTCCTTATTTTAGGCATTTTCCATGTCCTCAAAAGTTAGAGTAACATATTTACATAGAGAGATTTTACTCTCTACACAACCACACCACTGTTTGCAGTTTGTCTCTCTGCTTGTTCATCCACTAACAATGATTTTTCATCTCTTCCTCTTCGTCTACACGCAGTGGGTGATCCCTGAATAGCTGCCCTGGGAGGAGAGCTGCGGACACATGCTTCAAATGTTGGGACATATACATTACCTATTAGGAGATGCGGTAAAGATGCCGGCTGTCCGGTTTACGGCAGTCAGAATACTGACACTGGGATCCCGACACTCTTCAGAATCCCGACGTTGGAACTCCGAATGGGCAAGGATACCGACGCCCATATCCCCACGATCATAGGTTTAGGGGTGTTAGGTTTAGGCATCAGGCAAGGGGGGGGGTTAGGCTGCGGGGGAGGGAGGGTTAAGTTTACGCGTCAGGCGGAGGGGTTATATTTACACATCAGGCGGGTGTTAGGGTTAGGATGCAGGTGGGGGGAGGTTAGGGTTAGGCTGCGGATAGGGTGGGTTAGGCACTCTCCGGGGTGGTTAGGCTGCGTGGGAGGGAGGGTTAGGTTTAGGCATCAGGCGGGAGGGTTAGGTTTAGGTGTTAGGCTTAGGGGTTTAGTATAGGCTGTGGGTGGGGGGAGCTTAGGGTTAGGCACCCCTGGGGGTGGTTAGGCTGTGTGGGAGGGAGGGTTAGGTTTAGGCGGGGGGGATTAGGTTTAGGCGTCAGACGGGGGGTTAAGTTTAGGCTGTGGGTGGGGGAGATTAGGGTTAGGCTGTGGGTAGGGTGGGTTAGGCACCCCTGGGGGTGGTTAGGCTGCGGGGAGGGAGGGTTAGGTTTAGGCAACAGGCGCTGGGTTAGGTTTAGGCTGCATATGGGGGGAAGTTAGTGTCAGGCTGGGGGTAGGGTGGGTTAGGGTTAGGCACCCCCGGGAGTAGTTAGGCTGCGAGTGAGGGAGGGTTAGGTTTAGGCAGCAGGGACGGATGGGGGGGGGGGGGGGGTGGTTAGGCTGTGGAAGAGGGAGGGTTAGGTTTAGGCAGTAGGGACAGAGGTTAGGATTAGGCACCTCCGCTGGTTAGGCACAAAGGGGGGAGGTTAGGGTTAGACTGCGGACAGGCAGGGTTAGGGGGGTGGGGAGGGTTAGGCATCAGACGGAGGGGTTAGGGTTAGGCTACGGGTGGGGGGAGGATAGGGTTAGGCTGCTGGTAGGGTGGGTTAGGGACCCCTGGGGGTGGTTAGGCTGCAGGGGAGGGAGGGTTAGGTTTAGGCATCAGGTGGGGAGATTAGGTTTAGGCGTCAGGTGGGGTGTTAGATTTAGGCTGTGGGTGTGGGGAGGTTAGAGTAAGGCAGCAGGTAGGGTTGGTTATGGTTAAGCACCCCTGAGGGTGGTTAGGCTGCAGGGAAGGGAGGGTTAGGTTTATGCATCAGGCGGGGGGTTAGGTTTAGGCATCAGGCGGGGGTTAGGATTAGGCTGCGGGTGGGGGTGGATAAGGTTAGGCTGCGGGTGGGGGGAAGTTAGGGTTAGGCTGTGGGTAGGGTGGGTTAGGCACCCCCAGGAGTGGTTAGGCTGCGCGGAAGGGAGGGTTAGGTTTAGGCAGCAGGGATGGAGGTTAGGATTAGGCACCTCCGCAGGAGGGTTAGGGACAAAGGGGGGAGGTTAGCGTTAGACTGCGGACAGGCAGGGTTAGGGGGAGGGGAGAACACCCCTTACTCACCCCTGTCGATCTTTTCTGTACTGGGATCCCGGCATTGGTATGGCAACCACCGGGATACCATGCGCTGGTATGGCATACTGACCCCTCTATTAGTACACCTCTTAATGCCCAGAGGGAAGGGCAATCCTGAGGCCATGGTTCCCCAGAGGCTTCCCCCCAAGGGGTTTTTCCTCTACTGAGTGCTAAAGGATGACTCTGTGAATCCAGAGGTGTAGCTTTTATGCCATAATGAGTACCAATCTCATGCCCGCCCCTGTAATGTATAAGAAGTAAAATAATTGCTAATGCGATCACTTTACTTCTGGGTTTAGACCCCGGCTGCGCTAGTTCACATGTGCAATCGTCAGACTGCATATGTGAGAGCAGACAGTAATGCAGAGGGATCCCAAGGATCCTTCTCCTGGGAATTATTGCATAATGTAGCCCACAGGCTACAAAAGCCATTTAGAAATGGCATTAGCTGCCGGGCCAAGCTCAGAAATGCTTTGCATTCTGGAGCTTGGTGAGTTTCACAGTTTACCATCTGCCGTAGAAACTTTTGGCGGCTGCTTTTGTGTTCAAAATGGGAGGAACGCAATAGATATCTCAAATATCTATTGCAGTCCCCAATACATTCATTCAGGGGCTGGTTAATATTTGTGGGCAGCCCCCAAAACTGTTTTTGGAGATGTCTTGCAAATATTATTTATTAAATATTCCACTTAATAAACTTTTTATATTTTAACATAAACTAAAAAATGTTTTATGTATTCATTGACTGAGTCTCCCGTCTTTACTGAATGCTAATTTCACAGGGTCCGCAAATTATTACTGATATGACTGTTACTCTACTGTCCTGCTGGTGCTCCTGGCCTGCTGTATAGCAGCCAGACGTATATTTTATATACAGCACTCTTGGGGAGATGTATCAAGCCTGGAGAAAGATAAAGTGCAGATGTCCAAACCACCCAATCATCTTCTGTCACTTATCTAGCACAGTACATTAAATGATACCTGTAGTTAGAAGCTTCATTTGCTTTGGGCAAATACTCAACTTTATCTCTCTCCACAGCTTGATACATCTCCTGGAAAATATCATGTCTTCCTTTCACTTAATTAAGAAATTAAATTAATTAATTGTCTTGGAAACAGCTTAAGAAATTCACAGTATAAGATAATGTTATAACGGCTTGTCAATACCTCCTGGTACATTTACATTGATTTATCATTCACATTTCTTCCATGCCAGACAGGGGCGGATTGGGGACGTAAAGTGGCCCTGGAAATATATGAAAAGTGGCCTCATGTAGGTTGGAGTAAGTCAGCTATAAGCGGGGCCCAACACAAATTGGGCTTAAGCAAATTGTTAGCATTACCCACAGTGGTAGTAAGCAAGTCTAATGCAGCATGGTAGGCAGTCACAGCACCAGCAGTAGGAACGTGTCACTGGAGGTAGAGATCACACCGGTGGGTGAGGCATTACACTGGTAGGCAGTCACAGCATCAACAGGAGGATTGTGTCAAAGGAGGTGGAGATCACACCAGTAGGTGAGGCATTGCACTGGTAGTCAGTCACAGCACCAGCAGTAGGATCGTGTCACAGGAGGTGGAGATCACACCGGTGGGTGAGGCATTGCACTGGTAGGCAGTCACATCACCTGCAAGAGTATCATGTCACATGAGGTGAAGATCATACCAGTAGCTGAGGCATTGTACTAGTAGGCTGTCACAGCACCAACAGGAGGATCGTGTCAAAGGAGGTGGAGATCACACCAGTAGGTGAGGCATTGCACTGGTAGGCAGTCACAGCACCAACAGTAGGATCGTGTCACAGGAGATGGAGATCACACCAGTAGGTGAGGCATTGCACTGGTAGGCAGTCACAGCACCAGCAGGAGGATCGTGTCACAGGAGATGGAGATCACACCAGTAGGTGAGGCATTGCACTGGTAGGCAGTCACAGCACCAGCAGGAGGATCGTGTCACAGGAGATAGAGATCACACTAGTAGGTGGGGCATTGCACTGGTAGGCAGTCACAGCACCAGCAGGAGGATCGTGTCACAGGAGATGGAGATCACACCAGTAGGTGAGGCATTTCACTGGTAGGCAGTCACAGTACCTATGGTAGCTACACCCCTATATATAACTAGTGATGAGCGGGTTCGGATCCTCGGGATCCAAACCCGCCCGAACTTCACCTTTTTTTCACGGGTCTGAGCAACTCGGATCCTCCCGAATTGCTCGGTTAACCCGAGCGCGCCCGAACGTCATCATCCCGCGGTCGGATTCTCGCGAGATTCTTATTCTATATAAGGAGCCGCGCGTCGCCGCCATTTTTCACTCGTGCATTGGAGATGATCGTGAGAGGATGTGGCTGGCGTCCTCTCAGTTTCTATGTTCAGTGGGCTGCAAATTGTGCTGCAAATATCTGTGCTCAGTGTGCTGCAAATATCTATGCTCAGTGTGCTGCAAGTGCAAATATCTACGTTCTCTGCCTGAAAAACGCTCCATATCTGACTGTGCTCAGTGTGCTGCAAATATCTGCGCTCAATGTGCTAATTGCTTTATTGTGGGGACTGGGGACCAGCAGTATTATATAGTAGGAGGACAGTGCAGAGTTTTGCTGACCAGTGACCACCAGTATTAAACGTTCTCTGCCTGAAAAACGCTCCATATCTGTGCTGCATTGTAGTATATAGTAGGAGGACAGTGCAGAATTTTGCTGACCATCAGTATAACTATATAGCAGTACGGTACAGTAGGCCACTGCTCTACCTACCTCTGTGTCGTCAAGTATACTATCCATCCATGCCTTTGGTGCATTTCAGTTTTGCACAGTTTGCTGACCACCAGTATATAATATATAGCAGTACGGTACAGTAGGCCACTGCTCTACCTACCTCTGTGTCGTCAAGTATACTATCCATCCATACCTGTGGTGCATTTCAGTTTTGCACAGTTTGCTGACCACCAGTATATACTATATAGCAGTACGGTACAGTAGTCCACTGCTCTACCTACCTCTGTGTCGTCAAGTATACTATCCATCCATACCTGTGGTGCATTTCAGTTTTGCACAGTTTGCTGACCACCAGTATATACTATATAGCAGTACGGTACAGAAGGCCACTGCTCTACCTACCTCTGTGTCGTCAAGTATACTATCCATCCATACCTGTGGTGCATTTCAGTTTTGCACAGTTAGCTGACCACCAGTATATACTATATAGCAGTACGGTACAGTAGGCCACTGCTCTACCTACCTCTGTGTCGTCAAGTATACTATCCATCCATACCTGTGGTGCATTTCAGTTTTGCACAGTTTGCTGACCACCAGTATATACTATATAGCAGTACGGTACAGTAGGCCACTGCTCTACCTACCTCTGTGTCGTCAAGTATACTATCCATCCATACCTGTGGTGCATTTCAGTTTTGCACAGTTTGCTGACCACCAGTATATACTATATAGCAGTACGGTACAGAAGGCCACTGCTCTACCTACCTCTGTGTCGTCAAGTATACTATCCATCCATACCTGTGGTGCATTTCAGTTTTGCACAGTTAGCTGACCACCAGTATATACTATATAGCAGTACGGTACAGTAGGCCACTGCTCTACCTACCTCTGTGTCGTCAAGTATACTATCCATCCATACCTGTGGTGCATTTCAGTTTTGCACAGTTTGCTGACCACCAGTATATACTATATAGCAGTACGGTACAGTAGGCCACTGCTCTACCTACCTCTGTGTCGTCAAGTATACTATCCATCCATACCTGTGGTGCATTTCAGTTTTGCACAGTTTGCTGACCACCAGTATATACTATATAGCAGTACGGTACAGTAGGCCACTGCTCTACCTACCTCTGTGTCGTAAAGTATACTATCCATCCATACCTGTGGTGCATTTCAGTTTTGCACAGTTTGCTGACCACCAGTATATACTATATAGCAGTACGGTACAGTAGGCCACTGCTCTACCTACCTCTGTGTCGTCAAGTATACTATCCATCCATACCTGTGGTGCATTTCAGTTTTGCACAGTTTGCTGACCACCAGTATATACTATATAGCAGTACGGTACAGTAGGCCACTGCTCTACCTACCTCTGTGTCGTAAAGTATACTATCCATCCATACCTGTGGTGCATTTCAGTTTTGCACAGTTTGCTGACCACCAGTATATACTATATAGTAGTACGGTACAGTAGGCCACTGCTCTACCTACCTCTGTGTCGTCAAGTATACTATTCATCCATACCTGTGGTGCATTTCAGTTTTGCACAGTTTGCTAACCACCAGTATATAATATATAGCAGTACGGTACAGTAGGCCACTGCTCTACCTACCTCTGTGTCGTCAAGTATACTATCCATCCATACCTGTGGTGCATTTCAGTTTTGCACAGTTTGCTGACCACCAGTATATACTATATAGCACTACGGTACAGTAGGCCACTGCTCTACCTACCTCTGTGTCGTCAAGTATACTATCCATCCATACCTGTGGTGCATTTCAGTTTTGCACAGTTTGCTTACCACCAGTATATACTATGTAGCAGTATGGTACAGTAGGCCACTGCTGTACCTACCTCTGTGTCGTCAAGTATACTATCCATCCATACCTCTGGTGCATTTCAGTTTTGCACAGTTTGCTGACCACCAGTATATACTATATAGCAGTACGGGACAGTAGGCCACTGCTCTACCTACCTCTGTGTCGTCAAGTATACTATCCATCCATACCTGTGGTGCATTTCAGTTTTGCACAGTTTGCTAACCACCAGTATATACTATATAGCAGTACGGTACAGTAGGCCACTGCTCTACCTACCCCTGTGTTGTCAAGTATACTATCCATCCATGCCTGTGGTGCATTTCAGTTTTGCACAGTTTGCTGACCACCAGTATATAATATATAGCAGTACGGTACAGTAGGCCACTGCTCTACCTACCTCTGTGTCGTCAAGTATACTATCCATCCATACCTGTGGTGCATTTCAGTTTTGCACAGTTTGCTGACCACCGGTATATACTATATAGCAGTACGGTACAGTAGGCCACTGCTCTACCTACCTCTGTGTCGTCAAGTATACTATCCATCCATACCTCTGGTGCATTTCAGTTTTGCACAGTTTGCTGACCACCAGTATATACTATATAGCAGTACGGTACAGTAGGCCACTGCTCTACCTACCTCTGTGTCGTCAAGTATACTATCCATCCATACCTGTGGTGCATTTCAGTTTTGCACAGTTAGCTGACCACCAGTATATACTATATAGCAGTACGGTACAGAAGGCCACTGCTCTACCTACCTCTGTGTCGTCAAGTATACTATCCATCCATACCTGTGGTGCATTTCAGTTTTGACAGTTTGCTGACCACCAGTATATACTATATAGCAGTACGGTACAGTAGGCCACTGCTCTACCTACCTCTGTGTCGTCAAGTATACTATCCACCCATACCTGTGGTGCATTTCAGTTTTGCACAGTTTGCTGACCACCAGTATATACTATATAGAAGTACGGTACAGTAGGCCACTGCTCTACCTACCTCTGTGTCGTCAAGTATACTATCCATCCATACCTGTGGTGCATTTCAGTTTTGCACAGTTTGCTGACCACCAGTATATACTATATAGCAGTACGGTACAGTAGGCCACTGCTCTACCTACCTCTGTGTCGTCAAGTATACTATCCATCCATACCTGTGGTGCATTTCAGTTTTGCACAATTTGCTGACCACCAGTATATACTATATAGCAGTACGGTACAGTAGGCCACTGCTCTACCTACCTCTGTGTCGTCAAGTATACTATCCATCCATACCTGTGGTGCATTTCAGTTTTGCACAGTTTGCTGACCACCAGCATATACTATATAGCAGTACGGTACAGTAGGCCACTGCTCTACCTACCTCTGTGTCGTCAAGTATACTATCCATCCATACCTGTGGTGCATTTCAGTTTTGCACAGTTTGCTGACCACCAGTATATACTATATAGCAGTACGGTACAGTAGGCCACTGCTCTACCTACCTCTGTGTCGTCAAGTATACTATCCATCCATACCTCTGGTGCATTTCAGTTTTGCACAGTTTGCTGACCACCAGTATATACTATATAGCAGTACGGTACAGTAGGCCACTGCTCTACCTACCTCTGTGTCGTCAAGTATACTATCCATCCATACCTGTGGTGCATTTCAGTTTTGCACAGTTTGCTGACCACCAGTATATACTATATAGCAGTACGGTACAGTAGGCCACTGCTCTACCTACCTCTGTGTCGTCAAGTATACTATCCATCCATGCCTGTGGTGCATTTCAGTTTTGCATAGTTTGCTGACCACCAGTATATAATATATAGCAGTACGGTACAGTAGGCCACTGCTCTACCTACCTCTGTGTCATCAAGTATACTATCCATCCATACCTATGGTGCATTTCAGTTTTGCACAGTTTGCTGACCACCAGTATATTCTATATAGCAGTATGGTACAGTAGGCCACTGCTCTACCTACCTCTGTGTCATCAAGTATACTATCCATCCATACCTGTGGTGCATTTCAGTTTTGCACAGTTTGCTGACCACCAGTATATACTATATAGCAGTACGGTACAGTAGGCCACTGCTCTACCTACCTCTGTGTCGTCAAGTATACTATCCATCCATACCTGTGGTGCATTTCAGTTTTGCACAGTTTGCTGACCATCAGTATATACTATATAGCAGTACGGTACAGTAGGCCACTGCTCTACCTACCTCTGTGTCGTCAAGTATACTATCCATCCATATCTGTGGTGCATTTCAGTTTGCACAGTTTGCTGACCACCAGTATATAATATATAGCAGTACGGTACAGTAGGCCACTGCTCTACCTAACTCTGTGTCGTCAAGTATACTATCCATCCATACCTGTGGTGCATTTCAGTTTTGCACAGTTTGCTGACCACCAGTATATACTATATAGCAGTACGGTACAGTAGGCCACTGCTCTACCTACCTCTGTGTCGTCAAGTATACTATCCATCCATACCTGTGGTGCATTTCAGTTGTGCGCAGTATATATAGTAGTAGGCCATTGCTATTGATATATTACTGGCATATAATTCCACACATTCAAAAATGGAGAACAAAAATGTGGAGGGTAAAATAGGGAAAGATCAAGATCCACTTCCACCTCGTGCTGAAGCTGCTGCCACTAGTCATGGCCGAGACGATGAAATGCCATCAACGTCGTCTGCCAAGGCCGATGCCCAATGTTATAGTAGAGAGCATGTAAAATCCAAAAAAATAAAGCTCAGTAAAATAACCCAAAAATCTGAATCAAAATCGTCTGAGGAGAAGCGTAAACTTGCCAATGTGCCATTTACGACACGGAGTGGCAAGGAACGGCTGAGGCCCTGGCTTATGTTCATGGCTAGTGGTTCAGCTTCACCTGAGGATGGAAGCACTCATCCTCCTGCTAGAAAACTTAAAAGAGTTAAGATGGCAAAAGCACAGCAAAGAACTGTGCGTTCTTCTAAATCACAAATCCCTAAGGAGAGTCCAATTGTGTCGATTGCGATGCCTGATCTTCCCAACACTGGACGGGAAGAGGTTGCGCCTTTCACCATTTGCACGCCCCCTGTAAGTGCTGGAAGGAGCACCCGCAGTCCAGTTCCTGATAGTCAAATTGAAGATGTCACTGTTGAAGTACACCAGGATGAGGATATGGGTGTTGCTGGCGCTGGGGAGGAAATTGACAAGGAGGATTCTGATGGTGAGGTGGTTTGTTTAAGTCAGGCACCCAGGGAGACACCTGTTGTCCGTGGGACGAATATGGCCATTGACATGCCTGGTCAAAATACAAAAAAAATCACCTCTTCAGTGTGGAATTATTTCAACACAAATGCGGACAACAGGTGTCAAGCCATGTGTTGCCTTTGTCAAGCTGTAATAAGTAGGGGTAAGGACGTTAACCACCTACGAACATCCTCCCTTATACGTCACCTGGACCGCATTCATCAGAAGTCAGTGACAAGTTCAAAAACTTTGGATGACAGCGGAAGCAGTCCACTGACCACTAAATCCCTTCCTCTTGTAACCAAGCTCCTGCAAACCACACCACCAACTCCCTCAGTGTCAATTTCCTCCTTACACAGGAAAGCCAATAGTCCTGCAGGCCATGTCACTGTCAAGTCTGACGAGTCCTCTCCTGCCTGGGATTCCTCCGATGCATCCTTGAGTGTAACACCTACTGCTGCTGGCGCTGCTGTTGTTGCTGCTGGGAGTCGATCGTCATCCCAGAGGGGAAGTCGGAAGACCACTTGAACTACTTCCAGTAAGCAATTGACTGTCCAACAGTCCTTTGCGAGGAAGATGAAATATCACAGCAGTCATCCTGCTGCAAAGCGGATAACTCAGGCCTTGGCAGCCTGGGCGGTGAGAAATGTGTTTCCGGTATCCACCGTTAATTCACAGGGAACTAGAGACTTGATTGAGGTACTGTGTCCCCGGTACCAAATACCATCTAGGTTCCATTTCTCTAGGCAGGCGATACCGAAAATGTACACAGACGTCAGAAAAAGAGTCACCAGTGTCCTAAAAAATGCAGTTGTACCCAATGTCCACTTAACCACGGACATGTGGACAAGTGGAGCAGAGCAGACTCAGGACTATATGACTGTGACAGTCCACTGGGTAGATGTATTGCCTCCCGCAGCAAGAACAGCAGCGGCGGCACCAGTAGCAGCATCTCGCAAACGCCAACTCGTTCCTAGGCAGGCTACGCTTTGTATCACCGCTTTCCATAAGAGGCACACAGCTGACAACCTCTTACGGAAACTGAGGAACATCATTGCAGAATGGCTTACCCCAATTGGACTCTCCTGGGGATTTATGACATCGGACAACGCCACCAATATTGTGCGTGCATTACATCTGGGCAAATTCCAGCACGTCCCATGTTTTGCACATACATTGAATTTGGTGGTGCAGAATTATTTAAAAAACGACAGGGGCGTGCAAGAGATGCTGTCGGTGGCCCGAAGAATTGCGGGCCACTTTCGGCATTCAGCCACCGCGTGCCGAAGACTGGAGCACCAGCAAACAGTCCTGAACCTGCCCTGCCATCATCTGAAGCAAGAGGTGGTAACAAGGTGGAATTCAACCCTCTATATGCTTCAGAGGATGGAGGAGAAGCAAAAGGCCATTCAAGCCTATACATCTGCCCACGATATAGGCAAAGGAGGGGGAATGCACCTGACTTAAGCGCAGTGGAGAATGATTTCAACGTTGTGCAAGGTTCTGCAACCCTTTGAACTTGCCACACGTGAAGTCAGTTCAGACACTGCCAGCCTGAGTCAGGTCATTCCCCTCATCAGGCTTTTGCAGAAGAAGCTGGAGACATTGAAGGAGGAGCTAAAACAGAGCGATTACGCTAGGCATGTGGGACTTGTGGATGGAGCCCTTAATTCGCTTAACCAGGATTCACGGGTGGTCAATCTGTTGAAATCAGAGCACTATATTTTGGCCACCGTGCTCGATCCTAGATTTAAAACCTACGTTGTATCTCTCTTTCCGGCAGACACAAGTCTGCAGAGGTTCAAAGACCTGCTGGTGAAAATGTCAGAAAATTGTCAAGTCAAGCGGAACGCGACCCGTCAACAGCTCCTCCTTCACATTCTCCCGCAACTGGGGGTGCGAGGAAAAGGCTAAGAATTCCGAGCCCACCAGCTGGCGGTGATGCAGGGCAGTCTGGAGCGAGTGCTGACATCTGGTCCGGACTGAAGGACTTGCCAACGATTACTGACATGTCTTCTACTGTCACTGCATATGATTCTGTCACCATTGAAAGAATGGTGGAGGATTATATGAGTGACCGCATCCAAGTAGGCTCGTCAGACAGTCCGTACATATACTGGCAGGAAAAAGAGGCAATTTGGAGGCCCTTGCACAAACTGGCTTTATTTTACCTAAGTTGCCCCCCTCCAGTGTGTACTCCGAAAGAGTGTTTAGTGCAGCCGCTCACCTTGTCAGCAATCGGCGTACGAGGTTACTTCCAGAAAATGTGGAGAAGATGATGTTCATCAAAATGAATTATAATCAATTCCTGCATGGAGACATTCACCAGCAATTGCCTCCCGAAAGTACACAGGGATGTTGATGACACTGAGATGGTGGATTCCAGTGGGGACGAATTAATAATCTGTGAGAAGGGGGATGTACACAGTGAAAGGGGTGAGGAATCGGACGATGAGGAGGAGGTGGACATCTTGCCTCTGTAGAGCCAGTTTGTGCAAGGAGAGATTGATTGCTTCTTTTTTGGTGGGGGCCCAAACCAACCAGTCATTTCAGTCAGTTGTGTGGCAGACCCTGTCGCTGAAATGATGGGTTTGTTAAAGTGTGCATGTCCTGTTTATACAACATAAGGGTGGGTGGGAGGGCCCAAGGACAATTCCATCTTGCACCTCTTTTTTCTTTCATTTTTCTTTGCATCATGTGCTGTTTGGGGACTATTTTTTTGAAGTGCCATCCTGCCTGACACTGCAGTGCCACTCCTAGATGGGCCAGGTGTTTGTGTCGGCCACTTGTGTCGCTTAGCTTAGCCATCCAGCGACCTTAGTGCACCTCTTTTTTTCTTTGCATCATGTGCTGTTTGGGGACTGATTTTTTAAATCTGCCATCATGTCTGACACTGCAGTGCCACTCCTAGATGGGCCAGGTGTTTGTGTCGGCCACTTGGGTCGCTTAGCTTAGCCATCCAGCGACCTTGGTGCACCTCTTTTTTTCTTTGCATCATGTGCTGTTTGGGGACTATTTTTTAAATTTACCATCCTGTCTGACACTGCAGTGCCACTCCTAGATGGGCCAGGTGTTTGTGTCGGCCACATGGGTCGCTTAGCTTAGTCACACAGCTACCTCATTGCGCCTCTTTTTTTCTTTGCATCATGTGCTGTTTGGGGACTATTTTTTTGAAGTGCCATCCTGTCTGACACTGCAGTGCCACTCCTAGATGGGCCAGGTGTTTGTGTCGGCCACTTGGGTCGCTTAGCTTAGTCATCCAGCGACCTCGGTGCAAATTTTAGGACTAAAAATAATATTGTGAGGTGTGAGGTGTTCAGAATAGACTGAAAATGAGTGGAAATTATGGTTATTGAGGTTAATAATACTATGGGATCAAAATGACCCCCAAATTCTATGATTTAAGCTGTTTTTGAGGGGTTTTTGTAAAAAAGCACCCGAATCCAAAACACACCCGAATCCGACAAAAAAATTTCAGGGAGGTTTTGCTAAAACGCGTCCGAATCCAAAACACGGCCTCAGTACCGAATCCCAAACCAAAACACAAAACCCGAAAAATTTCCGGTGCACATCACTATATATAACACATGTAACTGTGACAGGGAAGGTGGCCTCTCTCAGCTCTGGGCCCCATAGTAGCTGGCGTGTAATTTACAGTGTACGATAGCTCTGCTCACTATGGCCTGGCCCCCATTGCACTACAGTAGGCCCACATGTAGATACTTAAGACCTATTTGGAGGAATTAATTTGTTTTAGTGGTGCCCTGCAGTTGACAGAGCAATTCAATTGTTGCTCTGTTTGGGCATTATTTATGCTTGCCCCTCATGAGGGATCGAGCAGAAATGTGCGAAAAGCTAGGCTTTGAGCACAGTTTCCCTGTCACGTCCAATACTTAAGTCAGGTTAAGCCATTTTGCGCAGCTAAACCCGGTACTTTTGGGTGCAATTAGTGCGAAAAACAATGGGCGCCCGCCACTGGAACAAATAATTGCATATCACCCCGTCTAAAGAGACAGACAATATGCAGTTATAGGTGCCCATAAAACAATTGAATTCCTCCCTTTGAGTTTATATGGTAATCTTAGCATAACCAGCTTGCAGATATTTCAGATCTGATAGCCATTTGATCCTCCTAATAGCCCAATTACTTATTTGTATGCACTGAGATAATTAGAAGGGTCACCCATATTTATATGTGAAAGTTTGTCATGTTGGTATACCTTTGCTGCTGCCCAGTTGTGAACATCCATCCTATTTTCTCTTACGTCCTAGAGGATGGTGGAGTCCAATTTAGTACCATGGGGTATAGACGGGTCCCCTGGGAGCCACTGGCACTTTAAGAGTTTAATAGTGTGGGCTGGCTCCAACCTCCACGCCCCTCCCACCAGACCCAGTTTAGAAAATGTGCCCGGAGGAGCCGGTCACAGCTAGGGGAGCTCCTAGGAGTTTTTCTAGTTTTGTTGTTTTCAAGAGCTAGTTAGGTACAGGAAGGCTGCTGGCAACAGCCTCCCTGCTTCGTGGGACTTAGGGGGGGAAATAGGAACCAACTTCCTGAAGAGTTAATGGTTTTCTACTCCGCTAACAGGACACTGAGCTCCTGAGGATGCTGATCGCAAGCCCACGAGGCGACCGCTCACTCCCGCAGCACGGCCTCCACCCCCTAACAGAGCCAAAAGAAAGAAGAATGGGGAGTACAGCGCCGGCATCCCGGTTAGCGGGTCGCCGGCGGGTATGGCGGCACAAGAGTGTGAGCGCAGCTCTGACAGGCTGTACTCCGGGAAGGCTCAGCAACACACTGTGTAGGCGCTTTGAGGGGCGTCCTGAGCCAGCGCGGATACACCCTACACTGATCACGCAGCTAACAGGGGCTAATCCCGCTGTTAGCACAAAGAAACTTTAGGTCTGTATAAACAATTAGTGCGGAAGCCGCGCGCCATTACAAGGGGCGGGGCTTCCTCTCAGAGCAGATCCAGCACTCACCAGAGCCATTTTCTCCCTGCAGATCATAGGAAGGGAGCGCTGCCCTCCACATAACTCCAGCTATACCTCTGCGGTATCAGGGTGTCATAGACAGGGCGGGGAGTGTGATAGTAGTACTAATTAACCTATTAAGGTTAGTTAGTCAGCGCTGGGCTTTTATCATAATAACTGCCTACAGGGGCGCTGTGTGGCTGGCTCCTTATACTCTGTGACTTTCTGAAGGTGCTCTGGGGAAACTGTGTCTGACATTTTCCTGTGTGTGTGTATAAAGGCCAGTACTGACGGGAGAGATGTGTGCTGAGAGATCTTAACACAGACTACTCAGCACACATCTCTCAGATTGCTTAGATTTTAAGCACGGATCTCTCCGTGTGTACCCCCCTTAAGTGTATATCCACATTACCATGTCTAAGGACTCTGTGTCCTGTGCTGCAGAGTGTTTATCTTCTCCTGAGGAGTCTATTCCATGTACTCAGGACTGCAATATACTGTCTCAGCCGTCTGAATCCGAACCCCCATGGGTGGATTCTTTAAGGGGAATGATATCCCAGATTGCAACTAGGATGTCACATACTGAGAAAGAGATGCCGTTTTTGAGAAAATCTGTAGAGGGTTTGAAGTATTCAGCTCCCACTACTTCGTCTAAACCTCCACCTACACACCTGCAAAAACGTACACTTGCCCAGATAATGCAAGCTGACACTGATACCGACTCTGATACAGGGGACGGTGATGGGGATATGCAGGGGGGAGATACATCCCTTGCTAAAGGGGTGCAACTGATGATTGAAGCCATTAGGGATGTTTTGCTTATATCTGAGAAGGTACCTGAACAGGAAGAGGAATCTTATTTTACAGTAAATAAGAAATCCTCGCTTACCTTCCCTGCTTCTAAGGCGTTAAGCTCCTTGTTTGAAAAATCCTGGGAAAACCCAGAGAAAAAATTCCAGATCCCTAAAAGAATTCTCATTGCTTTACCTTTACCTGAAGAGGATAGAAAGAAGAGGGAAAACCCACCTACAGTAGACGCTTCTGTATCTAGGTTGTCTAAAAAGGTGGTTTTTACCTGTCCCTGGTTCAACCGCCTTAAAGGAGCCGGCTGACCACAAGATTGAGACTACGCTCAAATCAGTATACACTGCTACAGGCGTGGCTTTAAGGCCCACTACTGCTTGTGCGTGGATTTCTAAAGCCATAGTAAAGTGGTCAGGCACATTACTAGAGGAATTAGATACTATCGCTAGCAGTGACATTGATTTGTTTTTACGTCACATACAGGATTCTGCAGGTTTCATGATGGAGGCCATGAAAGACATTGGCCTGCTTAATGCAAGGGCTTCTTCCATGGCAGTATCGTCACGCAGAGGACTCTGGCTACGCCAAAAGTCTGCGGACGCAGAATCCAAGAAAAGTGTGGAGAACCTGCCCTTCACAGGTCAGGCACTATTTGGGGTCGAATTGGATGCATGGATTTCCACAGCGACTGCGGCTAAGTCGACATTTCTTCCCGGCTAGGAAAATCTTACCCTACGCCTGCACTGCAGTCCTTTTGGATAGCAAAATTTTAAAAATCCAACCCCCTTCCCCCCCCACCTTCTTTAGCGGAGGTTGGGGAAAATCCAGAAAACCTGCACCAACAGATTCCCAGGAACAGAAACCAGGTTCTGCTTCCTCCAAATCTTCAGCATGACGGTGGACCTCCCAGCCTGGAGATCGGGCAGGTGGGAGTGAGACTAAAAGATTTCAGTCACGTCTGGGCGTCATCGTGCCTAGACCCCTGGGTGACAGACATTATTGCACAGGGCTACAGACACAGGGCTATAGACATTGTTGCACAGGGCTACAGACTGTTCAGGAACTCCCACCTCACAGATTCTTCAAATCAGGCTTACCAGTTTCGCTGACAGAAGTGCTATCCTGCAGGAAGCAATTCAAAAATTGGTACGAACAAATGTCATTGTTCCAGTTCCACCTCACCTAAAAACCAAGGGTTATTACTCAAGCCTGTTTGTGGTACCAAAACCGGACAGTTCGGTAAGGCCTATATTGAACCTGAAGTTATTGAACCCCTACTTGAGGGTTTTCCAATTCAAGATGGAGTCTCTGAGGGCGGTTATCTCAGGTCTGGATGAGGGGAAATTCCTAGTATCCCTGGATATCAAGGATGCATACCTTCACATTCCGATCTGGCTGCCTCACCAGGCTTATCTACGGTTTGCACTACAGGATTGTCACTATCAGTTCCAGACATTGCCATTTGTCCTCTCCACAGCACCGAGGGTGTTCACCAAGGTCAGGGCGGAGATGATGCTCCTCCTCCGAAAACAGGGAGTGAACATAACTCCATATCTGGATGATCTGCTGATAAAGGCATCTTCCAAAGAGAGGCTGTTGCAGAGTATTACACTTTCAATTCAACTGCTCCGGGATCATGGGTGGATCCTGAACCTTCCAAAGTCACATTTGGAACTGACACAGAGTCTGTCCTTCCTGGGGATGATGCTCGACACGGAAGTGCAGAGGGTGTTTCTACCACTGGAGAAAGCGTTGGTGATCCAATCAATGGTCCGCGATGTTTTTAAGCCAGCCCGATTATCGGTTCATCAGTGCATTCTCCTTCTGGGAAAGATGGTAGCCTCCTACGAGGTTCTACAGTATGGAAGATTCCATGCAAGGTTCTTCCAGCTGGATCTCCTGGACAAGTGGTCGGAATCACATCTTCACATGCACCAGCGGATACGCCTGTCGCCGAAAGCCAGAATTTCGCTCCTCTGGTGGCTGCAAACTTCTCACCTACTCGAGGGCCGCAGGTTCGGGATTCAGAATTGGATTCTTCTAACCACGGATGCAAGTCTCAGAGGTTGGGGAGCAGGGGGTAAACTTCCAAGGAAAGTGGTCAAGTCAGGAATTTGTCCTTCCAATAAACATTCTGGAACTAAGGGCCATATACAACGGCCTTCTACAGGCGGCGAATCTTCTACAAGATTGAGCCATTCTGGTTCAGTCAGACAACGTCACAGTGCAGTCCTACATAAACAGGCAGGGCGGAACGAAGTGCAGAGCTGCGATGTCAGAGGTAACAAAAATCCTCCTCTGGGCAGAAAGACACGCGCTGGCGCTGTCGGCAATCTTCATTCCGGGAGTGGACAACTGACTTCCTCAGCAGACACGATCTCCATCCAGGAGAATGGGGCCTCCACCCAGAGGTATTCACAGAGGTAACAAGCCGATGGGGTGTACCTCAGATAGACTTGATGGCCTCTCGCCTCAACAAGAAGCTTCGGAGGTACTGTTTCAGGTCACGAGACCCACAAGCAGTGGCGGTGGACACACTGGAAACTCCGTGGATGTTCCAGTCAGTGTATGTGTTCCCTCCACTTCCACTCATCCCAAGGATTCTCAAACTACTAAAAAGAACAAGTGTTCCGGCAATCCTCATTGCTCCGGACTGGCCAAGAAGGGCTTGCTACGCTGATCTTCTGGCATTACTGCTGGAGGATCCGAGGCCTCTTCCTCTTCACGAAAACCTTCTACTACAGGGGCTGTTCACCTATCAAGACTTACTGCGGCTACGTTTGATGGCATGGAGGTTGAACGCCAGATCTTAGCTCAGAAGGGCATTCCGAACAAGGTCATTCCTACTCTGATCCAAGCTAGGAAGGGGGTAACGTCTAAGCATTACCATCAAATTTGGAAAAAGTATGTGTCTTGGTGTGAATCCAGGAAGTTTCCTACGGTGGAGTTTCAACTGGGACGTTTTCTCCTCTTTCTGCAAGCTGGTGTGGAGGTTGGCCTACGCTTGGGCTCCATCAAGGTCCAGATTTCAGCCTTGTCCATTTTCTTCCATAAACAATTGGCTGCTCCCCCAGAGGTTCAGACATTCTTGAAAGGAGTTCTGCACATCCAACCGCCTTTTGTGCCTCCTACGGCACCTTGGGATCTTAATGTGGTGCTCCAGTTCCTACAATCGGATTGGTTCGAACCTTTACAGGAGGTGGACATAAAGTTTCTTATTTGGAAAGCAGTCACACTGTTGGCATTGGCATCTGCAAGACGTGTGTCTGAATTAGGGGCATTGTCGCACAAGAGCCCCTATTTGATTTTCCATGAAGATAGAGCTGAACTCAGAACGCGTCAGCAATTTCTTCCAAAGGTTGTGTCGGCTTTTCATATCAACCAACCCATTGTGGTGCCAGTGGCTACTGACACCTCGAATACCTCAAAGTCCTTGGATGTTGTGCGGGCTTTGAAGATATATGTGAAGAGGACTGCTCGTCACAGGAAGTTGGACGCGCTATTTGTCCTTTATGATCCCAACAAGATTCGGTGTCCTGCTTCTATGTAGACAATTTCTCGCTGGATCAGGCTTACTATCCAGCATGCTTATTCTACGGCAGGTTTGACATGTCCAAGATCTGTTCAGGCCCACTCTAACCATAAAGTGGGTTCTTCCTGGGCGGCTTCCCGGGGTGTCTCGGCTGTTCAGCTTTGCCAAGCGGATACTTATGCCTCTGAGGACCTAAAGTTTGGTCAATCAGTTCTGCAGGAACCTCAGCACTCTCCCTTCCGTACTGGGAGCTTTGGTACATCCCCATGGTACTAAATTGGACCCCAGCATCCTCTAGGACGTAAGAGAAAATAGGATTTTAATTACATACCGGTAAATCCTTTTCTCGTAGTCCGTAAAGGATGCTGGGCGCCCGCCCAGTGCTTTGTATTCCTGCATTGTTACTTGGTTAAGTTTGTTGGTTCAGCCATTTCTGAAACGTTCCAAGTTGGTTAGCTTGGCTTTCCTTTTTGTTATGTGTGAGCTGGTGTGAATCTTGCCACTATCTGTGTATTTCCTTCTATTGGGGTGTGTCCGTCTCCTCGGGCACAGTTTCTAAACTGGGTCTGGTGGGAGGGGCATGGAGGGAGGAGCCAGTCCACACTATTAAACTCTTAAAGTGCCAGTGGCTCCCAGGGAACCCGTCTATACCCCATGGTACTAAATTGGACCCCAGCATCCTCTACAGACTACGAGAAAAGGATTTACCGGTAGGTAATTAAAATCCTATTTCCCAGTACTCTGCCTGCAAGTGGTGGGATGTAAACCGTACCTGTGTCCACCTACCACCTCAGGAAAAAATGATTTTTTTCACAAAAATCCCATCAATTCACTCAAATGTGGACTTTCCAACCCACCATACTTTTTCATATTTACTCTGATCATCCATAACATTACAACCACCTGCTTAATATTGTATGGGTTCCCCTTTTGCTGGCAAAACAGCTCTAACCCATTCAGACCTCTATAGGCATCCTTTGTTATCTGTTACTAAGACTTTTGCAGGAGATCCTTTAAGTCCTATAAAATGCGAGGTTAGGCCTCCATGGTCGGACATCTTTTTCCAGCACATCACACAGTTGCTCGATAAGATAGAGATCTGTGGCATTTGGAGGGCCCAGTCAACAAGTTGTACTCGGTCATGTTTCCCAAACCATTCCTGAACATTTTTTTGCAGTGTGGCAGAGAGCATAATCCTGCTGAAAGAGGCCATTGCCATAAGGGAATACCGTTGCCACGAAGGGGTGCACTTGATCTGTAATAATGCTTAGGTAGGTGGTACGTGTGAAAGGCCAAAGATTTACAAGCAGAACATTGCCCAAGGCTCCACACTGCTTCACTGCCTTCACACTGCCTCAGATGGCTTACCTTCTTTATCCCATTGTCCAGTATGGTGCCATCTCTTCCCCGGGTAAAAGACGCATGCACCCGGCCGTCCACATGATGTAAAACAAAACGTGAATCATTAGACCAGACCACCTTCTTCCATTGCTCTGTAGCCAGTTTTGAGGCTCTTATGCCCATTAAAATTGTTTTTGATGGTGGACAGGGATCAGAAAGGGCACTTTTACCGGTCTTCAGCTACACAGCCCCATAAGCAGTAATCTGCAATGCACTCAGTGTTCTGGTACCTTTTTATTATAACCAGCATTATCTTTTTCAGTAATTTGTGCTGATCAGTGTATAACACTACATATAATACACCTATCCTATCCACAGCATGGGGTTTAGGATAGAGCCCTGTGGAACACCCCATGGCAGTGGCACAGGCAGCGATGTGTATTCCTGAAGATATTCTCTATAACCAGCCCATGAGAAAATAATATGAACCAACCAAGGACTGATTAAATTCCCTAAAGTATCATATGCTGCAGTGACTTGGGAGAATTAATATTAAACAATCGCCCCTGAAAGTCTTTCAGACATTAGGGGGTAAATTTACTAAGATGGGAGTTCTATTTAAGATGGGATGTTGCCCATAGCAACCAATCAGATTCTACTTCTCATTTATCTAGCACCTTCTAGAAGATAATACCTGTAATCTGATTGGTTGCTATGGGCAACATCCCATCTTAAATAGAACTCCCATCTTAGTAAATTTGCCCCTAGGAGTGTATTTGAGTAAATTGAGCAGTATTTGATCTGAGTTATACTGTAAGTCATGAATCACACTCTCAGTGCCTTGTTTGCCTTCTGTATGTCCTGTGCAATTTATACACAGTGCTATTTACTAAAAGCCAAGCCACATTATTTAAACTGCCATGACCATCACAATTTTTACAGGATGATAAAAAAACCCCTGTGTATTTAACTATAAGTTAAGAAATCAATGCAGAGAAGTAACTCCATGCATAGCAAGTGATCCAAATCCTTGTCATGTATCGGTATAATGCAAATGTCTCTCAAGTACACTCAGAGCCCCTGGTGGACTTTCATTTGTGAAAACTTGAATTTCTTTAAAAAAGGATATTTATGGTAAGCACTTACCTTTATTAAATCTCTTTCTGCGAGGTACACTGAGTTCCACAGGGATAACATCGGGGTGTAGGGTAGGATCTTGATCGGGGATGTCCTAAAGCAGTTCCTCATGGGAGGGGACGCACTGTAGCGGGCACAAGAACAAGGCGTCCAAAGGAAGCATCCTGGGAGGCGGAAGTATCGAAGGCATAGAACCTTATGAACGTGTTCACTGAGGGCCATGTAGCCGCCTTGCACAATTGTTCAAGGGTCGCACCATGGCGGGCCACCAAAGAAGGTCCAACCTACCGAGTAGAATGGGCTTTGATGGTAGCAGGAGCTGGAAGACCAGCCTGTACATAAGCTTGTGCAATCACCATTCTAATCCATCTGGCCAGGGTATGCTTATTCGCAGGCCAGCCACGTTTGTGAAACTCAAAAAGTACAAAGAGAGAATCAGACTTCCTAACGGAGGCTGTCCTCTTCACATAGATACGGAGAGCCCGTACCACATCCAAAGATCATTCTTTGGAGGACACATCAGGAGAGATAAAGGTTGGAACCACAATCTCTTGATTAAGGTGGAAAGAAGACACCACCTTAGGTAGATAACCAGGGCGTGTCTGAAGAATCGCCCGGTGAAAAATCAGATAAGGCACACAAATCTGAAACCCGTCTAGCAGAGGCAATAGCCAGCAGAAACAAAACCTTAAGGAGTAAGCCACTTAAGGTCCGCAGACTCAAGAGGTTCAAATGGAGACTCTTGCAAGGCCTCCAGAACCACCGACAAATCCCAAGGGGCCACAGGCGGGACATAGGGAAGTTGAATCCGTAACACACCCTGAGTGAATGTATGAACATCAGGCAGAGTCGCAATTTTTATCTGAAACCATACCGACAAGGCAGAAATATGAACCTTGATGGAGGCCAGACGAAGGCCTAGGTACAGGCGCCGTTGCAGGAAGGCCAAAAGTTTGGCCATACTAAACTTGTAAACATCATGATTGTTAGACGAGCAAGCAAAGTAAGAATTCCAGACCCTATGATAAATCCGAGCGGAGCCGGTTTATGGGCCTTCAACACGGTTTGAATGACCGCCTCAGAAAATCCTTTGGCCCTCAGAACTGAAGCTTCAAGAGCCACGCCATCAAAGCCAGTCGAGCCAAATCCTGGTATACACATGGGCCCTGAAAGAGGAGGTCTGGGCGTTGCGGAAGTAGAAGAGACCCTGTAGGTCTGAGAACCAATGCCGTCTGGGCCACGCTGGAGCGATCAGAAGTAGGATACCTCCTTCTTGCTTGAATTTCCTTATTACCCTGGGCAGAAGTGACACCGGAGGGAACACGTACGGCAGACGAAAGTTCCATGGAATTCCAGTGCGTCCATGAACGCTGCTTGAGGATCCCTTGTCCTTGCTCCGAAGACCGGAACCTTGTGATTGTGTCGAGATGCCATCAGGTCTACATCTGGTAGGCCCCACTTGTCCACTAGGAGTTGAAATACTTCTGGATGGATGCTCCACTCCCCAGCATGTACGTCCTGATGACTGAGGAAGTCGGCTTCCCAGTTGGGGACCCCCAGAATGAACACTGCCGATATGGCCGGCAGAAGGCGTTCCGCCAACTGAAGAATCCTGGACACTTCCATCATTGACATGCGGCTTTGAGTGCCACCTTGATGATTTATGTATGCCACCGTAGTTGCGTTGTCCGACTGTACTTGAACAGGCCTGTTCTGTATGAGCTGCTGGGCCAGGTTTAGAGCATTGAATACTGCCCGCAACTCCTGAATGTTTATCGGGAGGAGAGACTCCTCCCTGGTCCATCGACCCTGAAGAGAGTGTTGCTCCAACACCCCACCCCAACCCCGCAGACTGGCATCAGTCGTCAGAAGGACCCAGTTGGAGATCCAGAAGGGACGACCCCTGCTCATTCAATGGTCCTGTAGCCACCAGCTCAGTGACAGCCGAACTTCTGGAGACAAGGAGATCATGTGAGACCTGATCCGGTGAGGCAGGCTGTCCCACTTGGCAAGAATCAGCTTCTGCAGAGGGTGGGAATGAAATTGAGCGTATTCTACCATGTCGAAAGCCTACACCATGAGGCCTAGTACTTGCGTCGCCGAGTGTATCAACAATCGCGGGCGAAAGAGGAAGCATCTAATTCTGCCCTAAAGGTTCAGGACCTTCTTTTGAGACAAGAACAACTGCTGATGGTGAGTGTCCAACAATGCCCCCAGGTGCACCATGCTCTGAGCAGGGACCAGGGAAGATTTCTTCCAGTTGATGAGCCACCCGTGGGCTTGCAGAAACTGGACCGTCAGATCCAGATGACGGAGGAGAATTTCTGGGGAATCAGCCAGGATCAGCAAGTCGTCCAGATACGGTAGGATCCTGACACCCTGACAGCGGAGTAGGGCCGTCATTACCGCCATGACCTTTGTGAATACTCGCGGAGCCATGGTCAATCCAAAAGGTAAGGCCCGAAATTGATAATGGAGGTTGCCAATAGCAAACCGCAGGTATTGCTGATGCGACGTGGCAATAGGAATATGGAGGTAAGCATCCTGTATGTCCAGGGAGACCATATAGTCCCCGGGCTCCAAAGCCAGAACAATAGAGCAAAGAGTTTCCATACGAAACTTGGAGACCCTCACAAATTTGTTCAATGACTTGAGATTGAGAATGGGCCGGGAGGAACTATTCGGTTTCGGGACTAGGAACAGCGGTGAATAGTACCCCTTGCCTCTCTGAGCCAGAGGCACCGGCACTACAACTCCTGTGCCCAAGAGGGACTGTACCACCAAATGAAGAGGTTTTGCCTTCACCTGATCCGAAGGGATGTTTGTCAGGCAAAATTGATGAGGGGGATGATTCTTGAAGAATATGGCGTAACCGTGAGTGACGACTTCCCTTACCCAGGCGTCGGAAGTGGTCTTCAACCATACCTGGGTAAACCTTAGAAGTCGGCCTCCGACCCTGGGATCCCCCAGGGGGAGGCCCGCCCCGTCATGCAGTAGGCTCGTCTGATTTGGAAGCAGGCTGATGGGGCAGCCCAATCACGTTTAGGTTTGGGCTTAGTGATTTTGGAAGTGCGAGCCTGTTTCGGGTAAGCCTTTGCTTTACCTGGAGGTCGAAAGGAACGAAAAAAAATACTCTTAACCTTCGGGACCAAAGAAGCAGTACTAGGTAGACATGCCATCTTAACTGAAGCTAAGTCAGCAACAATCTTGTTGAGATCCTCACCAAAAAGGATGTTCCCCTTAAAAGGGAGCACCTCCAGGGTTTTCTTAGAGTCCAGATTCACAGACCAGGACCATAACCAGAGACTCCGGTGAGCCAGAATGGACGTAGCAAAGGCTTTGGCCGCCAGAACACCGGCATCAGAAGCCGCCTCCTTAATGTAATGAGAAGCTGTGACAATATATGAAAGACATTGTCTAGCATTATCAGAAACATTGGACAGCAACTCTGCTTCCAGCCCATGCTTCAATAGCTTCTGCAGCCCAAGTAGCCGCAATAGTGGGCCGATGCACAGCTCCCGCAAGGGTATAAATAGCCTTTAAGCAACCCTCCACACGCTTATCCGTCAGTTCCTTCAGAGAGGTGACGGTAGTTACAGCAGAGCAGAGGACACCACCAGCCGCGCTACTTGCGAATCCTCCGGCGGTGGCGTTTCCCAATTTTTGCTTAACTCCGCAGCGAGGGGATAGCGAGCCAGCATCTTCCTGTGAGGTGTGAATTTTTTTCCTGGGTTTACCCAGGATTCCTGACGTATGTCAACTAAGTGGTCAGAATGAGGTAAAACTAATTTAGTAACCTTCTGATGTTTGAATCTGTCAGGTTTCTTAAAGGGACCGACAGGTTCTGGGTCATCATCAATTTGAAGAATCAGCCTGATAGCCTCTAATAGGTCAGTAACATCTACCTGTGAAACAGATTCCCCATCAGAAGCGTCTGGATCAGTGTCTGAAGGGTCAGTATACACGCCATCCTCATCAGACGAAGTGTCTGAAACATGGGTGGAGTGTTAGGACGTAATGGCCCACTTAGAGGAACCCTTGGTCTTAGGTGGGGGAGGGTTAGGTTTCTGTTTGTTCAAAGAGTGATTCAATTGCTGTAGCTGAGTGGACAGGAAATCTGCCCATGGCGGATTAACCGCAGGGACAATATGTGGCTGTACCGGCACGTGAGGTCCCATAGGGGGCGTAAGTCTAGTTACCAGCGTATTTAGTAAAGTAGAGAAAGTAGCCCAAGGCAGGTCGTTATGTGCCCCCATTGCTACAGACCTACTGGGGGGTAGGGAACCCCCAGAACCTGAACCCTCCGCTGCTATGTTTTCCTCTAATGCAGGCTTTATCAACCAGTGTGCCGTGGCACACTAGTGTGCCGCGACCAGTTGCAAGGTGTGCCGCGGAGCCAGAACAGCTTCCTGCACCTTCAGAGTGAACTGTTGGCCCGGGCTCTTCTTAGAGGATTAGTTGTGCTCCGGCTGCGACCTATGCCTTGAAGACGCAGTGTTATGATATCATTGGTCACGGCCGCCACATCTCACCACCCAGCCAGCCCACCCGCCTGCATACACATCTTCCAGTTCCTGCCTGCATACACAGCTTTCCTTGCCCACCCAGATCCACATCTGCCCATTGCTCAGTATTCGCAGCACTCCACTATGAACAACCCCCCACCACTGAGGGACAGGAAGGAGGACAGCTGACCGGTAGGGGCTAATATTTGTTATTTTAGTTCTCCTGTGGGGAACAATAGGATTTATGTGGCGAGAATAAGGATTTATGGGTGAAGCAATGTGAATAATTCATGTGGGGAGCAATAGGATTTATGTGGGGAGAAATGTGATTGGTTTATGTGTGAGCAACATGATTTTGTGGGGAGCAATGTAATTGATTTACGTGGGGAGCAATAGTATTTATGTGTTGAGCAACATGATTTATGTGTGGAGCAATGTGATGATTTTTCTGTGTAGGCCAATGTATGTGTGGATTTTTTTTTACTGTGAGGGCCAATGTGTGTGTGTTTTTTTTTTTTCTGTGGGGAACTTATGGTGTGCCTTGGCATTTTTAAAATATTGTTCAGTGTGCCGTAAGTAAAAAAAAAAGGTTGAAAATCACTGCTCTAATGTGTCTGTGACATCACCATGTATTGCGGGATCAGCCACAGAACCGTTGCCGCTGGAAGCTGACATAATATGAGAGCATGAACCACGGGCAACACAGTACAATATCAGCAGTATAATACCTGACTAAGAACCACCTGCACAGTGTTATAGCACAAACAGAGGATTCAAGATTTTAAACCTACCGGTAAATCTTTTTCTCCTAGTCCGTAGAGGATGCTGGGGACTCCGTAAGGACCATGGGGTATAGACGGGCTCCGCAGGAGACATGGGCACTATAAAGAACTTTAGATGGGTGTGCACTGGCTCCTCCCTCTATGCCCCTCCTCCAGACCTCAGTTAGAGAAACTGTGCCCAGAGGAGACGGACACCACGAGGAAAGGATTTTTGTTAATCTAAGAGCAAGATTCATACCAGCCCACACCATCCACACCGTATAACCTGGAATATACGCAACCAGTTAACAGTATGAACAAAACAGCATCAGCCAAAGACTGATTGTAACTGTAACATAACCCTTATGTAAGCAATAACTATATACAAGCCTTGCAGAAATATGTCCGCACTGGGACGGGCGCCCAGCATCCTCTACGGACTAGGAGAAAAAGATTTACCGGTAGGTTTAAAATCTTATTTTCTCTTACGTCCTAGAGGAAGCTGGGGACTCCGTAAGGACCATGGGGATTATACCAAAGCTCCAGACCGGGCGGGAGAGTGCGGACGACTCTGCAGCACCGATTGAGCAAACATGAGGTCCTCCTCAGCCAAGGTATCAAACTTGTAGAATTTAGCAAAAGTGTTTGAACCCGACCAAGTCGCCGCTCGGCAAAGCTGTAATGCCGAGACGCCTCGGGCAGCCGCCCAAGAAGAGCCCACCTTCCTAGTGGAATGGGCCTTAACCGAATTTGGTAACGGCAATCCAGCCGTAGAATGAGCCTGCTGAATCGTGTTACAGATCCAGCGAGCAATAGTCTGCTTAGAAGCAGGAGCGCCAACCTTGTTGGCTGCATACAGGACAAACAGTGCCTCTGTTTTCCTAACCCGAGCCGTCCTGGCTACATAAATTTTTAAGGCCCTGACTACATCAAGGGACTTGGAATCCTCCAAGTCATTCGTAGCCACAGGCACCACAATAGGTTGGTTCATATGAAACAATGAAACCACCTTAGGCAAAAATTGAGGACGAGTCCTTAATTCTGCTCGATCCACATGGAAAATCAGATATGGGCTTTTGTGAGACAAAGCTGCCAATTCAGACACCCGCCTTGCAGATGCCAAGGCCAACAACATGACCACCTTCCAAGTGAGACATTTCAATTCAACCGTTTGAAGAGGCTCAAACCAGTGAGATTTTAGGAACTGTAACACCACGTTAAGGTCCCAAAGTGCCACTGGAGGTACAAAATGAGGCTGTATGTGCAGCACTCCCTTTACAAAAGTCTGGACTTCTGGGAGAGAAGCCAATTCCTTCTGAAAGAAAATTGACAGGGCCGAAATCTGTACCTTAATGGAGCCTAATTTTAGGCCCATATGCACTCCTGTCTGTAGAAAGTGGAGAAAACGGCCCAGATGGAAAACTTCCGCAGGAGCATTCTTGGATTCACACCAAGATACATACTTTCTCCAGATACGGTGATAATGTTTCGCCGTCACCTCCTTTCTAGCCTTTATCAGAGTATGGATGACTTCTTCCGGAATGCCTTTCCCAGCTAGGATTCGGTGTTCAACCGCCATGCCGTCAAACGTAACCGCGGTAAGTCTTGGAACACGCAGGGCCCCTGTTGCAACAGGTCCTCTCTGAGAGGAAGAGGCCACGGATCTTCTGTGAGCATCTCCTGAAGATCTGAATACCAGGCCCTTCGAGGCCAATCTGGAACAATGAGTATTGTCTGCACTCTTTTTCGTCTTATGATTCTCAATATCTTTGAGATGAGTGGAAGAGGAGGGAACACATAGACCGACTGAAACACCCACGGTGTCACCAGGGCGTCCACTGCTACTGCCTGAGGGTCCCTTGACCTGGCACAATACCTCCGAAGCTTCTTGTTGAGGTGTGACGCCATCATGTCTATTTGAAGAAGTCCCCAATGACTTGTTATCTCTGCAAAAACTTCTTGATGAAGTCCCCACTCTCCTGGATGGAGATCGTGTCTGCTGAGGAAGTCTGCTTCCCAGTTGTCCACTCCCGGAATGAAGACTGCTGCCAAAGCGCTTATGTGATTTTCCGCCCAGCGCAGAATCCTGGTGGCTTCCGCCATTGCCACTCTGCTCCTTGTTCCGCCTTGGCGGTTTACATGAGCCACGGCTGTGACGTTGTCTGATTGAATCAGAACTGGTAGGTTTCGAAGAAGATTCTCCGCTTGACGTAGGCCGTTGTATATGGCCCTCAATTCCAGTACGTTGATGTGTAGACAAGCCTCCTGGCTTGACCATATCCCCTGAAAGTTTCTTCCTTGTGTGACTGCTCCCCATCCTCGGGGGCTCTCGTCCGTGGTTACCGGAACCCGGTCTTGAATGCCGAACCTGCGACCCTCTAGAAGGTGAGCACACTGCAGCCACCACAGGAGAGACACCCTGGCCCTGGGGGACAGGCTTATTTTCTGATGAATTTGAAGATGGGACCCGGACCACTTGTCCAGAAGGTCCCACTGAAACGTCCTTGCATGAAACCTGCTGAAGGGGATGGCCTCTTAGGTCGCCACCATTTTTCCCAGTACTCGAGTGCACTGATGGACTGACACTCTTTTCGGTTTTAACAGGTCTCTGACCATGTTCTGGAGTTCCTGGGCTTTTTCCATTGGGAGAAAAACCCTCTTTTGTTCCGTGTCCAGAATCATGCCTAAGAAAGATAGCCGAGTTGTTGGAACCAACTGTGACTTTGGTAGATTCAGAATCCAGCCATGTTGCTGCAGCACTCTCAGGGGGAGCGCCACGCTTTTCAGCAACTGATCTCTCGATCTCGCCTTTATCAGGAGATCGTCCAAGTACGGGATAATTGTGACTCCCTGCCGGCGCTGTGGAAACCAGGTCCGCGAGACCCTCCCCAAATAAATCCTCACCTTTGTAAGGTAAAATTTCCATATGCTTCTTTGAGTCGGCATCACCCGTCCATTGGCGGGTCCACAAGGCTCGCCTAGCAGAAATCGCCTCTCTGAACGTCTCTCATATATAAGACTGCGTCTTTAATGTGACCTAAGGTCAATAAAATGGTATCCCTATCCAGGGTATCAATGTCAGCTGACAAAGTATCCATCCAAGCCGCAACAGTGCTACAAACCCAAGCCGACGCTATTGCCGGTCTGAGCAAGGCACCCGTATGTGTATAAATTGATTTTAAGGTAGTTTCCTGTCTGCGATCAGCAGGATCCTTGAGGGCTGCCGTGTCTGGAGACGGTAGCGCCACCTTTTTGGACAAGCGCGTTAACGCCTTGTCCACCCTGGGTGAGGATTCCCACCGTAACCTGTCCTGCACAGGGAAAGGATACGCCATAAGAATTCTTTTGGGAATCTGCAGTTTCTTGTCTGGAGTTTCCAAGCCTTTTCAAATAACGCGTTCAGCTCATGAGATGGGGGAAAGGTTACCTCAGGTTTCTTTTCCTTAAACATGTGTACCCTCTTGTCAGGGACAGAGGGGTCATCTGTGATATGTAAAACATCCTTTATTGCAATAATCATATAATGAATACTTTTGGCCACCCTTGGGTGTAACCTCGCATCATCGTAGTCGACACTGGAGTCAGAATCCGTGTCGGTATCAGTGTCTGCTACTTGGGACAGGGGACGTTTCTGAGACCCTGAAGGGCCCTGTGACACAGTCAAAGCCATGGATTGACTCCCTGTTCTATCCCTGGACTCTGCTTTGTCCAACCTCTGATGTAATAAAGACACATTTGCATTTAAAACTTTCAGCATATCCAACCAATCAGGTGTCGGCATTGCCGACGGAGACACCACAATCATCTGCTCCACCTCCTCCTTAGTTGAGCCTTCCGCTTCAGACATGCCGACACACGCGTACCGACCCCCCCCCCCACACTCAGGGATATATCTATATGGAGACAGTTCCCCAATAAGTCCCTTTGGAGAGACAGAGAGAGAGTATGCCAGCACACACCCAGCGCCAACTGACACTGGAAACAAAATTCCCAGACAAAACAGCGCTTTTACATAAATATATACATATACACTCACTGCGCCAATTAAAAGTGCCCCCCCCCCTCTTTTTTGCCCTCTGTCACCGTGATCAGCAGGGGAGAGTCCGGGGAGCCAGCTTCTCTGCAGTGTGCTGTGGAGAAAATGGCGCTGGTTAGTGCTGGAGGATCAAGCTCCACCCCCTCAGCGGCGGGCTTCGGTCCAGCTCAAATTTCCAATACTGGCGGGGGATTATATAATATACTGCCTCCGCAGCCTATATATATGTTAGCCAGTCCCTAGAGGTTTATTATTGCTACCCAGGGCGCCCCCCCCTGCGCCCTGCACCCTTCAGTGCCCGCTGTGTGTGTTGTGTGTGGGAGCAATGGCGCGCAGCAATACCGCTGCGCGTTACCGCTGTGCGTTACCTCAGAGAAGATCTGAAGTCTTCTTCTGCTTTTGAAGTCTTCTTTCTTCTTATACTCACCTGGCTTCTATCTTCCGGCTCTGTGAGGAGGATGGCGGCACGGCTCTGGGACGAACGGCGAGGGTGAGACCTGCGTTCCGACCCTCTGGAGCTAATGGTGTCCAGTAGCCTAAGAAGCAGAGCCTATCATTTAAGTAGGTCTGCTTCTCTCCCCTCAGTCCCACGATGCAGGAAGCCTGTTGCCAGCAGTGCTCCCTGAAAATAAAAAACCTAACAAAATTATTTTTCAGAGAAACTCAGGAGAGCTCCCCTGTAGTGCACCCAGTCTCCTCTGGGCACAGGATCTAACTGAGGTCTGGAGGAGGGTCAAAGAGGGAGAAGCCAGTGCACACCCATCTAAAGTTCTTTATAGTGCCCATGTCTCCTGCAGAGCCCGTCTATACCCCATGATCTTTACGGAGTCCCCAGCATCCTCTAGGACGTAAGAGAAATACACAGTAAGTATATCCTGTGAAATACCTATATCAAATAATAACCCTGACGCACTTAGCCCCCCTCAGGGTACAGAATATAGGGATAGCAATCTGAGCGAGATACACAAAGTAGAAATCACACAGCAGCTTTATGCACACATAGTCACATGTATAATGCAGAAATTATGACAAACAATAAAACTGCACTGGACTAGCAATACTAAGTAAAGCTATAGAGACTTAGATATATCAATGCACAGTAAAGTCTGGATGTATATCACAGGGTACTTGTACTACATAACCCTGAAGTAATGCACTGTTTCTTTACTAACACTGTCAGCAGACATGTAGAATACTTAAGTGTCCTGTAAAATGCACAGCGCTGATAATGCAGGCGGCTTTACAGAGGAGACTTTGCCCATGCAGTCCCAGAATCAGCTCAGCATGTGTAATGGTGCCCAAACGCTGACAGGGAGTGAGGGAGATGCAGCTCCAGGGCAGGAACATTTACTCTAAATGGTGCCCTGGGGCTGGGGGAGGGGCAACAGGTCAGAGCCTTATCCCCTTGCTGGACTTCACCACCGGGTACTGTGGGCCATAATAAAACGGTTTATGTAGAAAACCGACCTGTGCCCTTGCCCTGGTGGTCCAGTGGGGTCCCTGTACCAACACAGTGTCTACGCCAGCCACCTAATTGCCACGCCGGATTGTGATTTACAGCGGGTCCCGCCTGGGGTACCTTCTTACTTCCTCCCTAGATGCGGCCACACGATCCCGGAGAACTGCGGTGAGTGTGTGTGCCTGACCTGAAGAACCGGAGCCCCCTGCTGTAAGTACCCAGCAACCAGGGAGTGGGAGTATACAGCGCCGCCAGGGGAGGTGATGGACCTGCAGCAGGAGAAGTCAGAATGACATCTAGCACTAAGAGTGCCTCTGGTGCAACCCTTGAAGTCTTCTATCTTCTTCTAAAAAGCTCTTTTCAGGGCTGCTCCTGTTAGCTGCCTGCACTGCAGGCACCAACTTAAAAACTGAGCTCCTGTGCACGAAGGCGGGGTTATAGAGGAGGCGGCGCTGAGCATCTTGGGAACAGTCAAAGCTTTTAGCCTGTTGGTGCCTCGGATCCAGATCCTACTCTACACCCCGATGTTATCCCTGTGGAGCCCAGTGTACTCCGCTGCAGAAAACATTATTTAAACGGCCATGGTGACCTGCATGCCCTTTCATCATTCAAATTGTTGTAGTCTGTAGACCAGCATTCAGAGCAGAGAGGACTAGAAACAAAACAGGAACATATTAGGAATAGCTTCATAGGTGCATTTTTCTATAAATGAATCAATGACTGGAGACTTGGGCCCTCATTCTGAGTTGTTCGCTCGCTAGCTGCTTTTGGCAGCCGTGCAAACGCTAAGCCGCCGCCTTCTGGGAGTGTATCTTAGCTTAGCAGAAGTGCGAACGAAAGGATCGCAGAGCGGCTACAAAATATTTTTGAGCATTTTCAGAGTAGCTTCAGACCTACTCAGCGCTTGCGAACACTTCAGACCATTCAGTTCCTGTTTTGACGTCACAAACACTCCCTGCGTTTGGCCAGCCACGCCTGCGTTTTTCCGGGCATGCCTGCGTTTTTACGAACACTCCCTGAAAACGGTCAGTTGACACCCAGAAACACCCCCTTCCTGTCAATCACTCTGCGGCCAGCAGTGCAACTGAAAAGCTTCGCTAGACCTTGTTTAAAAAACCATCGGCTGTTGTGAAAGTACGTCGCGCATGTGCATTGCGCCGCATACGCATGCGCAGAAGTGCTGCTTTTTTGCCTAATCGCTGCGCTGCGAACGAAAACAGCTAGCGAACAACTCGGAATGACCACCTTGGACTAAACAGTTAGTGATTGGGCTGGGTGTTTCCTTAAGGGATTAGTCCTACTCGTTTCTTCAGTACCAGACAGTATATCTGCTTTACTGGGAGCATAAAAAAAAAGCCAAGTACAAAGATATGTGAGACACATGGAATGATTAACTGGACACCGCCTGGATTCATGGTGTCTCAGGTAAAATAAAAAAAGACCATCTATCAGCATAATCTGCTACAGCAGGGAGTGGTATGGTCTTTCCATTGGTCAGTGCAGAACTGATGTTTTTTTAATAATTTCTCAGGTTACTTACTGTAGAAACAGAATTTGACGGCACATAAGAACCACTTGCCAAATGTGGTCTGCTCTAATCACATGTATACACACACACTAGGATTAATTTTTGTATTACGGGGGGAAACATTTACAAACTCCACAAAGCTAGGGCTGTGGTAGTAGTCGTACCTACAACCTCAGTGCTTTGAGCCAGTAATACTAACCATTACACAATCCCCGCTTTGTACAATTCTCTCACTCTTACCAGCATCTCCAATCAGTAATACTATTTGATGTCTGTACTGCTTTCATTTTTGTGCTTACTGTACAATGTACAGTATGTATTCCGTTTTTTGCTTTAATAAAAACAATACGTTTCCAAACCTCTCAGTTCACTATAGTAGAATATATAACAAAGGGGGTCATTCCGAGTTGTTCGCTCAGTAAATTTTTTCGCATCGCAGCGATTTTCCGCTTAGTGCGCATGCGCAATGTCCGCAGTGCGACTGCGCCAAGTAAATTTGCTATGCAGTTAGGAATTTTACTCACGGTTTTTTCCTCGTTCTGGTGATCGTAATGTGATTGACAGGAAGTGGGTGTTTCTGGGCGGAAACTGGACGTTTTATGGGTGTGTGAGAAAAAACGCTACCGTTTCTGGGAAAAATGCGGGAGTGGCTGGAGAAACGGAGGAGTGTCTGGGCGAACGCTGGGTGTGTTTGTGACGTCAAACCAGGAACGACAAGCACTAAACTGATCGCAGATGCCGAGTAAGTTTGAAGCTACTCAGAAACTGCACAGAGATGTCTTTTCGCTATATTGCGAATCTTTCGTTCGCAATTTTAAGAAGCTAAGATTCACTCCCAGTAGGCGGCGGCTTAGCGTGTGTAAAGCTGCTAAAAGCAGCTTGCGAGCGAACAACTCGGAATGAGGGCCAAAATAGTGAAATGAATGATAAAAAAAATCCTACTGTGGAAGAGTAATGCCTGGCACCCTACATTAATGTGATCTGTTAGCAGCGCCAGTTGTCTTGTAGTCCTAATTCTGTGACATCTACCAATACAAAGGTTTCCTCAAATCAGTGTGCAGTTTCAGAGCTTGCAAACAGTCACACATTGAATGCAGTTTGTGTTTTCGGCATCCAAACCACAGGATAATGAACCCTGAGGTTTGGATCTGAAATCCTCATACAATGTTTCAGAATTCGCAAAACTTAATTTTAACCTGCTGCATAGTAAATGTGCTTCCTAGTCTCATTAGGTCTCTTCCACTACAGTCTCCAATACATGTTGAATGGAAGTAGATCAAATAAGGTTAGAGATAAAAATAATATTAAAAAAAAAAAAAAAAAAGGGGGCAGACTAGATGGGCCAAGTGGTTCTTATCTGCCGACAAATTCTATGTTTCTATGTTTCTACTCAGGCATGCGTCAATTGAATGCTTTTTTTTCTAGGTTGGTTTTGTTTTGACATGTAGAAGCTGACAGATGTGCAATAAAATCCAACACATGACTCCACGTTAGTTTGACAATTTATCCTTTACAAAGTTACTATTCAGTAGTATTCTCCTGTTGTGCAGTATAATTAGATTTCTCATGCTCTCGAGCCATGTCATCTCCCCCCAAAAAAGTGCAAAGGTTTATTTTACCTCTAGTTACATTTATTTGCACACATATATTCCAATGAACATAGAGCCTGATTCACACTTGTACACTGATGCTGCCGCAGCTGCGAATGTGTGCTCAGATACTGTGCAGAAATATGCCGCAGCTGCTGGATTTGTATTAAGTTGCCCATTGGCAGCTTTGTCAGTCCAAGCAGCTGCGTATAAAGACAAAGCATCACTCAGTGGATTATCAGGCATCTGAGTAAAGCAGTATGGCCGCAGGAAGTGGGACATCGGAGTCACTGTTACTGCTTTCAGAATCGCAGGCATACCCTGAAGGTAGATGCTAGATCCAAGTGGCCTAAAGGACCTTTTACGCCAGGGGGAGGAGCCACAACACAAGGGTGAGGAGCTAGGCCAGCGGGATAGTTCCTCTACTATCCATGCCACCAACTATTACCTTTAGTAATCAGGTGGCGAGCGAAGCGTGCCACAGAGCCCGAAGCGTGGCAAGCAAAGCAAGCCCGTGAGGGTACCTTTCGGGTACCCTGTTCGGCCGTAGTTCCTTCCCCTGGTGACGTGTCTCCTCCCCTAGTGACGTCAGACGGTCCCTTCTCCCACTCCGATTTAGAACTAACCATACCCTGAAGGCAGTTGTGACACGCCAGTGTTTCTGCTGCCACTCTGTTACCTCCCCCAGACAGTTCCTGACTGCCAATCACTTTGCAAATAAACCGCCATTGCAAGACAATCACCCCACATGCTCAGTGCGGCTCATGGGCAGTTGCCCCATATAATTGCTCAACTTCATCAGTTTGTGTACAAGTCTGAATCAGGCTCTATACAGTATTTCATGTAGCATTACTATACTAACCATACAGCATCCACTGATGTTACCGTTTTGTGTGTCAGTGTATTATATTGTACATCCATTTTCCCCCCTCTTCCAGAGGCTACTGTGGCATATCATTTATTTTTTAGCCAGCTGGTGTTTTAATATACATTTTTACAGCAGTTGTCATTTTTTTTTATTTTTTATTCTTTATTTTTCATTTTGCAAGTTGAAACAGTTTCCATATATTGCAGCATATATGTCCAAAAATAAAACTTAAGACAGTAGTCTCATAGCATGGTGACTATAATTACAAAGATGTCAACAAAAAAGAAAAGAAGAAAAAATAAGATTTCACTCACCGGTAAATCTATTTCTCGTAGTCCGTAGTGGATGCTGGGAACTCCGTAAGGACCATGGGGAATAGCGGCTCTGCAGGAGACTGGGCACAACTAAAGAAAGCTTTAGGTCACCTGGTGTGCACTGGCTCCTCCCACTATGACCCTCCTCCAAGCCTCAGTTAGGACACTGTGCCCGGACGAGCTGACATAATAAGGAAGGATTTTGAATCCCGGGTAAGACTCATACCAGCCACACCAATCACACCGTATAACTCGTGATACTATACCCAGTTAACAGTATGAATATAACTGAGCCTCTCAACAGATGGCTCAACAATAACCCTTTAGTTAGGCAATAACTATATACAAGTATTGCAGACAATCAGCACTTGGGATGGGCGCCCAGCATCCACTACGGACTACGAGAAATAGATTTACCGGTGAGTAAAATCTTATTTTCTCTGACGTCCTAGTGGATGCTGGGAACTCCGTAAGGACCATGGGGATTATACCAAAGCTCCCAAACGGGCGGGAGAGTGCGGATGACTCTGCAGCACCGAATGAGAGAACTCCAGGTCCTCCTCAGCCAGGGTATCAATTTTGTAGAATTTAGCCAACGTGTTTGCCCCTGACCAAGTTGCAGCTCGGCAAAGTTGGAAAGCCGAGACCCCTCGGGCAGCTGCCCAAGATGAGCCCACCTTCCTTGTGGAATGGGCTTTTACAGATTTTGGCTGCGGTAGTCCAGCCGCAGAATGCGCCAGCTGAATTGTGCTACAAATCCAGCGAGCAATAGTCTGCTTAGAAGCAGGAGCACCCAGTTTGCTGGGTGCATACAGGATAAACAGCGCGTCAGTTCTCCTGACTCTAGCCGTCCTGGAAACATAATTTTTCAAGGCCCTGACTACGTCCAGTAACTTGGAATCCTCCAAGTCCCTAGTAGCCGCAGGCACTACAATAGGTTGGTTCAAGTGAAAAGCTGATATCACCTTAGGGAGAAACTGGGGACGAGTCCTCAATTCTGCCCTATCCATATGGAAAATCAGATAAGGACTTTTATATGACAAAGCCGCCAATTCTGACACACGCCTGGCCGAAGCCAAGGCCAATAACATGACCACTTTCCGCGTGAGATATTTTAGATCCACGGTTTTTAGTGGCTCACACCAATGTGATTTTAAGAAACTCAACACCACGTTGAGAACCCAAGGTGCCACTGGAGGCACAACCGGGGGCTGAATATGCAGCACTCCTTTTACAATGTCTGAACTTCAGGTACTGAAGCTAGTTCTTTCTGGAAGAAAATCGACAGAGCCGAGATCTGTACCTTAATGGAGCCTAATTTTAGGCCCATAGACACTCCTGCTTGTAGGAAATGCAGAAATCGACCTAGTTGAAATTCCTCTGTTGGGGCCTTTTTTGGCCTCACACCAAGCAACATATTTTCGCCATATGCGGTGATAATGTTTTGCAGTTACATCTTTCCTGGCTTGAATCAGCGTAGGAATGACTTCCTCCGGAATGCCATTTTCCTTTAGGATCCGGCGTTCAACCGCCATGCCGTCAAAACGTAGCCGCGGTAAGTCTTGGAACAGACAGGGCCCCTGCTGCCGCAGGTCCTGTCTGAGCGGCAGAGGCCATGGGTCCTCTGATATAATTTCTTGAAGTTCTGGGTACCAAGCTCTTCTTGGCCAATCCGGAACCACGAGTATCGTTCTTACTCCTCGCCTTCCTATTATTCTCAGTACCTTTTGTATGAGAGGCAGAGGGGGGAACACATAAACTGACTGGTACACCCACGGTGTTACCAGAGCGTCCACAGCTATCGCCTGAGGGTCCTTTGACCTGGCGCAATATCTTTTATAGCTTTTTGTTGAGGCGGGACGCCATCATGTCCACCTGTGGCCTTTCCCAATGGTGTACAATCCTTTGGAAGACTTCTGGATGAAATCCCCACTCTCCCGGGTGGAGGTCGTGTCTGCTGAGAAGATCTGCTTCCCAGTCGTCCACTCCGGGAATGAACACTACTGACAGTGTTAACACATGATTTTCCGCCCATCGGAGAATCCTTGTGGCTTCTGCCATCGCCATCCTGCTTCTTGTGCCGCCCCGTTGGTTTACATGGGCGACTGCCGTGATGTTGTCTGATTGGATCAGTACCGGCTGGTTTTGAAGCAGAGGCCTTGCCTGACTCAGGGCATTGTAAATGGCCCTCAGTTCCAGAATATTTATGTGTAGGGAAGTCACCTGACTTGACCAAAGTCCCTGGAAGTTTTTTCCCTGTGTGACTGCCCCCCAGCCTCAAAGGCTGGCATCCATGGTCACTAGGACCTAGTCCTGAATGCCGAACCTGCGGCCCTCTTGAAGATGGGCACTCTGCAGCCACCACAGTAGAGATACCCTGGTCCTTGAAGACAGGGTTATCAGCCGATGCATCTGAAGCTGTGATCCGGACCACTTGTCCAACAGGTCCCACTGAAAAGTTCTTGCATGGAACCTGCTGAATGGGATTGCTTCGTAGGAAGCTACCATTTTTTCCCAGGACTCGCGTGCAATGATGCACCAATACCTGTTTTGGCTTCAGGAGGTCTCTGACTAGAGATGACAGCTCCTTGGCTTTCTCCTCCGGGAGAAACACTTATTTCTGTTCTGTGTCCAGAACCATCCCCAGGAACAGTAGACGTGTCGTAGGAACCAGCTGTGACTTTGGACTGTTTAGAGTCCAACCGTGCTGTTGTAACACTTTTCAAAATAGTGCTACCCCGACTAGCAACTGCTCCTTGGACCTTGCCCTTATAAGGAGATTGTCAAGTACGGGATAATTAAAACTCCCTTTTTTCGAAGGAGTATCATCATTTCGGCCATTATCTTGGTAAACACCCTCGGTGCCATGTACAGTCCAAACGGCAGTGTCTGGACTTGGTAATGGTAATCCTGTACCACAAATCTGAGGTACTCCTGGCGAGGATGGTAAATGGGGACATGCAGGTAAGCATCCTTGATGTCCCAGGATCCCATGTAATCCCCCTCGTCCAGGCTTGCAATAACCGCCCTGAGCGATTCCATCTTGAACTTGAATTTTTTTATGTATGTGTTCAAGGATTTTAAATATAAAATGGGTCACACCGAACCATGCGGTTTCGGTACCCCAAACCGTGTGGAATAGTAACCCCGTCCTTGTTGAAGTAGGGGCACCTTGAGTATTACCTGCTGGGAATACAGCTCATTAATTGCCTCTAGCGCAGCCTCCCTGCCTGAGGGAGTTGTCGGCAAGGCATATTTGAGGAAACGGCGGGGGGGAGACATCTCGAATTCCAGCTTGTACCCCTGAAATACTACTTGAATGAAACAGGGATCCACCTGTGAGCGAGCCCACTGATCGCTGAAATTTTTGAGACGGCCCCCCACCGTACCTGGCTACACCTGTGGAGCCCCCGCGTCATGCTGTGGACTCAGAGGAAGCGAGAGAAGAATTTTGATTCTGGGAACAGGCTGACTGGTGCAGCTTTTTCCCTCTTCCCATGTCTCTGTACAGAAAGGAAGCGCCTTTGACCCGCTTGCTTTTCTGAAGCCGAAAGGACTGTACCTGATAATACAGTGCTTTCTTAGTCTGTGAGGAAACCTGAGGTAATGGATACGAGGTCCCAGAGACCATCCCCAAATAATTCCTCACCCTTATAAGGCAGAGTCTCTATGCGCCTTTTAAAGTCAGCATCACCTGTCCAGTGACAGGTCTCTAATACCCTCCTGACAGAATGGACATTACATTCATTTTGGATGCCAGCCGGCAAAATATCCCTCTGTGCATCCCTCATATATAAGACGACGTCTTTAATATGTTCTCATGTTTGACAGGGTCACCGACCACGCTGCAGCAGCACGATCTGCAGGTCTCAGTCTAGTACCTGAGTGTGTAAATACAGACTTCAGGATAGCCTCCTGCTTTTTATCAGCAGGTACCTTCAAAGTGGCCGTATCCTAAGACGGCAGTGCCACCTTTTTTGACAACCGTGTGAGCGCCTTATCCACCCTAGGGGATATCTCCCAGCGTAACTTATCCTCTGGCGGGAAAGGGTACGCCATCCGTAACTTTTTAGAAATTACCAGTTTCTTATCGGGGGGAACCCACGCTTTTCACACACTTCATTCATTCATCTGATGGGGGAACAAAACACTGCCTGCTTTTTCTCCCCAAACATAAAACCCTTTTTTAGTGGTACTTGGGTTAATGTCAGAAATGTGTAACACATTTTTTATTGCCGGGATCAAGTCACGGATGTTCCTAGTGGATTGTGTATATGTCTCAACCTTGTCGACACTGGAGTCAGACTCCGTGTCGACATCTGTGTCTGCCATCTGAGTGAGCGGGCGTTTTTGAGCCCCTGATGGCCTTTGAGACGCCTGGGCAGGCGCGGACTGAGAAGCCGGCTGTCCCACAGCTGTTACGTCATCCACCCTTTTATGTAAGGAGTTGACACTGTCGGTTAATACCTTTCACCTAACCATCCACTCTGGTGTCGGCCCCAAAGGGGGCGACATCACATTTATCGGCATCTGCTCCGTCACCATATAAGCCTCCTCATTAAACATGTCGACACAGCTGTACCGACACACCGCACACACACAGGGAATGCTCTGACTGAGGACAGGACCCCACAAAGCCCTTTGGGGAGACAGAGAGAGAGTATGCCAGCACACACCAGAGCGCTATATAATGTGGGGATTAACACTATAACTGAGTGAAATTTCCCCAATAGCTGCTTGTATATATAATATTGCGCCTAAATTTAGTGCCCCCCCTCTCTTTTTAACCCTTTGAGCCTGAAAACTACAGGGGAGAGCCTGGGGAGCTTTCTTCCAGCTGCACTGTGAAGAGAAAATGGCGCCAGTGTGTCTGAGGGAGATAGCTCCGCCCCTTTTTCGCAGACTTTTCTCCCGCTTTTTTCTGGATTATGGCAGGGGTATTTACCACATATATAGCCTCTGGGGCTATATATTGTGGTATTTTTGCCAGCCAAGGTGTTTTTATTGCTGCTCAGGGCGCCCCCCCCCAAGCGCCCTGCACCCTCAGTGACCGGAGTGTGAAGTGTGTATGAGGAGCAATGGCGCACAGCTGCAGTGCTGTGCGCTACCTTGGTGAAGACTGATGTCTTCTGCCGCCGATTTTCCGGACCTCTTCTTGCTTCTGGCTCTGTAAGGGGGGCGGCGGCGCGGCTCCGGGACCGAACACCAAGGCTGGGCCTGCGGTCGATCCCTCTGGAGCTAATGGTGTCCAGTAGCCTAAGAAGCCCAAGCTGGCTGCAAGCAGGCAGGTTCGCTTCTTCTCCCCTTAGTCCCTCGCTGCAGTGAGCCTGTTGCCAGCAGGTCTCACTGAAAATAAAAAACCTAATTCTATACTTTCTTTCTAGAAGCTCAGGAGAGCCCCTAGTGTGCATCCAACCTCGGCCGGGCACAAAATCTAACTGAGGCTTGGAGGAGGGTCATAGTGGGAGGAGCCAGTGCACACCAGGTGACCTAAAGCTTTCTTTAGTTGTGCCCAGTCTCCTGCGGAGCCGCTATTCCCCATGGTCCTTACGGAGTTCCCAGCATCCACTAGGACGTCAGAGAAAAGGGATTAACAGATACATATATGACATCCTACACTGTACATCATGCAACAGAAGACATAATATTTGGAATAAAGAGCACCTCGTAACAATATCACTCATTAACATAGTAACCATACAATATTTGAGGTAGCAAACATTTAGAAACAATTACAAATTAAAAGGGGGAGGACAAGGGGAAGAAAGGGAAAAAAGGGGGGGGGAGTGGAATAGGTCACATATGTAGATCATCCAGAAACCAGAGAGGAGGTATCAGTACGTTCCATCCTCAGTGTGTATTCCGGGGTGCATAATCAGCACAGGTCTTAGTGGTCTTGAATTCTATCCAGTGAAGCCAAGTGGCTATATAGTCGGAGTATTTATCTAAGGCGGCAGAGTAAACATCTTCCATATGCATATAGAAATCAATGCGTTGGAACCACTCCCATATTGTCGGCGGGTTAACGGACCGCCAATGTACTGGGAGTACAGCTCTTGCCGCGTTATTTAAGTGTTTAAGGAGGGACTTCTTGTAGTGAGACAGGGGGACATGTGAGTGTGAGAGAAGCCAAAAATCCGGGCCTGTTGGCACTGGGCCCCCCAGAATTTCTGCTGATAGTTTAATAATTGTGTTCCAAAAGGGGGTAATAGACGTACAGTCCCACCAAATATGGATCAACGTACCAGTACCCCTACCACATCACCAGCATAGGGGAGAAACTGAAGGGTAAAATTTATGAAGAAGAGACGGGCACCTGTACCATCTCGTCAATAATTTGTATTGTGTTTCCACAACTTCCAGGCTAGTGGAGCATTGTGCCATAGCCTTGCAATGTGTATCCCAATGGATCTTGATTCCCCGATGTAGTAAGTCTTTATCCCAAGCATCACAGAAAGAAGGGACAGCAGGGAAGCAGCCCCGCAGAAGGATTTTGTAAATACCCGACACTACATGTGATGGGGCCATCTCCTGATTGCACATGGATTCAAAGGGAGTAAGAACCTTATAAAGGTCTATCGCTCCTTTCTGCGAGGTAATGAAATGGCGTACTTGGAGGTAGAACCAGTAGTCCTTAGCAGGTATATCGCCCGCTGCCTGTATCTCAGAGAATGTTTTGAGTTTGCCATGTGCAAACAGGTGTACTACCCTAGTCACACCCGCCCTCTCCCATCTAGAAGCAATCGCATTGGACCCTCCTGGGGGGAACAGCGGGTTATCGAAAATAGGCATTAGGGATGTCTGTCTAGGCGAGACTCCCATCTTATAACGAAATGTCCGCCATAAAGCTAAAGTGGGCCCCACAGTGGGATGGAATGAGTGGCTGAATTTAGGAGACCAGGGCACTGCTTGTAAATTAAGATTAGTGGAAGAAGCCAACAGATCAGAGGTTCTCAAACTCGGTCCTCGGGGGCCCACACAGTGCATGTTTTGCAGGTCTCCTCACAGAATCACAAGTGAAATAATTAGCTCCACCTGTGGACCTTTTAAAATGTGTCAGTGAGTAATTAATACACCTGTGCACCTGCTGGGTTACCTGCAAAACATGCACTGTGTGGGCCCCCGAGGACCGAGTTTGAGAACCTCTGCTCCAGATCAACCCACTGCTTCCTATATGGACTGGGGCGGGACCAATCGACAATCCTACGCAGTAGTGTGGCATGATAGTATGTAAAAATCATAGGCAGTTGTTGTCCGCCTTGAGATTTCAGTCTAGATAAATGGCTATGCTTGAACCTAGGTTTCCGCCCACCCCAAATGAAGTGGCTTATCGCCTTGTGTGCTTCAGCTAAGAATTTAGGGGAGTGTTTCAAAGGGATGGTTTGAAAGAGATATAACAGCAGTGGCGGATCCAGGGGGGGGGCACTCGGGCCCGTGCCCCCCCTGTCATTTCTGGCCTCCGTCCCCCTTCTCCCCCTGCGCTCCCCCGGCGTTTTTTTCTTCCTTAATGCAGCGGGGGCATCTCCTGGGGGCAAACTGCGGGGGACATTACTACTGGGGGGCATCAACAAGGGGCATTACTACTGGGGGGCAAACTACTGGGGGCATTATAACTGTGGGGCATCTACTGAGGGCATCACTACTGAGGGGTCATCTATTGGGGGTAGCTACTGGGGGACATTTTTACTGGGGGCATTACTACAGGGGGGTCATCTATTGGGGCAAACTCGTAGGGGGCATTATTACTGGGGGGTCATCTATTGGGGGCAGCTACTGGGGCATTATTACTGGGGGGCATCTACTGGGGGCATTACTACTGGGGGGTCATCTATTGGGGGCAGCTACTGGGGGACATTTTTACTGGGGGGCATCTACTGGGGGCATTATTACTGGAGGGCATCTACTGGGGGCATTACTACTGGGAGGTCATCTATTGGGGGCAAACTTATAAGGGGCATTACTACTGGGGGCAAACTACTGGAGGACATTATTACTGGGGGGTATCTACTGGGGGCAAACTGCTGGGGGACATTATTACTGGGTGGCATCTACTGGGGGCAAACTACTGGGGGACTATTACTGGGGGCCAACTACAAAGGTGCCAACTACTGGCGGCGTAACTACAGGGGCATTACTACTGGCGGCTTAACTACAGGGGCATTACTACTTGGGGGCCAAACTACAGGGGCCAAACTACTGGGGGATAACTACAGGGGCCAAACTACTGGGGGCATTACTACTGAAGGCTAAGCTACAAGGGGGCATAACTACAGGGATTAAACTACAATGGGGCAAACTACAGGGGGGCATTACTACTGGTGGCTAAACTACTGGGGGCATTACCACTGGGAGGCTAAACTAAAGGGGGCAGGGGTAAACTACTGGGGTCATGACTGCAGGGGAATTATCACTGGGGGCATAATGACTGGGGGCATTACTACAGGCAACATTACTACTGGGGGCAATACGGGCATTGCAAAAGGGGCACCACTACTTGGGGGTCTATATAAGGTGCTCTACCAGTACAGTGGACATTGCATAATGAGCGCTACAACTGTGGGCATTGTATAAGAAGCGCCACCTCACATGCACCGAAGCCGCACGCAAATGTACTTGCCCCTTCCATGGTGCCCCCCCTATCATTTTCTTCTGGATCCGCCCCTGTATAACAGCCTAGGTAGAATGTTCATCTTTACTATATTTATACGGCCTAGCCATGAAAACCTCTGCGTGAGCCAGTACGCCATCTCCTGACGCAGTGTGCGGAGAAGAGGGGTGTGGTTAATAACAACTATAGCATTGAGCGTCGAGGGGATTTGAATCCCTAGATATGTAATATGGGATTTCTGCCATGTAAATTGAAATGACTGCGCCAAAAGAGAGGCCGTAGCAGGTGGGAGCGTGATATTCATTGCCGTAGACTTAGAATAATTAATTTTAAAATTTGATAGGTTTCTGAATCGCGTGAATTCCTTCATAAGGCTGGGTAGAGAAATTAAGGGGTTCGTTATGACCGCCAATAAGTCGTCTGCGAAGAGGGCCAAGCGGTGTTCAATCTTGCCCACCTGCAGGCCCGCAATGTTAGGGTTGCATCTGATCGCACGGGCCAGAGCCTCTATACATAGGACAAAAATTAGAGGTGACAGTGGGCAGCCCTGGCACGTGCCATTGGATATCGGTATTGGTTCAGAAAGAACGCCATTCACCCTAACCCGAGCAGATGGAGCTCTATACAATGAGAGAATCCTCTGCAAGAAAATATCTCCTAGACCCAGGCGTCTGAACACAGCCTCCATAAAGTCCCAGTCCACCCGATCAAAGGCCTTTTCTGCATCTGTGGAGAGGAGCATAAAAGGGGCATCAGTTGCCTGTGCGTGCGCTATCAGATCAATGACTCTGATAGTATTATCCCTTGCCTCTCTGCCCATAACAAAGCCGACCTGGTCAGGGTGTATTATATCTGGTAATAATGGCCTAAGGCGATTAGCCATGAGTTTTGCAAATAATTTGATATCTACATTCAGCAGCGATATCGGCCTATAGCTGGAAGGGAGTGTCGGATCTTTAGAGTCTTTCGGAATGACAGTAATATGGGCACTCAGGGACTGGCCCGACAGAGGGACCGCTGATGATATGGCATTGCAGGCCTGCAGGAGAAGGGGGCTAAGCCTATCCTGAAAGGCCTTATAATATGTGACCGGGAAACTATCCGGTCCTGGGCTTTTACCATTGGGGGAAGACTTTAGGGCGGCTAGCAGTTCTTCCTCAGTGAAAGGATCATCTAGGGCCTGTGTAACGCCTGCTGGGAGAGTCGGAAAAGTAATTTCGTCTAAAAATACCTGTATGTCGTGTTTGTGATCTATGCGTGCAGACGATGTACGTGTGGAGGTCAGATTATACAAAGCCGAGTAATAAGTATGAAAAATCCCAGCTATTTCTGTATCAGAGGCACGGGACAACCCGTCAGTGTCTGTGAGTTTAGATATATACGTTAAAGATCTCTGAGCTCTAAGAGCACGTGCCAGAAGTTTACCGGGTCTGTTTCCCCATCTATGGTACTTATGGCGACATTTACGAAATGCCCTGCGGGTATCATCGCTGAGCAAGGTATTAAGAGCTTGTCTCGCCGTTTGGAGTTCAGCAAAAGTGTCGGACGCTAATGTGGATTTATGTGCCAATTCTAATTTTTTTATTTTCTCTAGCAGGGCGTTTCTACACTCAGCCTTTTGTTTTTTCAGGTGTGTGCCCAGTTGTATGCACTTACCCCTTATCACACACTTATGCGCCTCCCACAATGTTACCGGAGAGACATCACCAGTTGCATTTAAAGAAATGTAATCCTTTATTGCCTTCTCAATCTGGGCTCGATAAACAGGGTCCCGAAGGAGTTGTTCATTGAACCACCAGCGCCAGTGCCTAGGAGGTGGATGCCGGAGAGAAAGTGTGAGCGTGATTGGGGCGTGGTCGGATAGTGCAATTTGGCCGATGGTAGCATCAGTCAATAGATCTAGATGGGCATGGCTCACGCAGAGGTAATCTATTCGGGAGTAGGAGTTATGTGGGGATGAGTAAAAGGTAAAATCCCTATCTGATGGGTGTAGAAGACGCCAAGCGTCAACCAGTTGAAAATCGTGTAAGACAGCTCTAAACCGTCTGGATTCTCTAAGAGTAGTCCTTGGAGACCCAGAAGAGGAATCCAAACGGGGTTCAAGGACCCAGTTAAGATCCCCTCCCACCACCAAAGTACCCACCAGGTTTTGCTCAACCTGCTCCAGGGAATCCCTGAGAAACCGGGTTTGGCCCTGGTTAGGAAGGTAAGGATTAACAAAAGTGAATGTCTGATGGGCTATGGTAGCTCTGACCAGAATCCCTCTCCCATCACCTATTAGCATTTCTGAAACATCCGTCAGTCTCAGATGCTTGGCAAAAAGAATGGCGACACCTCTAGCCTTCGCTCCGGAGTAATCGTTAAAGTAACCATTTAGAAAGTGGCAAGAGCGGAGACCCGGAGAGGCCCCCCTCTTGAAATGTGTTTCTTGTAAGAAAACAACCTCCGCCCCATCAGTATACAAGGTGTGTAGTAGACCTGACCTCTTTTCAGGGATATTTAAACCTTTCACATTGTAAGAAACAATTTTTAAGCTAGCCATAATGGAAGGAATGTAGGAACTGACTGACTGAACGATATATCATAGCTATAGCTCCAACATATTTTAGCACCAAGAATAACCTGAAGTTGGCGGTGGTATGGGAGGGAAGGGGTGGGTGGGGAAACACATGAGGAAAGAAAGGAGGACACAGGTAACTTAACGTAGAGAAAGGAAAAAAAAAAAAAACAAAGACATGTAAAACAACATAGTGTAGCACTCTGCATTGAAAGCCATGGGTAATAACTAAGCATCCCATGGTCTAAGAAATGTACAGCAGAGAAGGGGGTCCAAAGGGTGATAACGGGTGCAACAATTTTATAATACTTGATTAAATGGGTAGTTTAGAGGGATACGTCATGGTCAGGGAGGAGATGAGCGAAGAAAAGGAAAACAACCGCCATCTCCTTCCCCGCCACTCAGTCCATGCAACACACACAAAACTTCCCAGGCAAAGTACGAGTATAACCTCTATCATTAAGAGAGCAATAAGCATTCCCAGAGCAGTATAAGCCCGTATATTGGCCCTCATTCCGAGTTGTTCGCTCGGTAATTTTCTTCGCATCGCAGCGATTTTCCGCTAATTGCGCATGCGCAATGTTCGCACTGCGACTGCGCCAAGTAAATTTGCAAAGAAGTTTGGTATTTTACTCACGGCATTACGAGGTTTTTTCTTCGTTCTGGTGTTCGGAGTGTGATTGACAGGAAGTGGGTGTTTCTGGGCGGAAACTGGCCGTTTTATGGGAGTGTGTGAAAAAACGCTGCCGTTTCTGGGAAAAACGCGGGAGTGGCTGAAGAAACGGGGGAGTGTCTGGGCAAACGCTGGGTGTGTTTGTGACGTCAAACCAGGAACGACAAGCACTGAACTGATCGCACTGGAAGAGTAAGTCTCGAGCTACTCAGAAACTGCACAGAAAAATCTTTTCGCAATATTGCGAATACTTCGTTCGCAATTCTGCTAAGCTAAGATACACTCCCAGAGGGCGGCGGCTTAGCGTGTGTACTGCTGCGAAAAGCGGCTAGCGAGCGAACAACTCGGAATGAGGGCCATTGAACGAACAATAAGAAAATCAATGTGAGCTTTCAGTAATAAAATGCAAGAAAAAAAAAAGGTTATCACAAATTAGAGTGACAAATGCAGTCACGAGGTTTCAGAGACATCATCAGCCCTGCCGGCTCGATTGCGTCGTCTGGAGTTGCCCACCTTTTTCCAAGGCTCCCTGCGGGGGAGTGATGTAGTGGGAAGTTGCAGGGGGTCCGTCCAATTTGGCAGTGTTATGAACGGTAGTCCCAGTGCAGAGCAGAACGATGGGACGTCTTCATATTCCTCAAGAACATAACGTGTCCCGTCGCGGGTCACTTGGACACTTAAAGGAAATCCCCAGCGGAACCTGATATCCTTCTTCCGAAGAGCTTCCGTGAGGGGGTGGAGAAGACGCCTCTGCTGTAGGGTTGCCCATGAAAGGTCCTGAAAAATCTGTATGTGATGGCCATTAAAGTCTATAGTCGGGGCCTGTCTGGACTTCTGTAGGATAGTCTCTTTCACCTGAAAATAATGCAGACGGCAGATGACGTCTCTAGGCCTTTCCGTGGGCGCTCCTTTTGGTCGGAGTGCCCGATGCGCTCTGTCGAACATTATTTGGGAGCTGAGGTCGGCACCAAGGCCGTTGAAGATTGTAGATAACGCCGCAGCCAGGCCCTGAGGCGGTACATCTTCCGGTAGACCTTTGACCCTCAGGTTATTCCGCCAACCCGTTATCTATATCATCCAATCTATGTCTCATTTCAGTGGTGGTACGTGAGTATCGGGATACAAGATCATGCAGGTCAGCGAGCTTAGAATCCGTTTCATCCCTGTGATCTTCTAGGTCAACCACTCTATTCGCTACTTGTGTGAGATCAGACTGAATGGTGGAGAGACTTGCCTGTAAAGAATCGTGAATCCGTTTCTCCATGCTGGATAAGTCCTGCTGAATGTCTTGGCGAGTCGGAAGAGAGCGTAGCTGTATAAGGACTGCCGCCATGTCGGCTGAATCTTTACTAGCAGACCTAGATTGGCGTTTTTTTTGGGAAGAAGTCGGGGCCCCATTATCCTCCATGAGGTTCGATGTCAAGGATTCAGAGAGGGGCGTAGGGGCAATGGGGTCGGGCACGGGAGTGCCAAATAAAGTACGGAAGGCTGCAGCTTGTGAGGTTGCGGATTTAGCTTTGGATGGGTTGCCAGAGCGGCACCGTCTTGTCATTTGTCTGAGTGGAGAGAACAGAATCCAGAACAGTGCCCCGTGGAAGGAAATATCAGGACATATCCCAGTAAGTATTGCAACACGTTATCCCCTCTGCGCGGCCTGGTCACATTATAGCAGAATATACATCAGGCAGGCACCGGTGGGCGCCGGGGTCAGCGGCATGACAGTATATAGAGGAAGGTTGACTATGTCCTCTAGCTGAATGTCATACAACCCAGGTAAGCAGGCTATGTTGGTGTCGGTGACCGCCAGAAAGACGGCCGCCGCGGAGCAGCGCAGTCGGCCTAAGCCTCCCCCTGATTCCGCAGCACACTCTCACTAACGCAGGAGAGCAGGGTGAGAGATTGGGGTGTAGATGCAGGGGGACGGAGGGCACAAGGGAGGGTGAAAAAAGGCTTTTTATATGAGTGTAGGCAAAAGCCTTGGAGAGGTGCAGCCTCTTCAGTTGTCAGCTAAGCCACGTCTCAGACTTTCCTATAATGAGGGGGCACCACTGTGATCCTGTAACAGCAGATCACTTACCCCCTATTGGAGATGAAGCCCTTAAGTACGTTGCAGCAGTCCCCTAGCCTCCACTGTGTGTCTTGGTCCAGGCGCTGGCTAAAAGCTTACTCCAAAATGGCCGCTGGGCTACCCGCGGCCCGTCAACCTCCGGCGGCCCCGGACACCCGCAATAGCCGGCGGCGGCTGGAGACGTTCCCCCAGCAGGTCCTGCGGTAAGTAGGGCTCCAGAGGGCAGGGGGAGAGGTACTCTATGCTTTCCCGCGGTCCCGGAAGTGCGCGTCGGCCCGGGGGAGAAATCCAGTTCCCGGTCTGGCGGCTGTCTGTAGGCCGCAACCCGCGGGAGCTCCACGAGCTGCTCCCCGATTCCGCGGCGACTACAGTGCACACCAGAGGGGTCAGGTCAGCCAGGGGGGCCCTATGATAAGAGAAGGGTATGCAGGAGCAGGTTTTTGGAGGGTTTACAAGCCCCGTATCTCCGGAGCTCTCTGGATGTGCTGCTGTCTCCCTCAGCAGCCAGGCCACGCCCCAGCAGTTGTCATTTTATATTAGAATTCACCCCATTTGAAGATAATCATAATCACGCTGTAGACTATAGTATCGATGTAGTTTTACATTTCATCCTATATCATTTTGGCAGTATATGTTTCTCAGAAAGTCAACATCTGTGAACGGATTTTCTTTTTGTTTAGCAGCCATACATTAAATATAGACTTAAGCTGGGTACACGCTATAAAATAATCTGTCCAATCTTTCTGATTAGAATGAAAATCTTTTAAAGTATGGGAGCAAATGACAATTGACCATTTATCCTCAAAAGCAAGAAAAAGAGCAAATAATGGTTATTCGGATAAATTAATTAAATCAAATGGATTTAACGCCCATTTTTGTCATTTTTCCTGTGTTTGGGAGCAAATTAGCAACTGTCATTTCTTTCCATAAATTACCAGATATTCGTTCCAACCTGAAAGATTGGACAGATAAGCTGGATGCACACTATAAGATTAAAGCATAAAATAAGAATTTACTCACCGGTAATTCTATTTCTCGTAGTCCGTAGTGGATGCTGGGTACTCTGTAAGGACCATGGGGTATAGACGGGCTCCGCAGGAGACTGGGCACTCTTAAAAGAAAGATTAGGTACTATATCTGGTGTGCACTGGCTCCTCCCTCTATGCCCCTCCTCCAGACCTCAGTTAGGGAAACTGTGCCCGGAAGAGCTGACATTACTAGGAAAGGATTTGGAATCCAGGGTAAGACTCATACCAACCACACCAATCACACCGTACAACTCGTGATAACTATACCCAGTTAACAGTATGAACAATAACTGAGCCTCTCTCAACAGATGGCTCATACAATAACCCTTTAGTTAAGCAATAACTATATACATGTATTGCAGAGAGTCCGCACTTGGGACGGGCTCCCAGCATCCACTACGGACTACGAGAAATAGAATTACCGGTGAGTAAATTCTTATTTTCTCTGACGTCCTAGTGGATGCTGGGTACTCCGTAAGGGGTGGTCTTCTGTTTGCCGGCGGTCGGGCTCCCGGCGCTCAGTATACCGGCGCCGGGAGCCCGACCGCCGGCTTACCGACACTTATTTTCCCTCGTGGGGGTCCACGACCCCCATAGAGGGAGAATAAAATAGTGTGGCGCGCGTAGCGCGCCACCGTGCCCGTAGCGTGGCGAGCGCAGCGAGCCCGCAAGGGGCTCATTTGCGCTCGCCAAGCTGTCGGTAAGCCGGCGGTCGGGCTCCCGGCGCCGGGATGCTGGTCGCCGGGAGCCCGACCGCCGGCCACCCGTAGTGAACCCCTCCGTAAGGACCATGGGGATTATACCAAAGCTCCCAAACGGGCGGGAGAGTGCGGATGACTCTGCAGCACCGAATGAGCAAACTCAAGGTCCTCCTCAGCCAGGGTATCAAACTTGTAGAATTTTGCAAAAGTGTTTGAACACGACCAAGTAGCAGCTCGGCAAAGTTGTAAAGCCGAGACCCCTCGTGCAGCCGCCCAAGAAGAGCCCACCTTCCTCGTGGAATGGGCTTTTACTAATTTAGGATGCGGCAGTCCAGCCGCAGAATGTGCAAGCTGAATCGTGCTACAGATCCAGCGAGCAATAGTCTGCTTTGAAGCAGGAGCACCCAGCTTGTTGGGTGCATGCATGATAAGTAGCGAGTCAGTTTTTCTGACTCTAGCCGTCCTGGAAACATAAAGTTTCAGGGCCCGGACTACGTCCAGCAACTTGGAATCCTCCAAGTCCCTAGTAGCCGCAGACACCACAATAGGTTGGTTCAAATGAAACGATGATACCACCTTAGGGAAAAATTGGGGACGAGTCCTCCATTCTGCCCTTTCCATATGGAAGATCAGATATGGGCTTTTACATGACAAAGCCGCCAATTCTGACACACGCCTAGTCCAAGCTAAGGCCAAAAGCATGACCACTTTCCACGTGAGATATTTTAGCTCCACGGTCTTAAGTGGCTCAAACCAGTGGGATTTTAGGAATCCAACACACGTTAAGATCCCAAGGTGCCACTGGAGGCACAAAAGGGGCTGAATATGCAGCACCCCTGTAACAACGTCCGAACTTCAGGCAGTGAAGCCAGTTCTTTTTGAGAGAAAAAGGGATAGGGCCGAAATCTTGGCCTTTATGGATCCTAATTTTAGGCCCATAGTCACTCCTGACTGTAGGAAGTGCAGGAATCGACCCCCCTGGAATTCCTCTGTAGGGCCTTCCCGGCCACACACCAAGCCACCTATTTTCGCCATATACAGTGAAAAAGTCTTGGTGTCACGTCTTTCCTAGCCTTTATCAGCATAGGAATAACTGCATCCGGAACGCCCTTTTCCGCTAGGATCCGGCGTTCAACCACCATGCCGTCCAACACAGCCGCGGTAAGTCTTGGATCAGACAGGGTCCCTGTTGCAACATGTCCTGACTGAGAAGGCAGAGGCCATGGGTCCTCTGAGAGCATTTCTTGCAGTTCCGGGTACCGAGTCCTTCTTGGCCAATCCGGAGCAAAGAATATTGTTCACACTCCTCTGTTTATTACAATTCTCAGCCCTTGGGTCTGAGAGGAAGAGGAGGGAATATATAGACCGACTGGAACACCCACGGTGTTACTAGTGCGACCACAGCTATCGCCTGAGAGTCCCTTGACCCAGCGTAAAACCTTTTTTATCTTTTTATTGAGGTGGGACGCCATGTAGTCCACCTGAGGCAGTTTCCATCAATTTGCAAAACTGCGTGAAGACTTCCTGATGAAGTCACCACTTTCCTGGGTAGAGGTCGTGTCCACTCCCGGAACGAACACTGCTGACAGTGCGCTTACTTGATTCTCCGCCCAGCAAAGAATTCTGGTGGCTTCTACCCTCGTCACCCTGCTCCTTGTGCCGCCCTGGCGTTTACATGAGCCCCTGCGGTCTGACTGGATCAGAACCGGCTGGTCGCGAAGCAGGAACTCCGCTTGACTTAGGGCGTTGTATATGGCCCTTAGTTCCAGGATATTGATGTGAAGGCAAGTCTGTTGGCTTGACCACAAACCTTGGAATTTTCTTCCCTGTGTAACTGCCCCCCACCCTCGGAGGCTTGCATCCGTGGTCACCAGCACCCAGTCCTGAATGCCGAATCTGCGGCCCTCGAGAAGGTGAGCACTCCGCAGCCACCACAGGAGAGACACCCTGGCCCTGGGGGATAGGGTGATTAACCGATGCATCTGAAGATGTGATCCGGACCACTTGTCCAGTAAGTTCCATTGTCCTTGTCTGGAACCAGCCGAAGGGGATGGCCTCGTATGATGCCATCATCCTTCCCAGGACTCGAATGCAGTGATGCACTGACACCTGTTTTGGTTTCAATGGATTCCTGACCAGTGTCATGAGCTCCTGAGCTCTCTCTATTGGGAGATAAACCCTCTTCTGGTCTGTGTCTAGGATCATGCCTAAGCGAGGCAGATGAGCTGTAGGAATCAACTGAGACTTCGGAATATATAGAATCCAGTCGTGTTGCCGTTTCACTTCCAGAGAAGGTGATATGCTGTCCAGCAACTGCTCTCTTGATCTCGCTTTTATGAGATCATCCAAGTATGTGATAATAGTGACACATTGCTTCCGCAGGAGCACCATCATATCCGCCATTACCTTGGTGAAATTGGTAATGACAATCCCGTACCGCAATTCTGAGGTACGCCTGATGAGGTGGATAAATGGGGACACAAAGGTATGCATCCCTTATGTCCCGATTCATTTCAGGCTTGCAATGACCGCTCTTAGCGATTCCATCTTGAACCTGAACCTTTTCAGTTATATGTTCAGGGATTTTAATACAATATGGGTCTAACCGAACCGTCTGGTTTCGGGATTATAAAATGGTCGAATAAGAACACCCTCTTGTTGAAGGAGGGGACCCTTGACCACCACCTGTTGAAGATACAATTTACGAATTGCAGTTAACACTGGCTCCCTCTCTTGGGGGGAAGCCCGCCGGGTCCTCGGTGAGGGGGCATCTTCTCACAGTCCAGCCTGTATCCCTGCGATACAATTTCTATTGCCCAGGGATCTAACAGGGAGTGAGTGAACCCACTTGTGGCTGAACTTACGAAGGCGTGTCCCCACCGGGCCTAGCTCCGCCTGTGGAGCCCCAGCGACATGCGGTGGATTTTTGTAGAGGCCGGGAAGGACTTCTGTTCCTGGGGACTAGCTGTGTTGTACAGCTTCTTTCCTCTGCCCCCGGCTCTGACAAGAAAGGACGCACCTCAGACTTTCTTGTTTCTTTATTCGAAAAGCTGCTTTTTATAATGTCGTGCTTTCCTAGGCTGTCCAGTAATATAAGGCAAAATATCAGAATTACCAGCTATAGCTGTGGAGACCAGGCCCGAGAACCTTTCTCCACACAATCCTCAGCCTACCATATGCCTCTTAAGTCGGCATCATCTGTCCAATGTATATTCTACAGGACACGTCAAGCAGAAATCGACATAGCTTTTGTCTCTAGGACCCAGTATACTCATGTCCCTTTGGGCATGCTTTATAATTATATATCTATCACTTAAGACAGCATCTTAAAATATTTATATGCATACTAGGGTCTCAATCTCTGCTGATAAGGTACCTGTCCACGCTGCCACAGCGCTATAAACCCATGCCGACACAATCGCCGGTCTGGGTAGTATACTAGAATGTGCACACTATCTGCAGGATCCCTGAGAATAGCTAGTGCAAACAGGACACCCAAGGGGAAGATTCTCAACACATCCTGGCCCTAGTGGGGAAAGGATACAGCCTGAGAATTCTCTTGTGGGAAGCTGCCGTCTCTTGTCTGGAGATTCCCGCTCTTTTTCCTCATGAGAGGAGGGAAATTTACCTCAGCATTCTTCCCCTTAACATGTGTACTCTCGTGTCAGGGACAGATGAGTCATCAGTGATATGCAAATCATCTTTTATTCCAATAATCATATATTGAATATCTTTAGCCCTCTTGGCTGTAACTTTGCATTATCGTAGTCGACAGTGGAGTTAAACTCCGTGTCGATACTTTGTTATTTTGGATAGTGAACATAGAGAGACTCTGAAGGACTCTGTGACATAGGGACAGACCAGGGTAGATTTCCTTTCTGTTCCCTAACCTTTTGTGCAATAATTTTACCTCAGCACTTACACATATCCAAACAGGTGTCGGCGTTGTCGACGGAGACACCCTCCCACACACATATCCACTCTATCACCTCCTTAGAGGAGCCTTTTACCTCAGACATGTCAACACACGCGTACCGACACACCACACACACAGGGGATGCTCTATTTGAAGACAGTTCCCCCACCAGGCCCTTTGGAGAGAGTATGCCAGCACACACCACAGCGCTATATAATACAGGGATGTACACTATACTGAGTGATTTTTCCCCTATAGCAGCTTATATACACAGTTTTGCGCCTAAATTTATGTGCCCCCCTCTCTTTTTTACCCTTTGTGTACCAGGATACTGCAGGGGAGAGCCTGGGGAGCTTCCTTCCAGCTGAGCTGTGAAGAGAAAATGGCGCCGGTGTGCTGAGGAAGAAGGCCCGGCCCCCTCAGCGGCGGGCTTCTGTCCTTTTATGTACTTTAATGGCGGGGGTTAATGCACATATACAGTTTGGACTGTATTATGTGCTTTTCGCCAAGTAAGGTAATCTAATTGCTGCCCAGGGCGCCCCCCCCCAGCGCCCTGCACCCATCAGTGACCGGAGTGTGTGGTGTGCTAAGGGAGCAATGGCGCACAGCTGCAGTGTTGTGCGCTACCTTAATGAAGACCGGAGTCTTCAGCCGCCGATTTTCAACTTCTCTTCGTTCTTCTGGCTCTGCAAGGGGGACGGCGGCGCGGCTCCGGGACCGGACGACCGAGGACTGGGCCTGTGTTCGATCCCTCTGGAGCTAATGGTGTCCAGTAGCCTTAGAAGCCCAAGCTAGCTGCAAGCAGGTAGGTTCGCTTCTCTCCCCTCAGTCCCACGTAGCAGTGAGTCTGTTGCCAGCAGATCTCACTGAAAATAAAAAACCTAACAAATACTTTCTTTTCTAGGAAGCTCAGGAGAGCCCCTAGGGTGCATCCAGCTCTGGCCGGGCACAGATACTAACTGAGGTCTGGAGGAGGGGCATAGAGGGAGGACCCAGTGCACACAAGATATAGTACCTAATCTTTCTTTTAAGAGTGCCCAGTCTCCTGCGGAGCCCGTCTATACCCCATGGTCCTTACGGAGTACCCAGCATCCACTAGGACGTCAGAGAAATGCATAGAATTTGAAGGCAGATAATAATCACTTGCCAATCTAGTGTGCTCCTTTTTTTTTTAACCTTTGGTAATCTCAAACCCTATTTGATTCTTATTTCTTTGTAAGGATATCCTTATGCCTATCCCAAGCATGTTGAAATTAATCTACTGTCTTTGCCGCTACAACCTCTGACAGGAGGCTATGCCATTTTTCTTTCCGTACAATAATTATTTATCATATTTCCCCTGTACCTACCCCCCTCCAGTTTTAATGCATGCTCTTCAGTTCTAATACTTCTCTTCCTTTGAAGAATGTCTCCCTCCTGTACCTTGTTAAAACCCTTGAATGTTTGAAACTTTCAATCATGTTCCCCCTTTCCCTTCTCCAAACTATACATATTTAGATTTTTTTAGGGGGGGGGGGGAATTCAATTAGCCCCGATAAATTTTCAGGAGAGAGAAAAAATAAATAAATGAATAAATAAAATTAAATAAAGGGTTTTATTGCGATTTTGCTTCAGCCAATTCAATTAACTCCGTTCTTTTCTCCCAAAAAAGTATCTATTTTCAGGCAAAACACACAAATCCAGACCTAAGTGTTTTTGTGGGCACAATCACAAAAATGGGGCTGATTATCAGGGATTTTTTTTCACCCACCTCAGGCAGGTTAAAAAAAAAAAAAAATTGGCAGATCAATGCTGGCTTTGGGGCTAATTGGATAGACCATGGGGGATCAATTAGCCGCAGTAAATTACCGTAGCTAATTGAATCCCCCCCCCCCACACACACACACCTTAGTCTTTCCGGGTAAGTTTTGTGTGTATAGGCCCATGCACCATTTTAGTTACCCTGTCATGTCTCTAATATATGTATATCCTTCTGGAGATATGGCCTCCAGAACTGGACACAGTATTCTAGATTAGCTCATACCAGTAACTTATACAGTAGCATTATTACTTCTTTTTGCTGCTTATTCCTCTCCGCATGCAAATAAGCATTTGACTAGACTTCCTCATTGCTTTGTTACATTGCTTACCTGCCTTTAAGTCACCTGAAATAGTGACTTCTAGATCCCTTTCCTCCTCGGTAGTTTCCAGTATAGTGCCATTAATACTATATTTAGCCTTTGCATTTTTAAGACCTAAGTGCACGATTTAGCATTTTTTGGCATTAAATTGTAATTGCCACACTCTTGAACAATCCTCTAATCTACCTGGGTCATCAATCATTAGTTTTACCCCTCCTGGTTTGTCTAACCTGTTACATACCTTTGTGTCATCTGCAAAAAGGTATTCTTTCCCTTCAGTACCATTTGCAATGTCACCAACAAAGTTATTAAAGAGCACTGGTCCGGGGGCGTGGCCACGGCAGCACAGGAGTAGGAAGCAGATCCCGGGAGCTCCCTGGATTAAACATCCTCCTGTAATATCCTGGCCCCTTTGGTGTGCCTGAATACCCTGCTTTTCTTCCCTACGCTGCAGGGCACCGGCAGGCGATTTCCCCGCTCTCCCCGGGGTCTGTACGGCCGAGGAGACATACTTCCGGATTTGCGGCCTATACCTCCTCCGGATCCCCGGCCTCAATTTTGGAGATTCCCGGCCCCACTGCTCTGGACTGCTGCTTCCAGTCATAGAGGGAACACTCTCACTTAAAGGCTGACTGATATGTAACTGGTGAGTGACTTTTACCTCCTGGGATCAAATTACACTTTGACTTCAGTTGCTGTCTTATTTTACATACTAAATAACTGCATCGCTCCTGCTCTCACCTATATTCTGGGACGCTGCCAGTACTTTCTTTTACATTTGCCTACTACTTTGGAGACCAGCTGCGGATGTGTTTCTGCTTATTACAACCCTAAAATTCACTCATTGCTGAAGTCTCCTTCTACGCTTTTGACCTGAGATTATACCGGAGTGTCTGTTACTACCTATTGTCCGTCATGGTTCGGGACGGCCAGCGCACGGCTGCGGCGAAGCTGGAGAAATTTGCCAGACAACCTAACCCACTAAACCAACGGGCCTCGCAGGCCGCTTCGCAGGGGGCCTCTCCGTCCCACTCCTACTCCTCATCTGCAACAGCTGCTGAATCCCCTAACACACCCGCAGCTCCATCTCTTCAACAAGTGCTGGAGGCAATAGCTGGATCGGAACAGCGTCTTTCAGATAAGATGGAGAAAGTGCAGTGTGATCTCTCACTGCTTCGGCAGGACGTCCAGCGCATACGAAAGAGAGTGGGAGAGGCAGAAACCCGTGTCTCGAATCTGGAGGATATGTGCGGTCCTATGAAACAATCTATTTCCACGGTAACCCAGCAAGTAACATCCCTTCAATCCAAATTACTAGACATGGAGGGTCGGCTGCATAGAAATAATGTGCGATTTGTGGGCCTGCCGGAGAAGGAGGAGAGCTCCCAGCCTGAGGTCTTCCTGGAGTCATGGCTTAGGGAACTGTACGGCGCTGAATCCTTCACGGCACAGTTTACGGTGGAGCGTGCACACCGGATACCATCTCGTCCTCTACCTCCTGGCGCCCCTCCGCGCACCTTCATCGCCAAATTTCTGCATTATAAGGACCGTGACTCGGCCCTCCGGTTGGGACGCACAAAAGGCCCCCTTACCAGAAACGGGGTTACCGTGTCTGCTTTTCCTGATTTTGCCGCGGAAGTCCAGAAGGATCGAGCCCAGTTTATGCCTATCAAGAGGCGCCTCAGAGACCTGAACGTCTCCTACTCTATGCTATTCCCCTCCCGACTCCGGGTGGTAGCGGACGGGGAAACCAAATTCTTCAATTCCCCTAGAGAGGCGGCCCAATGGCTGGACAGATATGCTCCGGGAGCGCGCCAGATGGCCCCGGATTGAGGCCCTGCACTGTCTAATGATCGGTTGGGACCACCAGAGGCATCTACCCATTGTCCAGGGAGCCCCCCCTTGGCGTTGGTGGCTCAGGACTTTTCTTTTCTTTCTCTTGATCGCTTGACTTTGGTTAAGGGTTTTGTTTAGTATTTAGCCCTTGAGAGATAGAAACGATAGTTTGGGATTTAAGTATGCCGAAGTTAGGGGTGGTATACGGGGAGGGGGGAGAGTTCAGCGAACAGCTTGTTGCTGTGCCTTACACAAGTTTTTTTCTTTCTATAGTTTGTTATTTTTCTCATGCTTAAATTTGTTTTGGAGTACATTCATTTTGATGTGGGAAGTATGTCTGATGCATTGGATACTGTCGATTAAGAATCAGGGATTGAGTAGTATAGCACTGTTATTACCCTCACTAACAATTTCCAGGAATATTCGCTGGACTGTATCTTTAGGTTACTACATAGAATATTACCAGATCTATGGCTAATTTGAAATTTCTGACATGGAATGTTCGAGGTTTAAATAATAAGATAAAGCGTTCCTTAGTATTAACTACACTTCGGAAATATGGTCCGGATGTTGCATGTCTCTGCGAGACTCACTTGGAGGGGAATAGGTTACTGTCACTTAGAAGACCCTGGGTGGGCTGGGCCTATCACGCTTCTCACTCCTCTTCCTCCAGGGGTGTGTCAATCCTGATAAAGAAATCGGTCCAATTTGAGCTGGTATCGGTCAAGACTGACAAATACGGTCGATTTGTGTTCCTTGAATGTAGACTAAGTTCCCAACCCTACTACATACTGGCGGTTTATATCCCCCCCCCATTCTCGTACGATGTACTACAGCAAGCCGCTTCATTCATAGCCTCCTCTCCGGACACCCCGGTAATCTGCTTGGGTGACTTTAACAATGTCATGAATTTAGCTTTAGACAGGTGGCGCTCTCCGCAGGCTGCTGGGGTCCGCTCTAGTCCTACTAAATTTGCTGATTTTCTGAATAATTTGCAGTGGGTGGATGTGTGGAGAGCTCGGCACCCTACGACTAGACAGTTTTCATGCTTCTCTGGCACGCATGGTTCGTTCTCCAGGATCGATCTGACCCTACTCTCCCCCGTTCTTCTCCCTAGGGTGGTTGACGTCCAATACGAGGCCCGGGGTATATCTGATCACTCCCCTATGGTGTTGACTCTCGCTATGGTGAGCCAGAGGGGTCAATCTTATTGGAAACTGCATCCTTCCTGGCTGCTGCAAATAGGTGACTGCTCTGACCAGGTGACTCAGTGGGAGGGATACTTTACTGACAATGTAGGCTCGGCCCCCGGAACAGTGGTTTGGGATTCATTTAAGGCATTCCTAAGGGGAACGTATATTAGACGTATTTCTGCCCTCAAAATGTCCTGCAGAGAGAGAGAGCGAGCCCTTGAGAGTGATGCCAGGGATTTGGAATCTAGATACTTGGTGGATGGCACCCCTGCGCTGAAGGTACGCTGGCTGGCGGCCCAGTCGGCATGGGTGGCTCATCTGTCTGATAAAAACTCGCGCTCGCTTCTATTTCAGGCTACTAATATTTACATGCAGGGCGATAGGCCAGGTGGCCTGTTGGCTCGATTGGTGCACAGTGACCGCCCAGGTTCTACAATTGCTCAGATGACCGGTAGCGATGGCGCCCTTGTGAACACCACGCCGGAAATTGCGCAGCTATTCCGCTCCTACTATGCTGAGGTCTACAGTTCACAACTGGTAGACTCGACATCAGACCTCTCCGCTTATTTAAGTAATATTCCCCTACCCACACTCCCCCCGGAGGCCTCTGAGATGCTGGAGGCACCATTAACTCTGGAAGAGGTAACGGCGGCTATTGGCTGGTCTCCCAGCGGCAAGGCACCGGGCTATGACGGCATCCCCTCAGAAGTATACAAGACCCACATTGATTTCTTCGGTCCTAGGCTTCACGCCCTGTATTCTGATATTTTTGTTAATGATCAACTTCCCCCCTCTATGGCGGAGGCGATTATTATAGTGATCCCGAAGCCCGGAAAAGACCCTAGATCCCCAGAATCCTATAGACCGATATCATTGATTCCCACTGACGCTAAGATCCTGGCAAAGATTTTAGCAGTTCGACTCAACACCGTAATTACTTCCATTATCCACTCCGACCAGACCGGCTTTATGCCAGGGATGTCCACTTCTATTAACCTACGTAGATTATATACCATCTTACAAATCCCATATGACTTCCCCTCTGACTCGGTAGTGGTCTCACTGGATGCCGCCAAGGCATTTGACAGTATCGAGTGGTCCTATCTATGGGAGGTCATAACAGCTATGGGTTTCGGGCCTAATTTTATAAAATGGATTAAATTGCTTTATCAGCACCCGACTGCCAGGATCTCAGTGAATGGCTATATCTCTCCCTCGTTCCGCCTGTTTCGCGGGACCAGGCAGGGATGTCCTCTGTCCCCAACCTTGTTTGCCCTGGCCATCGAACCCTTGGCCTGTCTAATAAGGTCCCACCCAGGCGTGGTGGGCATTCATACCGGCCCTCGTGAGGATAGGATTGCCCTTTACGCTGACGACATGCTGTTGTTTCTGCAGGATTACACCAGGTCTATGCCTACAGTGTTGCAATTGATTGAGGAGTTCGGTGTATATTCAGGCCTTCATATTAACTGGTCTAAGTCCTCTATTATGCCTGTGATTGCCCCCCCCCCCTGCTGCTCCTAAAATCTCCCTACCGCTATGTTGGACGGCGAAATTTAAATATCTTGGGATTCAGGTAACCAATGACCCCTCTGACTTTACACCTTTGAACCTTGATCCGATCATGCAACAAATTACTCGTAAATCCAAGACTTGGTGTAAGCTTCCATTGACTGTATCTGGCAGGGTCAGCCTCGTAAAAATGATACTACCTAAGATTCTATATGTGGTTCTGCAATCCCCTGTATATATTCATCCATCCTTCTTTAGAAAATTGAATAGTGTCCTGTCTTCTTTAATATGGGCTAGCAAACGTCCTAGAATACAACTGAACACTCTCACCAGGCTGCGCAGCGACGGAGGTCTGGCCTTGCCAAACTTTCAGATGTACTACTATGCCGCTCAGCTGTCTCATATTAGTGCATGGGTGCAGGATACTGGCGTCACTTCTCTACACTGGGTATTTGTCCGATGCTACTTCCCCGACTTATCCCCCCTGCAGGTGTTGCTGAGTGGGAGCTTGGCCCGGTTCCTCCCTCCTCTTATATACCAAGCCATGAAGGTGTGGCAGGCACTAAAAATTCTTTTGAAATTTGATGGATTGGACCCGGACACCCCCCTCTGGTATTCTAAATGGCTCCCTGAACTGTATGCGCTCGAGGGGAGGGAAGTTTGGGCCCCTAAATCAGTGATTTCCATAAATCACCTTTATACGGATAATACGCTCAAATCCTTCCAACAACTAAAAGATGAGTTTAATTTGCCTAACTCCTATTTTTTTAGATACCTCCAGCTCAGACATGCCTTGCAGTCCCAATTCGCCAATTCCCCCCCTAAAATTATACCATTTCCCATTAAGACCTTTGCAAGTATGCTGGGTCGAGTTAAGATGATTTCCCATGCTTATGGTTATCTACTCGCCAAACTCCATATAGATCCTTTGACACGTCTCCGTGTCAAATGGGAGCAGGATCTGGGCCCCATAGATGAAGAGAACTGGGCCCTTGCTTTGGAAACTCCGTGCACGGTTACCAAATCCATCAGGTATCAACAGATACAATACTTCCTTTTGCATAGAATATATATGACCCCGGCCAGACTGGCCAAATTCGGGACGGGTCGTGTGGGTGACTGCCCTAAGTGTGGGATGACTGCAGGTACTTTTTGGCACCTCATTTGGGATTGTCCGGTGTTGCGGGCTTTCTGGGCGGGGGTCGGATCGATTCTGGGGAACACAGGGGTGGACGAGGCCATGCTTACTCCGCAATTTTGCATCCTGGAAATGGGTAGCTCTGACTTTGTGTCTGGTCCAGAGGGCCTATATGCTCGCAACATATGTGCAATGGCGAAGGTGAGCATTGCGAGGCTATGGATGGCCCCTAAGGGCCCTACACTCCCCGCTCTTAAGGCACTAATAAACGACACTGTTTTTAAGGAACGATACATTTATATGAAACACAATGCCTCCGCTAAATTTGAAAGAATTTGGTCTCCATGGCTGGAATCCATATACTCCGTCCCAGACCCTACAACTTAATGGTGATAGGGTTACTAACAGGTCCTGGATTTGCCAAGTTATGATCTTCTAGGGCCATAGGCTTCCCTCTCACCCAATGGGTTGTGAATGAGAGAGTGGCTCTGTGCCCATCTGGACAGGGTAGGATTTAGAGTGCTAGTATCCCCCAATGCGTCCTCTTCCCCATAATGTTTTTTGTCTCTTTGTTTTTTTAATTTTTTTTATTTCTGGGGTTCTCTGTGTTTGGTTTCTGATTGTTTTCTTCTCTTTTAAAGGGTTTTACTCGGACGGATTGTCCGTAAGAGTTATATTTGAGGGGGGGGGGGAAACAAAACAAAGTATAATGTGATTTCATGAATACTAGAGTGTACGGATAATGCAAAATAATGGTATATATAACTGTACATTCCTATGCGCCTATGAGCAAATGACATAGTTTGAAAATAAGTCGAAAGTGAATGCTGTTCCCCGATGAGGACATGTCATTACGTGTTTAATGTGTTCCTGTTATGCAATGTCTGTATGCAAACTACTCTCCTTCGAAATAAAAATACTTTATTTAAAAAAAAAAAAAAAGCGCACTGGTCCAAGTACAGATCCCCCTGTTTCAGTTTGCAGTATAGTACGCTATTTACTATCTAGCTATGGTCTTTCAATCATTTACATACAAAAAAAACAACACCAGTACAAGGGACTTGTCGGCATTTTTTCTTATTTAGGGGTCTATTCATGTAGAAAACGAAAACATAATTGCTACTTATCACTATACATCGCATCTCTTCGATGCGATGTATAGCTGTTATAAGTAGCAATTCATGTATACTCACCCTTCCGACGATGCGCTGCGGTGTCTGGGTCTCCTGCGGTGAGGTCATCTCCAGCGGTCCCTCCTGCGATGCGCGGAGTCCAGCGACGATCCCTTTGCGCATGCGCAGCTCAGTGACCTCCCGGCAGGCCGCAGTGGTTGCTGGGAGGTCGGGGGGCGGAGCCAGCACGAGGTGCCGAGCAGCGATCAGGGAAGCATTGAGCTTCCCTGATGTCTCCGCACCACAGTTCAGGTTACGCCGTCCTGAGATGGCGAACCTGAACTCCATGGAGAAGCGGAAAGCAGAGCTTTCCGCACCTTCATGAATTGCACTCACCATACAAAGGTATGGTGATGCGATTCAGGCACAGAGCGGGGGTACCGCTGGAGAAGTCAGAGACTTCTCCATGGTAACCGGCTCTGTGAATTGCGGTAAGCAGAGAAAAGCCCTGTTTAACGCAAAACAGGGCTTTTCACTGCTGCATGAATAGACCCCTTAGTGTAACAGCACACAGGGAGGTAACGCCATCATGATGGGTTTTGCCTGTGTCCCCTTATCCTAGTTACCGGACCTAAACTTATTTAAAAGCTATTAATTTAAATTGCAAAATCATAAAAGTTATATTTTAATTGAAGTGCATCACCAAGAGCAACCACTTTTTCTCTTTCTTTTCCTTATCACGTAACTCGTTTGCTAGTGATAGTACCCTCTACACAAAAAAAAGTGCTGAATACATGGACTAAATGACAGATCTTAACAAAAGAACATTAAAAAAAGCATAATTGCCAGGTGAAGAAGGTCACTCTTCTTTGGTTGTTCTCCAGCCAGTAGCACACTATTTAATTTTACACATCTGCATATACTACAGATTATGTTCCAAATAATCTGACAATAAGCAGAGAGATTTGTGGAAGGTATTTTAATTTTATACAGTGGGAAATTGGTTGCCTTGAAATAAGAATGTAGCTGTAATCATGAAAAGATATTTATATAAATTTCATGATATTAAGGGGTATTGACATCTTTACTGAAATCTGGGGCCTTGTATTTTCCTTCTTTCTCCAACTTTTCCATCTGCGCCCTAATGGTGTTCAAACGTTCCAACTGAAAAAAACAAACAAACCCCATATTAATGATTACTGTATACTGGGTCAAGCCATGATGTACAGAACAACTGCAAGAATTAGTGGCCTTCCACAAACCACAAAATAAAACAAAACACCACACATCTACATTTTATATCAAAGAAAATCAAACATAAGTAATGTTAATATATTTTGTTTTGAATTCTTAAACAATTAAGAGGATACCTTGCTTTGTAACTTCTGATTTGTTAGCTATAATAAGAACTGGGTGACAATGATATTGCTATGTATACGTTTTGTTTTGCTTATTCCCATTTGTACACATTGAGGAAGCAAAGAAATCCCATTGAATTTATTTGCTTCGTCAATGTGTACAGATGTCCCCTCAAAAAATGTAAAACTGAGAGGTAATGAGCATTACTCAATAGCTAGGTGGTATCTCGGTGACATTTATTTATTTATTAACAGTTTCTTATATAGCGAAGCTTATTGGTCTGATGTGGCCTCTGTGTATGGTACTAACTCACCATTTTGTTTCTGTGCATACACTCAAGAAAGTCTTCATACTCCAGTTTACACTCCTTCTGTGCCCGGATGGTGCCAATGCCATTGGCGCACTCTACCCATTCTTTTTCAAATGTGTGGCAACGTGAAGAAAAACCGTAAGGCTGTGTAGAAGACTGCAGGAGCATCCATTTGTCTATATTGATCCCCAGTTTGCTTTGAAGATCAATAAATGGCATGGCTGTGGGTCAAGAGAATAAGGAAAAGCGATTAGTAGTATTGTACTATACAATGTACAGTGTAAATAAAACATCAGAAATATATCCTGGAAAATGTGACATTTCACCTATGACCACATCCTCAATGATCATCGATCGGTTGAGAGATGGAGATTATCATGAGAGAGCAAAAAAGTACACAAAGCCAATTGGGATTGGACAAAGTAATCATAGGAACCATTCCTTTTACTTGTTTTTCCCAAATATGTTCTGAATATTGATTCTTTATGCGTACTGAACATATCTCACAAAAACTATTAAATCAGCACAGAAAACATACTCCGAATAAGAAAACAGGAACCTGGACAAAGGAGTAGGGACTGCCATATAATAATGGGAATAAGCAAAACAAAACGTATACATAATAATAATAATAATTTTATTTATATAGCGCTCTTTCTCCAATAGGACTCAAGGCGCTTAACAGATACATAGCATAAATAAGAATTTACTCACCGGTAATTCTGTTTCTCGTAGTCCGTAGTGGATGCTGGGAACTCCGTAAGGACCATGGGGAATAGCGGGCTCCGAAGGAGGCTGGGCACTCTAGAAAGATCTTAGACTACCTGGTGTGCACTGGCTCCTCCCCCTATGACCCTCCTCCAAGCCTCAGTTAGGTACTGTGCCCGGACGAGCGTACACAATAAGGAAGGATTTTGAATCCCGGGTAAGACTCATACCAGCCACACCAATCACACCGTACAACTCGTGATATGAAACACAGTTAACAGTATGAAACAATAGAGCCTCTCAACAGATGGCTCAACAATAACCCGATTTAGTTAACAATAACTATGTACAAGTAATGCAGATAAACCGCACTTGGGATGGGCGCCCAGCATCCACTACGGACTACGAGAAACAGAATTACCGGTGAGTAAATTCTTATTTTCTCTAACGTCCTAGTGGATGCTGGGAACTCCGTAAGGACCATGGGGATTATACCAAAGCTCCCAAACGGGCGGGAGAGTGCGGATGACTCTGCAGCACCGAATGAGAGAACTCCAGGTCCTCCTCAGCCAGGGTATCAAATTTGTAGAATTTTGCAAACGTGTTTGCCCCTGACCAAGTAGCTGCTCGGCAAAGTTGTAAAGCCGAGACCCCTCAGGCAGCCGCCCAAGATGAGCCCACCTTCCTTGTGGAATGGGCATTGACAGATTTTGGCTGTGGCAGGCCTGCCACAGTATGTGCAAGCTGAATTGTACTACAAATCCAACGAGCAATAGTCTGCTTAGAAGCAGGAGCACCCAGCTTGTTGGGTGCATACAGGATAAACAGCGAGTCAGATTTTCTGACTCCAGCCGTCCTGGAAACATATATTTTCAGGGCCCTGACAACGTCTAGCAACTTGGAGTCCTCCAAATCCTTAGTAGCCGCAGGCACCACAATAGGCTGGTTCAGGTGAAACGCTGACACCACCTTAGGGAGAAACTGGGGACGAGTCCTCAATTCTGCCCTATCCATATGGAAAATCAGATAAGGGCTTTTACATGATAAAGCCGCCAATTCTGACACTCGCCTGGCTGAAGCCAAGGCCAATAACATGACCACTTTCCACGTGAGATATTTTAGATCCACGGTTTTTAGTGGCTCAAACCAATGTGATTTTAAGAAACTCAACATCACGTTGAGATCCCAAGGTGCCACAGGAGGCACAAATGGGGGCTGAATATGCAGCACTCCTTTCACAAATGTCTGAACTTCAGGTACTGAAGCTAGTTCTTTTTGAAAGAAAATCGACAGAGCCGAGATCTGTACCTTAATGGAGCCCAGTTTTAGGCCCATATTCACTCCTGCTTGCAGGAAATGCAGAAATCGACCTAGTTGAAATTCCTCTGTTGGGGCCTTTTTGGCCTCGCACCATGCAACATATTTCCGCCATATGCGGTGATAATGCTTTGCCGTAACATCTTTCCTGGCTTTAATAAGCGTAGGAATGACTTCCTCCGGAATGCCCTTTTCCTTCAGGATCCGGCGTTCAACCGCCATGCCGTCAAACGCAGCCGCGGTAAGTCTTGGAACAGACAGGGGCCCTGCTGCAGCAGGTCCTGTCTGAGCGGCAGAGACCACGGGTCCTCTGAGATCATCTCTTGAAGTTCCGGGTACCACGCTCTTCTCGGCCAATCCGGAACCACGAGAATTGTGTTTACTCCTCGCTTTCTTATTATTCTCAATACCTTTGGTATGAGAGGTAGAGGAGGGAACACATAAACTGACCGGTACACCCACGGTGTCACTAGAGCGTCCACAGCTATCGCCTGAGGGTCTCTTGACCTGGCGCAATACTTCTCTAGTTTTTTGTTTAGGTGGGACGCCATCATGTCCACCTGTGGACGACCCCAATGATTTACAATCATTTGGAAGACTTCTGGATGAAGTCCCCACTCTCCCGGGTGGAGGTCGTGCCTGCTGAGAAAGTCTGCTTCCCAGTTGTCCACTCCCGGGATGAACACTGCTGACAGTGCTAGTACATGATTCTCCGCCCATCTGAGAATTTTTGTGGCTTCTGCCATCGCCGTCCTGCTTCTTGTGCCGCCCTGTCGATTCACATGGGCGACTGCCGTGATGTTGTCTGACTGGATCAGCACCGGCTGGTGTAGGAGCAGGGATTTTGCTTGACTTAGGGCATTGTAAATGGCCCTTAGTTCCAGAATATTTATGTGAAGGGCAGTCTCCTGACTTGACCATAGTCCTTGGAAATTTCTTCCCTTTGTGACTGCCCCCCAGCCTCGTAGGCTGGCATCCGTGGTCACCAGGACCCAGTCCTGTATGCCGAATCTGCGGCCCTCCAGAAGATGAGCACTGTGCAGCCACCACAGAAGAGACACCCTGGTTCGTGGAGACAGGGTTATTAAACGATGCATCTGAAGATGCGATCCGGACCACTTGTCCAACAGGTCCCACTGAAAAATCCTGGCATGGAACCTGCCGAATGGAATTGCTTCGTAAGAAGCTACCATCTTTCCCAGGACCCGCGTGCAGTGATGCACCGATACCTGTTTTGGTTTTAGGAGGTCTCTGACTAGAGAAGACAACTCCCTGGCTTTCTCCTCCGGGAGAAACACTTTTTTCTGGGCCGTGTCCAGAATCATTCCCAGGAACATTAGACGTGTCGTGGGGACCAGCTGTGACTTTGGGATATTCAGAATCCAGCCGTGCTGGCTCAGCACTTCCTGAGATAGTGCTACTCCCACTAACAACTGTTCCTTGGATCGTGCCTTTATTAGGAGATCGTCCAAGTATGGGATAATTAAAACTCCCTTTTTTCGAAGGAGTATCATCATTTCCGCCATAACCTTGGTAAATACCCTTGGTGCCGTGGAGAGTCCAAACGGCAGCGTCTGGAATTGGTAATGGCAGTCCTGTACCACAAATCTGAGGTACTCCTGGTGAGAATTGTAAATGGGGACATGCAGGTAAGCATCCTTGATGTCCAGGGATACCATGTAATCCCCCTCGTCCAGGCTTGCAATAACCGCCCTGAGCGATTCCATCTTGAACTTGAATTTTTTTATGTATGTGTTCAAGGATTTCAAATTTAAAATGGGTCTCACCGAACCGTCCGGTTTCGGCACCACAAATAGTGTGGAATAGTAACCCCGGCCTTGTTGAAGTAGGGGTACCTTGATTATCACCTGCTGGGAATACAGCTTGTGAATCGCTGCTAGCACCGCCTCCCTGTCTGAGGGAGCAATCGGCAAGGCGGATTTTAGGAAACGGCGGGGTGGAGTCGCCTCGAATTCCAGCCTGTATCCCTGAGATACTATTTGAAGGATCCAGGGATCCACCTGTGAGCGGGCCCACTGATCGCTGAAATTCCTGAGGCGGCCCCTTACCGTACCTGGCTCCGCCTGTGAAGCCCCACCGTCATGCGGCGGACTTGGAAGAGGAAGCGGGGGAGGACTTTTGTTCCTGGGAACCTGCTGTTTGCTGCAGCCTTTTTCCCCTGCCTCTTGACAGAAAAGACCCTCCTTTTCCCCGCTTGTTTTTCTGGGACCGAAAGGACTGAACCTGATAAAATGGCGCCTTCTTAGGCTGTGAGGGGACATGGGGTAAAAATGCTGACTTCCCAGACGTTGCTGTGGAAACTAGGTCGGAGAGACCATCCCCAAATAATTCCTCCCCCTTATAAGGCAAGACTTCCATGTGCCTTTTGGAATCTGCATCTCCAGTCCACTGGCGAGTCCATAAGCATCTCCTAGCAGAGATAGATAATGCACTTATTTTAGATGCCAGCCGGCAGATTTCCCTCTGTGCATCTCTCATGTATAAGACGGAGTCTTTTATATGGTCAATTGTTAGCAGGATCGTGTCTCTGTCTAACGTGTCAATATTTTCTGACAGTTTATCTGACCACGCAGCGGCAGCACTGCACATCCATGCTGACGCAATAGCTGGTCTGAGTATAATGCCTGAGTGTGTATATACAGACTTCAGGATCGCCTCCTGCTTTCTATCAGCAGGTTCCTTAAGGGCGGCCGTATCCTGGGACGGTAGTGCCACCTTTTTAGACAAACGTGTGAGCGCTTTATCCACCCTCGGGTGTGTTTCCCAACGTAACCTATCCTCTGGCGGGAAAGGGAACGCCATTAGTAGCTTCTTAGGAATTACCAATTTCTTATCAGGGGAAGCCCACGCTTCTTCACACACTTCATTTCATTCATCTGACGGGGGAAAAAATAAGATTTTACTTACCGATAAATCTATTTCTCGTAGTCCGTAGTGGATGCTGGGACTCCGTAAGGACCATGGGGATATAGCGGCTCCGCAGGAGACAGGGCACAAAATAAAAGCTTAAGGATCAGGTGGTGTGCACTGGCTCCTCCCCCTATGACCCTCCTCCAAGCCTCAGTTAGGATACTGTGCCCGGACGAGCGTACATAATAAGGAAGGATATTGAATCCCGGGTAAGACTCATACCAGCCACACCAATCACACCGTACAACTTGTGATCTGAACCCAGTTAACAGTATGATAAACGCAAAGGAGCCTCTGAAAAGATGGCTCACAACAATAATAACCCGAATTTTTGTAACAATAACTATATACAAGTATTGCAGACAATCCGCACTAGGGATGGGCGCCCAGCATCCACTACGGACTACGAGAAATAGATTTATCGGTAAGTAAAATCTTATTTTCTCTGACGTCCTAGTGGATGCTGGGACTCCGTAAGGACCATGGGGATTATACCAAAGCTCCCAAACGGGCGGGAGAGTGCGGATGACTCTGCAGCACCGAATGAGAGAACTCCAGGTCCTCCTCAGCCAGGGTATCAAATTTGTAGAATTTAGCAAACGTGTTTGCCCCTGACCAAGTAGCTGCTCGGCAAAGTTGTAAAGCCGAGACCCCTCGGGCAGCCGCCCAAGATGAGCCCACCTTCCTTGTGGAATGGGCTTTTACTGATTTTGGCTGTGGCAATCCTGCCACAGAATGTGCAAGCTGAATTGTACTACAAATCCAACGAGCAATCGTCTGCTTAGAAGCAGGAGCACCCAGCTTGTTTGGTGCATACAGGATAAACAGCGAGTCAGATTTTCTGACTCCAGCCGTCCTGGAAACATATATTTTCAAGGCCCTGACAACGTCAAGCAACTTAGAGTCCTCTAAGTCCCTGGTAGCCGCAGGTACCACAATAGGTTGGTTCATGTGAAATGCAGAAACCACCTTAGGTAGAAATTGAGGACGAGTCCTCAATTCCGCCCTGTCAGAATGAAATATCAAGTAAGGGCTTTTATATGATAAAGCCGCCAATTCTGACACGCGCCTGGCTGAAGCCAAGGCTAACAGCATCGACACCTTCCATGTGAGATATTTTAAGTCCACAGTGGAAAGTGGTTCAAACCAATGTGACTTTAGAAAACTCAACACCACATTGAGATCCCAAGGTGCCACTGGAGGCACAAAAGGAGGCTGTATGTGCAGCACCCCTTTTACAAATGTCTGAACTTCAGGTACTGAAGCCAGTTCTTTCTGGAAGAAAATCGACAGGGCCGAAATTTGAACCTTAATGGACCCTAATTTTAGGCCCACAGACAGTCCTGTTTGCAGGAAATGAAGGAAACGACCCAGTTGAAATTCCTCTGTAGGGGCCTTCTTGGCCTCACACCACGCAACATATTTACGCCAAATGCGGTGATAATGTTTTGCGGTTACGTCCTTCCTGGCTTTGACCAGAGTAGGGATGACTTCTTCTGGAATGCCTTTTTCCCTCAGGATCCGGCGTTCAACCGCCATGCCGTCAAACGCAGCCGCGGTAAGTCTTGGAACAGACAAGGCCCCTGCAGTAGCAGGTCCTTTCTTAGAGGTAGAGGCCACGGTTCGTCCGTGAGCATCTCTTGAAGTTCCGGGTACCAAGTCCGTCTTGGCCAATCCGGAACCACGAGTATAGTTCTTACTCCTCTCCTTCTTATGATTCTCAGTACTTTTGGTATGAGAGGCAGAGGAGGGAACACATACACTGACTGGTACACCCACGGCGTTACCAGAGCGTCCACTGCTATTGCCTGAGGGTCCCTTGACCTGGCGCAATATCTGTCCAGTTTTTTGTTTAGACGTGACGCCATCATGTCCACCTTTGGTTTTTCCCAACGGTTTACAATCAGGTGGAAGACTTCTGGGTGAAGTCCCCACTCTCCCGGGTGAAGGTCGTGTCTGCTGAGGAAGTCTGCTTCCCAGTTGTCCACTCCCGGAATGAATACTGCTGACAGTGCTATCACATGATTTTCCGCCCAGCGAAGAATCCTTGCAGCTTCTGCCATTGCCCTCCTGCTTCTCGTGCCGCCCTGTCTGTTTACGTGGGCGACTGACGTGATGTTGTCCGATTGGATCAACACCGCCTGACCCTGAAGCAGAGGTTTTGCTTGACTTAGGGCATTGTAAATGGCCCTTAGTTCCAGAATGTTTATATGAAGAGACGTTTCCAAGCTTGACCACAGGCCCTGGAAATTCCTTCCCTGTGTGACTGCTCCCCAGCCTCTCAGGCTGGCATCCGTGGTTACCAGGATCCAATCCTGAATGCCAAATCTGCGGCCCTCTAGTAGATGAGCACTCTGCAGCCACCACAGGAGAGACACCCTTGTCCTTGGCGACAGGGTTATCCGCTGATGCATCTGCAGATGCGATCCGGACCATTTGTCCAGTAGATCCCACTGAAATGTTCTTGCATGGAATCTTCCAAATGGAATCGCTTCGTAAGAAGCCACCATTTTCCCCAGGACCCTCGTGCACTGATGCACTGAGACCTGTCCTGGTTTTAGGAGGTTCCTGACTAGCTCGGATAACTCCCTGGCCTTCTCCTCCGGGAGAAACACCTTCTTCTGGACTGTGTCCAGAATCATTCCTAGGAACAGTAGACGTGTCGTTGGAATCAGCTGCGATTTTGGAATATTTAGAATCCACCCGTGCTGACGTAACACTACCTGAGATAGTGCTACTCCGACTTCTAACTGTTCCCTGGATCTTGCCCTTATCAGGAGATCGTCCAAGTAAGGGATAATTGAAATGCCTTTTCTTCGTAGAAGAATCATCATTTCGGCCATTACCTTGGTAAAGACCCGAGGTGCCGTGGACAATCCAAACGGCAGCGTCTGAAACTGATAATGACAGTTTAGTACTACAAACCTGAGGTACCCTTGGTGAGAAGGGTATATCGGGACGTGGAGATAAGCATCTTTGATGTCCAGAGACACCATATAGTCCCCTTCTTCCAGGTTCGCTATCACTGCTCTGAGTGACTCCATCTTGAATTTGAACCTTTTTATGTAAGTGTTCAAGGATTTCAGATTTAAAATTGGTCTCACCGAGCCGTCTGGCTTCGGTACCACAAACAGCGTGGAATAATACCCTTTTCCTTGTTGCAGGAGGGGTACCTTGATTATCACCTGCTGGGAATACAGCTTGTGAATGGCTTCTAGAACTGCCTCCCTGTCGGAGGGAGACTTTGGTAAAGCAGACTTCAGGAAACGATGAGGGGGAAACGCCTCGAATTCCAGTTTGTACCCCTGCGATACTACCTGTAGAATCCAGGGATCCACTTGCGAGTGAGCCCACTGCGCGTTGAAATTTTTGAGACGGGCCCCCACCATATCTGAGTCTGCTTGTAAAGCCCCAGCGTCATGCTGAAGACTTGGCAGAAGCAGGGGAGGGCTTCTGCTCTTGGGAAGCGGCTGCATGGTGCAGTCTTTTTCCTCTTCCTCTGCCCCGGGGCAGAAAGGAGTGGCCTTTTGCTCGCTTGTACTTATGGGAACGAAAGGACTGAGATTGAAAAGACGGTGTCTTTTTCTGCTGATGTGGAGTGACCTGGGGTAAAAAGGTGGATTTTCCAGCCGTTGCCGTGGCCACCAGGTCCGATAGACCAGCCCCAAATAACTCCTCCCCTTTATACGGCAATACTTCCATGTGCCGTTTGGAATCCGCATCCCCTGACCACTGTCGCGTCCACAACGCTCTTCTGGCAGAGATGGACATAGCACTTACTCTTGATGCCAGGGTGCAAATATCCCTCTGTGCATCACGCATATATAATAATGCATCCTTTAAATGTTCTATAGTTAACAAAATATTGTCCCTATCCAGGGTATCAATATTCTCAGTCAGGGAATCCGACCATGCGACTCCAGCACTGCACATCCAGGCTGAGGCGATTGCTGGTCGCAGTATAACACCAGTATGTGTGTATATACTTTTTAGGATATTTTCCAGCCTTCTATCAGCTGGTTCTTTGAGGGTAGCCGTATCAGGAGACGGTAACGCTACTTGTTTAGATAAACGTGTGAGCGCCTTATCTACCCTAGGGGGTGTTTCCCAATGCGCCCTAACCTCTGGCGGGAAAGGATATAATGCTAATAATTTTTTAGAAATTAGCTGTTTTTTATCGGGAGAAACCCACGCTTTTTCACACACCTCATTTATTTCCTCTGACTCAGGAAAAAATATTGGTAGTTTTTTCTCACCCCACATAATACCCTTCTTTGTGGTACTTGTAGTGTCAGAAAGGTTCAATGCCTCTTTCATTGCCGTGATCATGTAACGTGTGGCCCTACTGGACATTACGTTTGTCTCGTCACCGTCGACACTAGACTCAGTATCTGTGTCAGGGTCTGTGTCGACCCACTGAGGTAACGGGCGTTTTAGCGCCCCTGACGGTGTCTGAGACGCCTGGACAGGCACTAACTGATTTGCCGGCTGTCTCATGTCGTCAACAGTTTTTTGCAAATTGCTGACATTATCACTTAATTGTTTAAATACAATCATCCAGTCAGGTGTCGACTCCCTAGGGGGTGACATCACCAACGCAGGCAACTGCTCCGCCTCCACATAATTTTCCTCCTCATACATGTCGACACACGCGTACCGACACACAGCACACACACACCGGGAATGCTCTGATAGAGGACAGGACCCCACTTAGCCCTTTGGAGAGACAGAGGGAGAGTCTGCCAGCACACACCCAGCGCTATATATATATACAGGGATAACCTTATATAAGTGTTATTCCCTTATAGCTGCTGTTAATTATTGTTATTTGCTGCCAACAATGCCCCCCCTTCTCTTTTTTACCCTGATTCTGAAGCAGGACTGCAGGGGAGAGTCAGGGAGCCGTCCTTCCAGCGGAGCTGTGAGGGAAAATGGCGCTTGTGTGCTGAGGAGATAGGCTCCGCCCCTTCACGACGTCCTTATCTCCCGCTTTTTTGTGTAAAATGGCAGGGGATTAAAATACATCCATATAGCCCAGGAGCTATATGTGATGTATTCTGTTTTGCCACCTAAGGTATTCTGTTATATTGCGTCTCAGGGCGCTCCCCCCCCAGCGCCCTGCACCCTCAGTGACCGGAGTGTGAAGTGTGCTGAGAGCAATGGCGCACAGCTGCGGTGCTGTGCGCTACCTTAGTCTGAAGACAGGATGTCTTCTGCCGCCGATTTCACCGGACCTCTTCGTCTCTTCTGGCTCTGTAAGGGGGACGGCGGCGCGGCTCCGGTGACCCATCCAGGCTGAACCTGTGATCGTCCCTCTGGAGCTAGTGTCCAGTAGCCTAAGAAACCCGATCCACTCTGCACTCAGGTGAGTCCGTTTCTTCTCCCCTTAGTCCCACGATGCAGTGAGCCTGTTGCCAGCAGGACTCACTGAAAATAAAAAAACCTAACTAAACTTTTATTCTAAGCGGCTCAGGAGAGCCACCTAGATTGCACCCTTCTCGGCCGGGCACAACAATCTAACTGAGGCTTGGAGGAGGGTCATAGGGGGAGGAGCCAGTGCACACCACCTGATCCTTAAGCTTTTATTTTGTGCCCTGTCTCCTGCGGAGCCGCTATATCCCCATGGTCCTTACGGAGTCCCAGCATCCACTAGGACGTCAGAGAAACTACAGGTAGTTTTTTCTCCCCAAACATAATACCCTTTTTTGTGGTACCTGGATGTAAATCAGAAATATTTAACACCTCTTTCATTGCCTCAATCATGCAGTGAATGGCCTTACCGGGCATTAAATTTGACTCATCGTCGTCGACACTTGTGTCAGTATCCGTGTCGACATGTACTTGTGCCACCTGAGATAACGGGCGTTTCAGAGCCCCTGATGACTTTTGAGACACCTGGACAGGCACGAGCTGAAGACTCGGCTGTCCCACAGTCGGCATGTCGTCAAATTTTTTATGTAAGGAGTCTATACGTGCACTAATTTCCTGCCATAATACCATCCACTCAGGTGTCTGACCCCCAGGGGGTGACATCCCTGCTAAAGGCATCTGCTCCCCCTCCTTATCCTCCTCAAACATGTCGACACAGCCGTACCGACACACTCCACACACACAGGGAATGCTCAAATAGAGGACAGGACCCACAAAAGCCCTTTGGGGGGACAGAGTAAGAGTATGCCAGCACACACCAGAGCGCTATATATATATATATATATATATATACAGGGACTAACTGAGTTATGTCCCTAATAGCTGCTTTTTATATAATATACTGTATACAGTGCCAATTTTAATGCCCCCCCTCTCTTTTCCCTCTTACTGTACTGTAGAATTGCAGGGAAGAGTCAGGGAGCTTCCTTCCAGCCGAGCTGTGAGGGAAAAATGGCGCCAGTGTGCTGAGGAGATAGGCTCCGCCCCTTTTTCGCGGCCTATTCTCCCGCTTTTTATGGGATTCTGGCAGGGGTATTTACCTCATATACAGCCCCAGGGGCTATATATTGAGGTATTTTAGCCATCCAAGGTGTTTTTATTGCTGCCTCAGGGCGCCCCCCCCAGCGCCCTGCACCCTCAGTGACCGGAGTGTGAAGTGTGTATGAGGAGCAATGGCGCACAGCTGCAGTGCTGTGCGCTACCTTGGTGAAGACAGGATGTCTTCATGCCGCCGATTTTCCGGACCATTTTCTTGCTTCTGGCTCTGTAAGGGGGACGGCGGCGCGGCTCCGGGACCGAACATCAAGGCTGGGCCTGCGGTCGATCCCTCTGGAGCTAATGGTGTCCAGTAGCCTAAGAAGCCCAATCCGGCTGCAAGCAGGCAAGTTCGCTTCTTCTCCCCTTAGTCCCTCGCTGCAGTGAGCCTGTTGCCAGCAGGTCTCACTGAAAATAACAAATTCTAAGACTATAACTTTCTAAGAGCTCAGGAGAGCCCCTAGTGTGCATCCAACCTCGGCCGGGCACGAAATCTAACTGAGGCTTGGAGGAGGGTCATAGTGGGAGGAGCCAGTGCACACCAGGTAGTCTAAGATCTTTCTAGAGTGCCCAGCCTCCTTCGGAGCCCGCTATTCCCCATGGTCCTTACGGAGTTCCCAGCATCCACTAGGACGTTAGAGAAATATAGTACAGAAAATAATGAAGTACAGAACAAATTTATATAAAATACAGAAGCATGAAGATACTAAAAGGGACATTATGGAAATGCTTGAGTAAAAAGGAAAGTCTTGAGTCTACTTTTGAAGGATTCTATAGTTGGGGCCTCTCGCACTGTGCGGGGAAGGGAGTTCCATAGAGTCGGAGCCGCATGACTAAAAGCTCGACCCCCAGATGAATTATGGGAGATTCTAGGTACTGCTAAATGTCCTTCATCTACAGATCGCAGTAATCGAGTGGGGAAGTATGGGGTCAGTAGCTGCTTCAGGTACCTTGGGCCCTGGTTATGTAGTGCTTTGAAACTCAGTAAGCCAATCTTGAAGATGATTCGCCATCGTACAGGCAGCCAGTGAAGGGAGTAGAGGATGGGTGTTATGTGGCTAGAACGGGGCTGGTTGGTTAACAGCCTGGCAGCTGTGTTTTGCACCAGCTGTAAGCGGTGCAATTCTTTTGCTGGGAGACCAAGGTAGAGGGCATTACAGTAGTCTAATCGAGATGATACAAATGCGTGGATGACTTTTGGCAGATCATCTGAGGGAATTAAGTGCTTGATTCTGGCTATGTTCCTCAGGTGAAAGAATGAGGATTTGATTGTGGCTGATATCTGATGTTTAAGTGTCAATGCACCATCCAGGACAACGCCAAGATTCCGCACATGATCAGTGGTTTGTAATTCCGAATCCCCGAGTGTATGTCCAGTTGGATGGCTATGCTGCAGTCTTGTCCTTTGATGTTGCGGTCCTATCATAAGGACCTCTGTTTTATCCGGGTTCAGTCGCAGCCAACTGGCGCTCATCCACTCCTGGAGTTCAGCTAGACAGCCATTTAGGGTTGCTATTGGGTTATCAGTGCCCAGAGCGAAGGACAAGTACAGTTGTGTATCATCTGCATAGCAGTGGTAGACCAGCCCATGGCACCTGATTATTTCACCCAGCGGGGGCATGTATACTGCAAAAAGCATGGGGGATAGTATAGAACCTTGTGGGATACCACATGGCAATGGCACTGGTGGTGATGAGTATAATCAAGACGATACTCTCTGTGACCTGCCTGTGAGAAATGATTTGAACCAATTTAGGACTGTGCCATCCAATCCACAAAAATGTATCAGACGCTCAGAGTACCATAGCCATACCATTGTCACCCAATACAAATAACTAACCTACTGTAAATATAGGTACAGTGCCTTGCTATATTCACCCCCCTTGGCTTTTTACCTATTTTGTTACATTACAATCTATAATTTATTTATTTTATTTTTAATCTGAATTTTATGTGATGGATATGCACAAAAGAGTCTAAGTTGGTGAAGTGAAATGAGGAAAATGTATAAATAAAAATTTGAATAATGGCATGTGCATATGTATTCACCCCCTTTGCTATGAAGCCCTTCAGAAGTTCTGGTGCAACCAATTACCTTCAGAAGTCACATAATTAGTGAAATGAAGTCCACCTGTGTGCAATCTAAGTGTCACATGATCTGTCAGTATAAACACACCTTTTCAGACAGGCCCCAGAGGCTGCAACACTGCCAAGTAAGAGGCATCACACCATGAAGACCAAGGAGCTCTCCAAACAAGTCAGGGTTGGGTTATAGAAAATAAATAAATAAATAAATAAAAAATCCAAATCTTTGTCGATCCCCCAGAGCACCATCAAATCCATCTTCAAATGGAAAGAACATGGTACCACAACAAACCTGCCAACAGAGGGCCGACCACCAAGATTCACAGACCAGGCAAGAAGGGCATTAATCAATCAAAGAGGCAGCACAGAGACCAAAGGTAACCCTGAAGGAGCTGCAGAGTTCCACAGCAGAGACTGGTGTATCTGCGCATGTGACCACAATAAGCCGTACACTGGATAGAGCTGGGCTTCATGGAAGAGTGGCCAGAAAAAAAAACATTACTTAGTGCTGAAAATAAGAAGGCACTTTTTGAGTTTACCAATATGGATGACTGCCCAACACGTATGGAGGAAGGTGCTCTGGTCAGATGAGACTAAAATTTTACTTTTTGGCCACCAAGGAAAACACTGTCTGGCGCAAACCCAACACATCCCATCACCCCAAGAACACCATCCTCACAGTGAAACATGGTGGTGGCAGCATCATGCTATGGGGATGTTTTTCAGCAGCAGGGACTGGGAAACTGTTTCGAGTCGAGGGAAAGATGGACGGTGCTAAATACAGGGATATTCTTGAGCAAAACCTGTTTCAGTCTGCCTGTGATTTGCAACTGGAACGGAGGTTCACCTTCCAGCAGGACAATGACCCGAAGCATACTGCTAAAGCAACACTCGAGTGGTCTAAGGGGAAACATTTGTGTTGGAATGGCCTAGTCAAAGCCCAGATCTCAATCCAATTGAGAATCTGTAGTCAGACTTGAATATTGATGTTCACAAGCAGAAACCATCCAACATGAAGGAGCTGGAACAGTTTTGCCTTGAGGAATGGGCAAAAATCTCAGTGGCAAGCTCATAGAGACTTATCCAAAGCGACTTGCAGCTGTAATTGCCGCAAAAGGTGGCTCTACAACGTTGTATCCATGTTCTGTGAATGAAATTATTAAAACAATCCATTTCAATTCCAGGTTGTGGGGCAACAAAAACATGAAAAATACAAAGGGGGGGTGAGTCCAACATCATTTTGATGTTGGACTGAGATGGTCGAAAAGGGGGCCAAAACCTGTCGGATTTGGCCCCGTTTTCGACATTAACATGTGGAACGGCAGCCCGATCAACGTGCTTTTCGACATGTCGAATTTATTGACTTGTCGAAAAATTTTGCTAAATATTGAATATGTCGAATCAGGATTCGACCAAAAAAAGTCAAAAACTGCCGTCTTTTCGACAGACGGCAGTTTTCGACTTCAACTGAATATACCCCATAAAGTGCAGGTACATGAAGGCGTTTTGTTAACCCATGGAAGGTTAATTCCACTCAGGAGAAGTGGTTGGTGTAGTGCATAAGAATGCATATATCCGAGGACATCCTGTGACCATGAAACTCAAGTCACATGGTACTTAGACCCATTTACCCTACCCAACGCTGCCAATTCACTGGCCAGTCATGCTAGGATTCTCCTGTAGCTGTGGTCCAGCTCAGCAAGTGCGCCGCTATCTTGCCTAAGGTCAACTGAATAGTTTCAGCAATCCACAGCGTTCCTATGCTGCACATGAATTCTGCATCCAATCACCTGCTAGAGCTCCTTATTTGAACTGCTCCCTGCCACCTGTACTCTGCCAGTGTCCTAGGACTCCTGGTGCCTTCTGGCAGAAGCGGTTTCCAGTTCCTGAGCTCCAGCCTCTGTATCAGTTATCTTCAGTGTCCACCTGAGTGCTCTCATTCTTGTGGATTCAGCCTGCATTAGCACTCACCATTCTGCTTCTATCAACACCAATGTACTGTATAACTACTAATACCGGTGCTTCTTTCAGTCTTCCTCCAAAGTCTCCTGCATGCAGTCTTCTCACTATGGGGGTCATTCAGAGTTGATCGCTAGCTGCCGTTGTTTGCTGCGTAGCGATCATTTAAAAAAACAAGAAAAACTATGCATGCGTATGGGCCGCAATGCGCACGCGCAGCATATGGGTACTAAGAGTATCGTTGGTTTGCACTGCTTCTAGCGACGATTCCATTCGCACAGCCGATCGCAAGGAGATTGACAGGAAGTGGGAGTTTATGGGTGTCAACTGACCGTTTCCTGGGTGTGGAAAAACGCAGGCGTGTGTAGGCGTTTGCAGGACAGGTATCTGATGTCAATTCCGGGACCTTCGTCGCAGCAATCATCGCACAGAATAAGTAACCACAGGGCTGGTCTTGTTTTGCACAAAATGTTTTTGTATCGCTCGGCTGCACAGGCGTTCGCACTCTTGCAAAGCGAAAATACACTCCCCCGTGGTCAGCGACTACGCGTTTGCACGGCTGCTAAATGTAGCTAGCTAGCGATCAACTCGGAATGAGGGCCATATACCATATGTGTCCTGAGTTGCTACTGACTGTCCAAGTTTCTACAGCTGCTATCGCAGATACACTTCAAAAGGGGGAATTCAATTATCCCACATAGCTAGCAGTATCGGGATTATTTTTCACCTGCCCAGGGGCAGGAGAAAAAGGTAATCCCAAATAACCGACCCATTTTCACGGCCACGAAAACGGGATGTAGTTTTGTGACCGGCGGTCAGGGGACCGCCGGTCACAAAACCTCCCCCAACAGGTACTATTCCCAACCGGTACGTCCACAGTGTCGTCAGCGCACCCACTGCCACAGCCTGCGGATCCCTTGTTCTGGAACAGTAACGGCATAGCTTCTTGTTGAGTCGAGAAGCCATCAGATCTATCTGTGGACAGCCCCACCGGTGAATTAACTGTTGGAACACCTGGGGATGTAGGCACCATTCCCCCGGATGGAGGTCGTGCCTGCTCAGGAAGTCTGCTTCCCAGTTGTCCACTCCTGGAATGAATATGGCTGAGATGGCCCATGCATTGGCCTCCGCCCAGAGGACGATTTTTGACACCGCTGCATCGCCACTCTGCTTCTTGTTCCCCCTTGCCGGTTTACGTACGCCACCGCCGTGGCGTTGTCCGATTGAACATGGATAGCCCGATCCATCAGAAGATGGGAGGCATGTAGAAGAGCATTATAAACTGCCCTGAGTTCCAGGATGTTTATCGGTAAAGCCGATTCCTGAACTGACCATAACCCCTGGAACGGTGCCCCTTGGGTCACCACACCCCAACCCCAGAGGCTGGCATCCATTGTCAGCAGAGTCCACAAGTGGATATTGAAACTTCTGCCCTCTACCAAGTGAGGAATCTAAAGCCACCACAACAGAAAAATCTGGGCTTTTGGAGATAGGATCACTTCCAGATGCATGTGCAGGTGAGAACCCAACCACTTGTTCAGCAGATCCAATTGAAATGGCCGGGCATGAAAATTGCCATATTGGATCGCCTTGTAAGCAGCCACCATCTTGCCCAGTAATCTGATGCAAAGATGTGCAGACACCTTGTGAGAACGGAGTACCGAGTGGACCATAACCTGGGTAGTCAAGGCCTTGTCCATTGGGAGAAACACCTTCTGCGATACCGTATCCAGTATCATTACCAGGAACTGAAGACATTGGGTCGGTTCCAGGTGAGATTTCTGGAAATACAGGATCCACCCATGATCCGTGAGTAGGCGAGTAGTTAGATCGATGCCGTGCAGCAGACACTCCCTGGACACAGCCTTTATCAAGAGATCGTCCAAATAGACGAATATGTTCACTCCCATCATGCGCAGCAGCATCATCTCCGCCATGACCTTGGTGAAGACCCTCGGAGCTGTGGATAAGCCGAAGGGTAAGGCCTGAAACTGGAAATGGTCATCCAAGATGGCGAACCTGAGGTAAGCCTGATGAGGGGGCCACGTGGGAATGTGTAGGTAAGCATCCTTGACAACTAGAGACACCAAGAACTCCCCCTCCTCCAGAGCGGACACCACTGCCCGCAGGGATTCCATTTTGAACTTGAACACCTGCAGATACGGGTTTAGAGATTTCAGGTTCAAGATGGGGCGTACCGAACAGTCTGGTTTGGGAACAACAAAAAGACTGGAGTAAACACCCCAGTTGCGTAGCGGGGGAGGTACAGAAACCACCACCCCTGTCTGCAAAAGTTTTTGAATAGTTTCTTGCAAGGTCACTTTTGCTGCGGGTAAAGCTGGTAAGCCCGACTTGAAAAACCTGTGGTGAGGGAGTGCTTGAAATTCCAGCCGGTATCCGTGGGAAATTAGGTCCCTCAGCCAAGGATACCGGCAGGACTCCACCCACACATGGGTGGAGTGTTGCAGGCGAGCACCTACCCGAAAGACGCCTTCCCTCTGGGGCCAACCGTCACGCGGAATACCCACGTACCTCATACCCCTGGACGACCACATCAGAGGCCCCCTGCTCTGAATTTGTGGGTATTATTACATTTCATCCCTACAAAGATACAGCAAGAGCAGCATCAGATCTGTTACTCTTGTCTTCATACTGCAGAGTATAAAAACACAAGACACCGCGATACACATATTACTTACCAACCTCAAGATACATATCCATCACTGTAGGATGCACAATAACAAAGGTGGATATATAGTGACGATTAGATCAAACTGTACGGAAATAAATTTCCTATAAGATGGTCTCATTTCTCACTGTAAGAAGGTGATTGGGGACACTGTACATGTAAAACATACTAGATTTAATACCTCCACCATAGTTTCTTAATTTGCATGATCTCAAGAAATTTTAAATCAATAAATTCTCATTTCGCTTTACATTAGCTATCATACTTTCCTGCAACATAGACAGGGCACTTTCCAACATTTCCTATATATAAAACATAAAATGTACCCATAAACGCCAAATAAAATACACAAGGAACATATTTAACTTCTCCATTTCTAACATAGATTACAAAACACAAACGTCTGCTTATACCACCAAACAAAGGAGAAAAACAATATGTAAATTCCTAAAATAAAAGAAAAACGTAAGTGGAGAAGGGATTACACTGTAAAAGTTGCCCAAGTTCTTAAAAATAAGATTTTACTTACCGATAAATCTATTTCTCGTAGTCCGTAGTGGATGCTGGGGACTCCGTCAGGACCATGGGGGATTAGCGGCTCCGCAGGAGACAGGGCACAAAAATAAAGCTTTAGGATCAGGTGGTGTGCACTGGCTCCTCCCCCTATGACCCTCCTCCAAGCCTCAGTTAGGATACTGTGCCCGGACGAGCGTACACAATAAGGAAGGATTTTGAATCCCGGGTAAGACTCATACCAGCCACACCAATCACACCGTACAACTTGTGATCTGAACCCAGTTAACAGTATGACAAACGTAGGAGCCTCTGAACAGACGGCTCACAACAATAACAACCCGATTTTTTTTTTTTGTAACAATAACTATGTACAAGTATTGCAGACAATCCGCACTTGGGATAGGCGCCCAGCATCCACTACGGACTACGAGAAATAGATTTATCGGTAAGTAAAATCTTATTTTCTCTGACGTCCTAGTGGATGCTGGGGACTCCGTCAGGACCATGGGGATTATACCAAAGCTCCCAAACGGGCGGGAGAGTGCGGATGACTCTGCAGCACCGAATGAGAGAACTCCAGGTCCTCTTTAGCCAGGGTATCAAATTTGTAGAATTTTACAAACGTGTTCTCCCCCGACCACGTAGCTGCTCGGCAGAGTTGTAATGCCGAGACCCCTCGGGCAGCCGCCCAGGATGAGCCCACCTTCCTTGTGGAATGGGCCTTGACAGATTTAGGCTGTGGCAGGCCTGCCACAGAATGTGCAAGTTGAATTGTGCTACAAATCCAACGAGCAATCGTCTGCTTAGAAGCAGGAGCACCCAGCTTGTTGGGTGCATACAGTATAAACAGCGAGTCAGATTTTCTGACTCCAGCCGTCCTTGAAATATATATTTTCAATGCCCTGACAACGTCCAGCAACTTGGAATCCTCCAAATCGCTAGTAGCCGCAGGCACCACAATAGGCTGGTTCAGGTGAAACGCTGACACCACCTTAGGCAGAAACTGAGGACGCGTCCGCAGTTCTGCCCTGTCCGAATGGAAAATCAGATATGGGCTTTTATACGATAAAGCCGCCAATTCTGACACTCTCCTGGCTGAAGCCAGGGCCAGTAGCATGGTTACTTCCAAAACTACATTAAGGTCCCACGGAGCCACTGGGGGCACTATATGTAGTACTCCTTTTACAAAAGTCTGGACTTCAGGAACTGAAGCCAATTCTTTCTGGAAGAAAATCGACAGGGCCGAAATTTGAACCTTAATGGACCCCAATTTGAGGCCCATAGACAATCCTGTTTGCAGGAAATGTAGGAATCGACCCAATTGAAATTCCTCCGTGGGGGCCTTCCTGGCCTCACACCACGCAACATATTTTCTCCAAATGCGGTGATAATGTTGTGCAGTCACCTCCTTCCTGGCTTTTACCAGTGTAGGAATGACCTCTTCCGGAATGCCTTTTTCCCTTAGAATTCGGCGTTCAAACGCCATGCCGTCGAACGCAGCCGCGGTGAGTCTTGGAATAGACACGGTCCCTGCTGAAGCAGGTCCCGTCTTAGAGGTAGAGGCCACGGATCTTCCGTGAGCATCTCCTGAAGTTCCGGGTACCAAGTTCTTCTTGGCCAATCCGGAGCCACGAGTATCGTTCTTACTCCCCTTTGCCGTATAATTCTCAGTACTTTTGGTATGAGAGGCAGAGGAGGAACACATACACTGACTGGAACACCCACGGTGTTACCAGAGCGTCCACAGCTATTGCCTGAGGGTCTCTTGACCTGGCGCAATACCTGTCCAGTTTTTTGTTGAGGCGAGACGCCATCATATCCACCTTTGGTTTTTCCCAACGGTTCACAATCATGTGGAAGACTTCTGGATGAAGTCCCCACTCTCCCGGGTGTAGATCGTGTCTGCTGAGGAAGTCTGCTTCCCAGTTGTCCACTCCCGGAATGAACACTGCTGACAGTGCTATCACATGATCTTCCGCCCAGCGAAGAATCCTTGCAGCTTCTGCCATTGCTCTCCTGCTTCTTGTGCCGCCCTGTCTGTTTACGTGGGCGACTGCCGTGATGTTGTCCGACTGGATCAACACCGGCTGACCCTGAAGCAGGGGTTTTGCCAGACTTAGAGCATTGTAAATCGCTCTTGGCTCCAGTATATTTATGTGAAGAGACATCTCCAGGCTTGACCATACTCCCTGGAAGTTTCTTCCCTGTGTGACCGCTCCCCAGCCTCTCAGACTGGCATCCGTGGTCACCAGGACCCAGTCCTGTATGCCGAATCTGCGGCCCTCTAACAGATGAGCACTCTGCAACCACCACAGAAGAGACACCCTTGTCCGTGGCGATAAGGTTATCCGCTAATGCATCTGCAGATGCGATCCGGACCATTTGTCCAGCAGATCCCACTGAAAAGTTCTTGCGTGAAATCTGCCGAATGGAATCGCTTCGTAAGAAGCCACCATTTTTCCCAGGACCCTTGTGCAATGATGCACTGACACTTTTCCTGGTTTTAGGAGGTTCCTGACTAGCTCGGATAACTCCCTGGCTTTCTTCTCCGGGAGAAACACCTTTTTCTGAACTGTGTCCAGAATCATCCCTAGGAACAGCAGACGTGTCGTCGGAAACAGCTGCGGTTTTGGAATATTTAGAATCCACCCGTGCTGTCGTAGAACTACTTGAGATAGTGCTACTCCGACCTCCAACTGTTCTCTGGACCTTGCCCTTATCAGGAGATCGTCCATTTTCTTTGAAGAAGAATCATCATTTCGGCCATTACCTTGGTAAGGACCCGGGGTGCCGTGGACAATCCAACCGGCAGCGTCTGAAACTGATAGTGACAGTTCTGTACCACGAACCTGAGGTACCCTTGGTGAGAAGGGCAAATTGGGACATGGAGGTAAGCATCTGTCCCGGGACACCATATAGTCCCCTTTTTCCTGGTTCGCTATCACTGCTCTGAGTGACTCCATCTTGATTTGAACCTTTGTATGTAAGTGTTCAAATATTTCAGATTTAGAATAGGTCTCACCGAGCCGTCTGGCTTCAGTACCACAATATAGTGTGGAATAATACCACTTTCCTTGTTGTAGGAGGGGTACTTTGATTATCACCTGCTGGGAATACAGCTTGTGAATTGTTTCCACTACTGCCTCCCTGTCGGAGGGAGACGTTGGTAAAGCAGACTTCAGGAACCTGCGAGGGGGAGACGTCTCGAATTTCCAATCTGTACCCCTGGGATACTACTTGTAGGATCCAGGGGTCCACTTGCGAGTGAGCCCACTGCGTGCTGAAACTCTTGAGACGACCCCCCACCGCACCTGAGTCCGCTTGTACGGCCCCAGCGTCATGCTGAGGACTTGGCAGAAGCGGTGGAGGGCTTCTGTTCCTGGGAATGGGCTGCCTGCTGCAGTCTTCTTCCCTTTCCTCTATCCCATGGCAGATATGACTGGCCTTTTGCCCGCTTGCCCTTATGGGGACGAAAGGACTGAGGCTGAAAAGACGTTGTCTTTTTCTCCTTTATACGGCAATACTTCCATGTGCCGTTTGGAATCTGCATCACCTGACCACTGTCGTGTCCATAAACAACTTCTGGCAGATATGGACATCGCACTTACTCTTGATGCCAGAGTGCAAATATCCCTCTGTGCATCTCGCATATATAGAAATGCATCCTTTAAATGCTCTATAGTCAATAAAATACTGTCCCTGTCAAGGGTATCAATATTTTCAGTCAGGGAATCCGACCAAGCCACCCCAGCGCTGCACATCCAGGCTGAGGCGATCGCTGGTCGCAGTATAACACCAGTATGTGTGTATATACTTTTTAGGATATTTTCCAGCCTCCTATCAGCTGGCTCCTTGAGGGCGGCCCTATCTGGAGACGGTACCGCCACTTGTTTTGATAAGCGTGTGAGCGCCTTATCCACCCTAAGGGGTGTTTCCCAACGCGCCCTAACTTCTGGCGGGAAAGGGTATACCGCCAATAATTTTCTATCGGGGGAAACCCACGCATCATCACACACTTCATTTAATTTATCTGATTCAGGAAAAACTACAGGTAGTTTTTTCACACTCCACAAAATACCCTTTTTTGTGGTACTTGTAGTATCAGAAATATGTAACACCTCCTTCATTGCCCTTAACAAGTAACGTGTGGCCCTAAAAGAAAAATACATTTGTTTCTTCACCGTCGACACTGGAGTCAGTGTCCGTGTCTGTGTCGACCGACTGAGGTAAAAAGACGTTTTAACGCCCCTGACGGTGTTTGAGACGCCTGGACAGGTACTAATTGGTTTGCCGGCCGTCTCATGTCGTCAACCGACCTTGCAGCGTGTTGACATTATCACGTAATTCCTTAAATAAGCCATCCATTCCGGTGTCGACTCCCTAGAGAGTGACATCACCATTACAGGCAATTGCTCCGCCTCCTCACCAACATCGTCCTCATACATGTCGACACACACGTACCGACACACAGCACACACACAGGGAATGCTCTGATAGAGGACAGGACCCCACTAGCCCTTTGGAGAGACAGAGGGAGAGTTTGCCAGCACACACCAAAACGCTATAATTATACAGGGACAACCTTTATATAAGTGTTTTTCCCTTATAGCATCTTAATATATATAATCATATCGCCAAATAAGTGCCCCCCCTCTCTGTTTTAACCCTGTTTCTGTAGTGCAGTGCAGGGGAGAGCCTGGGAGCCTTCCCACCAGCATTTCTGTGAGGGAAAATGGCGCTGTGTGCTGAGGAGAATAGGCCCCGCCCCCTTTTCGGCGGGCTTCTTCTCCCGTTTTTCTGAGACCTGGCAGGGGTTAAATACATCCATATAGCCCCAGGGGCTATATGTGATGTATCTTTTAGCCAGTATAGGTATTTCATTGCTGCCCAGGGCACCCCCCACAGCGCCCTGCACCCTCAGTGACCGCTGGTGTGAAGTGTGTGACAACAATGGCGCACAGCTGCAGTGCTGTGCGCTACCTCATGAAGACTGAAAAGTCTTCTGCCGCCGGTTTCTGGACCTCTTCACTTTTCGGCATCTGCAAGGGGGTCGGCGGCGCGGCTACGGGACTGGACTCCATGGCTGGGCCTGTGTTCGATCCCTCTGGAGTTAATGGTGTCCAGTAGCCTAAGAAGCCAATCCATCCTGCACGCAGGTGAGTTCACTTCTTCTCCCCTAAGTCCCTCGTTGCAGTGAGCCTGTTGCCAGCAGGACTCACTGTAAAATAAAAAACCTAAAAACTTTTTCTAAGCAGCTCTTTAGGAGAGCCACCTAGATTGCACCCTGCTCGGACGGGCACAAAAACCTAACTGAGGCTTGGAGGAGGGTCATAGGGGAAGGAGCCAGTGCACACCACCTGATCCTAAAGCTTTATTTTTGTGCCCTGTCTCCTGCGGAGCCGCTAATCCCCCATGGTCCTGACGGAGTCCCCAGCATCCACTAGGACGTCAGAGAAAATAAGATGTATCTTCTCCTTAGTGTTAATATAATGATTTTGATTGACCGTAGCAAAAACGAATAAATTATCCCATTCACAGTTACAGCAACTTTGGGCTGCACCCACTCTGTGGAATGCCCACGCACAGCAAGCCTTTAATCCAATATCCAAATCTTCAAGCGTTCCCAAAAAAAACTTACCTCTTCAGACAAACTTATCAAATTCCACAACCAACCACATAACCTATTCTACCCAATGACATACTCTCCATACAGTCCATACGGGTGGTCTTCAGTATGCAGACTGATGTGATCCCGGCGCACAGTATTCCGGCGCCGGGATCCCGACAGCCGGCATACCGACACTTATTCTCCCTCGTGGGGGTCCACGACCCCCCTGGAGGGAGAATAAAATAGTGTGGCGCGCGTAGCGCGCCACCGTCATTTGCGCTAGCCACACTGTCTGTAAGCCGGCGGTCGGGCTCCCGGCGACGGTATGCTGGTCGCCGGGAGCCCGACCGCCGGCATATCGTAGTGAACCCGTCCATACAAAACATTACGCATTTTCTCTTTCTGCACTCACACATCCCACTGACCCCAGGCCAATATTCCTGTGTGACTGGATCATACAGCCCACCAAAAAAACCACTGCAATCTGGCTGGACCAATATGCAGTATGTAGCACTTACCCTTGTGTATCAATGCCTATTCCTCTATAGATTGTAAGCTTGGGAGATGGGCACGCTTACCTCCTTGTCTGTTATTACCCAGTTTTGTTTTATTTGTTTTAGTCCCAAACGTAAAGTGCAATGACAAAGGCTGGCTCTAATGTTAATAAATGATAATAATAAGATTTTAAACCTACCGGTAAATCTTTTTCTCCTAGTCCGTAGAGGATGCTGGGGACTCCGTAAGGACCATGGGGTATAGACGGGCTCCGCAGGAGACATGGGCACTATAAAGAACTTTAGAATGGGTGTGCACTGGCTCCTCCCTCTATGCCCCTCCTCCAGACCTCAGAGAAACTGTGCCCAGAGGAGAAGGACAATACGAGGAAAGGATTTTGTTAATCTAAGGGCAAGATTCATACCAGCCCACACCGTATAACCTGGAATATACGCAACCAGTTAACAGTATGAACAAAAAACAGTAACAGCCAACGACTGATCTCAACTGTAACATAACCCTTATGTAAGCAATAACTATATAGAAGCCTTGCAGATTTTGTCCGCACTGGGACGGGCGCCCAGCATTCTCTACGGACTAGGAGAAAAAGATTTACCGGTAGGTTTAAAATCTTATTTTCGCTTACGTCCTAGAGGATGCTGGGGACTCTGTAAGGACCATGGGCTTTATACCAAAGCTCCAGACCGGGCGGGAGAGTGCGGACGACTCTGCAGCACCGACTGCGCAAACGCAAGGTCCTCATCAGCCAGGGTATCAAACTTATAGAACTTTGCAAAAAAGTGTTTGAACCTGACCAGGTAGCTGCTCGGCAAAGCTGTAAAGCCGAGATGCCTCAGGCAGCCGCCCAAGAAGAGGCCACCTTCCTAGTGGAATGGGCCTTTACGGAATTTGGTAACGGCAATCCTGCCGTAGAATGAGCCTGCTGAATAGTGTTACAGATCCAGCGAGCAATAGTCTGCTTCGAAGCAGGAGCGCCAACTTTGTTGGCTGCATACAGGACAAACAGTGCTTCTGTTTTCCTAACTCGAGCAATCCTGGCTACATAGATTTTTAAGGTCCTGACTACATCCAGGGACTTGGAATCCTCCAAGTCACTCATAGCCACAGGCACCACAATAGGTTGGTTCGTATGAAATGAAGAAACCACCTTAGGCAAAAATTGAGGACGAGTCCTCAACTCCGCTCTATCCACATGGAAGGTCAAATAGGGGCTCTTGTGAGACAAGGCCGCCAATTCGGACACCCGGCTTGCAGATGCCAAGGCCAACAACATGACCACCTTCCGAGTGAGAAATTTGAGTTCAAACCAGTGAGAATTCAGGAACCGTAACACCACGTTAAGGTCCCAAGGTGCCACTGGGGGCACAAAAGGAGGCTGGATGTGCAGTACTCCCTTTACAAAAGTCTGGACTTCTGGGAGAGAAGCCAATTCCTTCTGAATGAAAATAGACAGGGCCGAAATCTGTACCTTAATGGAGCCTAATTTTAGGCCCATATCCACTCCTGTCTGTAGAAAGTGGAGAAAACGGCCCAGATGGAAATCTTCCGTAGGAGCATTCTTGGCTTCTCACCAAGAAACATACTTCCTCCAGATACGGTGATAATGTTTTGCAGTCACCTCCTTCCTAGCCTTTATCAGAGTAGGGATGACTTCCTCCGGAATACCTTTCCCAGCTAGGATTCGGCGTTCAACCGCCATGCCGTCAAACGTAACCGCGGTAAGTCTTGGAACACGCAGGGCCCCTGTTGTAACAGGTCCTCCCTGAAAGGAAGAGGCCATGGATCTTCTGTGAGCATCTCCTGAAGATCTGAATACCAGGCCCTTCGAGGCCAATCTGGAACAATGAGTATTGTTTTCACCCTTCTTTGTCTTAGGATTCTCAATATTTTTGAGATGAGAGGAAGAGGGGGGAACACATAGACCGACTAAAACACCCAAGGTGTCACCAGGGCGTCCACTGCTACTGCCTGAGGATCCCTTGACCTGGCACAATACCTCCGAAGCTTCTTGTTGAGGCGTGACGCCATCATGTCTATGTGAGGAATTCCCCAAAGACTTGTTATCTCTGTAAAAACTTCTTGATGAAGTCCCCACTCTCCTGGATGGAGATCGTGTCTGCTGAGAAAGTCTGCATCCCAGTTGTCCACTCCCGGAATGAAGACCGCTGACAGAGCGCTTACGTGATTTTCCGCCCAGCGAAGAATCCTGGTGGCTTCCGCCATTGCCACTCTGCTCCTTGTCCCACCTTGGCGGTTTACATGAGCCACGGCTGTGACGTCTGATTGAATCAGAACCGGTAAGTCGCGAAGATCTTCCGCTTGTCGTAGGCCGTTGTATATGGCCCTCAATTCCAGTACGTTGATGTGTAGACAAGCCTCCTGGCTTGACCATAGCCCCTGAAAATGTCTTCCTTGTGTGACTGCCCCCCATCCTCGCGTCCGTGGTCACCAGAACCCAGTCCAGAATGCCGAACCTGCGACCCTCTAAAAGGTGAGCACTTTGCAGCCACCACAGGAGAGACACCCTGGCCCGGGGGGACAGGCTTATCTTCTGATGTATTAGTAGATGGGACCCGGACCACTTGTCCAGGAGGTCCCACTGAAACGTCCTTGCATGAAACCTGCCGAAGGGGATGGCCTCGTAGGCTGCCACCATTTTCCCCAGAACTCGAGTGCATTGATGAACAGACACTTTTTTTGGTTTTAGCAAGTCTCTGACCATGTTCTGGAGGTCCTGGGCTTTTTCAATCGGGAGAAAAATAAGAATTTAAACCTACCGGTAAATCTTTTTCTCGTAGTCCGTAGAGTATGTTGGGGACTCCGTAAGGACCATGGGGATAGACGGGCTCCGCAGGAGACATGGGCACTTTAAGAAAGACTTTAGATCTGTTGTGCACTGGCTCCTCCCTCTATGCCCCTCCTCCAGACCTCAGTTAGAGAAACTGTGCCCAGAGGAGACGGACAGTACGAGGAAAGGATTTTTGTTAATCCAAGGGCAAGATTCATACCAGCCACACCAATCACACCGTATAACTTGTGATATACTATCCAGTTAACAGTATGAAAACGACATAGCATCAGTCCAAGACCGATGAGACTATAACATAACCCTTATTTAAGCAATAACTATATACAAGTCTTGCAGAAGTAGTCCGCACTTGGGACGGGCGCCCAGCATCCTCTACGGACTACGAGAAAAATATTTACCGGTAGGTTTAAAATCTTATTTTCTCTTACGTCCTAGAGGATGCTGGGGACTCCGTAAGGACCATGGGGATTATACCAAAGCTCCCAAACGGGCGGGAGAGTGCGGATGACTCTGCAGCACCGATTGAGCAAACAGGAGGTCCTCCTCAGCCAGGGTATCAAACTTATAGAACTTTGCAAAGGAGTTTGAACCCGACCAAGTAGTAGCTCGGCACAGCTGTAGCGCCGAGACCCCTCTGGCAGCCGCCTAAGAAGAGCCCACCTTCCTAGTGGAATGGGCCTCGACCGATTTAGGTAACGGCAATCCTGCCGTAGAATGCGCCTGCTGAATCGAGTTACAGATCCAGAGAGCAATATTCTACTTTGAAGCAGGGGCACCAATCTTGTTGGTTGCATACATGACAAACAGTGCTTACGTTTTTCTGACTGTAGCCGATCTGGCCACATAAATTTTCAAAGCCCCGACCACATCAAGGGACTCGGGATCCTCCAAGTCACGCGTAGCCACAGGCACCACAATAGTTCATATGAAAGGATGAAACCACTTTTGGCAGGAATTGAGGACGGGTCCGCAATTCCGCTCTATCCATATGGAAAACCAGATAGGGTCTTTTATGTGATAAAGCCGCTAATTCCGACACTCGCCTAGCCGAAGCCAAGGCTAATAACATGACCACCTTCCAAGTGAGATTTTTCAACTCCACCGTTTTAAAGTGGTTCAAACCAGTGTGACTTAATGAAACTTACCACCACGTTAAGGTCCCAAGGCGTCACCGGAAGTACAAAAGGAGGCTGAATATGCAGTACTCCCTTCACAAAAGTTTGTACTTTAGGGAGAGAGGCCAATTGCTTTTGAAAGAAAATGGATAAGGCCGAAATCTGAACCTTAATAGATCCTAATTTTAGTCCGAAATTCACTCCAGTTTGCAGGAAGTGAAGGAAACGGCCCAGATGGAATTCTTCCGTAGGAGCATTCCTGGCCTCACACCAAGAAACATATTTTCGCCATATACGGTGATAATGTTTAGATGTCATGTCCTTCCTCGCCTTTATTAGCGTAGGAATGACCTCATCCGGAATACCCTTATCCGCTAGGATTCGGCTTTCAATCGCCATGCCGTCCAACGCAGCCGCGGTAAGTCTTGGAACAGACAGGGCCCCTGTTGCAACCGGTCCTGTCTTAGAGGAAGAGGCTACGGATCTTCTGTGAGCATTTCCTGCAGATCCGGATACCAGGTCATTCGTGGCCAATCTGGAACAATGAGCATTGTTCTCATTCCTCTCCCTCCTACCATTCTCAACACCTTGGGTATGAGAGTTAGAGGGGGAAATACATAGACCGACTGGAACACCCACGGTGTCACTAGGGCATCTACGGCTACTGCCTGAGGGTCTCTTGACCTGGTGCAATACCTCTGTAGCTTCTCGTTGAGGCGGGACGCCATCATGTCTATCTGTGGCAGTTCCCACTGACTTGCAATCTGTGCAAAGGCTTCCTAAAGAAGTCCTCTCTGGGATGCCGGTCGTGTTTGCTGAGGAAGTCTGCTTCTCAGTTATCCACTCCCGGAATGAATTGCTGAAAATGCGCTTACATGATTTTCCGCCCAGCGGAGAATCCTGGTGGCTTCTGCCATTTCCTCTCTGCTCTTTGTGCCGCCTTGGCGGTTTACATGAGCCACTGCGGTGATGTTGTCTGACTGGATCAGAACCTGTAGGTCGCGAAGCAATGTTTCCGCTTGCCGAAGGGCGTTGTATATGGCCCTCAGCTCCAGGATGTTGATTTGAATACAAGTTTTATTGACTTGACCCAAACACCTTGGAAGTTTCTTCCCTGTGTGACTGCTCCCCCACCTCGGAGGCTCGCGTCCGTGACTACCAGAATCCAGTCCTGGATGGCGAACCTGCGACCCTGCAGAAGGTGAGCACTCTGCAGCCACCATAGGAGAGACACCCTGGCCCTAGGGGACAGGGTGATTAACTGATGCATCTGTAGATGTGATCCGGACCACTTGTTTCGTAGATCCCATTGGAAAGTCCTCGCATGGAACCTGCCGAAGGGAATGGCCCCGTAAGATGCCACCATCTTTCCCAGGATCCGAGTGCAGTGATGCACTGACACCCGTTTTGGCTTTAATAGGTGTTTTACCAGAGTCATTAGTTCCTGGGCCTTCTCTATCGGAAGATAAACCCATTTCTGGTCCGTATTCAGAATCATACCCAAGAAGGGCAGACGAGTCATAGGAACCAACTGTGACTTCGGTATATTGAGAATCCAGCCGAGTTGCTGTGACACCTTCAGCGAAAGTGACACGCTGTTCAACAACTGCTCTTTTGATCTCGCCCTTATTAGGAGATCGTCCAAGTATGGGATAATTGTGACTCCTTGCTTGCGTAGGAGCACCATCATTTCCGCCAATTACCCTGAAATTGGTAATGACAATACTGTACAGTAATTCTCAGGTACGCCTGAAGGGGTGGATAAATGGGAACATGAAGGTATGCAGCCTTTATGTCTAGATACAACATAAAATTCCCCCCTTCCAGGCTGGCGATGATCGCTCTGAGCGATTCCACCTTGAATTTGAACTTTTCAAGTATAGGTTCAGAGATTTTAATTTTAAAATAGGTCTGACCGAACCGTCCGGTTTCGGGACTACAGCCAAGGTTGAGTAATATCCCCTTCCTTGTTGAAGGAGGGGAACCTTGAGCACCACCTGTTGGAGGTACAATGTGTGAATTGTATTTGATATTATCTCCCTTTCTGGGGGAGAGGCCGGTAGGGCCGATAAGGAAAACCGGCGAGGAGGCACCTCTTCGAATTCCAGCTTGTAACCCTGAGAAACAATTTCTATTGCCCAGGGATCCACCTGTGAGTGAACTCAGATGTGGCTGAAGAGTCGAAGACGTGCTCCCACTGGGGCGGACTCCCTTAGCGGAGCCCCAGCGTCATGCGGTGGATTTAGTAGAGGCCGGGGAGGACTTCTGTTCCTGGGAACTAGCTGTGCCCTGCGCCCTTACCTCTGGTAAGAAAGGACGCTCCTCGTACTTTCTTGTTTTTCTGCAACCGAAAAGACTGCATTTGATAATGTCGTGCTTTCTTAAGCTGTGAGGGAATATAAGGCAAAAGATCAGATTTACCAGCTATAGCTGTGGAGACCAGGTCCGAGAGCCCTTCTCCACACAATTCCTCACCCTTGTAAGGTAAAACCTCCATATGCCTCTTTTAGTCGGCATGACCTGTCCATTGCATGTTCCACAGGACACGTCTAGCAGAAATCGACATAGCGTTGACTCTAGAACCCAGTAGACCAATGTCTCTTTGAGCATGTCTTATATATAAGACAGCATCTTTTATATATCCTAGGGTCAATAACATGGTATCATTATCTAGGGTTTAAATCTCCGCTGATAAGGTATCTGTCCACGTTGCTACAGCGCTATAAACCCCTGCCGACACAATCGCCGGTCTGAGTAGTGTACCCGAATGTGTGTAAATGGACTTCAAAGTACTTTTCTGCATGCTATCTGCAGGAGCCCTGAGGGTAGCTGTATCTTGGTATGTCAGCGCTACCTTTTGGGTAAACGTGTCAACGCCTTGTCCACCCTAGGGGAGGATTCCCATCGTATCCTGACCCTAGCATGGAAAAGATACGCCCTGAGAATTCTTTTGGGAAACTGCAGTTTTTTGTCTGGAGATTCCCGCTCTTTTTCACACAATTCATTTGGTTCATGAGAGGGGGGAAATGTTATCTCAGCTTTCTTCCCCTTAAACATGTGTACCCTCGTGTCAGGGACAGATGGGTCATCAGTGATATGCAAAACATCTTTTATTACAATAATCATATATTGAATACTTTTCTGCCAGTTTTGGCTGTAACTTTGCATCATCGTAGTCGACACTGGAGTCAGACTCCGTGACGGTATCAGTGTCTATTATTCTGGATAGTGGGCGTTTTGAGACTCTGAAGGTCCCTGTGACATAGGGACAGACATGGGTAGATTCCCTGTCTGTTCTCTAATCTTTTGTGCAATAAATTTACCTCAGCACTTAATTCCACATATCCAGTCAGGTGTCGGCGTTGTCGACGGAGACACCACACACACACACACATTTGCTCCATCTCCTCCCTAGAAGAGCCTTTTACCTCAGACATGTCGACACACACGTACCGACACACCACACACTCAGGGAATCCTCTTATCTGAAGACAGTTCCCCCACAAGGCCCTTTGGAGAGACAGAGAGTATGCCAGCACACACCCAGCGCTAATACCCCAGGAAAAACACACAATGTGTTCACCCAGTAGCGCTGTAATACTATTATTTGCTGCCAATTTTGTGCCCCCCCCCTCTTCTCTGAAGCCCCCTTTCTCCGTGGATAAGCAGGGGAGAGTCTGGGGAGCTTCCTCTCAGCTGTGCTGTGGAGAAAATGGCGCTGGTGAGTGCTGAGGGAGAAGCCCCGCCCCCTCGGCGGCGGGCTTCTGTCCCGCTTAAATATAATAAAAACTGGCGGGGGCTCTTTATATATACAGTGCCTAGCTGTATATATATATATATATATATATATATCTCTCTTTTGCCAGAAAATAAGAATTTACTTACCGATAATTCTATTTCTCATAGTCCGTAGTGGATGCTGGGGACTCCGTAAGGACCATGGGGAATAGCGGCTCCGCAGGAGACTGGGCACATCTAAAGAAAGCTTTAGGACTATCTGGTGTGCACTGGCTCCTCCCCCTATGACCCTCCTCCAAGCCTCAGTTAGGATACTGTGCCCGGACGAGCGTACACAATAAGGAAGGATTTTGAATCCCGGGTAAGACTCATACCAGCCACACCAATCACACCGTATAACCTGTGATCTGAACCCAGTTAACAGCATGATAACAGAGGAGCCTCTGAAAGATGGCTCACAACAATAATAACCCGATTTTTGTAACAATAACTATGTACAAGTATTGAAGACAATCCGCACTTGGGATGGGCGCCCAGCATCCACTACGGACTATGAGAAATAGAATTATCGGTAAGTAAATTCTTATTTTCTCTAACGTCCTAAGTGGATGCTGGGGACTCCGTAAGGAGCATGGGGATTATACCAAAGCTCCCAAACGGGCGGGAGAGTGCGGATGACTCTGCAGCACCATATGAGAGAACTCCAGGTCCTCCTCAGCCAGGATATCAATTTTGTATAATTTTACAAACGCATTTGCTCCTGACCAAGTAGCTGCTCGGCAAAGTTGTAAAGCCGAGACCCCTCGGGCAGCCGCCCAAGATGAGCCCACCTTCCTTGTGGAGTGGGCATTTACAGATTTTTGGCTGTGGCAGGCCTGCCACAGAATGTGCAAGCTGAATTGTACTACAAATCCAACGAGCAATAGTCTGCTTAGAAGCAGGAGCACCCAGCTTGTTGGGTGCATACAGGATAAACAGCGAGTCAGATTTCCTGACTCCAGCCCTCCTGGAAACATATATTTTCAGGGCCCTGACAACGTCTAGCAACTTGGAGTCCTCCAAGTCCCTAGTAGCCGCAGGCACCACAAATAGGTTGGTTCAGGTGAAACGCTGAAACCACCTTAGGGAGAAACTGAGGACGAGTCCTCAATTCCGCCCTGTCCGAATGGAACATCAGATAAGGGCTTTTTCAGGATAAAGCCGCCAATTCTGACACGCGCCAGGCCCAGGCCAGGGCCAACAGCATGACCACTTTCCATGTGAGATATTTTAACTCCACATATTTAAGTGGTTCAAACCAATGTGACTTTTGGAACCCAAAACTACATTGAGATCCCAAAGTGCCACTGGAGGCACAAAAGGAGGCTGTATATGCAGTACCCCTTTTACAAACGTCTGAACTTCAGGGACTGAAGCTAGTTCTTTTTGGAAGAAAATTGACAGGGCCGAAATTTGAACCTTAATGGACCCCAATTTCAGGCCCATAGACACTCCTGTTTGCAGGAAATGTAGGAATCGACCCAGTTGAATTTCCACCGTCGGGCCTTACTGGCCTCGCACCACGCAAAATATTTTCGCCAATTGCGGTGATAATGTTTTTGCGGTTACATCCTTCCTGGCTTTGATCAGGATAGGGATGACTTCATCCGGAATGCCTTTTTTCCTTCAGGATCCGGCGTTCAACCGCCATGCCGTCAAACGCAGCCGCGGTAAGTCTTGGAACAGACAGGGTCCTTGCTGGAGCAGGTCCCTTCTTAGAGGTAGAGGCCACGGATCCTCCGTGAGCATCTCTTGAAGTTCCGGTTACCAAATCCTTCTTGGCCAATCCGGAGCCACGAATATAGTGCTTACTCCTCTCCATCTTATCAATCTCAGTACCTTGGGTATGAGAGGCAGAGGAGGGAACACATACCCTGACTGGTACACCCACGGTGTTACCAGAGCGTCTACAGCTATTGCTATTGCCTGGACCTGGCGCAATACCTGTCGAGTTTTTCCCAACGGTTTATAATCATGTGGAAGACTTCTGGGTGAAGTCCCCACTCTCCCGGGTGGAGGTCGTGCTGAGGAAGTCTGCTTCCCAGTTGTCCACTCCCGGAATGAATACTGCTGACAGTGCTATCACATGATTTTCCGCCCAGCGAAGAATCCTTGCAGCTTCTGCCATTGCCCTCCTGCTTCTTGTGCCACCCTGTCTGTTTACGTGGGTGACTGCCGTGATGTTGTCCGACTGGATCAACACCGGCTGACCTTGAAGCAGAGGTCTTGCTAAGCTTAGAGCATTGTAAATGTCCCTTAGCTTCAGGATATTTATGTGAAGTGATGTCTCCAGGCTTGACCATAAGTCCTGGATATTCCTTCCCTGTGTGACTGCTCCCCAGCCTCGCAGGCTGGCATCCGTGGTTACCAGGACCCAGTCCTGAATGCCGAATCTGCGGCCCTCTAGAAGATGAGCACTCTGCAACCACCACAGGAGGGACACCCTTGTCCTTGGTGACAGGGTTATCCGCTGATGCATCTGAAGATGCGACCCGGACCATTTGTCCAGCAGGTCCCACTGGAAAGTTCTTGCGTGGAATCTGCCGAATGGGATTGCTTCGTAGGAAGCCACCATTTTACCCAGAACCCTTGTGCATTGATGCACTGAGACTTGGCTCGGTTTTAGGAGGTTCCTGACTAGCTCGGATAACTCCCTGGCTTTCTCCTCCGGGAGAAACACCTTTTTCTGGACTGTGTCCAGGATCATCCCTAGGAACAGAAGACAAGTCATCGGAACCAGCTGCGATTTTGGAATATTGAGAATCCAACCGTGCTGCAGCAACACTACCTGAGATAGTGCTACACCGACCTCCAACTGTTCCCTGGATCTTACCCTTATCAGGGAATCGTCCAAGTAAGGGATAACTAAAATTCCCTTCCTTTGAAGGAATATCATCATTTCGGCCATTACCTTGGTAAAGACCCGGGGTGCCGTGGACCATCCATACGGCAGCGTCTGAACTGATAGTGACAGTTCTGTACCATAAACCTGAGGTACCCTTGGTGAGAAGGGTAAATTTTGACATGAAGGTAAGCATCCTTGATGTCCCGAGACATCATGTAGTCCCCTTCTTCCAGGTTCGCAATCACTGCTCTGAGTGACTCAATCTTGAATTTGAACCTCTGTATGTAAGTGTTCAAAGATTTTAGATTTAGAATCGGTCTCACCGAGCCGTCCGGCTTCGGTACCACAACAGTGTGGAATAATACCCCGTTCCCTGTTGCAGGAGGGGTATCTTGATTATCACCTGCTGGGAATACAGCTTGTGAATGGCTTCCAAAACTGTCTCCCTGTCAGAAGGAGACATCGGTAAAGCCGACTTTAGGAAACGGCGAGGGGGAGACGTCTCGAATTCTAATTTGTACCCCTGAGATATCACCTGAAGGATCCAGGGGTCTACTTGCGAGTGAGCCCACTGCGCGCTGAAATTCATTGAGACGGGCCCCCCACCGTGCCTGATTCTGCTTGTAAAGCCCCAGCGTATACTGAGGGCTTGGCAGAGGCGGGAGAGGGTTTCTGTTCCTGGGAACTGGCTGATTTCTGCAGCCTTTTTCCTCTCCCTCTGTCACGGGGCAGAAATGAGGAACCTTTTGCCCGCTTATCCACGAAAAGACTGCGCCTGATAATACGGCGTCTTCTCATGTTGAGAGGCGACCTGGGGTACAAACGTGGATTTCCCAGCTGTTGCCGTGGCCACCAGGTCTGAAAGACCGACCCCAAATAACTCCTCCCCTTAATAAGGCAATACTTCCAAATGCCGTTTGGAATACGCATCACCTGACCACTGACGTGTCCATAACCCTCTACTGGTAGAAATGGACAACGCACTTAGACTTGATGCCAGTCGGCAAATATTCCGCTGTGCATCACGAATATATAGAAATGCATCTTTCAAATGCTCTATAGGCAAAAATATACTGTCCCTATCTAGGGTATCAATATTTTCAGTCAGGGAATCAGACCACGCCAACCCAGCACTGCACATCCAGGCTGAGGCGATTGCTGGTCGCAGTATAACACCAGTATGTGTGTAAATACATTTTAGGATACCCTCCTGCTTTCTATCAGCAGGATCCTTAAGGGCGGCCATCTCAGGAGAGGATAGAGCCCTTACAAGCGTGTGAGCGCTTTATCCACCCTAGGGGGTGTTTCCCAACGCACCCTAACCTCTGGCGGGAAAGGATATAATGCCAATAACATTTTAGAAATTATCAGTTGTTATCGGGGGAAACCCACGCATCATCACACACCTCATTTAATTTCTCAGATTCAGGAAAACTACAGGTAGTTTTTCCTCACCGAACATAATACCCCTTTTTGGTGGTACTCGTATTATCAGAAATGTGTAAAACATTTTTCATTGCCTCAATCATGTAACGTGTGGCCCTACTGGAAGTCACATTTGTCTCTTCACGGTCGACACTGGAGTCAGTATCCGTGTCGGCGTCTATATCTGCCATCTGAGGTAACGGGCGCTTTAGAGCCCCTGACGGCCTATGAGACGTCTGGACAGGCACAAGCTGAGTAGCCGGCTGTCTCATGTCAACCACTGTCTTTTATACAGAGCTGACACTGTCACGTAATTTCTTCCAACAGTTCATCCACTCAGGTGTCGACCCCCTAGGGGGTGACATCACTATTACAGGCAATCTGCTCCGTCTCCACATCATTTTTCTCCTCATACATGTCGACACAAAAGTACCGACATACAGCACACACACAGGGAATGCTCTGATAGAGGACAGGACCCCACTAGCCCTTTGGGGAGACAGAGGGAGAGTTTGCCAGCACACACCAGAGCGCTATATATATATATATATATATATATATATATATATATATATATATATATATACACACAGGGATAACCTTATATAAGTGTTTTTCCCCTTATAGCTGCTGTATAGTTAATACTGCGCCTAATTTGTGCCCCCCTCTCTTTTTTAACCCTTTCTGTAGTGTAGTGACTGCAGAGGAGAGCCAGGGAGCTTCCCTCCAACGGAGCTGTGAGGGAAATGGCGCCAGTGTGCTGAGGAGATAAGGCCGCCGATAAGGGGGCGGAGCCTATCTCCCGTTTTTTTATGTATTTTGGCAGGGGTTAAATGCATCCATATAGCCCAGGAGCTATATGTGATGCATTTTTTGCCATCCAAGGTGTTTATTATTGTGTCTCAGGGCGCCCCCCTCAGCGCCCTGCACCCTCAGTGACCGGAGTGTGAAGTGTGCTGAGAGCAATGGCGCACAGCTGCAGTGCTGTGCGCTACCTTGTTGAAGACAGGACGTCTTCTGCCGCCGATTTTCCGGACCTCTTCTGCCTTCTGGCTCTGTAAGGGGGCCGGCGGCGCGGCTCTGGGACCCATCAAGCTGGGCCTGTGATCGTCCCTCTGGAGCTAATGTCCAGTAGCCTAAGAAGCCCAATCCACTCTGCACGCAGGTGAGTTCGCTTCTTCTCCCCTTAGTCCCTCGATGCAGTGAGCCTGTTGCCAGCAGGTCTCACTGAAAATAAAAAACCTAAACTAAAACTTTCACTAAGAAGCTCAGGAGAGCCCCTAGTGTGCACCCTTCTCGTTCGGGCACAGAGATCTAACTGAGGCTTGGAGGAGGGTCATAGGGGGAGGAGCCAGTGCACACCAGATAGTCCTAAAGCTTTCTTTAGATGTGCCCAGTCTCCTGCGGAGCCGCTATTCCCCATGGTCCTTACGGAGTCCCCAGCATCCACTTAGGACGTTAGAGAATGAGGTTTATATTGCTGCCCAGGGCGCCCCCCCTGCGCCCTGCACCCTTACAGTGACTGCTGTGTGTGAGGTGTGTGGGAGCAATGGCGCACAGCTGCACTGCTGTGCGTTACCTCAGTGAAGATCATGAAGTCTTCTGCAGCCTCTGAAGTCTTCTTTTCTTCTCATACTCACCCGGCTTCTATCTTCCGGCTCTGTGAGGAGGACGGCGGCGCGGCTCCTGGATGAACTCCAGGGTGAGACCTGTGTTCCGACTCCCTCTGGAGCTAATGGTGTCCAGTAGCCTAAGAAACAGAGCCTTGAAACTCAGAGAAGTAGGTCTGCTTCTCTCTCCTCAGTCCCTCGATTCAGGGAGTCTGTTGCCAGCAGTGCTCCCTGAAAATAAAAAACCTAACAAAATTCTTTATCAGAGAAACTCAGGAGAGCTCCCCTGTAGTGCACCCAATCTCCTCTGGGCACAGGATCTAACTGAGGTCTGGAGGAGCCAGTGCACACCCATTCTAAAGTTCTTTATAGTGCCCATGTCTCCTGCGGAGCCCGTCTATACTCCATGGTCCTTACGGAGTCCCCAGCATCCTCTAGCACGTAAGAGAAAAATAAATTTAGCCAGCATTAATTTAATTCCAAAAAAGGACGTGGTTAAGAGGTAAGTTTAAAGAATACAATGAACTTGTGCTCAGGTAAAAGGAATGTTCCAGTTACTACTCTCAGCAGTGAGACCAGCTGTTGCCATCATAAATGATAGGTTTTAAGTATATAAGGTAAATTAACCAGCAAGACCACTAGAGGTCAGTATTACCAGCAGAGTATTGGATTCATTTCAAGGTGGATTACACTTTTACTAACATTAGCAAAATGAGTCCACACTTTTTCACAGGTATCAATATCAAGCTCCTCTGCCAGATTGTCTTCCTATGCAAACATCTAAAGGCCCATACACACTAGAATAGGGGTGTCAAACTCGCGGCCCCTACCGCATCATTTTGCGGACAGGGGTCCTTTTGCGGCCCATTGGCAGATTGGGACAGGGCAGAACTGCATCCCCGGCGGTCTGCCTCCATCCACTTACGGCTGCCTGCACAGCCCAACGGCACCCATGCGGAGGAGTAAAGCAGCCAGCAGGGAGCTGGAGAGTCCTGACAGATAGCAGCAGCCCTGACAGCCAAAGCCTTTAAAACCGCAGCCCTTACAGCTGGAGACCTGACCCCTGAAGCAGCATGCCCACGAATGAGCATCTTGCTAATGTAAGTATCTGGGGCATGCTGCACAGGGGGATGGGGGTGTAATGGGGGCATTATGTGTATCAGTCACTATACTGAGGAACATTATGTGTAACTGGCACTATATTGGGAGACATGTGTAACTGCCACTATACTGGAGACGTTATGATTAACTGGGACAATACTGGGGGCATTAGTTGTATCTGCCACTATAATGGGGGCATTGTGTGTAACTGGCACTATAGTGGGGGCATAAAAATTAGTGATGAGCGGGTTCGGTTCCTCGGAAACCGAACCCCTCCAAACTTCACCCATTTTACATGGGTCCGAGGCATACTCGGATTCTCCCGTATGGCTCGGTTAATCCGAGCGCGCCCGAACGTCATCATCCCGCTGTCTGATTCTCGCGAGATTCGGATTCTATATAAGAAGTTGCGCGTCGCCGCCATTTTCACTCATGCATTGGAAATGTTAGGGAGAGGACATGGCTGGCGTCCTCTCCGTTTGTGCTTATTGCTTAATTGTGGGGACTGGGGAGCAGCTGTATTATATAGGAGGAGTACAGTGCAGAGTTTTGCTGATCAGTGACCACCAGTTTTATCCGTTCTCTGCCTGAAAAACGCTCCATATCTGTGCTCAGTGTGCTGCATATATCTGTGCTCACACTGCTTTATTGTGGGGACTGGGGACCAGCAGTATTATATAGGAGGAGTACAGTGCAGAGTTTTGCTGACCAGTGACCACCAGTATACGTTGTCTGCCTGAAAAAACGCTCCATATCTGTGCTCAGTGTGCTGCATATATCTGTGCTCACACTGCTTTATTGTGGGTACTGGGGACCACCAGTATATTATATAGGAGTACAGTGCAGAGTTTTGCTGACCAGTGACCACCAGTATATATAGCAGTACGGTACGGAAGGCCACTGCTCTACCTACCTCTGTGTCGTCAAGTATACTATCCATCTAGATTCTATACCTGTGGTGCATTTTAGTTTTGCAGTTTGCCGACAGTGACCACCAGTATATATAGCAGTACGGTACGGAAGGCCACTGCTATACCTACCTCTGTGTCATCAAGTATACTATCCATCTAGATTCTATACCTGTGGTGCATTTTAGTTTTGCAGTTTGCTGACAGTGACCACCAGTATATATAGCAGTACGGTACGGAAGGCCACTGCTCTACCTACCTCTGTGTCGTCAAGTATACTATCCATCCATACCTGTGGTGCATTTCAGTTGTGCGCAGTATATATAGTAGGCCATTGCTATTGATACTGGCATATAATTCCACACATTAAAAAATGGAGAACAAAAATGTGGAGGTTAAAATAGGGAAAGATCAAGATCCACTTCCACCTCGTGCTGAAGCTGCTGCCACTAGTCATGGCCGAGACGATGAAATGCCATCAACGTCGTCTGCCAAGGCCAATGCCCAATGTCATAGTAGAGCGCATGTAAAATCCAAAAAACAAAAGTTCAGTAAAATGACCCAAAAATCAAAATTGAAAGCGTCTGATGTGAAGCGTAAACTTGCCAATATGCCATTTACGACACGGAGTGGCAAGGAACGGCTGAGGCCCTTGCCTATTTTCATGGCTAGTGGTTCAGCTTCACATGAGGATGGAAGCACTCATCCTCTCGCTAGAAAACTGCAGTGCCACTCCTAGATGGGCCAGGTGTTTGTGTCGGCCACTTGGGTCGCTTAGCTTAGTCACACAGCTACCTCATTGCGCCTCTTTTTATCTTTGCATCATGTGCTGTTAGGGACTATTTTTTTGAAGTGCCATCTTGTCTGACACTGCAGTGCCACTCCTAGATGGGCCAGGTGTTTGTGTCGGCCACTTGTGTCGCTTAGCTTAGCCATCCAACGACCTCGGTGCAAATTTTAGGACTAAAAATAATATTGTGAGGTGTTCAGAATAGACTGAAAATTAGTGTAAATTATGGTTATTGAGGTTAATAGTACTATGGGATCAAAATGACCCCCAAATTCTATGATTTAAGCTGTTTTTGAGGGTTTTTTTGTAAAAAACACCCGAATCCAAAACACACCCGAATCCGACAAAAAATTTTCAGGGAGGTTTTGGCAAAACGAGTCCGAATCCAAAACACGGCCGCGGAACCGAATCCAAAACCAAAACACAAAACCCAAAAAATTTCCGGTGCACATCTCTAATAAAAATATGAGTTCAGTATGTAATACAGACAGCGGCATCCCGGCCACCACTATGCCGGCAACGGGGCGAGCGATAGAAAGACCCTTGCAGCTTGCTGCGCTTACCACATGGCAGCCATGGTTGTATTAACCAAATCCCCCTTTGGACCGTGATCTTTACCAGGACTTCCTGAACCAGCCTCTGAAAGGAGAAAGTCAGCTTGCTGTGGACCGATCTTTTCCACCAATAACCTGGAGTCAAGCATGACATCAATGCCGCACAGAATTGAGGACTTGCCATACATCCACTAGGCCTGCATACTACCGAAAGTAGTAAGCCAAGTACACAGTAGCCAATGCGTGTACCTCGCGATATGGGCTGCGGCGTGAACCCGTCAGGGTGAGGGCTTCTGCAAGTGCATACACACTTGCCAATGACGGCGGGGAGAGCGCAACGGCGGGGGGAGTCCTCCCTCATCTGAACTGCTCAGACGAGGGAGGGGGTCGTTAACGATGCACGGCAGCGCACATTGTTAACGATGTTGAGTGTACACACTAGACGAGATAGTAATCGATGTCGCTCCGGATGGCCCTTCTGAGCGATATCTTTTACTTTCACGTCTAATATGTATGGGGCTTTATTCTCTTGCAGACATTATTGCAGTTCATCTCAGGCTCAACTGGAAACAATACAAGGTCCATTCAATTCCACCAGTCCATTGACATTATCATCAGAGGCAATAAAAGGAACAGGAAAATACCAGGACTTGAACATATTTATGCTACCATTTGATCACTGTCATGGGTGAGATACCAGTTGCTATATGAAATTGTTTTTTATTTATATTAAATATTTTATTATTGTTTTTATCCCAGTTTTATGCAATTTATTATACTTGATTGAAACCTATAATTAGTGCTACTTCATACGTTGTGTATTTTTTCCCCCCATTGAAGCCATATACAAACACACAACAAGCCTATGAGGGAAAACTTGGAAGAATAATAATAAGATTTTACTTACCGATAAATCTATTTCTCGTAGTCCGTAGTGGATGCTGGGACTCCGTAAGGACCATGGGGATATAGCCGCAGGAGACAGGGCACAAAATAAAAGCTTAAGGATCAGGTGGTGTGCACTGGCTCCTCCCCCTATGACCCTCCTCCAAGCCTCAGTTAGGATACTGTGCCCGGACGAGCGTACATAATAAGGAAGGATATTGAATCCCGGGTAAGACTCATACCAGCCACACCAATCACACCGTACAACTTGTGATCTGAACCCAGTTAACAGTATGATAAACGCAAAGGAGCCTCTGAAAAGATGGCTCACAACAATAATAACCCGAATTTTTGTAACAATAACTATATACAAGTATTGCAGACAATCCGCACTAGGGATGGGCGCCCAGCATCCACTACGGACTACGAGAAATAGATTTATCGGTAAGTAAAATCTTATTTTCTCTGACGTCCTAGTGGATGCTGGGACTCCGTAAGGACCATGGGGATTATACCAAAGCTCCCAAACGGGCGGGAGAGTGCGGATGACTCTGCAGCACCGAATGAGAGAACTCCAGGTCCTCCTCAGCCAGGGTATCAAATTTGTAGAATTTAGCAAACGTGTTAGCCCCTGACCAAGTAGCTGCTCGGCAAAGTTGTAAAGCCGAGACCCCTCGGGCAGCCGCCCAAGATGAGCCCACCTTCCTTGTGGAATGGGCTTTTACTGATTTTGGCTGTGGCAATCCTGCCACAGAATGTGCAAGCTGAATTGTACTACAAATCCAACGAGCAATCGTCTGCTTAGAAGCAGGAGCACCCAGCTTGTTGGGTGCATACAGGATAAACAGCGAGTCAGATTTTCTGACTCCAGCCGTCCTGGAAACATATATTTTCAAGGCCCTGACAACGTCAAGCAACTTAGAGTCCTCTAAGTCCCTGGTAGCCGCAGGTACCACAATAGGTTGGTTCATGTGAAATGCAGAAACCACCTTAGGTAGAAATTGAGGACGAGTCCTCAATTCCGCCCTGTCAGAATGAAATATCAAGTAAGGGCTTTTATATGATAAAGCCGCCAATTCTGACACACGCCTGGCTGAAGCCAAGGCTAACAGCATCGACACCTTCCATGTGAGATATTTTAAGTCCACAGTGGAAAGTGGTTCAAACCAATGTGACTTTAGAAAACTCAACACCACATTGAGATCCCAAGGTGCCACTGGAGGCACAAAAGAAGGCTGTATGTGCAGCACCCCTTTTACAAATGTCTGAACTTCAGGTACTGAAGCCGGTTCTTTCTGGAAGAAAATCGACAGGGCCGAAATTTTAACTTTAATGGACCCTAATTTTAGGCCCATAGACAGTCCTGTTTGCAGGAAATGAAGGAAACGACCCAGTTGAAATTCCTCTGTAGGGGCCTTCTTGGCCTCACACCACGCAACATATTTACGCCAAATGCGGTGATAATGTTTTGCGGTTACGTCCTTCCTGGCTTTGACCAGAGTAGGGATGACTTCTTCTGGAATGCCTTTTTCCCTCAGGATTCGGCGTTCAACCGCCATGCCGTCAAACGCAGCCGCGGTAAGTCTTGGAACAGACAAGGCCCCTGCAGTAGCAGGTCCTTTCTTAGAGGTAGAGGCCACGGTTCGTCCGTGAGCATCTCTTGAAGTTCCGGGTACCAAGTCCGTCTTGGCCAATCCGGAACCACGAGTATAGTTCTTACTCCTCTCCTTCTTATGATTCTCAGTACTTTTGGTATGAGAGGCAGAGGAGGGAACACATACACTGACTGGTACACCCACGGCGTTACCAGAGCGTCCACTGCTATTGCCTGAGGGTCCCTTGACCTGGCGCAATATCTGTCCAGTTTTTTGTTTAGACGTGACGCCATCATGTCCACCTTTGGTTTTTCCCAACGGTTTACAATCAGGTGGAAGACTTCTGGGTGAAGTCCCCACTCTCCCGGGTGAAGGTCGTGTCTGCTGAGGAAGTCTGCTTCCCAGTTGTCCACTCCCGGAATGAATACTGCTGACAGTGCTATCACATGATTTTCCGCCCAGCGAAGAATCCTTGCAGCTTCTGCCATTGCCCTCCTGCTTCTCGTGCCGCCCTGTCTGTTTACGTGGGCGACTGACGTGATGTTGTCCGATTGGATCAACACCGCCTGACCCTGAAGCAGAGGTTTTGCTTGACTTAGGGCATTGTAAATGGCCCTTAGTTCCAGAATGTTTATATGAAGAGACGTTTCCAAGCTTGACCACAGGCCCTGGAAATTCCTTCCCTGTGTGACTGCTCCCCAGCCTCTCAGGCTGGCATCCGTGGTTACCAGGATCCAATCCTGAATGCCAAATCTGCGGCCCTCTAGTAGATGAGCACTCTGCAGCCACCACAGGAGAGACACCCTTGTCCTTGGCGACAGGGTTATCCGCTGATGCATCTGCAGATGCGATCCGGACCATTTGTCCAGTAGATCCCACTGAAATGTTCTTGCATGGAATCTTCCGAATGGAATCGCTTCGTAAGAAGCCACCATTTTCCCCAGGACCCTCGTGCACTGATGCACTGAGACCTGTCCTGGTTTTAGGAGGTTCCTGACTAGCTCGGATAACTCCCTGGCCTTCTCCTCCGGGAGAAACACCTTCTTCTGGACTGTGTCCAGAATCATTCCTAGGAACAGTAGACGTGTCGTTGGAATCAGCTGCGATTTTGGAATATTTAGAATCCACCCGTGCTGACGTAACACTACCTGAGATAGTGCTACTCCGACTTCTAACTGTTCCCTGGATCTTGCCCTTATCAGGAGATCGTCCAAGTAAGGGATAATTGAAATGCCTTTTCTTCGTAGAAGAATCATCATTTCGGCCATTACCTTGGTAAAGACCCGAGGTGCCGTGGACAATCCAAACGGCAGCGTCTGAAACTGATAATGACAGTTTAGTACTACAAACCTGAGGTACCCTTGGTGAGAAGGGTATATCGGGACGTGGAGATAAGCATCTTTGATGTCCAGAGACACCATATAGTCCCCTTCTTCCAGGTTCGCTATCACTGCTCTGAGTGACTCCATCTTGAATTTGAACCTTTTTATGTAAGTGTTCAAGGATTTCAGATTTAAAATTGGTCTCACCGAGCCGTCTGGCTTCGGTACCACAAACAGCGTGGAATAATACCCTTTTCCTTGTTGCAGGAGGGGTACCTTGATTATCACCTGCTGGGAATACAGCTTGTGAATGGCTTCTAGAACTGCCTCCCTGTCGGAGGGAGACTTTGGTAAAGCAGACTTCAGGAAACGATGAGGGGGAAACGCCTCGAATTCCAGTTTGTACCCCTGCGATACTACCTGTAGAATCCAGGGATCCACTTGCGAGTGAGCCCACTGCGCGTTGAAATTTTTGAGACGGGCCCCCACCATATCTGAGTCTGCTTGTAAAGCCCCAGCGTCATGCTGAAGACTTGGCAGAAGCAGGGGAGGGCTTCTGCTCTTGGGAAGCGGCTGCATGGTGCAGTCTTTTTCCTCTTCCTCTGCCCCGGGGCAGAAAGGAGTGGCCTTTTGCTCGCTTGTACTTATGGGAACGAAAGGACTGAGATTGAAAAGACGGTGTCTTTTTCTGCTGATGTGGAGTGACCTGGGGTAAAAAGGTGGATTTTCCAGCCGTTGCCGTGGCCACCAGGTCCGATAGACCAGCCCCAAATAACTCCTCCCCTTTATACGGCAATACTTCCATGTGCCGTTTGGAATCCGCATCCCCTGACCACTGTCGCGTCCACAACGCTCTTCTGGCAGAGATGGACATAGCACTTACTCTTGATGCCAGGGTGCAAATATCCCTCTGTGCATCACGCATATATAATAATGCATCCTTTAAATGTTCTATAGTTAACAAAATATTGTCCCTATCCAGGGTATCAATATTCTCAGTCAGGGAATCCGACCATGCGACTCCAGCACTGCACATCCAGGCTGAGGCGATTGCTGGTCGCAGTATAACACCAGTATGTGTGTATATACTTTTTAGGATATTTTCCAGCCTTCTATCAGCTGGTTCTTTGAGGGTAGCCGTATCAGGAGACGGTAACGCTACTTGTTTAGATAAACGTGTGAGCGCCTTATCTACCCTAGGGGGTGTTTCCCAATGCGCCCTAACCTCTGGCGGGAAAGGATATAATGCTAATAATTTTTTAGAAATTAGCTGTTTTTTATCGGGAGAAACCCACGCTTTTTCACACACCTCATTTATTTCCTCTGACTCAGGAAAAAATATTGGTAGTTTTTTCTCACCCCACATAATACCCTTCTTTGTGGTACTTGTAGTGTCAGAAAGGTTCAATGCCTCTTTCATTGCCGTGATCATGTAACGTGTGGCCCTACTGGACATTACGTTTGTCTCGTCACCGTCGACACTAGACTCAGTATCTGTGTCAGGGTCTGTGTCGACCCACTGAGGTAACGGGCGTTTTAGCGCCCCTGACGGTGTCTGAGACGCCTGGACAGGCACTAACTGATTTGCCGGCTGTCTCATGTCATCAACAGTTTTTTGCAAATTGCTGACATTATCACTTAATTGTTTAAATACAATCATCCAGTCAGGTGTCGACTCCCTAGGGGGTGACATCACCAACGCAGGCAACTGCTCCACCTCCACATAATTTTCCTCCTCATACATGTCGACACACGCGTACCGACACACAGCACACACACACCGGGAATGCTCTGATAGAGGACAGGACCCCACTTAGCCCTTTGGAGAGACAGAGGGAGAGTCTGCCAGCACACACCCAGCGCTATATATATATACAGGGATAACCTTATATAAGTGTTATTCCCTTATAGCTGCTGTTAATTATTGTTATTTGCTGCCAACAATGCCCCCCCTTCTCTTTTTTACCCTGATTCTGAAGCAGGACTGCAGGGGAGAGTCAGGGAGCCGTCCTTCCAGCGGAGCTGTGAGGGAAAATGGCGCTTGTGTGCTGAGGAGATAGGCTCCGCCCCTTCACGACGTCCTTATCTCCCGCTTTTTTATGTAAAATGGCAGGGGATTAAAATACATCCATATAGCCCAGGAGCTATATGTGATGTATTCTGTTTTGCCACCTAAGGTATTCTGTTATATTGCGTCTCAGGGCGCTCCCCCCCCAGCGCCCTGCACCCTCAGTGACCGGAGTGTGAAGTGTGCTGAGAGCAATGGCGCACAGCTGCGGTGCTGTGCGCTACCTTAGTCTGAAGACAGGATGTCTTCTGCCGCCGATTTCACCGGACCTCTTCGTCTCTTCTGGCTCTGTAAGGGGGACGGCGGCGCGGCTCCGGTGACCCATCCAGGCTGAACCTGTGATCGTCCCTCTGGAGCTAGTGTCCAGTAGCCTAAGAAACCCGATCCACTCTGCACTCAGGTGAGTCCGTTTCTTCTCCCCTTAGTCCCACGATGCAGTGAGCCTGTTGCCAGCAGGACTCACTGAAAATAAAAAAACCTAACTAAACTTTTATTCTAAGCAGCTCAGGAGAGCCACCTAGATTGCACCCTTCTCGGCCGGGCACAAAAATCTAACTGAGGCTTGGAGGAGGGTCATAGGGGGAGGAGCCAGTGCACACCACCTGATCCTTAAGCTTTTATTTTGTGCCCTGTCTCCTGCGGCTATATCCCCATGGTCCTTACGGAGTCCCAGCATCCACTAGGACGTCAGAGAAAATAAAATTAGCAGGGATGAGCAACAAGCAGCACTCCTGCCTTTAATGTTAATCCCTATTTGGTCCTCTTTATTCTGATGGTAGTGAGCGCTGTGCATGCACACAATCTACCTAGCCAGTCACTTTACAGTATTGTGCATTTACACAATTAGCATAACTGGGCAAAACGTCCATAATTAGTCAAACACAGGTGGAACTCATGAGGCAACATTTCCCCACAAAAGTAATATGTGGTACCTGTGTGAGATGTGTGTCACTGCCTTGCAATTTGGTGAAGATCAATTGTAGTATGTACTATTTCAAGGGGAACCACCAATCTTCTGAATGATTGGCAGGTTTGCATTAGTTAAAAAATGCCAGTTTCTATGAACCCAAGTTACCAGTACCCATGGTGAACAGGATCAGGGGATGCACCTAGTACGAGTAATGCACACGAGCACTATGCAGTCATAATTACTGCAATGTTTTTTTATTTTTCTGCCACAGCAGGAAAGTGTTACTGAATTCCTACTGCTGATTTATGATACCATCCACCTTCTGCCTCTGACCAGCTGGCATTTCAGCTTGAAGACACAAGATGGCTCCTCTAAGTAGTGCTCCAAATATTAACCAGCATACACAATGCACATAGGAGTATTAAAGGTGCTGGTAATCTCTTATGCAGGAAAAAGGACTCTCTCCTGTTCTTTTAATCTGAAGAAAATAAGGGCAGAAAATGTAAAGTGAAACCATACAAATTTACAGATTACTTTACTATGGCACATTTATTTAATTACACACCAGGGGCCAGATTCAATTACTTGCAGTGTGCTGTGTGGGTAAAGCTCCGGGTTTAACGCCTAGAGCTATAAAAATGTTTGACAACTTGCTAGCTTGTTAAAACCACAGGAAATTAACATGAACACATAGGGGCTGATTCAATAATAAGAATTTACTTACCGATAATTCTATTTCTCGTAGTCCGTAGTGGATGCTGGGAACTCCGTAAGGACCATGGGGAATAGCGGCTCAGCAGGAGACAGGGCACATCTAAAAGAAAGCTTTAGGATCACCTGGTGTGCACTGGCTCCTCCCCCTATGACCCTCCTCCAAGCCTCAGTTAGGATACTGTGCCCGGACGAGTGTACACAATAAGGAAGGATTTTGAATCCCGGGTAAGACTCATACCAGCCACACCAATCACACTGTACAACTTGTGATCTGAACCCAGTTAACAGCATGATAATAGAGAAACCTCTATAAAAGATGGCTCACTACAACAATAACCCGAATTTTTTGGTAACAATAATTATGTACCAGTATTGCAGACAATCCGCACTTGGGATGGGCGCCCAGCATCCACTACGGACTACGAGAAATAGAATTATCGGTAAGTAAATTCTTATTTTCTCTGACGTCCTAGTGGATGCTGGGAACTCCGTAAGGACCATGGGGATTATACCAAAGCTCCCAAACGGGCGGGAGAGTGCGGATGACTCTGCAGCACCGAATGAGAGAACTCCAGGTCCTCCTCAGCCAGGGTATCAAATTTGTAGAAGTTTACAAACGTATTTGCTCCTGACGAAGTAACTGCTCGGCAAAGTTGTAAAGCCGAGACCCCTCGGGCAGCTGCCCAAGATGAGCCCACCTTCCTTGTGGAGTGGGCATTTTAAGATTTTTGGCTGTGGCAGGCCTGCCACAGAACGTGCAAGCTGAATTGTACTACAAATCCAACGAGCAATCGTCTGCTTAGAAGCAGGAGCACCCAGTTTGTTGGGTGCATACAGGATAAACAGCGAGTCAGATTTTCTGACTCCAGCCGTCCTGGAAACATATATTTTCAGGGCCCTGACCACGTCAAGCAACTTGGAATCCTCCAAGTCCTTAGTAGCCGCAGGTACCACAATAGGTTGCTTCATGTGGAATGCAGAAACCACCTTAGGTAGAAATTGAGGACAAGTCCTCAATTCTGCCCTGTCAGAATGAAATATTAAATAAGGGCTTTTATATGATAAAGCCGCCAGTTCTGACACACGCCTGGCTGAAGCCAGGGCTAACAGCATCGTCACCTTCCATGTGAGATATTTTAAGTCCACAGTGGTGAGTAGTTCAAACCAATGTGACTTTAGGAAACTCAACACAACATTGAGATCCCAAGGTGCCACTGGAGGCACAAAAGGAGGCTGTATATGCAGTACCCCTTTTACAAATGTCTGAACTTCAGGCACTGAAGCCAGTTCCTTTTGGAAGAAAATCGACAGGGCCGAAATTTGAACCTTAATGGGCCCTAATCTTAGGCCCATAGACAGTCCTGTTTGCAGGAAATGGAGGAAACGACCCAGTTGAAATTCCTCTGTAGGGGCCTTCTTGGCCTCCCACCACGCAACATATTTTCGCCAAATGCGGTGATAATGTTTTGCGGTTACGTCCTTCCTGGCCTTGACCAGGGTAGGGATGACTTCATCTGGAATGCCTTTTTCCTTCAGGATCCGGCGTTCAACCGCCAAGCCGTCAAACGCAGCCGCGGTAAGTCTTGGAACAGACAAGGCCCCTGCTGGAGCAGGTCCTTTCTTAGAGGTAGAGGCCACGGTTCGTCCGTGAGCATCTCTTGAAGTTCCGGATACCAAGTCCTTCTTGGCCAATCCGGAACCACGAGTATAGTTCTTACTCCTCTCCTTCTTATGATTCTCAGTACTTTTGGTATGAGAGGCAGAGGAGGGAACACATACACTGACTGGTACACCCACGGTGTTACCAGAGCGTCCACCGCTATTGCCTGAGGGTCCCCTGACCTGGCGCAATATCTGTCTAGTTTTTTGTTTAGACGGGACGCCATTATGTCCACCTTTGGTTTTTCCCAACGGTTTACAATCAGGTGGAAGACTTCTGGGTGAAGTCCCCACTCTCCCGGGTGAAGGTCGTGTCTGCTGAGGAAGTCTGCTTCCCAGTTGTCCACTCCCGGAATGAACACTGCTGACAGTGCTATCACATGATTTTCCGCCCAGCGAAGAATCCTTGCAGCTTCTGCCATTGCCCCCCTGCTTCCCGTGCCGCCCTGTCTGTTTACGTGGGCGACTGACGTGATGTTGTCCGATTGGATCAATACCGCCTGACCCTGAAGCAGGGGTTTCGCTTGACTTAGGGCATTGTAAATGGCCCTTAGTTCCAGAATGTTTATATGAAGAGATGTCTCCAGGCTTGACCATAAGCCCTGGAAATTCCTTCCCTGTGTGACTGCTCCCCAGCCTCGCAGGCTGGCATCCGTGGCCACCAGGACCCAGTCCCGAATGCCGAATCTGCGGCCCTCTAGAAGATGAGCACTCTGCAACCACCACAGGAGGGATACCCTTGTCCCCGGTGACAGGGTTATCCGCTGAAGCATCTGAAGATGCGACCCGGACCATTTGTCCAGTAGGTTCCACTGGAAAGTCTTGCGTGGAATCTGCCGAATGGGATTGCTTCGTAGGAAGCCACCATTTTTACCCAGAACCCTTGTGCATTGATGCACTGAGACTTGGTTCGGTTTTAGGAGGTTCCTGACTAGCTCGGATAACTCCCTGGCTTTCTCCTCCGGGAGAAACACCTTCTTTCTGGACTGTGTCCCGGATCATCCCTAGGAACAGAAGACAAGACGTCGGAACCAGCTGCGATTTTGGAATATTGAGAATCCAATCGTGCTGCCGCAACACTACCCGATATAGTGTTACACCGATCTCCAACTGTTCCCTGGATCTTACCCTTATCAGGGAATCGTCCAAGTAACGGATAACTAAAATTCCCTTCCTTCGAAGGAATATCATCATTACGGTCATTACTTCAGTAAAGACCCGGGGTGCCGTGGACCATCCCTACGGCAGCGTCCGAACTGATAGTGACAGTTCTGTACCATAACCTGAAATACCCTTGGTGAGAAGGGTAAATTTTGACCTGAAGGTAAGCATCCTTGATGTCCCGAGACATCATGTAGTCCCCTTCTTCCAGGTTTGCAATCACTGCTCTGAGTGACTCAATTTTGAATTTGAACCTCTGTATGCAAGTGTTCAAAGATTTTAGATTTTAAAATCGGTCTCCCCGAGCCGTCTGGCTTCGGTACCACAATAGTGTGGAATAATACCCCGTTCCCTGTTGCAGGAGGGGTACCTTGATTATCACCTGCTGGGAATACAGCTTGTGAATGGTTTCCAAACTTGCCTCCCTGTCAGCGGGAGACGTCGGTAAAACAGACCTTTGGAAACGGCGAGGGGGATACGTCTCGAATTCCAATTTGTACCCCTGAAATATTACCAGAAGGATCCAGGGGTCTACTTGCGAGTGAGCCCACTGCGCACTGAAATTCATTGAGAACGGGACCCCACCGTGCCTGAACTTGTAAAGCCCTAGCGTCATACTGAGGGCTTGGCAGAGGCGGAAAATAAGAATTTACTTACCGATAATTCTATTTCTCGGAGTCCGTAGTGGATGCTGGGGTTCCTGAAAGGACCATGGGGAATAGCGGCTCCGCAGGAGACAGGGCACAAAAGTAAAGCTTTTACAGGTCAGGTGGTGTGTACTGGCTCCTCCCCCTATGACCCTCCTCCAGACTCCAGTTAGGTACTGTGCCCGGACGAGCGTACACAATAAGGGAGGATTTTGAATCCCGGGTAAGACTCATACCAGCCACACCAATCACACCGTACAACTTGTGATCTAAACCCAGTTAACAGTATGATAACAGAGGAGCCTCTGAAAGATGGCTTCCTAAACAATAACCCGAATTAGTTAACAATAACTATGTACAAGTATTGCAGATAATCCGCACTTGGGATGGGCGCCCAGCATCCACTACGGACTCCGAGAAATAGAATTATCGGTAAGTAAATTCTTATTTTCTCTATCGTCCTAAGTGGATGCTGGGGTTCCTGAAAGGACCATGGGGATTATACCAAAGCTCCCAAACGGGCGGGAGAGTGCGGATGACTCTGCAGCACCGAATGAGAGAACTCCAGGTCCTCCTTTGCCAGGGTATCAAATTTGTAAAAATTTACAAACGTGTTCTCCCCTGACCACGTAGCTGCTCGGCAGAGTAGTAATGCCGAGACCCCTCGGGCAGCCGCCCAAGATGAGCCCACCTTCCTTGCGGAATGGGCCTTAACAGATTTAGGCTGTGGCAGGCCTGCCACAGAATGTACAAGTTGAATTTTGTTACAAATCCAACGAGCAATCGACTGCTTAGAAGCAGGTGCACCCAACTTGTTGGGTGCATACAGTATAAACAGCGAGTCAGATTTTCTGACTCCAGCCGTCCTTTAAATGTATATTTTTAAGGCTCTGACAACGTCCAACAACTTGGAGTCCTTCAAGTCGTCTGTAGCCGCAGGCACTACAATAGGCTGGTTCAGGTGAAACGCTGATACCACCTTAGGGAGAAAATGCGGACGCGTCCGCAGCTCTGCCCTATGTCGAATGGAAAATTAAATAAGGGCTTTTATAAAACAAAGCCGCCAGTTCAGATACTCTCCCGGCCGAAGCCAGGGCCAGTAACATAGTCACTTTCCATGTGAGATATTTCAAATCCACCTTCTTTAGTGGTTCAAACCAATTTGATTTGAGGAAATCTAAAACTACATTTAGATCCCACGGTGCCACCTTAGGCACCACAGGAGGCTGTATATGCAGTACTCCTTTGATAAAAATCTGGACCTCAGGGACTGAGGCCAATTCTTTTTGGAAGAATATTGATAGGGCCGAAATTTGAACCTTAATAGATCCCAATTTGAGACCCATAGACAATCCTGATTGCAGGAAATGTAGGAAAACGACCCAGTTGAAATTCCTCCATCGGAGCACTCCGCTGCTCGCACCACGCAACATTTTCGCCAAATACGGCGATAATGCTTCGCGGTGACTTCCTTCCTTGCCTTTATCAAGGTAGGAATGACTTCTTCTGGAATGCCTTTTCCTTTTAGGATCTGGCATTCAAACGCCATGCCGTCAAACGCAGCCGCGGTAAGTCTTGAAAAAGACAAGTACCCTGCTGAAGCAGGTCCCTTCTCAGAAGTAGAGGCCACGGATCGTCCGTGACCATCTCTTGAAGTTCCGGGTACCAAGTCCTTCTTGGCCAATCCGGAGCCACTAGTCTTACTCCACTTTGCCGTATAATCCTCAATACCTTTGGTATGAGAGGCAGAGGAGGAAACACATATACCGACTGGTACACCCAAGGTGTTACCAGCGCGTCCACAGCTATTGCCTGCGGATCTCTTGACCTGGCGCAATACCTGTCCAGTGTTTTGTTGAGGCGAGACGCCATCATGTCCACCATTGGTTTTACCCAACGGTTTAATAGCATGTGGAAAACTTCTGGATGAAGTCTCCACTCTCCCGGGTGAAGGTCGTGTCTGCTGAGGAAGTCTGCTTCCCAGTTGTCCACGCCCGGGATGAATACTGCTGACAGTGCTATCACGTGATTCTCCGCCCAGCGAAGGATCCTGGCAGCTTCTGCCATTGCCCTCCTGCTTCTTGTGCCGCCCTGTCTGTTTACATGGGCGACTGCCGTGATGTTGTCCGACTGGATCAACACCGGTCTTCCTTGAAGCAGAGGTTCCGCCTGGCTTAGAGCATTGTAGATTGCTCTTAGTTCCAGAATGCTTATGTGAAGAGACTTTTTCAGGCTCGACCACACTCCCTGGAAATTTCTTCCCTGTGTGACTGCTCCCCAGCCTCTCTGGCTGGCACCCGTGGTCACCAGGATCCAATCCTGCATGCCGAATCTGCGGCCCTCCAATAGATGAGCCTCCTGCAACCACCACAGAAGGGATACCCTTGTCCTCGGCGACAGGGTTATCCGCAGGTGCATCTGAAGATGCGACCCTGACCATTTGTCCAACAGATCCCTTTGCATGGAATCTGCCGAAAGGGATTGCTTCGTAAGAAGCTACCATTTTTTCCCAGGACTCTTGTGCATTGATGTACAGACACCTTTCCTGGTTTTAGGAGGTTCCTGACCAGGTCAGATAACTCCTTGGCTTTTTCTTCGGGAAGAAAAACCTTTTCTGAACTGTGTCCAGAATCATCCCCAGGAACAGCAGACGAGTTGTCGGCATTAATTGGGATTTTGGAATATTCAGAATCCATCCGTGCTGCTTTAGCACCTCTTGAGATAGTGCTAAACCCATCTCTAGCTGTTCTCTGGACCTTGCCCTTATTAGGAGATCGTCCAAGTATGGGATAATTAATACGCCTTTTCTTCGAAGAAGAAGAAATATTATCTCGGCCATTACCTTTGTAAAGACCCGAGGTGCCGTGGACAAACCAAACGGCAGCGTCTGAAACTGATAGTGACAGTTTTGTACAACGAACCTGAGGTACCCCTGGTGTGAGGGGTAATTGGAACGTGGAGATACGCATCCTTGATGTCCAAGGATACCATAAAGTCCCCTTCTTCCAGGTTCGCTATCACTGCTCTGAGTGACTCCATCTTGAACTTGAACTTCTTTATGTACAGGTTCAAGGACTTCAGATTTAGAATAGGCCTTACCGAGCCATCCGGCTTCGGTACCACAAAAAGAGTGGAATAATACCCCTTCCCTTGTTGTAGAAGAGGTACCTTGACTATCACCTGCTGAGAATACAGCTTGTGAATGGCTTCCAAAACCGTCTCCCTTTCTGAGGGGGACGTTGGTAAAGCAGACTTCAGGAAACGGCGAGGTGGCTCTGTCTCTAATTTCAACCTGTACCCCTGAGATATTATCTGCAGGATCCAGGGATTTACCTGCGAGTGAGCCCACTGCGCGCTGTAATTCTTGAGACGACCGCCTACCGCCCCCGAGTCCGCTTGCGAAGCCCCAGCGTCATGCTGAGGCTTTTGTAGAAGCCGGGGAGGGCTTCTGTTCCTGGGAAGGAGCTGCCTGTTGCTGTCTCTTCCCTCGTCCTCTGCCTCGTGGCAGATATGAATAGCCCTTTGCTCTCTTATTTTTAAAGGAACGAAAAGGCTGCGGTTGAAAGGTCGGTGCCTTTTTCTGTTGGGGAGTGACTTGAGGTAGAAAGGTGGATTTCCCGGCCGTAGCCGTGGCCACCAAATCCGATAGACCGACCCCAAATAACTCCTCTACGCATCGCCTGTCCACTGTCGTGTCCATAAAGCTCTTCTGGCCGAAATGGACATAGCACTTACCCGTGATACCAGTGTGCAGATATCTCTCTGTGCATCACGCATATAAAGAAATGCATCCTTTATTTGTTCTAACGACAGTAAAATATTGTCCCTGTCCAGGGTATCAATATTTTCGATCAGGGACTCTGACCAAACTACCCCAGCACTGCACATCCAGGCAGTCGCAATAGCTGGTCGTAGTATAACACCTGCATGTGTGTATATACCTTTTTGGATATTTTCCATCCTCCTATCTGATGGATCTTTAAGTGCGGCCGTCTCAGGAGAGGGTAACGCCACTTGTTTTGATAAGCGTGTTAGCGCTTTGTCCACCCTAGGAGGTGTTTCCCAGCGCTCCCTAACCTCTGGCGGGAAAGGGTATAAAGCCAATAACTTCTTTGAAATTAGCAGTTTTTTATCGGGGCACCCCACGCTTCATCACACACGTCATTTAATTCTTCTGATTCGGTAAAAACTACTGGTAGTTTTTTTCACACCCCACATAATACCCTGTTTAGTGGTACCTGTAGTATCAGCTAAATGTAACATCTCCTTTATTGCCAAAATCATATAACGTGTGGCCCTTTTGGAAAATACGGTTGATTCGTCACCTTCACTACCGGAATCAGTGCCTGTGTCTGGGTCTGTGTCGACCGACTGAGGCAAGGGGCGTTTTACAGCCCCTGACGGTGTTTGAGGCGCCTGGACAGGCACTAAGTGAGTGTCCGGCCGCCTCATGTCGGCAAACGACTGCTTAAGCGAGTTGACGCTATCCCGTAATTCCACAAATAAAGGCATCCATTCTGGTGTCGACCCCCTAGAAGGTGACATCCTCATATTTGGCAATTGCTCCGCCTCCACACCAATAACGTCCTCATACATGTCGACACACACGTACCGACACACAGCAGACACACAGGGAATGCTCTATACGAAGACAGGACCCACTAGCCCTTTGGGGAGACAGAGGGAGAGTCTGCCAGCACACACCAAAAAGCGCTATATATGACAGGGATAGCCTTATGATTAAGTGCTCCCTTATAGCTGCTTTTATATTAATATATTGCCATTTATTTTTCCCCCCCTCTCTGTTATACCCTGTTTCTGTAGTGCAGTGCAGGGGAGAGACCTGGGAGCCTTCCTGACCAGCGGAGCTGTGACAGAAAATGGCGCCGTGTGCTGAGGAGATAGGCCCCGCCCCTTTTCCGGCGGGCTCGTCTCCCGCTATTTAGTACATTTAGGCAGGGGTAAATATCTCCATATAGCCTCTGGGGCTATATGTGAGGTATTTTTAGCCTTTTTAAAGGTTTACATTTGCCTCCCAGGGCGCCCCCCCCCAGCGCCCTGCACCCTCAGTGACTGCCGTGTGAAGTGTGCTGAGAGGAAAATGGCGCACAGCTGCAGTGCTGTGCGCTACCTTAAGAAGACTGCAGGAGTCTTCAGCCGCCGATTCTGGACCTCTTCTTGCTTCAGCATCTGTGAGGGGGCCGGCGGCGTGGCTCCGGTGACCATCCAGGCTGTACCTGTGATCGTCCCTCTGGAGCTTCATGTCCAGTAGCCAAGAAGCCAATCCATCCTGCACGCAGGTGAGTTCACTTCTTCTCCCCTCTGTCCCTCGTTGCAGTGATCCTGTTGCCAGCAGGAATCACTGTAAAATAAAAAACCTAAGCTAAACTCTCTAAGCAGCTCTTTATGAGAGCCACCTAGAATTGCACCCTTCTCGGCCGGGCACAAAAATCTAACTGGAGTCTGGAGGAGGGTCATAGGGGGAGGAGCCAGTACACACCACCTGACCTGTAAAAGCTTTACTTTTGTGCCCTGTCTCCTGCGGAGCCGCTATTCCCCATGGTCCTTTCAGGAACCCCAGCATCCACTTAGGACGATAGAGAAAAGAGTTTCTGTTCCTTGGAACTGGCTGATCTATGCAGCCATTTTCCTCTCCCTCTGTCACGAGCAGAAAAGAGGAACCCTTTTGTCCGCTTGCCAACCAGGCCTGCGCCTGATAATACGGCGTCTTATTTTGAGAGGCGACCTGGGGTACATCCCCTCTTTTAAGGCAATACTTCCAAATGCCGTTTGGAATCCGCATCACCTGACCACTTTACTGGTATAATTGGACAACGCACTTATACTTGATGCCAGTCGGCAAATATTCCGCTGTGCATCATGCATATATAGAAATGCATCTTTTAATTGCTCTATAGGCAATAATATACTGTCCTTATCTAGGATATCATATTTCCAGTCAGGGAATCCGACCACGCCAACCCAGCACTGCACATCCAGGCTGAGGCGATTGCTGGTCGCAGTATAACACCAGTATGTGTGTAAATACATTTTAGGATACCCTCCTGCTTTCTATCAGCAGGATCCTTAAGGGCGGCCATCTCCAGAGAGGGTAGAGCCCTTGTACAAGCGTGTGAGCGCCTTATCCCCCCTAGGTGGTGTTTCCCAACGCACCCTAACCTCTGGCGGGAAAAGGTATACTGCCAATAACTTTTTAGAAATTATCAATTGTTATCGGGGGGAAACCCACGCATCATCACACACCTCATTTTATTTCTCAGATTCAGGAAAACTACAGGAAGTTTTTCCTCACCAAACATAATACCCCTTTTTTTTGGTGGTATTTATATTATCAGAAGAGTGTAAACTTTTTCCATTGCCTCAATCATGCAATGTGTGGCCCTATTGGAAATCACGGTTGTCTCTTCACCGTCGACACAGGAGTCAGTATCCGTGTCGGCGTCTGTATCTGAGGTAACGGGCGCTTTAGAGCCCCTGTATGAGACGTCTGGACATGCACAAGCTGAGTAGCCGGCTGTCTCATGTCAACCACTGTCTTTTATACAAAGCTGACACTGTCACGCAATTTCAACAGTACATCCACTCAGGTGTCGACCCCCCAGGGGGTGACAACACTATTACAGACACTCTACTCCGTCTCCTCATCATTTTTCTCCTCATACATGTCGACACAAACGTACCGACACACAGCACACACACACAGGGAATGCTCTGATAGAGGACAGGACCCCACTAGCCCTTTGGGGAGACAGAGGGAGAGTTTGCCAGCACACACCAGAGCGCTATATATATACAGGGATAACCTTATATAAGTGTTTTTCCCTTTATAGCTGCTGTATTGTTTATACTGCGCCTAATTTGTGCCCCCCTCTCTTTTTTAACCCCTTTCTGTAGTGTAGTGACTGCAGGGGAGAGCCAGGGAGCTTCCCTCCAACTGAGCTGTGAGGGAAAATGGCGCCAGTGTGCTGAGGAGATAGGCTCCGCCCCTTTCTCGGCGTCCTTATCATCCGTTTTCTTGTATGTTTTGGCAGGGGTTAAATGCATCCATATAGCCCAGGAGTTATATGTGATGCATTTATTTTAGCCATAAAAGGTTTTCTATCGATTTATTGCGTCTCAGGGCGCTGCCCCCCCAGCGCCCTGCACCCTCAGTGACCGGAGTGTGAAGTGTGCTGAGAGCAATGGCGCACAGCTGCGGTGCTGTGCGCCTACCTTTATCTGAAGACAGGAAAGTCTTCTGCCGCCGATTTTTCCGGACCTCTTCGCTCTTCTGGCTCTGTAAGGGGGCCGGCGGCGCGGCTCCGGTGACCCATCCAGGCTGAACCTGTGATCGTCCCTCTGGAGCTAATGTCCAGTAGCCTAAGAAGCCCAATCCACTCTGCACGCAGGTGAGTTCGCTTCTTCTCCCCTTAGTCCCTCGATGCAGTGAGCCTGTTGCCAGCAGGTCTCACTGAAAATAATAAACCTAAACTAAAACTTTCACAAAGAGCTCAGGAGAGCCCCTAGTGTGCACCCTTCTCGTCGGGCACAGAAAATCTAACTGAGGCTTGGAGGAGGGTCATAGGGGGAGGAGCCAGTGCACACCAGGTGATCCTAAAGCTTTCTTTAGATGTGCCCTGTCTCCTGCGGAGCCGCTATTCCCCATGGTCCTTACGGAGTTCCCAGCATCCACTAGGACGTCAGAGAAATTTTTTTTTGTGGCCACCACTAAATGGTTCCCAACAGCAACAATTCAATTGTACTGCCGTTCGGGCACCCAGCAGCCGCGGTGGACACATTTTTCTCTCGCAGAATCTACCATTTGGACGCCCAAAGCAGGAGTTTATAGGGGCTAAATTCAGTTTGTTTGGGTGCAACATACGCGATATGCATGTGTGCCCAAACAATTGAATTGTGACAATCGTTTGGGCATCTAAACAGTCTCGTTTAGACAGGATTTTGAAATGACTAAAAACACTTGAATCAGCCCCATATATTCAACATTAAGTGCAGGAATCTATGGGTTTCCCTGTACATCAAGAGGGTGCATTTAACACAGATGATTCCTTGCAGCTCCTGAGACTGTGAGGGAAAATCTCCATTAAACGCACCTCTGGGGCGTAACACTCAGAGTAACAAGCCTTAATTAAATAGTTCAGGACTGACACAATTAATTGAATCTGCTCCATAGCAAACCAATAAACTATTACGTGATAAGATGAAGGAACAAGGAGTCATTTCAGAACAGCTTCATACTTGGGAGCTCCAATTCCTCAGGTTGCAACACATACCTACAACAATTGTTATATTAGAAAAGCTGATTAAACAGGACCTAGAACTTTGCTGGTTTGAAAAAAACACACACACACACACACACACACACACACACACACACACACACACAGTATATAAAAAAAAACAAAAAAACTTTCCTCACACTCGTCAATGTGACACAATTATTATTTTCTTTTAAGGCTGCAGACTCACTCTGCATCTCCAAAAACCTTAAAGACATGATTCTGGGGGGGGGGGGGGGGAAATAATAAGAATTTACTTACCGATAATTCTATTTCTCGTAGTCCGTAGTGGATGCTGGGGACTCCGTCAGGACCATGGGGAATAGTGGGCTCCGCAGGAGACAGGGCACATCTAAAAAGCTTTTTAGGTCACATGGTGTGTACTGGCTCCTCCCCCTATGACCCTCCTCCAAGCCTCAGTTAGGTACTGTGCCCGGACGAGCGTACACAATAAGGAAGGATCTTGAATCCCGGGTAAGACTCATACCAGCCACACCAATCACACCGTACAACTTGTGATCTGAACCCAGTTAACAGTATGATAACAAAACGAAGTAGCCTCTGAAAAAATGGCTCACAACAATAGTAATAACCCGATTTTTGTAACAATAACTATGTACAAGCATTGCAGACAATCCGCACTTGGGATGGGCGCCCAGCATCCACTACGGACTACGAGAAATAGAGAAAATAAGAATTTACTTACCGATAATTCTATTTCTCGTAGTCCGTAGTGGATGCTGGGGACTCCGTCAGGACCATGGGGAATAGCGGGCTCCGCAGGAGACAGGGCACATCTAAAAAGCTTTTTAGGTCACATGGTGTGTACTGGCTCCTCCCCCTATGACCCTCCTCCAAGCCTCAGTTAGGTACTGTGCCCGGACGAGCGTACACAATAAGGAAGGATCTTGAATCCCGGGTAAGACTCATACCAGCCACACCAATCACACCGTACAACTTGTGATCTGAACCCAGTTAACAGTATGATAACAAAACGAAGTAGCCTCTGAAAAAATGGCTCACAACAATAGTAATAACCCGATTTTTGTAACAATAACTATGTACAAGCATTGCAGACAATCCGCACTTGGGATGGGCGCCCAGCATCCACTACGGACTACGAGAAATAGAATTATCGGTAAGTAAATTCTTATTTTCTCTAACGTCCTAGTGGATGCTGGGGACTCCGTCAGGACCATGGGGATTATACCAAAGCTCCCAAACGGGCGGGAGAGTGCGGATGACTCTGCAGCACCGAATGAGAGAACTCCAGGTCCTCTTTAGCCAGAGTATCAAATTTGTAAAATTTTACAAACGTGTTCTCCCCTGACCACGTAGCTGCTCGGCAAAGTTATAATGCCGAGACTCCTCGGGCAGCCGCCCAGGATGAGGCCACCTTCCTTGTGGAATGGGCATCTACATATTTCGGCTGTGGCAGGCCTGCCACAGAATGTGCAAGCTGAATTGTACTACAAATCTAGCGTGCAATAGACTGCTTAGAAGCAGGAGCACCCAGCTTGTTGGGTGCATACAATATAAACAGCAAGTCAGACTTTCTGACTCCAGCCGTCCTAACTATATATATATATATATATATATATATATATATATATATATATATATATATATATATATATATATTTTTAGGGCCCTGACAACGTCTAGTAACTTGGAGTCCTCCAAGTCCCCAGTAGCCGCAGGCACCACAATAGGTTGTTTCAGGTGACAACGCTGACACCCCTTTAGGAAGAAACTGGAGACGAGTCCCAGTTCTGCCCTGTTCAAATGGAAAATTCTAATATGGGCTTTTGTAAAACAAAACCGCCCATTCTTTTTGACAATCGCCTGGCCGAGGCCAGGACTAACAACATGGTCACTTTCCATGTGAGATATTGGTCAACAGCATGGTCACTTTCCATGTGAGATATTTCAAATCCACAGATTTGAGCGGTTCAAACCAATATGATTTTAAGGAATCCCAACACTATGTTGAGATCTCACGGTGCCCCTAGAGGCACAAAAGAACTGTATATGGAATACACCCTTTACAATCTGGACTTCAGGAACTGAAGTCAATTTTTTCTGGAAGAAAATCTACAGGGCCGAAATTTAAATCTTAATGAACCCCAATTTGAGGCTCAAAACACTCCTGTTTTCAGGAAGTGCAGAATCGACCTAGTTGAATTTCCTTCGTGGAGCCTTCCTGGCCTTACCCACGCAACATATTTTCACCACATGTGGTGATGACGTTGTGCGGTCACCTCCTTCCTGGCTTTGACCAAGGTAGGTATGACCTCTTATGGAATGCCTTTTTCCCTTCAGAATCCGGTATTCAACCGCCATGCCGTCAAACGCAGCCGCGGTAATTCTTGGAAAAGACATGGTACTTGCTGAAGCAAGTCCCTTCTTAGCTCCCCAGGCCCTTAGTCCTCTGTGAGCATCTCTTGAAGCTCCGGGTACCAAGTCCCTCTTGGCCCATCCGGAGCCACTAGTATAGTTCATACTCCTCTATGTCTTATAATTCTCAATACCTTGGTTATGAGAAACAGAGGAGGGAACCCATACACTGACTGGTACACCCACGGTGTTACCAGAACATCCACAGCTATCGCCTGAAGGTCTCATGACCTGGCGGAATACCTGTCCCGTTTTTCGGGCGGGACGCTATCATGTCCACCTTTGGTCTTTGCCAACGGTCCACAATCATGCTGAAAAACTTCCCTATGAAGTTTCCACTCTCCCGGGTGGAGGTCATGCCTGCTGAGGAAGTCTGCTTCCCAGTCGTCCACTCCCGGAAAGAACACTGCTGACAGTGCTATCACATGATTTTCCGCCTAGCGAAAAATCCTTGCAGTTTTGTCACTGCCCTCCTGCTTCTTGTGCCGCCCTTTCTGTTTACGTGGGCGACTGCCGTGTTATCCCACTGGATCAATACCGGCTGACCTTGAAGCAGAGGTCTTGCTAAGTTTAGAGCCTTATAAATTTGCTCTAAGCTTATTTATGCAGAGAGAATTCTCCAGACTTAATCACACTTCCCTGGAAATTTTTTTTTTTTTCCCTGTGTGACTGTTCTCCAGCCTCTCAGGCTGGCCTCCGTGGTCACCGGCATCCAATCCTGAATGCCAAATCTGCGGCCCTCTAGAAGATGAGCACTCTGTAATCACCACAGGAGAGACACCCTTGTCCTTGGATATAGGGTTATCCGCTGATGCATCTGAGGATGCGATCCGGACCATTTGTCCAGCAGATCCCACCGAAGAGTTCTTGCGGGAAATCTGCCGAATGGAATTGCTTCGTAATAAGCCACCATTTTTACCAGGACTCTTGTGCAATGATGCACTGACACTTTTCCTGGTTTTAGGAGGATCCCGATTAGCTCGGATAACTCCCTGGCTTTCTCCACTGGGAGAAACACGTTTTTCTGGACTGTGTCCAGAATCATCCCTATGAACAGTAGACGTGTCATCGGAAAAAGCTGCGATTTTGGAATATTTAGAATCCACTCGTGCTGACGTAGAACTACTTAAGATAGTGCTACTCCGACCTCCAACTGTTCTCTGGACCTTGCCCTTATCAGGAAAGCGTCCATGTTTCCTTTTAAGAAAAATCATCATTCCGGCCATTACCTTGGTAAAGACCCGGGGCGCCGTGGACAACCCAAACGGCAGCGTCTGAACTGATAGTGACAGTTCTGTACCAGGAACCTGAAGTACCCTTGGTGAGAAGGGCAAATTTGGACCTGTAGGTAAGCGTCCCTGATATCCAGTGACACCATATCGTCCCCTTCTTCCTGGTTCGCTATCACTGCTCTGAGTGACTCCATCTTGATTTGAACGCTTGTATGTAAGTGTTCAAATATTTCAGATCTCACCGAGCCGGTTGGCTTCAGTACCACAATATAGTGTGGAATACTACCCCCTTCCATGTTGTAAGAGGGGTACTTTGATTATCACCTGCTGGGAATACAGCCTGTGAATTGTGTGAGGGGGAGATGTCTCGAATTTCCAATGTACACCTGGGATACTACATGTAGGATCCCGGAGTTCCCTTGCGAGTGAGCCCCCTGCGTACTGAAACTCTTGAGATGACCCCCTACCGCACCTGAGTCCGCTTGTACGGCCCCAGCGTTATGCTGCGGACTTGGCAGAAGCTGTGAGGGGCTTCTGTTCCTGGGAATGGGCTGCTTGCTGCAGTCTTCTTCCCTTTCCTCTACCCCTGGGCAGATATGACTGGCCTTTGCCCGCCTGCCCCTATGGGGACGAAAGGACTGAGACTGAAAAGACTGTGTCCTTTTTTGCCGATATGTGATTCGGGGTAACAAAAAGTGGATTTTTCAGCTGTTGCCATGGCCACCAGGTCCGATGGACCGCCCCTTTATACGGCAATACTTCCACATGCCGTCTGGAATCTGCCTCACCTGACCACTGTCGTGTCTTCGTCTGGCAGATATGTAAATCACATTTACTCTTGATGCCAGAATGCAAATATCCCTCTGCGCATCACGCATATATAGAAATGCATCCTTAAAATGCTCTATAGTCAATAAAATCTTGTCCCTGTCAAGGGTATCAAAATTTTCAGTCAGGAAATCCGACTAAGCCCCCTCAGCGCTGCACATCCAGGCTGAGGCGATTGCTGGTCGTAGTATAACACCAGTATGTGTGTATATACTGTCATGATATTTTTCAGCTTCCTATCAGCTGGCTTCTTGAGGGCGGCCGTATCTAGAGACGGTAACGCCATGTTTTTATAAGCGTGTGAGCGCCTTATCCACCCTAAGGTGTGTTTCCCAACTTGCCCTTACTTCTGGCGGGAAAGGGTATACCGCCCATAACTTTCTATCGGAGGAACCCCACGTATCATCACACACTTCATTTAATTTATCTGATTCAGGCAAAACTACAAGTAGTTTATTCACACCCTACAAAATACCCTTATTTGTGGTACTTGTAGTATCAGAAATATGTAACAGCTCCTTCATTGCCCTTAACATGTAACTCGTGGCCCTAAAGGAAAATTACGTATGTTTTTTCACCGTCGACACTGGGGTCAGTGTCCATGTCTGTGTCTGTCGACCGACTGAGGTAAATGGGCGTTTTTACAAGCCCCTGAGGGTGTCTGAGACGCCTGGACCGGTACTAATTTGTCCGCCGGCCATCTCATGTCGTCAACCGTCTTGCAGCGTGTTGACATTATCACGTAATTCCATAAGTAGACCATCCATTCCGGTGTCGACTCCCTAGAGAGTGACATCAACATTACAGGCAATTTGCTCCGCCTCCTCACCAACATTTTCCTCATACATGTCGACACACACGTACCGACATACAGCACACACACAGGGAATGCTCTGATAGAGGACAGGACCCACTAGCCCTTTGGGGAGACAGAGGGAGAGTTTGCCAGCACACACCAAAAGCGCTATAATGTATATAACAACCCTAGAAGGTGTTGTTTCTATATATGCGCTCTTAATATATCATTATATCGCCAATTTATGCCCCCCTTCTCTTTTAACCCTGTTTCTGTAGTGCAGTGCAGGGGAGAGTGGGAGCCTTCCTCACCAGCGGAGCTGATCAGGAAAATGGCGCTGAGTGCTGAGGAGAATAAGCTCCGCCCCATTTTCGGCGGGCTTTTCCTCCCGGTTTTTTAATAACTGGCCTGGGTTAAAATACATACATATAGCCTTAATGGCTATATGTGATGTATTTATTCGCCAAATAGGTATTTATATTGCTGCCCAGGGCGCCCCCAGCAGCGCCCTGCACCCTCCGTGACCGTGTCAGTGAGCCGTGTGACAACAATGGCGCACAGCTGCAGTGCTGTGCGCTACCTCTCTGAAGACTGTGAAGTCTTCTGCCGCCTGTTTCCGGACCTCCGTTCCGCCGTCTTTCTTCAGCGTCTGTAAGGGGGATCGGCGGCGCGGCTCCGGGACGAACCCCAGGCTGACCTGTGTTCCGACTCCCTCTGGAGCTCAGTGTCCAGTAGCCTAAGACTTCAATCCTCCTGCACGCAGGTGAGTTGCCAGTCTCTCCCCTAAGTCCCTCGTTGCAGTGATCCTGTCGCCAGCAGGAATCACTGATTAGAAACCTAAAAAAAAACTTTACTAAATAGCTCCTTAAGAGAGCCATCCAGTTTGCACCCTTCTCGGACGGGCACAAAAACCTAACTGAGGCTTGGAGGAGGGTCATAGGGGGAGGAGCCAGTACACACCATGTGACCTAAAAAGCTTTTTAGATGTGCCCTGTCTCCTGCGGAGCCCGCTATTCCCCATGGTCCTGACGGAGTCCCCAGCATCCACTAGGACGTTAGAGAAAATACAATACTTGATTAAGACAACCCAGGGTATACCGCAGTTCAGAAAAACTGTGCACCTTGCCAATACTACCCCTTTTTTTTCTTTCTTGCACTCTTGAGTATACTGCAGGTCACACAGGTACTCCTGACTCTCCCACAGCCCACTGTTAGCCCTATGCTGATAACGCTAATAAGTGCAGTGAAAACGCTGCCAGTATTTTGGGGGAAATTGTAAAATAAATAAATAAATACACAAACAAACACCGTGTCCCAGTTATCAGCCCTGATTCCTGCCGTGTCCCCTGGGCCATGAAGGACAGCTTATCACATGCAGAGGCTGCTGGGACACATCCCGCATATCAGAGGCACAGGTAGCCGCACTCCGGTGTGTACAGGAGAATGTATCAAGGTTTAAATTCATACTCGTTAGTAATATCCAGGACGTTATATCCTCACCTGCAGGGTTACGGACGTCCTCTGCTACTCCAACTCTTCACGACACTAGTAGCCGTAAAGGAAAGCCTCTAGCACGTTGAGGAAACTGTCGCCATATTTGCTATTGGCACAAGTAGTGTATACAGCGCGCATATTTACGAAAACTCACGCTATGTCTCAAAATATGAGCTCCAAATTCATGACTTTAAACAGCATGCAAATCATTATTAAAGCAATCAATTCGAATACGATTAGCCAAAAACACAAATGATTTCCAATTGATTCTATGTATTTATTTTACGTATAGCGCCCCCTACCCATAGGAAGAACGTTGTGCTGTTAAACTCCTATACAGTAGATAAGGATGATGTGCTACCGTGTAACTGTAAGGTATACTTGCCAACTTTTGATAAAGCATTTCAGGGAGATTGTGAAAGTAACACCTATCAGCGCGGGCGTGTCCTGCTATATCTGTGATGCGTGTCATAAAAATGACATATCTAAATGTAAATGAGCCCCAGTGTTAGTAAGAGCTACTTGTCGAAGAAAAGACAATGACATTTCTCAAGATCTGTTTGTGTATTGCATTTTACAAGAGGTTCCATATACTGTAAGTGGCCACGAGAAACCTTATTTAAAATGCATGTAGCCATAGGGACCACTGTACCTTATAACCAATGTAAAGAAATGGTACTGATGATTCACTTTGAATGTATGTTTCTTTGGTTTCTCTTTCCCCCCAAGAATGTAACAGCTGCATAATGGCGATAAAGTGTAATCAGGGAGATTGATGGACTATTGAGGGAGTCGGGAGATTGCTACTATTTCAGGGAGTCTCCTGCAGAATGCAGGAGGGTAGGCAACTATGGTGTAAGGTATACACAGAAGAAATTAGCAAAGCTGTCATTTGTGGATCTAATTTACAAAACTCATTGAGGCCTGACAGATATACAGCTAAAAATGTAAATTTGCACCTGCACACGCCGTGTTGCGATACAGGTGATAGAAATGTTTTTTTATTTTATTTTTGCATGCAGGGACAATGCGGCCTGATTTCACCTGTAACATACATTACTGGACAGATTTATTTTTGCTCAAAAAAACAGGATACCATTCTCACAGAAATTATGTTTGATACATGATTGCCCTCATAGGCGTGCGCAGCTAATTTTATTAAGGGGTGCACCGCAGGAAGGGGCGTGTCTAGCACCAACTTTTGGGCGTGTCTAGCATCGCCCAGGGACATGTCTTGCGCTAGTTTACACTCTCTCAGTAAAATCACATGGCTTGATATAATTTCTCCCTAGTTCCTAATAATAAAGTAGATATAATACACCCCAGAGAAATAAAATGAAACATAATGGTGTGACCACCGGCCAGTACTGACTGTCCGCTACAGCATAACCCTAAGAACTTGCTGCCGCTGCACCCTATCGCAGCTTACACTTCCCCAATCTATCCCTGACCCAGCTGCGGAACTAGAGAGTGGTAGGCCTTGGTGCATAAGCATTCCCCTCCCTCCACCCCACCCCTTGCACCCACCAGCACCTACAGCCTGATTTTGAGTAGGCCAAATTTTGGAATTTTAATATAACACAACTAAAGTTTAAAATTTACACATGTGCCATCAAAGCCACATTTGCCTCTTTCTATGCCATCAGACTCCTCCGCAGGACACCAGCATTTGTCACACATGTCCCCGCTGTGAATACTTTCTGGATGCACTGTATGAGCCACATTCACATTACGCCACACAATATGAGCTGAATTCACATTATGCCACACAGTATGAGCTGAATTCACATTACGCCACACAGTATGAGCTGAAATTCACATTATACCACACAGGATGAGCTGAATTCACATTATGCCACACAGTATGAGCCAAATTCACATTATACAACATAGTATGAGCCAAATTCACATTATGCCACACAGAAAAGAATGAGATCTAAAAAAAAATTAGATCTGTGGGTGCACTCATGAAAAGAAAATGAAGAAGAAAAAAGATAAATATTTTAGCGGATCCAAGCATTTAGTAGGTTCCTGAGTGCACCTATAGACAATGGGCCTAGGGGCTAATTCACACCTGATCTCTGCTGTGCATTTTTCGCACAGCGGGTGATCAGGTCTGAACTGCGCATGCATATGCACCGCAATGCGCAGCGCGCAATGGACCGCAGTAACGTGAATCACTGGGCAGCAACGGGATAGTGCGAAAATTGTGAATGCACTGGCGATCCCAAGGAGATTGACAGGAAGAGGGCATTTGTGGGTGGCAACTGACCATTTTCAAGGAGTGTTCGGAAAAACGCAGGAGGGACCAGGCGTTTGGAGGGAGGGTTTCTGACGTGGCGTGGCTTGAGACATGGACGTTGCATCGTCACCTGCCGGGATCAGAGCTGGTTGAGAAGCAGGCTTCAACATCGCTGCAGAGCGGCTAAGTGATTATGCCATCCATGCTGGTGTTTTTAAACCTTGATGTATGTGAGCCTATGATTCAAGTAAAAAGTTTATACTTTTAATCATTTACGAGTGCGCTCTCCATTTATCCTTCAGTTTCTATTATACTCCCTTGGCATGGAGTGGATTGAAGCGACACTGGGATGATTTTGAAAGATATCCCAAGGACTTGTTGCGCAAAGACTGAGTATTGTATCACAAAATAAATATATATATGTAACCCATCTTTTCTTTTTCTTTTTTTTTTTATGAGCGCACCTACAGATCTCATTTTTATTTGTTTTTTGTTGGGTAACTAACATGGATGTACTGTATATATACAGTTGTGCTCATAAGTTTACATACCCTAGCAGAATTTGTGATTTTCTGGCCATTTGTCAGAGAATATAAATGATAACTCACAAACTTTTCTTTCACTCGTGGTTAGAGGTTGGGTGAAGCCATTCATTGTCAAACAACTGTGTTTACTCTTTTTAAATCATAATGACAACAGAAACTACCCAAATGACCCTGATCAAAAGTTTACATACCCTGGAGATTTTGGCCTGATAACATGCACACAAGTTGACACAAACGGGTTTGAATGGCTACTAAAGGTAACCATCCTCACCTGTGATCTGTTTGCTTGTAATCAGTGTGTGTGTATAAAAGGTCAGTGAGTTTCTGGACTCCTGAAAGACCCTTGCATCTTTCATCCAGTGCTGCACTGACGTGTCTGGATTCTGAGTCATGGGGAAAGCAAAAGAATTGTCAAAGGATCTGCGGGAAAAGGTATTGAACTGTATAAAACAGGAAAGGGATATAAAAAGATATCCAAGCAATTGAGAATGCCAATCAGCAGTGTTCAAACTCTAATTAAGAAGTGGAAAATGAGGTATTCTGTGGAAACCAAATCACGGTCAGGTAAACCAACCAGACTCCAGCAGGTGAAAAAAACACCCCAATAACTCAGGCGTTATAGGGTCCTGTGACCCTGTTAATACATGTATCAGCATATAGGGCGAGATGTATTAAGCAGTGATAAAAGTGGAGAAGTGAGCCAGTGGAGAGGTTGCCCATGGCAACCAATCAACTGCTCTGTATACTTTTATAGTATGCAAATTATAAATGTTAAGGCAACGCTGATTCGTTGTTATGGGCAACTTCTGGCTCACTTCTCCACTTTTACCACTGCTTAGTACATCACCCCGTCCAGGGCCGGTTCTAGCCCTTTTGGCGCCCCGGGTGGAAAATAGGGGCAAGGCTTCATACAGGGGGCGTGGTCAGTTACGCCCCCTGTAGAGTTCTGCCCCATTTGTGCCCCCTGTAGGAGTAGCGCCGCTTACACACAAAAAATAAAAATAATACTTACTATCCCCGCTCCTGATTCCCGACCGCTGCAGACCTCCGCCGGCGCCGCTCCTCTCCTCGGATCTATGGGACAGATAGACACTAGAGGTCAATTATGACCCCTAGCGTCTGTGTCAGTCCCACAATGCTGTGCGGTGCGCGATGATGTCATAGCATCTAGTTCCCTTCACAGCGGGGGACACAGCGGACACAGCGGGGGGCACAGTAGAGGATCTTGCCATGGTGCGGCGCCCTGAAGGCGGCGCCCGGGCAAAAGTCCTGCTTGCCCGTGGCAAGATCCGCTACTGACCCCGTCTGTGCGTTAATGCCCGTTAACAAGGTACTTTAACGGGCGTTAGCTAGGCTACCAGGAGAAGTGTGGAGTCTAATTGAACTGAATAGCCTCACTACCTTCCATTAATTACCCACAGTAAAGTATCACGGGTAATTGAATTACCCCCTGTGATTCTATTTCATTCCTGTCACCTGTATTAGCTTTTCTCACTGCAACCTTAGGTCGCAATTATTCTGTTAAATATATTCATGGTGACATCAGTCTAAAGGGCCCATACACTGCTGCGGCATGTCCATCTGGTATGTCGCAGGCGATCGCTGGCGATCACCCTGGCAGTCTCCCGGGCGGCAGGATCGCCTAAGATACATCGTATGCTGTCCTTTTGCATACAATATATCTTAGGCGATCCCAGCCATGCCTGCGGGGTCCGACATATCACGAGTGCAGCACTTTCAATCTGGAGGATCCGATCCGATGCTCACGGGGTTGCGCATCGTATCGGATACACAGCCAAAATGCCCGATTTCACACAATATATCGTCCCGAATGCCCTAATTGGGCTGAAATCGGGCATAATCGTTCTAATGTATGGGGCCCTTTACATCCACACTTGTCCTTCCAGCTTTTGTCAGTCACACAATTCAGATCAACAATCACAACTGGTGTCCATGTAGGCAAATACATGGAGATGTACTAAGTCTTGAAAAGCAATACGTTTCACGGTGATAAAGTACCAGCCAATTAGCTATTAACTGTCATTTTACAGGCTGGGTATGAAAAATGGCAGTTAGGAGCTGGTTGGTACTTTCTCACCGTGAAATGGATCACTTCTCAAGGCTTAGTACATCGGGCCTGACACAAAAACATTTACTCCTCGAGTAAGTCAATGCTCACTCAAAATGGGCTCTGCAACTAAGACACCGCAGGTGTGATTCCTGTGTACAGGATTACAGTCGGAGTCTGATATATGCCCCAAAAATGGTCCCGACAAGCCCGCATTTTTACGCCCACTCCCTGTTACCTCCCATAAAACAATTGCTTCCTATCAATCACTTTGCGAGCTTAATAGCAAATCAATTACTGTGCATGCACATTGTGAGAGTAGCACATACACAGTTTACTGAAAATCGCTTAATTGCATAAACATCAGCATAGGATACAACTCTGAATCAGGCCCTATGTCATTCAGCAGGATGTCACAGAATTCAAAGATACTGCTGATCTCTTCAACTGCAGTACACTTAGAATGTTACTGATCACTGAGCATTGGGATGCGGCCAAAGTACCATCAGTCAGGGTCCCAACAGTCAGAAGACTGACAGCAGAATTCCGATGGACAGAATCCTGAAAGATCAAACCAATAAGTAATGGGATTAGGGTTAGAATTAGGCACTAGGGAGAAGGTTAGTGTTAGGCTGTGGGGGAGGTTAGGGCTAGGCTGGTGGGGGGTGCAGTTAGGGTTAGACTGCGGGAGGGGCAGGTTGGGGTTATGGTGCAGGAGTGGTGGGATAGGGGTAGGGTTAAAATACTTAGTGGGAATTGTCCGTCTGGATTTCTGTCCATCTGGATTTCACTATTGGTCTTCTGCCAGGATTTCGCACCCGACCCAGTGCTTTTAGAACTTTAGATGAATCTGTTACACCTGCAATATGAGCTCCAGACAGATGTCTGCTGCCATGAAAGACAAAGTAATAGCTGAAGTCAATTTTCAGACCACAATTAGAGTAATTGCCCCAGTGTAGAAAGCCATCCAGTGGGTGTCAGCCATGGTAGCTGTCCGGAAAAAGGATGTGTCTTTGTGCAATTTTTTTTAACTCTTTTTATACAGGTAGATGGCAAGTAAGTACAAAGCACATACAACAAAGAGAATATATCAAAATCATATATTACAGAGTCGCATCTAGGCAAGAGTGGGTTACGGTCGTTAGGTCGACACAACTTAGGTAGACACTAATTAGGTCGACCACTGAAGGTCAACAATGCCGTTAGATTGACATGCATTAGGTCAACATGGCCGTTAGGTCGACATGTACTAGGTCAACATGAGTTTTTCACATTTTTTTAATTTTTTGGATTTTTTCATACTTAGCGATCCGTGTGGACTATGATTGCCCGAAGTATGGCGAGCGAAGCGAGCCATGCGAGGTGACACGGTGCACTAATTTGGGTTCCCCGTCACTTTCCAGACACCAAAAACCTCATGCGACCTTTTGACCTGTCGACCTAGTACATATCGACCTAACACCCATGTCGACATAAGCATGTCGACCTAATGGCAATGTTGACCTTCAGTGGTCGACCTAATGAGTGTCGACCTAAGTTACGTCGACCCAATGACCCATACCCGCAATAGTATATAACTGTACGTGTAACAATAAAGCTGCGGTATGTTCCAAAGAGCCTCTGAAACTATAATATGCTGTATATAAAGATAGATCGTTAAATGACATCACATTACTTTGTTTTCATATTGTTTTTATAAATCCAGATGTGATAACCAGCAACATCTGACTAATACAACAATGAACATAAAATAAGAAAAAAAACGGGGGCCAGATGTAATGAGGCCCGAGTACGGTGGCTGTGCAGGATGCCGGCCAAACTCAGACTTTTTTTTAAAGGCGCAAACACTTACAATGCATGGTTTTGCCTTGTAAGTGATTGCCCCTTTAAAGAAACATCCGAGTTCGGCCAGCATCTCGAACAGCCACCGAACTAGGGCCTCATTACATCCAGCCCTGGGTTAGGAGGAAAAAAGAAGAAGAAGGAGTGGGGGAAGAAGGGGGGGGGGGGAGGAGTACCAGGTTGTGCACATTGGGGGGTCATTCCGAGTTGTTCGCTCGTTATTTTTTTCTCGCAACGGAGCGATTAGTCGCTAATGCGCATGCGCAATGTCCGCACTGCGACTGCGCCCAGTAAATTTGCTATGCAGTTTGGAGTTTTACTCACGGCATTACGAGGTTTTTTCTTTGTTCTGGTGATCGGAGTGTGATTGACAGGAAGTGGGTGTTTCTGGGCGGAAACTGGCCGTTTTATGGGAGTGTGCGAAAAAACGCTACCGTTTCTGGGAAAAACGCGGGAGTGGCTGGAGAAACGGAGGAGTGTCTGGGCGAACGCTGGGTGTGTTTGTGACGTCAAACCAGGAACGACAAGCACTGAACTGATCGCAGATGCCGAGTAAGTCTGGAGCTACTCAGAAACTGCTAAGAAGTGTCTATTTGCAATTCTGCTAATCTTTCGTTCGCAATTTTGATATGCTAAGATTCACTCCCAGTAGGCGGCGGCTTAGCGTGTGCAAAGCTGCTAAAAGCAGCTTGCGAGCGAACAACTCGGAATGACCCCCATTATTTTAACCCCATGCATCTAAATAAAGAAAGACTCTGTGAGACCACATCACCCAATGCCAGAATCTTCATTGCTTTACATGCCAAATGTGAATTCTGGCAAATCACCCATGACAGAGAACTGCATGCTGACTACATTTATGACACAAGGGGAGAGCTATGCATTCCACAGGATGCCTTATGGCATTTGTACTGGAAGTAAGGTTATCAACAGTGCATGGTGCACCACTTTGAAGTCTGCCCTTGTAAAATCATTGTGGATGAGAGGAACATGACCAACAGGCTATCCAACAGATGCTATTCCCCATGGATAAGCTCAACCTCCAGCGTTCTCTTCTCATGACTCCAGTGAGGTAACTGCTCTGCTTTGTGAGCTACTGCATTTGCACTCTGGGGGTAATTCCAAGTTGATCGCAGCAGGAATTTTGTTAGCAGTTGGGCAAAACCATGTGCACTGCAGGGGAGGCAGATATAACATGTGTAGAGAGAGTAAGATTTGGGTGGGTTATTTTGTTTCTGTGCAGGGTAAATACTGGATGATTTATTTTTACACTGCAATTTAGATTGCAGAGTGAACACACCACACCCAAATCTAACTCTCTCTGCACATGTTATATCTGCCCCCCCCTGCAGTGCACATGGTTTTGCCCAACTGCTAACAAAGGGGGTAATTCCAAGTTGATCGCAGCAGGAATTTTGTTAGCAGTTGGGCAAAACCATGGCCCTCATTCCGAGTTGTTCGCTCGTTGACGATTTTCTCTATATTGTGATTAGTCGCTTACTGTGCATGGGGGGTCATTCCGAGTTGTTTGCTCGGTAAAAATCTTCTCATCGCAGCGATTTTCCGCTTAATGCGCATGCGCAATGTCCGCACTGCGACTGCGCCAAGTAAATTTGCTATGCAGTTAGCATTTTTACTCACGGCTTTTTCATCGTTCTGGCGATCGTAATGTGATTGACAGGAAATGGGTGTTACTGGGCGGAAACAGGCCGTTTTATGGGCGTGTGGGAAAAAACGCTACAGTTTCCGGAAAAAACGCGGGAGTGGCCGGAGAAACGGAGGAGTGTCTGGGCGAACGCTGGGTGTGTTTGTGACGTAAAACCAGGAACGACAAGCACTGAAATGATCGCAGATGCCGAGTAAGTCTGGAGCTACTCAGAAACTGCTACGAGGTGTGTAATCGCAATATTGCGATTACATCGTTCGCTATTTTAAGATGCTAAGATTCACTCCCAGTAGGCGGCGGCTTAGCATGAGCAAATCTGCTAAAATCCGCTTGCGAGCGAACAACTCGGAATGACCCCCATGGTTCGCAGAGCGCATGCGCTTAGTTATTTTACTCAAAAGTTAGGTATTTTACTCACGGCATAACAAGGATTTTTCTTCGTTCTGGTGATCGGAGTGTGATTGACAGGAAGTGGGTGTTTCTGGGCGGAAACTGACCGCTTTATGGGTGTGTGTGAAAAAACGCTGCCGTTTCTGGGAAAAACGCGGGAGTGGCTGGAGAAACGGGGGAGTGTCTGGGCGAACGCTGGGTGTGTTTGTGACGTCAAACCAGGAGCGAAACTGACTGAACTGATCGCAGTGGCAGAGTAAGTGTTGAGCTACTGCTAAGAAATTTCTATTCACAATTTTGAGAATCTTTAGTTCGCAATTCAGCTAAGCTAAGATTCACTCCCAATAGGCGGCGGCTTAGCGTGTGCAATGCTGCTAAAAGCAGCTTGTGAGCGAACAACTCGGAGTGAGGGCCATGGTTTTGCCCAACTGCTAACAAAATTCCTGCTGCGATCAACTTGGAATTACTAGTGATGAGCGGGTTCGGTTTCTCGGAAACCGAACCCCCCCGAACTTCACGCTTTTTACACGGGTCCGAGGCAGACTCGGATCTTCCCGCCTTGCTCGGTTAACCCGAGCGCGCCCGAACGTCATCATCCCGCTGTCGGATTCTCGCGAGGCTCGGATTCTATCGCGAGACTCGGATTCTATATAAGGAGCCGCGCGTCGCCGCCATTTTCACACGTGCATTGAGATTGATAGGGAGAGGACGTGGCTGGCGTCCTCTCCGTTTAGAGTAGACTAGAGAGTAGTAGAGAGTGACACTTGATTTACTAATTTTGGGGAGCATATTAGGAGTACTACTTGCTGATAGTGTGACCAGTGACCACCAGTTTAATTAATCCGTTCTCTGCCTGAAAAAAAACGATACACAGTGTGACACAGTCACATACCATATCTGTGCTCAGCCTCAGTGTGCCCTCAGTGTGCTGCATCATCTATGTAATACTGTATATCTGACTGTGCTGAGTGCTCACTGCTCACACAGCTTAATTGTGGGGGAGACTGGGGAGCAGTTATAGCAGGAGTACATATTTTTAACAGTGCACACTTTTGCTGCCAGAGTGCCACTGCCAGTGCCAGTGTGACTGACCAGTGACCACTGACCACCAGTATATTGTGATTGTCTGCCTGAAAAAGTTAAACACTCATCGTGTGGTGTTTTTTTTTATTCTATAAACGCATTCTGCTGACAGTGTCCAGCAGGTCCGTCATTATATAATATATACCTGTCCGGCTGCAGTAGTGATATATATATATTTTTTATATCATTATCATCCAGTCTATATTAGCACTGCAGCAGACGCAGTACGGTAGTCCACGGCTGTAGCTACCTCTGTGTCGGCAATCGCTCGTCCATCCATAATTGTATACCACCTACCCGTGGTGTTTTTTTTTTTTTCTATCTTCTTGATACTAGTAGCTTACTTTAGGAGTCTGCAGTGCTGAGCTGACAGTGTCCAGCAGGTCCGTCATTATATAATATATACCTGTCCGGCTGCAGTAGTGATATATATATATTTTATATCTCATTATCATCCAGTCTATATTAGCAGCAGACGCAGTACGGTAGTCCACGGCTGTAGATACCTCTGTGTCGGCAGTCGCTCGTCCATCCATAATTGTATACCACCTACCTGTGGTGTTTTTTTTTTTTCTATCTTCTTGATACTACTAGTAGCTTACTTTAGGAGTCTGCAGTGCTGAGCTGACAGTGTCCAGCAGGTCCGTCATTATATAATATATACCTGTCCGGCTGCAGTAGTGATATATATATATATTTTTTATATCATTATCATCCAGTCTATATTAGCAGCAGACGCAGTACGGTAGTCCACGGCTGTAGCTACCTCTGTGTCGGCAGTCGCTCGTCCATCCATAATTGTATACCACCTACCCGTGGTGTTTTTTTCTTTTTTCTATCTTCTTGATACCAGTAGCTTACTTTAGGAGTCTGCAGTGCTGAGCTGACAGTGTCCAGCAGGTCCGTCATTATATAATATATACCTGTACGGCTGCAGTAGTGATATATATATATATATTTTATATCATTATCATCCGGTCTATATTAGCAGCAGACGCAGTGCGGTAGTCCACGGCTGTAGCTACCTCTGTGTCGGCAGTCGCTCGTCCATCCATAATTGTATACCACCTACCCGTGGTGTTTTTTTCTTTTTTCTATCTTCTTGATACTAGTAGCTTACTTTAGGAGTCTGCAGTGCTGAGCTGACAGTGTCCAGCAGGTCCGTCATTATATAATATATACCTGTCCGGCTGCAGTAGTGATATATATATATTTTTTTTATATCATTATCATCCAGTCTATATTAGCAGCAGACGCAGTACGGTAGTCCACGGCTGTAGCTACCTCTGTGTCGGCAGTCGCTCGTCAATCCATAAGTATACTAGTATCCATCCATCTCCATTGTTTACCTGAGGTGCCTTTTAGTTGTGCCTATTAAAATATGGAGAACAAAAATGTTGAGGTTCCAAAAATAGGGAAAGATCAAGATCGACTTCCACCTCGTGCTGAAGCTGCTGCCACTAGTCATGGCCGAGACGATGAAATGCCAGCAACGTCGTCTGCCAAGGCCGATGCCCAATGTCATAGTACAGAGCATGTAAAATCCAAAACACCAAATATCAGTAAAAAAAGGACTAAAAAATCTAAAATAAAATCGTCGGAGGAGAAGCGTAAACTTGCCAATATGCCATTTACCACACGGAGTGGCAAGGAACGGCTGAGGCCCTGGCCTATGTTCATGGCTAGTGGTTCAGCTTCACATGAGGATGGAAGCACTCAGCCTCTCGCTAGAAAAATGAAAAGACTCAAGCTGGCAAAAGCACAGCAAAGAACTGTGCGTTCTTCGAAATCACAAATCCACAAGGAGAGTCCAATTGTGTCGTTTGCGATGCCTGACCTTCCCAACACTGGACGTGAAGAGCATGCGCCTTCCACCATTTGCACGCCCCCTGCAAGTGCTGGAAGGAGCACCCGCAGTCCAGTTCCTGATAGTCAGATTGAAGATGTCAGTGTTGAAGTACACCAGGATGAGGAGGATATGGGAGTTGCTGGCGCTGGGGAGGAAATTGACCAGGAGGATTCTGATGGTGAGGTGGTTTGTTTAAGTCAGGCACCCGGGGAGACACCTGTTGTCCGTGGGAGGAATAGGGCCATTGACATGCCTGGTGAAAATACCAAAAAAAATCAGCTCTTCGGTGTGGAAGTATTTCAACAGAAATGCGGACAACATTTGTCAAGCCGTGTGTTGCCTTTGTCAAGCTGTAATAAGTAGGGGTAAGGACGTTAACCACCTCGGAACATCCTCCCTTATACGTCACCTGCAGCGCATTCATCATAAGTCAGTGACAAGTTCAAAAACTTTGGGCGACAGCGGAAGCAGTCCACTGACCAGTAAATCCCTTCCTCTTGTAACCAAGCTCACGCAAACCACCCCACCAACTCCCTCAGTGTCAATTTCCTCCTTCCCCAGGAATGCCAATAGTCCTGCAGGCCATGTCACTGGCAATTCTGACGAGTCCTCTCCTGCCTGGGATTCCTCCGATGCATCCTTGCGTGTAACGCCTACTGCTGCTGGCGCTGCTGTTGTTGCTGCTGGGAGTCGATGGTCATCCCAGAGGGGAAGTCATACTCGTAAGACCACTTTTACTACTTCCACCAAGCAATTGACTGTCCAACAGTCCTTTGCGAGGAAGATGAAATATCACAGCAGTCATCCTGCTGCAAAGCGGATAACTGAGGCCTTGGCAGCCTGGGCGGTGAGAAACGTGGTTCCGGTATCCATCATTACTGCAGAGGCAACTAGAGACTTGTTGGAGGTACTGTGTCCCCGGTACCAAATACCATCTAGGTTCCATTTCTCTAGGCAGGCGATACCGAAAATGTACACAGACCTCAGAAAAAGACTCACCAGTGTCCTAAAAAATGCAGTTGTACCCAATGTCCACTTAACCACGGACATGTGGACAAGTCGAGCAGGGCAGGCTCAGGACTATATGACTGTGACAGCCCACTGGGTAGATGTATGGACTCCCGCCGCAAGAACAGCAGCGGCGGCACCAGTAGCAGCATCTCGCAAACGCCAACTCTTTCCTAGGCAGGCTACGCTTTGTATCACCGCTTTCCAGAATACGCACACAGCTAAAAACCTCTTACGGCAACTGAGGAAGATCATCGCAGAATGGCTTACCCCAATTGGACTCTCCTGTGGATTTGTGGCATCGGACAACGCCAGCAATATTGTGTGTGCATTAAATATGGGCAAATTCCAGCACGTCCCATGTTTTGCACATACCTTGAATTTGGTGGTGCAGAATTATTTAAAAAACGAGAGGGGCGTGCAAGAGATGCTGTCGGTGGCCAGAAGAATTGCGGGACACTTTCGGCGTACAGGCACCACGTACAGAAGACTGGAGCACCACCAAAAACGCCTGAACCTGCCCTGCCATCATCTGAAGCAAGAAGTGGTAACGAGGTGGAATTCAACCCTCTATATGCTTCAGAGGTTGGAGGAGCAGCAAAAGGCCATTCAAGCCTATACAACTGAGCACGATATAGGAGGTGGAATGCACCTGTCTCAAGCGCAGTGGAGAATGATTTCAACGTTGTGCAAGGTTCTGCAACCCTTTGAACTTGCCACACGTGAAGTCAGTTCAGACACTGCCAGCCTGAGTCAGGTCATTCCCCTCATCAGGCTTTTGCAGAAGAAGCTGGAGACATTGAAGAAGGAGCTAACACAGAGCGATTCCGCTAGGCATGTGGGACTTGTGGATGGAGCCCTTAATTCGCTTAACAAGGATTCACGGGTGGTCAATCTGTTGAAATCAGAGCACTACATTTTAGCCACCGTGCTCGATCCTAGATTTAAAACCTACCTTGGATCTCTCTTTCCGGCAGACACAAGTCTGCTGGGGTTCAAAGAACTGCTGGTGACAAAATTGTCAAGTCAAGCGGAACGCGACCTGTCAACATCTCCTCCTTCACATTCTCCCGCAACTGGGGGTGCGAGGAAAAGGCTCAGAATTCCGAGCCCACCCGCTGGCGGTGATGCAGGGCAGTCTGGAGCGACTGCTGATGCTGACATCTGGTCCGGACTGAAGGACCTGACAACGATTACGGACATGTCGTCTACTGTCACTGCATATGATTCTCTCCCCATTGAAAGAATGGTGGAGGATTATATGAGTGACCGCATCCAAGTAGGCACGTCAGACAGTCCGTACTTATACTGGCAGGAAAAAGAGGCAATTTGGAGGCCCTTGCACAAACTGGCTTTATTCTACCTAAGTTGCCCTCCCACAAGTGTGTACTCCGAAAGAGTGTTTAGTGCCGCCGCTCACCTTGTCAGCAATCGGCGTACGAGGTTACATCCAGAAAATGTGGAGAAGATGATGTTCATTAAAATGAATTATAATCAATTCCTCCGTGGAGACATTGACCAGCAGCAATTGCCTCCACAAAGTACACAGGGAGCTGAGATGGTGGATTCCAGTGGGGACGAATTGATAATCTGTGAGGAGGGGGATGTACACGGTGATATATCGGAGGATGATGATGAGGTGGACATCTTGCCTCTGTAGAGCCAGTTTGTGCAAGGAGAGATTAATTGCTTCTTTTTTGGTGGGGGTCCAAACCAACCCGTCATTTCAGTCACAGTCGTGTGGCAGACCCTGTCACTGAAATGATGGGTTGGTTAAAGTGTGCATGTCCTGTTTATACAACATAAGGGTGGGTGGGAGGGCCCAAGGACAATTCCATCTTGCACCTCTTTTTTCTTTCATTTTTCTTTGCGTCATGTGCTGTTTGGGGAGTGTTTTTTGGAAGGGCCATCCTGCGTGACACTGCAGTGCCACTCCTAGATGTGCCAGGTGTTTGTGTCGGCCACTAGGGTCGCTTAGCTTACTCACACAGCTACCTCATTGCGCCTCTTTTTTTCTTTGCGTCATGTGCTGTTTGGGGAGTGTTTTTTGGAAGGGCCATCCTGCGTGGCACTGCAGTGCCACTCCTAGATGGGCCAGGTGTTTGTGTCGGCCACTAGGGTCGCTTAGCTTACTCACACAGGTACCTCATTGCGCCTCTTTTTTTCTTTGCGTCATGTGCTGTTTGGGGAGTGTTTTTTGGAAGGGCCATCCTGCGTGACACTGCAGTGCCACTCCTAGATGGGCCAGGTGTTTGTGTCGGCCACTAGGGTCGCTTAGCTTACTCACACAGCTACCTCATTGCGCCTCTTTTTTTCTTTGCGTCATGTGCTGTTTGGGGAGTGTTTTTTGGAAGGGCCATCCTGCGTGACACTGCAGTGCCACTCCTAGATGGGCCAGGTGTTTGTGTCGGCCACTAGGGTCGCTTATCTTACTCACACAGCTACCTCATTGCGCCTCTTTTTTTCTTTGCGTCATGTGCTGTTTGGGGAGTGTTTTTTGGAAGGGCCATCCTGCGTGACACTGCAGTGCCACTCCTAGATGGGCCAGGTGTTTGTGTCGGCCACTAGGGTCGCTTAGCTTACTCACACAGCTACCTCATTGTGCCTCTTTTTTTCTTTGCGTCATGTGCTGTTTGGGGAGTGTTTTTTGGAAGGGCCATCCTGCGTGACACTGCAGTGCCACTCCTAGATGGGCCAGGTGTTTGTGTCGGCCACTAGGGTCGCTTAGCTTACTCACACAGCTACCTCATTGCGCCTCTTTTTTTCTTTGCGTCATGTGCTGTTTGGGGAGTGTTTTTTGGAAGGGCCATCCTGCGTGACACTGCAGTGCCACTCCTAGATGGGCCAGGTGTTTGTGTCGCCACTAGGGTCGCTTAGCTTACTCACACAGCTACCTCATTGCGCCTCTTTTTTTCTTTGTGTCATGTGCTGTTTGGGGAGTGTTTTTTGGAAGGGCCATCCTGCGTGACACTGCAGTGCCACTCCTAGATGGGCCAGGTGTTTGTGTCGGCCACTTGGGTCACTTAGCTTAGCCATCCAGCGACCTCGGTGCAAATTTTAGGGCTAAAAATAATATTGAGAGGTGTGAGGTGTTCAGAATAGACTGAAAATGAGTGGAAATTATGGTTATTGAGGTTAATAATACTTTGGGATCAAAATGACCCCCAAATTCTATGATTTAAGCTGTTTTTTAGGGTTTTTTGAAAAAAACACCCGAATTCAAAACACACCCGAATCCGACAAAAAAAATTCGGTGAGGTTTTGCCAAAACGCGTTCGAACCCAAAACACGGCCGCGGAACCGAACCCAAAACCAAAACACAAAACCCGAAAAATTTCCGGTGCTCATCACTAGGAATTACCCCCTAAATTCCTGCTGCAATTAACTTGGAATTACCCCCCCTGTGTGATGTTGGGATGCACACCATATTTCTGCTATCTCTCTTTTTAATGTGAATCTTCCAGTCCTGATATCTGCGGATGCCTCTCAGCATGGTCTGGGTGCTGTCTGTATCCAGAGTAAAAAGCCTGCTGTTTTTGCCTCTCGAGCCCTTATGAAAACGGAGTCAAGTTATGTTCAAATTGAGAAGAAGCTATTGGCACTGGTGTTTGCCTGCAAGCAGTTCCTTCCATCTATGGACGATCTGTCATTGTTTAGACTGATCACAATCCTTTCCAAGCCAGAATTCAACACTGTTTGAAAAATGATTCAGTTTTATTCATATTACTACCAGGGCCATCTTAACAGCAGTGTAGGCCCCTGGGCAAAGCAATTCACTGGGGCCTCTACCCTCCCTCCAGCGGGAGATGTCCCGCAGGCGGTAGGGTGTGTTCTATCTTCAGCTCAGCGTGTAGGACCTGGAGCAGTAATTTCTCCTAATTACTCCTTTACTGCACAGATAATGGGAGATGGGGCGGGAGGGAGAACACTAAACTGTAGAAGGGGGCATTGGGTTGAATGAAGGGGCCCCGGTACATGACTTCCAGGGTTGTGGGGGTGTTTAATATGTAGAGGAGGGGTGGATAGTGGAGTGGGCTTAATATTCATAATTTTCTGATGGGAGGGCAGCTTACTTGATTGCAGATATCTTCATTTCCTGTTAACAGATTTCTTAGCTTTCAATGGATGAAAAAGCTAGAGAGTCCCACCTTTCAGGAGGTACTGGGAACTTGGGGGTCAGAGTTCAGGAGCCAGAGTAATCTACTGATAAATATGTAAAACTACATACCAGACATGTGGAGCTGGAGCAGGGACCAGCTGCTGGAAGGCGGATATCTCTGGTTCTGGACATAGTAGAGACAAGCTGTCAGTGTCCACCAAAAGGAGGAGAGTCCAAGCTTTTGGAGTATACCCTCAGAAAAAAACTCTAAGTAAGACAGAACCTGAGATATCTGGCTGGGAAGAGCAATTAACAGGCTTGGATGGGAACCATTGCTTTGAAGTTGGATATCTCCTGTTCCCCAGGGTTGATTTTTACAAATCTGGTACCTCTGGAAAAAGGGGGCCATCAGTTATCACCCTAGGGCCCTTATACTCCGGGGGCCATTGAGCAACTGCCCATTGAGCCCATACAAAAAAATTTCCCTGATTAATCCTGATTCTGAGAAAGATTCCAAGAGATGTACTTTCCTCTCTCGCAGAGCGTGTCTTCTCCAGACATACTTGCACACCAATTGTGGTAAGTGATTGCACCACTTGAGTCCCTTATATCCTGGGCAGACTGTGCGTATTCAAACTCCTGAAGAATTTAACAGGATAGGTACAGTGCAAGGGTGTGCTAGCAAACCCAATGGTATGTTGTGGAAGCTGATGACACAATGGTGGGATGTACTAAGCATTGCTTCCACGATGCGGTACATCCCGCAACTTACCACATCTATACTATCGTATGTGTACTTACATATGCGATTAGTATTGCAAACAAGCTGTCCTTTGCACTTACAGGTTTCTGCACTTACAGGTTTCGGCCCTGGGAGTCCCTCTGCACTGACACGTCTTCTTTATCACCAGGCCTTTTAGAGACTCTAAGCCCAATCCCAGAATCCAGAATTTTGATACATAGTGCTATATACACTTGTATTTATTCATGCATATATTTGTATTTGTTTCATGTGCATACTGTCACTACAGTCACCAGTGTTTCATTGTTCCAATACATACACATGTTGTGTATTGCTAGGGTGTGTGTGTTAGCAGAAGTGAGTTTACACCAACCAATTACCTGCACAAGAAGTGCTGGGGGCGGACATGTTGGTTATGCAGACTAGTCATAGCTGGCATTTGCTCCATACAAGTCATAGATGCAAGCACGCCATCCATGCGTAAGGATCGCATGATGGATGAGCATGGCTACATCTGTATGTAGGAGGGACAGCAGCAGACATATCCAATACCTGCTGTGATCCCTCCATTAGTGCTGGCAGCTGCATCCCCCATCGGTTTTTATGGGGAATGTGATACTGGCAGACTTACCAATTTCCGGAATGTGAAGAGCTCCCAAAAGTAACCCCCACAGCTATATAGATGGCGGTAGTCCATTGTAGTCTGCGGGCTACATTTCACAATTGCAGCCAGCAGAGGGTTCTTCCAGAACCCTCCCTGTAAGTTACCGATGTGTGGACCTTGCATGTGCAGAAGCCCTGGAAGCCATCACAACACAGTGCAGGGATGGGCTCCTATCGGAGCTCCTGGTCCAGAGACAGATTAAGGGGGGGCCCAGGGGGTACATTACTCGTCAGCGGCCCCGCCACCCTTCCTCCTGCAGCAGCTGTCCTGTGGGGGGTGAAGCAGTTACCGGGCACAGTTCCAGCAGTGTCCTCGACTCCAGCCTCACACTACCGTGCAGCGCCATGGTGTTACATTGGCGTCGACACTCTGATTCTCCTGCCGCCGGCCTCTTCTTACACCTTAAGCTTGATAGGATTTGGAGCGGTAAGTGACCAGAGAGCCCAGTGCCCTCCTGCTCCCCATCCCCCTGTGTGTGGCCCAATGTACCCCCTGCCTTGTGTGTGGCACCCTCTACCCCCCTCACCTTGGTGTGGGGCTCCCTGTGCCCCCTGTTTGTGTGTATGACACCTTGTGCCCTCCTGTCACCCCCCCCCCAACCCCCTGTGTGTGGTCCCTCTACACCCTGTCTTATGTGTGTGTGGCACCATCTACCTACCACCCCTCATGTTGTTGTGTGATCCCCTGTGCCCGCTGCCTGTGTGTGTGTCACCCTGTGCCCACACTCCTGTGTGTATAACATTCTGTGCTCCCCCGTGTGTGGTGCATTGTGTCCCCTGCCCCTGTGTTTGTGACACCCTGTGCCCCCATCACCCTATATTTGATACACTTTGCACCCCCTGCACCTCTGTGTGTGGGGCCTCCAGTGCCCCCTATCCCCCCAGCCCCCAGTGTTTAACATCCTGTGCCCGCTGCCTTTATGTGTGTAACCCTGTGCCCCCCTTCCCCTGTATGTATGACATCCTGTACCCCTTGTCTGGCGCATTGTGCCTCCCCTGCCCCTGTGTGTGTGAGACTCCCTGTGCCCTTCTGAGAGAGACTGAAAACCCACCCCATGCAAGTACAAAAACTTTGCCAGACAGCGGACAGCTGCAAATCCGTTCGCATCTCACTCACCAATGTTTTTTCCAGTGTGTGCAGTCTGTGCGTAGCCCAGGACACACTCCTACAGTGCGATAGAAACAGGCTGATCGGGGCTGGAGCTGACGTCACACACCCTCCCAGAAAATGCTTGGGAATGCCTGCGTTTTTCCTGACACTCCCAGAAAACGTCCAGTTACCACCCACAAATGTCCTCTTCCTGTCAGTCACCTTGCGTACTGCTGGTGATCACGCCCCCGACTTTGCCGGGATCCGTTTCTGTCTCTGGTACCCTGCCTGCTCCTTCTGCGTCTGTCTCCTGGAGGAGGTAATTACACAGAGGCACTCCAAAGACCCTTTCAAAGTGCAAGTATATTAAAGCATCATTTATACAGCCAGCGTCAGCTGTATCTATTATGCGATAGATAGATAGATAGATAGATAGATAGATAGATAGATAGATAGATAGATAGAAATTTTTATTTTAGTCCATGGAGCCCCCCTGCTCTTTAGTGCCCCTGGCCTACCAGATCCTTAATCCAGCTCTGCCCTGTCCCTGTGGGTTTTCATTGATACATGCCGCCGATGTGATCGCATTCTGCAATGTGATCTCTTGGGCACTAATATCATGCCCAGATGGCGTTGCAAATGTGGTCTATGATAAATGGGCCCCTTGGTAGCTTCCAGATGTGTTTGTTATGTAAAGAACAGCTGAGATTGTGTGCTTTGGGTATAATAGTGTTCATTCATTTACCTTCATTTTCATATTTTTTTTAACATTTTGTGTCACGTATGTGGATGACATTCTTCAGTATGTCACAGCAGAAAAAAACAGACAAAGGTCCCATTGAAGGGAAAAGGGAATCTTCAGGTCCCATTTTGCCAAAGCTAGGGGGGTGGCTTTAATCCCCAACCCCTGGAGCGAACAGGTTCCTTGTGGAGCAAGTGTCTTTGAGCTTCTCTCCACCTCAATTCTTGGGGTTGTCCCTCTCTTCCCGGGGTTGGTCGTAGCTTCCCCCTGGGGAATGGATTCTTCAGCTCTCTCCAAAACAAGAGAGCCGTAGTAGATTAGTTGAGAGGGCAGACCAGGGGCATAGCGATGGCGGTGCTGGTGGAGCTCATGCTCCAGGTACCTACCTCCAGCAAGGGCGCCGCAGTCCTGCCAGTAGCATGATAGTGACAATGTGTTGTGGGAGTCCGTGGGATGGATGCTCCCCAGCACAATAAAGTTTTTTGTTTGTTTTTTGGGCACAGCGCGCAACGTCATGACATCCATGCACTGTGACTAATGAACAGGAGGAGCCACCGCTGCAGTGACGAGCAGTTGAGCTCTGACTGCTGAAAATCCGGGACCAGGGCAGGAAAGGTAAGTATGGCTGCTGGAGAGACAAAGGGAAGGGGGAGGAGGAAGCCAATGAAGAGATGCAGGGGGGTGGGGGGCACCCATGTGGAACCAAAACACAGGGGGGGCAGCCATGGGGGAGACACAGGGTGGGAGCCAGCCATGTGGAGACCAGACATTGGGAGGGGCAGCCATGGGGAGACACAGGGGGGGAGACAGCCATGTGGAGACCAGACACAGGGGGGGCAGCCATGGGGAGACACAGGGGGTGAGGTAGCCATGGGGAGACACAGGGGGGGAGGCAGCCATGGGGATACATAGGGGTGGTGGGAGGCAGCCATGGGGAGACATGGGGGGTGGGTGGGAGGAAGCCGTGGGAAGACACATGGGGGAGGCAGCCATGTGGAAACACAGGGGGGAGGCAGCTATGGGAAGACATGGGGGGAGGCAGCCATGGGGAGACATGGGGGGAGGCAGCCATGGGGAGACACGGGGGGAGGCAGCCATGGGGAGACACGGGGGGATGCAGCCATGGGGAGACACAGGGGGGATGCAGCCATGGGGAGACACGGGGGGGATGCATCCATGGGGAGACACAAGGGGAGGCAGCCATGGGGAGAAGCAGCCATGGGGAGACACATGGGGGAGGCAGCCATGAGGAGACAAGGTACAGTAGGGTAGGCAGCCATGGTAAGACAAGGGGGAGGCAGCCATGGGGAGACACAGGAGGGGAGGCAACCATTGAGAGACACGGGGGAGGCAGCGATGGAGAGATACGGTGGAGGCAGCAGCCATGGAGAGACACGGGGGAGGTAGTCATGGAGAGACACGGGGGAGTCAGCCATGGAGAGACATGGGGGTGGCAGCCATGGAGAGACACGGGGGAGGTAGTCATGGAGAGACACGGGGGAGTCAGTCATGGAGAGACATGGGGGTGGCAGCCATGGAGAGACACGGGGGTGGCAGCCATGGAGAGACACGGGGGTGGCAGCCATGGAGAGACACAGGGGTGGCAGCCATGGAGAGACACGTGGGTGGCAGCCATGGAGAGACACGAGGGTGGCAGCCATAGAGGAAGACAGGAGAGGCTGAGAGAGACACAGAGTGAGGAGGAAGCTGAGACACAGGGTGAGGGGAAGGCTAAGAGTGACACAGTGAGACTGAGAGAGACACAGTGAGGCTGAGAGAGACACAAGGTGAGGGGTAAGCTAAGAGACAAGGCTGAAGTGACAGAGGGCAGGTGGCTGGAAAGACACAGGGGGCAGGAGGCTGGGGAGACTAGGCTGGAGTGAAAGGGCAGGAGGCTGGATAGACAGGTGGAAAGAGTAACGTAGCAGGAGGCTGGAAAAACAGGAGGTTTTAAGTGACATGTGGCAGAAGGTGACACAGGGGGCATGATGTTTGAACATCTGTTGTATGAGGATGACATTGGTTATATTCCTACAAAAAGAGGCATCTTCCGGACCATGGGATCTCTACATGAATAGTGGATACCAACTAAAGACACTGTCTGCTCAGGGAGGATACATTTCTTTAGAGGTTCCCTGTTGCAGAGAAACCACCATATAGGTAAGGTGTCTTTTTATTTAGTACACACAAAGCTGTGGATGTTATAAACTTTTTTTTTTTTAATTAGTGGAATTACTAGAGTGGGTTGGCATATCTAGCCCTCCATGCCCCAGTTCGATACTGACCGTAATATTTTTGTTCCCCTTTAATTTAACCCCACATGCACACTTTTGGGGGGGGGTGCCTTGGGGAGAGCGGGGGGGATGGGTGTGTGTGTGTGCCATAGCACGCACGTGCCCCGGGTGCCATGGCTACACGCTACACCTTTGCATAAGGGTCTACACTGACAATGCTAAATTCCTATGTCGTATAAACAACCCTTATGAAGCTAAGAACACTGTACGCTGTTTACTTAAGAAATACCGTAATGGTACGCTATTTGCGTAACGATCGCTCAGCCGTAGGCGAGACGCTCAAGCGTCACGTTCGCTCACGGCCCAGCGATCACAGGACACGTTATTGGTTATGTCTAGGGGAAAGATTCGCTATGGCGTAGCATACACTCGAGACCACGAGGAGGTCACCAGCGATGCAGACGCTCACAACACTATACCTTGATATTAAACCTTATACCGACGAAACACACAGAATACCTTTAATGTGAGTACAGGGTGTAAATGCAACTTTGTGTAGCCTGACTACCTACAAAGCTGTTTGAGCGTCACCGACGCTCAAGTGAACACTTAACACTATAGTAAATACACAGATACTGTTTTAGGGTTCCAAAGCCTATTATCTGTATTATATCTAGTATACTTGTAAAAGAGTAACACAGTACAAATGATACACTACAATATAACAAAGACTTCCTAACCAAACACCTAACTAAGGGATAAACTACAATACTATCCTGGCCTAACACAATACAATACAATACTATAAAGTTTAGTCTAGGGGAGTTACGAGAGAGAAGAGAAAATAGAGAGAGAGAAATAGACACAGAGGGAGAGAGAGGAATTGGCTCACAGAAAGACAATGATTACGGAGAGAACTTACGCACAAAGGGTATGATCGCCTGCGCCTCGATATCCAGCTCCCGATTATCAGCAGATAACCGTTGATGAGAGAGTGAGAGCTGGATGTGGTCGGCCTGCCTATTTATGCCCCACACACAATGCAATCTCCTGGTCCTACAATCCTTCAGTTTATTGGACACAGGAATTCGGCCCTGTACTGTAACCAAAGGTCATAGGTTGATTCATACAGGTGGGCTGTGCTGAGTTTAAACGGCTCAGGTGGGTGGGAAACTGGGTTTCCCGCCGCATACCTGAGTATGGGTAAATAATAGAAATGGACATAAACTTCTTATGTTCATAACTATTCGCACGAGCGATTAATACGCTCCAAACCAACACCGGAATATTGCTAATTAAATACTCTTCCGATGGGTACCAAATACTGCTGTATGACTCCTGTTAGACCCTTCGTACAATACAAAGAGGGATTCCTCCGCTCAGGGACATTCTATCTAAACCAAACTTACAGAAACTATTGAGGGGAACATGATCTATAAACGACATTAATTGTGAACTTTTGTAACGAATGAGTCGCACGCTACGATCACATAAACTCTACCGTAAATGCGCATACTGCGCGTGCGAGTGCACGCTATTGCGGGTATGCGCTTCCACGGGAGAGCGTACGCATGCGCAGCACGGACCAGTGTGCGGTGCAAATATGGCAGTGTGCATTGAGACATTTTTCTGACTTCGACAGTCCACCCTTTGGCAGTCAATAATAACTGCCACAAAATATTTAAGGAGAAAAATGTAAGTCAGGGGTTAATTGATTTCCATGGTGGGGAAAGGAGGAAGAATGGAGTAGGTGTGAAGAGAGTATGACCTAGTGAGAAAGCAGGAGCATGTGTGTATGAGTCCATGTTTGGGGGGGTCATGTATCATCGTGCCGTACGTGTGGTAAATCAAGCTTCGAGGTATTGCGAAGTATACATTTGAATTCCTTCTTATCCTGTGGTACAGGTCTGTGGATGGGCTGTCAAACTCTACCGAGCTCATTTCGGCTGTGGTTGTAACACAATGGGGATGCACATTTTAGTTGATGATACATGAATTGGGGGGGGTATGTGGTTGCTGCTATCTGTGCCTGTATTCCCTATCGACTATGTGTGTTATTACCTGAGGGTTGCAGAGATGAAGATAAAGAACACTTACGAAAAATGCAATGATATTCTATGTCAGGTTAATGTACGTTCGTCGATTGAGGTCTTGATTGGTGTCGTTTGATTGCAGTCTTCTTCTTTGTGCTTTTGCTCATAAATCGTGAGTAAAGCAAACAACGTCCATGGATTTACAAAAAATGTTGGGCTAGCGTGATTTTAAAGTTCCTAGGGAAACTGGGGTACCCATGGCATTGTCCATAAAATCTTGTATATCAGGTCGTCTGCTCTTCTTCTTTCCATCTTTCCGTTGTCGGCCCCTTGGCTCATCAGGTCCTTCGTCTACGTGGGTCTTTGTACCTCGGAGGAAAACATAGAAATGGGTGAAAGACGGACCGTATACTCATTACATCATTACGTCATGGTTTCTAGCATTGGGTCATAAATCAAATCCAGGTTAATTACAGTTTCCTCACTCCTCAAGCTCATCACTTTCGTACTTTGTTTGCACCTCATTAAAGCCTGCCCGCATCTAAATATCAATCCAATAGATATAACGACACCCAAAATACATAGGAGAAACTTTCCAACATCCATTATGACTCCTTGAGCCCAGTCTCCTAAACCGGAGAACCAATTTCGCGGGTTCAACCATGACACCCAACCAGTCAGCTCATTACCTACAGCAGCAAGGGTGAGATTGTGTTTCCGACGAAATTCCCACTTTAATTGCAGAATATCGTCCATCTTTTGGTCTATGACCTCTACCGGATCCTCGGTGTTATTTGTGATATACGTGCAACACTTTATACCGTACTGTGTTGCCAATGTAACACAATATCCGCCTGTTACTGCTGTAAGGTAATTAAGAACCATCCTATGCTGAACTAGTTCTGTTTTGTAAGCTTGAAGTTCTCTTCCAGTGTATCTAAACGTGTCATCATACATTTCAGTGATATTATCTAACAAATTGGCGAGTGCGGAAATGTATTTATAATTCATCACTCCTCGAGCGGTACGAGTGAAATCTAACGCTACCAGAACCTGAATCCCGGTGGATTCATGGATAAGATCAGAGGCCGGATGCTCTAACCTTTCTGACAGTTGTCTTTTAACTCGGTGTTCGTAGTGAGTGTGAGTATAAGGAGCTTGGGCACCACGGTGTATGTCTTTCATTTTGTCATGTGTTACAGTCATCACTTCAGGCAATACTTTTCCAATATAACACAATCCTTCAGAGTTTGGGGCAAGCCACTTGTACGCCTTTCTCCCGCATATGAAATATGCATCATCGGGGAGAACATAAGGGACGGAGAAGGACATGACCATGTTACAAACCTTCCAGGTGAAATCTCCTGACCCTAATTCTTCCATCTGTCTAATACACGTATCAGTCTGTATGATATGTGCACAGTATCCTGGTGATACCTCTCCCACTTTAGTAATTCTATTTCCTAAGGTATACCTATACCGGAAAGATTTTCCTCTACTGGCTATGTGGCGTACAAGCTCTGTATCTGTAGGCATTCTATCTGCTCTGTGTGAAAAGGTCATGGTAAGGTTGCTCCATGACACTTCCCAATTTCCCGGTTTTCTGGGATTGGAGATGTTAAAACATAAGAGGGACCTATCCACATGGTATTGGTGGAGCTTCAAACTAGGAGGGCTGGAGATGTTAAACCTCCGGTCCACCGGTCTCCCACCACTTAGCTCAAGTACTTCCCCTAACGTTAAAGGAAATGGTACTAGCCCTGATTTGCTGTGACCCTGAGGTACTTGAGAGCATACCCAACAATCTGTTTGGTTCAACACGTTACCCACTAGAGAGTGATAGTCACTCAATGGATGCCGGTCCATATGGATATTAAAACTAGATTGGCATTTCTTTATGCATCCATCTTCAACCAGATTATCACAGAGCCTACAGATACAATTTTCCTCAGCTAACAATCCATCACAATTTCTTCTATCGGATCGTTTTCTGATACTCGCCTTTGCTTGTTGGATTGGTTGATCTTGGAAAACTACGCCTCCATCATCATAATCGGAACCCATTCCAGAACCTCTCTCGACCTCTATGGTACTCTCGCCGGAACAGACTGCTCTGGTCAACATCATGGTTAACATCAAAATCCGGATCACAGTCTCTTTGGGCAAGTCCATCTTTGAGGAGGAAATGGAGAAGAATGAGAAAGGGGAAAAAGAAATATCAAGGGAGAAGGGATGGGAAGTGGAGAAAAACAATAAAAGGGAGAAGGGAGTCGACAACTGCTTTCGATCTTCAAGGCTCAGGTGCCGCCTCAGTCCTCCTGGAACAGACACTCCAGTGATACAACCTCTACCGTCTGTTCCTTATCACGGGACTTCTCTGGGTCAGCAACCTTCTTGCAGTGGGATGAATGGACCCAAGTCTCTCTCTCAGCAACCTTCAATGCTGTGGTGCTAGTCAATAAGACCTGGTATGGTCCTTCCCATCTATCAATAAGACAACCTGAGCGTAGAAAATTTCGTATCATTACATAATCCCCAGGTTCAATGTCATGACAATTACTATCTGGTAAATCAGGAATCACCAACTTCAGATTATCATTTTGACTCCTCAACTGCTTACTCATGTTAATCAAGTACTTTACAGTTACTTCATTGTTACATTTCAAATCATCCTGAGGGTTAATCATGACATGCGGTTGTCGACCAAACAGAATTTCAAAAGGAGACAGATTAAGAGGGGACCTGGGAGTGGTTCTGATGCTATATAAAACAATGGGTAAAGCTTCTGGCCATGTCAATCCTGTCTCTGCCATTACTTTACTCAATTTATTTTTAATAGTGCTGTTCACTCTTTCGACCTTCGCACTCGCCTGTGGACGGTACGGAGTGTGCAGCTTACTATCAATTCCCATCAACTTACACATTCCTTGAAAGACATCACCTGCAAAATGGGTACCCCTATCACTTTCAATTATTCTAGGGATACCATATCTACATACAAATTCCTGCACAATTTTCTTAGCTGTAAACATGGCGGTATTTGTAGCTGCTGGAAAAGCTTCGACCCAATTCGAGAAAACATCTATACAAACAAGTACATACTTTAAGTTTCTACATGGGGGCAATTGGATGAAGTCAATTTGTATTACTTGGAAAGGGCCGCCGGCAGGTGGGATATGGGAGGGTTCTGTAGGTATTGCCTTTCCAATATTCTTTCTCAGACAGGTAAGGCATGACATTGCTCTTTTACCAGCATGAGAGGAGAATCCTGGGGCGCACCAGTATGCTCTTACCAATTTGCACATCCCCTCCTTGCCTAGATGAGTCAGCCCGTGAGCTGCTTCAGCCAGACATGGAAGGTATGCCCTGGGGGCCACTGGTTTACCATGTCCATCCGTCCAGAGCCCTGAGGGCTCCTGGCCATATCCCTTTGCCTTCCAGACTGCTCTCTCTTGAGTGGAACACAAATTCTGCATCTCACACAACTTCTGTGTGTTGATGGTATTAAATACCATCAACTGTGTGGTGTCTGTCCGTATGGGGGTAGCAGCTGCAAGCTTTGCAGCTTCGTCTGCTCGGCTGTTACCAAGGGATACTGGGTCTTGGCTATACGTATGTGCTTTACATTTGATAACAGCCACTCTGTCGGGTTCTTGTATCGCTGTTAGAAGCCTTTTTATATACGCTGCATGCGCTATCGGTGTGCCAGCTGCCGTCATGAAATTTCTGAGCCGCCATAGGGCTCCGAAATCATGGACTACCCCGAACGCGTATCTAGAATCGGTGTAGATATTGGCAGACTTACCCTTAGCCAATTCACATGCTCTGGTTAGGGCGACCAGTTCAGCAACCTGGGCTGAGTGAGGTGGGCCTAGCGGTTCCGCTTCTATGGTGTCTTGGTCATCTACGACTGCGTATCCAGTACACAAGTCTCCCGAGTCTGACTGTCTGTGACAACTACCGTCCGTGTAGAACGTGAGTTCTGCATCTTCTAGTGGATTGTCACTGATGTCAGGCCTTGCGGTAAAATTTTGGGTCAAATATTCCATACAATCATGTGCATCTTCCTTTGCATTAAATCCTCCTTCCCCATCACTCTCACCTCCCACCCTTTGTGCCTGTCCAGGCACACCTGGGAGAAATGTTGCAGGGTTTAATGCGCTGCATCTCCTTATGGTGATGTTTACTGGGGCCATTAATGCCAATTCCCATCTCGTAAACCTTGCTGATGAGACATGTCTGGTTTGGGCAGAATTTAATAAGGCAGATACTGCATGTGGTGTATGGATTGTGAGGTTGTGGCCTAGCACGACATCTTCGCTTTTCGTCACTAGCAATGCTATCGCCGCAACGCTACGCAAGCATGTGGGGAGGGACCGCGCTACCGTATCTAGCTGAGCGCTGTAGTATGCAACTGGCCTGCTGGCGTCACCGTGTTTTTGTGTTAGTACACCTGCTGCGCACCCAGCACTTTCTGTTCCGTATAGTTCAAAGGGTTTCCCATAGTCTGGCATACCTAGTGCAGGTGCCTGTGTTAGACACTGTTTGAGTCTCTCAAATGCCGTTTCAGATTCGTCTGTATGCGAAATCCGATCAGGTTTGTTTGAGGAGACCATTTCCTGCAGAGGTAGTGCCAATATGGAAAACCCTGGGATCCAATTACGGCAATACCCACACATTCCTAAAAACGTTCTGATCTGTTGCTGGGTTTGTGGTAGTGTCATGTCTCTAATGGCTTGGATTCTATCCGCGGTCAGGTGTCTCAGTCCTTGTGTTAGACAGTGTCCCAAGTATTTTACCTTAGCTTGGCATAATTGCAACTTGTCTTTGGAGACCTTGTGACCTGTGTCTGTATACTTACGGACATCAACTTATCACTTTGCGACTCCCTGTGCCTAGTGATGTTTTTGTCGTGATCAACAGCAGCCTCTCTCAAAGTGGACACTGACAGACCTCGCCAGCATGGCTGCGTGGTCTGTACCCTAGCCTTTAATGTTTCTTTCAAACCATCCATCAGTACAGATACTGCTACTTCTCGATGGTTTGGGTTGGTCTTTATGTCTTCTATACCAGTGTATTTTGCCATTTCTGATAATGCCCGGTGGAAATATTCTGCTGCCGTTTCAGACTCCTTTTGTTTAATGGAGAATAGTTTATTCCATTTAGCAACGGCTGGGAAATATTCTTTTAGCTGCAAATTTATCCTTTTTACATTATCCTGGTCGTACACATCTGTAAGTGGTACATCTTTATCTAATAGACAATCAGCTAAGAATTTAACTGAGTCGACACTGGGAGGTAAGCAAGCTCTTAACACTATCTGCCAATCCTTATTATTGGGCTCTAAAGTGTTTCCTAAATCCCTGATGTATTTTTGGCTTGCCACTAAATCCTTTCTGGGGTCTGGGAATTCAGACACTATGGTCCTTAATTCCATTCTAGTTAACGGGCAATACATGGCAATGTTCCTGACGGGTGTGACTCCTGATGCATCTGTTTTCCCATTGGGAACTACTATCACCTTTACAGGAGCAATTCTAACAACTTCATTCTGTGTAGATTCTACAACTTGTGGTACAATTGTTTCAGTGTAATGCATGGTGCCGTACTTACCCGCTGACACGACCTCACCTATCCCTCCGCTAGGGGCCTTCACTAATCTCGTGGGTGGTGCTGTGCCTACTGTGGTCTCTGCTATGGTGGCCGCTAGAGAGAGCGCTGAAATCGTTGCCGAATCGTCTTCTTGTTCACACTCCTGAGGAAGGTTCAAAACAGGGTACAACTTGCACGGGTTAATACTTGCATGAGTTATTTGGTTAACATCATTAACATTTACATTGTTACTAAGAGTTTGTGTTTTACAACCCAGTGCGTTTCTTATCGCCTTTGCGCCACTTATCGCTTTTGCGCTACTTATCGCTTTTGCGCTAATTCAACTTTATCACAACTTGAGCTACGTGGGCGTAACCAGACGCTACGTTGCGTAATGTACGCTGCGTGCGTCCTGCCTTTCGGATTGCGTACACTAGTCTTTGTTAGCGACACGTGTACGCAATGCAAAGGATCCACCGTAACACAATATATATTTTATCAATGTAGATGATCCCTGATCATCTACCGCAATCCACACTGCACACTGGCTGCCTCGTCTCTCGGACAAGCCGTGTGTTGTTCTATTCTTTAACTATTACCTCTATTTATTAAATAACAGCAAATCTCCTTTTAGCCCTTTCTATCAACTATAAAATTTGGCAAACAGGAATAGTGATATACGAAAAATGAAACAGAAATGCAGATATATGCGTGCGTACGCAAGACAAAAGACAAATAAACAGTTTTAAAAAGACACAAGCGTTTTGTTCTTACTTCCGGTTACCGGATTCCTTCAGCACTCTTTACCTAAGTGAAGCAGACGCTTATCCCGTCAGCAACTGCGAGACAACCTCCCACCCTTTTGCTGGGGGATAATGTCTGCTGATCTACCTAGTGCAGATGTGAAAAGGATCGGACGAGTCCCCAATTGACAATGCTAAATTCCTATGTCGTATAAACAACCCTTATGAAGCTAAGAACACTGTACGCTGTTTACTTAAGAAATACCGTAATGGTACGCTATTTGCGTAACGATCGCTCAGCCGTAGGCGAGACGCTCAAGCGTCACGTTCGCTCACGGCCCAGCGATCACAGGACACGTTATTGGTTATGTCTAGGGGAAAGATTCGCTATGGCGTAGCATACACTCGAGACCACGAGGAGGTCACCAGCGATGCAGACGCTCACAACACTATACCTTGATATTAAACCTTATACCGACGAAACACACAGAATACCTTTAATGTGAGTACAGGGTGTAAATGCAACTTTGTGTAGCCTGACTACCTACAAAGCTGTTTGAGCGTCACCGACGCTCAAGTGAACACTTAACACTATAGTAAATACACAGATACTGTTTTAGGGTTCCAAAGCCTATTATCTGTATTATATCTAGTATACTTGTAAAAGAGTAACACAGTACAAATGATACACTACAATATAACAAAGACTTCCTAACCAAACACCTAACTAAGGGATAAACTACAATACTATCCTGGCCTAACACAATACAATACAATACTATAAAGTTTAGTCTAGGGGAGTTACGAGAGAGAAGAGAAAATAGAGAGAGAGAAATAGACACAGAGGGAGAGAGAGGAATTGGCTCACAGAAAGACAATGATTACGGAGAGAACTTACGCACAAAGGGTATGATCGCCTGCGCCTCGATATCCAGCTCCCGATTATCAGCAGATAACCGTTGATGAGAGAGTGAGAGCTGGATGTGGTCGGCCTGCCTATTTATGCCCCACACACAATGCAATCTCCTGGTCCTACAATCCTTCAGTTTATTGGACACAGGAATTCGGCCCTGTACTGTAACCAAAGGTCATAGGTTGATTCATACAGGTGGGCTGTGCTGAGTTTAAACGGCTCAGGTGGGTGGGAAACTGGGTTTCCCGCCGCATACCTGAGTATGGGTAAATAATAGAAATGGACATAAACTTCTTATGTTCATAACTATTCGCACGAGCGATTAATACGCTCCAAACCAACACCGGAATATTGCTAATTAAATACTCTTCCGATGGGTACCAAATACTGCTGTATGACTCCTGTTAGACCCTTCGTACAATACAAAGAGGGATTCCTCCGCTCAGGGACATTCTATCTAAACCAAACTTACAGAAACTATTGAGGGGAACATGATCTATAAACGACATTAATTGTGAACTTTTGTAACGAATGAGTCGCACGCTACGATCACATAAACTCTACCGTAAATGCGCATACTGCGCGTGCGAGTGCACGCTATTGCGGGTATGCGCTTCCACGGGAGAGCGTACGCATGCGCAGCACGGACCAGTGTGCGGTGCAAATATGGCAGTGTGCATTGAGACATTTTTCTGACTTCGACAACACCCAAACCTCCACAAATGTGACACACTCGCAAAAAAACAAACAAATATAAACATAAAAATGTGTGATAAAGGTGAAGGGGTACAAAAAAGTGCAATAAATAAATAATAATAAACAAAAATGTAAAAATATAGGCCCTAGTCTTTCAGCTGGGGAAATAAAAAAATGCGCTTTCCCCAGCCTTCAGTGCACAGTGCCATACTAGGGAAAAGGTGTGCTCGGCCACTAGTGCATTTTCACTCCAGGCTCTTGCAGCACCAAGGACACTTAGCACCTTGGGCTTCATATAGCTGGCCTTTTGGCAGAGGATCAGGTGATGGCCCATCAGCTATTTCTCTGACGTCCTAGTGGATGCTGGGAACTCCGTAAGGACCATGGGGAAATAGACGGGCTCCGCAGGAGACTGGGCACTCTAAAAGAAAGATTAGGTACTATCTGGTGTGCACTGGCTCCTCCCTCTATGCCCCTCCTCCAGACCTCAGTTAGAATCTGTGCCCGGCCAGAGCTGGGTGCTCCTAGTGGACTCTCCTGAGCTTGCTAGAAAGAAAGTATTTGTTAGGTTTTTTATTTTCAGTGAGATCTGCTGGCAACAGACTCACTGCTACGTGGGACTGAGGGGAGAGAAGCAAACCTACCTGCTTGCAGCTAGCTTGTGCTTCTTAGGCTACTGGACACCATTAGCTCCAGAGGGTTCGAACACAGGGCCTGACCTCGATCGTCCGTTCCCGGAGCCGCGCCGCTGTCCCCCTTGCAGAGCCAGAAGACAGAAGAACGATGAAATCGGCGGCAGAAGACTCCTGTCTTCATTAAGGTAGCGCACAGCACTGCAGCTGTGCGCCATTGCTCCCACAGCACACCACACACTCCGGTCACTGTAGGGTGCAGGGCGCTGGGGGGGACGCCCTGGGCAGCAATTATATTACCTTTTGGCAAAAAATACACATAATACAGTCAGTTAACTGTATATGTGTAAAAACCCCCGCCATTAAGTTACAGAAAATGCGGGACAGAAGCCCGCCGCTGAGGGGGCGGGGCCTTCTTCCTCAGCACACCAGCGCCATTTTCCCTTCACAGCTCCGCTGGAAGCACGCTCCCCAGGCTCTCCCCTGCAGTATCCAGGTACAAGACGGGTTAAAAAGAGAGGGGGGGCACATAAATTTAGGCGCAAATCGATACAAACAAGCAGCTTTTGGGAAAATCACTTATTAGCAGTGTAAATCCCTGTGTTATATAGCGCTGTGGTGTGTGCTGGCATACTCTCTCTCTGTCTCCCCAAAGGACTTTGTGGGTTCCTGTCCTCAGTCTGAGCATTCCCTGTGTGTGTGCGGTGTGTCGGTACGGCTGTGTCGACATATTTGATGAGGAGGGTTACGTGGAGGCGGAGCAGGGGCAGATACATGTGGTGTCGCCCCCGACGGGGCCGACACCTGATTGGATGGATATGTGGAAGGTCTTAACCGACAGTGTCAACTGCTTACATAAAAGGTTCGATGACGCAGCAGCCTTGGGACAGCCGGGGTCTCAGCCCGCGCCTGCCCAGGCGACTCAGAAGCCGTCAGGGGCTCATAAACGCCCGCTAGCTCTGATGGTAGACACAGATGTCGACACGGAGTCTGACTCCAGTGTAGATGAGGATGAGACAAATGTACTGTCTACAAAAGCCATCCGATGCATGATTACTGCAATGAAAGATGTATTGCACATTTCTGATATTAACCCGGTTACCACCAAAAGGGGTATTATGTTTGGGGAGAAAAAGCAGCCAGTGACTTTTCCCCCATCTGATGAATTAAATGATTTGTGTGAAGAAGCGTGGAGTTCCCCTGATAAGAAACTAGTGATTTCTAAGAGGTTACTGATGGCGTACCCTTTCCCGCCAACGGATAGGTTACATTGGGAAACATCCCCTAGGGTGGACAAGGCGCTAACATGCTTATCTAAAAGGGTGGCACTGCCGTCTCAGGATACGGCCGCCCTAAAGGATCCTGTGGATAGAAAGCAGGAAGCTATCCTGAAGTCTGTGTATACACACTCTGGTACTCTACTGAGACCTGCTATTGCTTCAGCCTGGATGTGTAGTGCTGCAGCAGCGTGGACTGATACCCTGTCAGACAACATTGATTCCCTCGACAGGGATACTATTTTACTAACCATCGAACATATAAAAGACGTCGTCTTATATATGCGGGATGCACAGAAGGACATTTGCCTGCTGGCATCTAGAATTAATGCAATGTCCATTTCTGCCAGGAGAGTATTATGGACTCGGCAGTGGACAGGTGATGCTGATTCTAAAAAACACATGGAGGTTTTGCCTTATAAGGGTGAGGAATTATTTGGGGACGGTCTCTCGGACCTCGTATCCACAGCAACTGCTGGGAAGTCGACTTTTTTACCTCAGGTCCCATCACAGCCAAAGAAAGCACCGTATTATCAAATGCAGTCCTTTCGGCCTCAGAAAGGCAAGCGGGTCAGAGGAGCATCCTTTCTGGCCAGAGGCAAGGGTAGAGGAAAGAAGCTGCACCAGGCAGCCAGTTCCCAGGAACAAAAATCCTCCCCTGCTTCCACTAAGTCCACCGCATGACGTTGGGGCTCCACAGGCGGAGCCAGGTGCGGTGGGGGCGCGTCTCCGAAACTTCAGCAACCAGTGGGTTCGCTCACAAGTGGATCTCTGGGCTGTACAAATTGTATCTCAGGGATACAAGCTGGAGTTCGTGGCGACTCCCCCTCGCCGTTACCTCAAATCAGCCTTGCCATCTGCTCCCAGGGAAAGGGAGTGTTAGGGTCTCCTGCTCTGTGCTGCCACGTCGTCATGGCAACCGGGAGACAAGTGCTAGCGGAGTAACCTGAGCGTAGCTGATACTCCGGTTCGGGTCTTTTGCTGTGCAGTGGTTACAGGCTCTGTGCACGGCAGGGGATCCGGTGCTGGTTTTTGTGCTCACAGTCTGTGAGGTCTGAGTGGGGCGTGGACAGCACCTGCTATATAAACCCTCTTCTCAGGTTAGGCAGATGCTGCTGAATCTTTGTTGGTTAGTCAGTTCCTGAAAGCTAGCTAAGTACTGTGTAAACTTTGTATTTGTTTGTTGCTTACTGCAAATAGGCCTTGGGATTTGGTATTACACTCTGCCAATCCAGACCTAGCAGTAAGACTGGAGTCAGTCGTTTAACCTGCTGGGGTTCTTTTGCTACTCTGTGAACCTAGCAAGTTTGCGGCTGTATTCTCAGACTTGCCTGCCAAAATCCTTTCTCACTGTGCAAGGTGTTCAGGTGTCAGTTTAGTGGCAGTAAGCTGAACCAGTGCACTGCAAGTGAGGACTAGGATTGTGGAGACTCTCCTTGTGTCTATTATTCCATCTCTGACCAAGGAGTTTACTGCCACACCTGTTGGTAACCCTTTAGGGTTTTGCTGTTGCCCTTAGCAACAGCATTTCGGGTTCTCTACGTATTAAATCACTACATCTCGCTTCTTTCCATCTGAGCATTCCTAATACTAGGGAGACACCCAGTTTCTTAGCCTTTGGGCTTCTCTGTTCACTTTGTGTTTATTTTGTTACCCTATCACCTTCTGTGTATGTAATGTCATATTCCCCAGTCTGTCTGTGAGTTCATTTGTTTTGCATCCCTCACCGTTCAGACACCAGTACATTCCTGCTGGCACTGGTGTGCATAACATATTCAGCAGCCGAATACTCCTGTTGAAATTTTGTGGGAATATAGAGCATACCCCTCAAAATACTTTGCAACAGGTGGTTGATCAGGTGCAGGTCCTGACTCGACAATTTAATGATTTGTCCATTAAAATGCACACCTCGCAGGCCGCTGGCGGAGCTCCCGCAGCAGCAGTACCTTCAGGGGTTAAGGAGCCGAAAGCAAATCTCCCGGATCGTTTTTCTGGAGATCGCTCACAGTTCTTTTGTTTCAAGGAGAGCTGCAAGCTATATTTCCAGCTTAGGCCTCAGTCTTCTGGGTCGGAGATTCGGCGGGTGGGCATAGTGATTTCCTTGCTACAAGGAGACCCACAGGTCTGGGCATATGGGTTGCAGCCTGACTGTCCGTCGCTTAAAAGTGTTGATGCTTTTTTTACGGCACTGGGCATGTTGTATGATGACCCTGACAAGACGGCCTCAGCCGAGGCTTAGATTTCGATCCTTAAGCAAGGGCGAAGGCCAGTTGAGGTTTATTGTACGGAGTTTCGGAGGTTGGCCCATGATACCCAGTGGAATGACCCAGCCCTGAGACACCAGTACCGAAGAGGTATTTCTAACCAGTTAAAAGACCAACTGGTACAATATCCCTTGCCTGATAGCTTGGATCAGCTCATGCAGTTATCCATTCGGGTGGATAGACGGCTGAGAGAGCGCAGGCTTGAAAGGGAGACCGAGGTTTCCTTCTTTCCCAAGGGAACCTCAGACTCTGAGGAATTTTCCGAGGAGCCTATTTAGATTGGGGCTACCCGCCTCTCCTCGCGTGAGAAGACGCGGAGGAGACAGCAGGGGTTATGTTTGTACTGTGGGAATAAAGGTCATGTGGTAGTATCATGCCCAGAAAAGCCGGAAAACTTCAGGGCCTGAGGGTGATGGGAAATATCCTGTCAGGTCAGAAGTCGGAATTTCCCAAGAAGACTTTTATCATTCCGGTGACCTTGAAGATCGTCGGTCAAACTGTCAAGACTGAGGCCTTTGTGGACAGTGGGGCCGACGGGGTTTTTATGGACCGCCAATTCGCCCTGAAACACTCTGTTCCCTTAGTACCCTTGGCATCGGAAATTGAGATTTGTGGGTTAAACGGGGAACCATTATCCCAGGGTAAAATTACCTCTTGCACTAGCCAGATTTCTTTGTTTATTGGAGCCACACACTCTGAAAAATTGTCCTTTTATGTGACTGTCTGTACTTTTGCCCCATTGGTGTTGGGGTTACCCTGGTTAAGGGCCCACAATCCTCAATTTGACTGGGTCTCTGGGGAGATTCTTAGTTGGGGTACTGATTGTTTCAGGAGTTGCTTGAGCCTTCCAGTCAGGCTTTCGCAGCTAAGTTTGCCAGGATTGCCAGGATGTTATGCAGATTTTGCGGACGTGTTCTCCAAAAGAGTTGCAGAGGTACTACCTCCCCATCGCCCCTATGACTGTGCCATTGATTTGTTGCCGAATGCTAAGCTTCCCAAGAGCAGGTTGTACTCCCTGTCACGTCCTGAGACTCAGGCTATGGCAGAGTACATTCAGGAGAACTTGGCTAAGGGATTGATAAGACCTTCACAGTCTCCAGTTGGGTCGGGGTTCTTCTTCGTGGGTAAAAAGGACGGTTCGTTGCGACCCTGCATCGACTTCAGGGAATTGAACCGTATCACGATTAAAAACTCATACCCACTGCCTCTCATTTCGGTCTTGTTTGCCCAGCTTCGTACTGCCACCATTTTTTCTAAGATTGACCTACGCGGTGCGTACAATCTAATCCGAATAAGAGAGGGGGATGAATGGAAGACTGCCTTTAATACCCACTCAGGTCATTATGAATATTTGGTGATGCCTTTTGGGCTCTGTAATGCCCCGGCAGTCTTCCAGGACTTCATGAACGATGTGCTCAGGGAATATTTGGATAGATTCTTAGTTGTATACTTAGATGACATCCTAATCTTCTCCCATTCCCTGGAGGAACATCGGAAGCATGTACGCTTAGTCCTCCAGAAACTCAGAGACCACTGGCTTGGGGCGAAGCTGGAGAAGTGCGAATTTGAAGTTCAGCAAATCGCATTTCTAGGATATATTATCTCCCCAGAAGGTTTCCAAATGGAGGGTTCCAAGGTACAGGCAGTCCTGGATTGGGTGCAGCCCACTAGTTTGAAGGCGCTTCAGCGTTCTCTGGGCTTTGCGAATTTTTATAGACGATTTATCGCTGGATTTTCGTCTATAGTGGCGCCCTTGGTGGCACTCACTAAGAAAGGGGCGGATGTTGCTCACTGGTCTTGTGAGGCCAAAGCGGCTTTTGCCCGTCTCAAAAGGGCATTTGTCTCGGCCAAGGTGCTGCGACACCCAGATCCAGAGCGTCCTTTTGTGGTGGAGGTGGATGCCTCTGAGATGGGTATTGGGACAGTGCTCTCTCAGATGGGGGTGTCTGATAATCGCCTTCATCCCTGTGCTTACTTTTCCCGTAAATTTTCGCCTGCCGAGATGAATTATGACGTGGGTAACCGGGAATTGTTGGCTATTAAGGATGCACTCGAGGAGTGGAGACACTGGCTTGAGGGGGCTAAGTTTGTGGTCTCAATTGTCACCGACCATAAGAATTTGGCATATTTAGAGTCAGCGAAGCGCCTCAATGCCAGGCAGGCACGATGGGCTTTGTTTTTTGCTCGCTTTAATTTTTTGATAACATATCGCCCTGGGTCAAAAAACATCAAGGCTGATGCGCTCTCGCTGAGTTTTGCTCCAATCCAGGAGACCACCGAGGAGCCATTGCCCATTGTGTCCCCATCATGTATTAAAGTGGGCATTACCCAGGACCTCTTGTCATTAGTCCTTAGAGCACAGGAGCAGGCTCCTCCAGACCTTCCGGTAGGTCTTTTGTTTGTGCCTCCTAGGTTAAGACAGCGAGTGTTCCTGGAATTCCATGCCAAGAAGTCGGCAGGTCACCCGGGTATTGCCAGAACTCGGGAGTTGCTATCTAGGGCGGTGTGGTGGCCCTCGGTGGCTAGGGATGTGGATCAGTGGGTTTGGGCATGTGACATCTGTGCCCGAAATAAGACTCCTAGAGGGGTTCCTGTTGGCCCATTACATCCACTCTCTATTCCATCTAAGCCATGGACCCACATTTCAATGGATTTTGTGGTAGACTTGCCCAAATCCTCGGGGATGACAGCCATCTGGGTTGTCGTTGACAGGTTTTCGAAGATGGCGCACTTCGTTCCATTGGTTGGGCTGCCATCGGCCAGACGCCTGTCTGAATTATTTATGCTGCATGTTGTGCGCCTCCACGGGTTGCCACTTGATGTGGTCTCTGACCGCGGATCCCAGTTTGTGGCCAAATTCTGGAGGGCATTTTGTTCCGATCTCCAGATTTCTGTCAGCTTGTCGTCAGGCTACCATCCGCAGTCTAATGGGCAGACTGAAAGGGTGAACCAGTCCTTGGAGCAGTTCCTCAGGTGTTATGTCTCCAAGTGTCAGACTGACTGGGTGGCTCATCTGTCCATGGCGGAGTTTGCCTATAACAACGCGGCTCACTCTGCTACAGGGATCTCTCCCTTCCTTTGTGTGTATGGGCATCATCCTAAGGCCAATTCTTTTGACCCCCTGGACTCCACGCCTGGTGGTTCCTCTGTGGTTTCGGTCCTTAGAGGTATTTGGAGGAAAGTGAAGAAAGCCCTTGTGTCTGTGTCATTAGTGACCAAAAGGGTTTTTGATAAGCGGAAAAGACCCTGCAGCTTCAAATTAGGAGACTTCGTCTGGTTGTCTACCAAGAATTTGAAGTTGAGACAGCCATCTCATAAGTTAGGCCCCCGGTTCATCGGTCCTTATAAGATCACTAGGGTTATCAATCCGGTGGCATTTCAGTTAGATCTACCCCGTTCTTTGGGTATCAATAAAATATTTCATTGTTCCCTTTTAAAACGGGCGATTAGTAATCCTTCTTCCAGTGGAAGACCTTCCCCTCTTCTGATACGTGGCCAGAGGGAGTTTGTTGTTGAAAGGATTCTTGACTCCAAGATGGTTCGGGGTCGGCTGTCATTTTTGGTGCACTGGAAGGGGTATGGCCCGGAGGAGCGGTCGTGGGTGCGCAGTTGTGATCTTCATGCCCCCAGACTGTTACGCTCTTTCTTCTCGCAGTTCCCCGATAAACCCGGTGGTAGGGGTTCTTTGACCCCTCGTCAGAGGGGGGGTACTGTTAGGGTCTCCTGCTCTGTGCTGCCACGTCGTCATGGCAACCGGGAGACAAGTGCTAGCGGAGTAACTTGAGCGTAGCTGATACTCCGGTTCGGGTCTTTTGCTGTGCAGTGGTTACAGGCTCTGTGCACGGCAGGGGATCCGGTGCTGGTTTTTGTGCTCACAGTCTGTGAGGTCTGAGTGGGGCGTGGACAGCACCTGCTATATAAACCCTCTTCTCAGGTTAGGCAGATGCTGCTGAATCTTTGTTGGTTAGTCAGTTCCTGAAAGCTAGCTAAGTACTGTGTAAACTTTGTATTTGTTTGTTGCTTACTGCAAATAGGCCTTGGGATTTGGTATTACACTCTGCCAATCCAGACCTAGCAGTAAGACTGGAGTCAGTCGTTTAACCTGCTGGGGTTCTTTTGCTACTCTGTGAACCTAGCAAGTTTGCGGCTGTATTCTCAGACTTGCCTGCCAAAATCCTTTCTCACTGTGCAAGGTGTTCAGGTGTCAGTTTAGTGGCAGTAAGCTGAACCAGTGCACTGCAAGTGAGGACTAGGATTGTGGAGACTCTCCTTGTGTCTATTATTCCATCTCTGACTAAGGAGTTTACTGCCACACCCGTTGGTAACCCTTTAGGGTTTTGCTGTTGCCCTTAGCAACAGCATTTCGGGTTCTCTACGTATTAAATCACTACATCTCGCTTCTTTCCATCTGAGCATTCCTAATACTAGGGAGACACCCAGTTTCTTAGCCTTTGGGCTTCTCTGTTCACTTTGTGTTTATTTTGTTACCCTATCACCTTCTGTGTATGTAATGTCATATTCCCCAGTCTGTCTGTGAGTTCATTTGTTTTGCATCCCTCACCGTTCAGACACCAGTACATTCCTGCTGGCACTGGTGTGCATAACAGGGAGGTAGTACTGGCGGCAATTCACAAGCTGTACCTCCAGCAGGTGATAATCAAGGTCCCCCTCCTTCAACAGGGCAGGGGTTACTATTCCACAATGTTTGTGGTACCGAAACCGGACGGTTCGGTGAGACCCATCCTGAATTTAAAATCCTTGAACACTTATATAAAGAAGTTCAAGTTCAAAATGGAATCGCTCAGGGCGGTTATTGCAAGCCTGGAAGAGGGGGATTTTATGGTGTCGCTGGACATCAAGGACGCTTACTTGCATGTCCCCATTTTCCCACCTCACCAGGAGTACCTCAAGTTTGTGGTACAGAACTGTCATTACCAATTCCAGACGTTGCCGTTTGGTCTCTCCACGGCTCCGAGAATATTTACCAAGGTAATGGCCGAAATGATGATACTCCTTCGAAGAAAGGGAGTTATAATTATCCCGTACTTGGACGATCTCCTCATAAAGGCGAGGTCCAAAGAGCAGTTGTTGGTCAGCGTAGCACTCTCTCAGGAAGTGTTGCAACAGCACGGCTGGATTCTGAATATCCCAAAGTCGCAGCTGATTCCTACGACGCGTCTGCTTTTCCTGGGAATGATTCTGGACACAGAACAGAAGAAGGTGTTTCTCCCGGAGGAGAAGGCCCAGAAATTGTCATCTCTGGTCAGGGACCTCCTGAAACCAAAACAGGTGTCGGTGCATCACTGCACGCGAGTCCTGGGAAAGATGGTGGCTTCTTACGAAGCAATTCCCTTCGGCAGGTTCCATGCAAGGATCTTTCAGTGGGATCTGTTGGAAAAATGGTCCGGATCGCATCTTCAGATGCATCGGTTGATCACCCTGTCCCCAAGGGCCAGGGTGTCTCTGCTGTGGTGGCTGCAGAGTGCTCATCTTCTCGAGGGACGCAGGTTTGGCATACAGGACTGGATCCTGGTGACCACGGATGCAAGCCTCCGAGGACGGGGGGCAGTCACTCAGGGAAGAAACTTCCAAGGACAGTGGTCAAGTCTGGAGACTTCTCTACACATAAATATATTGGAACTAAGGGCCATCTACAACGCCCTGAGTCAAGCAGAGCCCCTGCTTCAAAACCAATCTGTACTGATTCAGTCAGACAACATCACGGCGGTCGCCCATGTAAACCGCCAGGGCGGCACAAGAAGCAGAATGGCAATGGCAGAAGCCACAAGGATTCTTCGATGGGTGGAGAATCACGTGCTAGCACTGTCAGCAGTTTTCATTCCGGGAGTGGACAACTGGGAAGCAGACTTCCTCAGCAGGCACGACCTCCACCCGGGAGAGTGGGGAGTTCATCAAGAAGTCTTCACACAGATTGTAAATCGTTGGGAACTGCCACAGGTGGACATGATGGCGTCCCGCCTCAACAAAAAGCTAAAAAAATATTGCGCCAGGTCACGGGACCCTCAGGCGATAGCTGTGGACGCACTAGTGACACCGTGGGTGTACCAGTCGGTTTATGTGTTCCCTCCTCTTCCTCTCATACCCAAGGTACTGAGGATAGTAAGAAAGAGAGGAGTAAGAACTATACTCATCGTTCCGGATTGGCCAAGAAGAACTTGGTACCCAGAACTACAAGAAATGATCTCAGAGGACCCATGGCCTCTGCCTCTCAGACAGGACCTGTTACAGCAGGGGCCCTGTCTGTTCCAAGACTTACCGCGGCTGCGTTTGATGGCATGGCGGTTGAACGCCGGATCCTAGCGGAAAAGGGCATTCCGGATGAAGTTATTCCTACGCTGATAAAGGCTAGGAAAGACGTGACAGCAAAACATTATCACCGTATATGGTGAAAATATGTTGCTTGGTGTGAGGCCAGGAAGGCCCCTACAGAGGAATTCCAGCTGGGTCAATTCCTACACTTCCTACAGTCAGGAGTGACTATGGGCCTAAAATTAGGATCCAAAAAGGTCCAGGTTTCGGCCCTATCTATTTTCTTTCAAAAAGAACTGGCTTCACTGCCTGAAGTTCAGATGTTTGTTAAGGGAGTGCTGCATATTTAGCCCCCTTTTGTGCCTCCAGTGGCACCTTGGGATCTTAACGTTGTGTTGGATTTCCTGAAATCACACTGGTTTGAGCCACTTAAGACCGTGGAGCTAAAGTATCTCACGTGGAAGGTGGTCATGCTGTTGGCCTTGGCTTCAGCTAGGCGTGTGTCAGAATTGGCGGCTTTGTCATGTAAAAGCCCGTATCTGATCTTCCATATGGACAGGGCAGAATTGAGGACTCGTCCCCAATTTCTCCCAAAGGTGGTATCAGCGTTTCATTTGAACCAACCTATTGTGGTGCCTGCGGCTACTCGGGACTTGTCCAAGTTGCTGGACGTAGTCAGGGCTTTGAAAATCTATGTAGCCAGGACGGCTGGAGTCAGGAAAACTGACTCGCTGTTTATCCTGCATGCACCCAACAAACTGGGTGCTCCGGCTTCAAAGCAAACTATTGTGCGCTGGATCTGTAACACGATTCAGCAAGCTCATTCTGCGGCAGGGTTACCGCATCCTAAATCAGTAAAAGCCCATTCCACAAGGAAGGTGGGCTCTTCTTGGGCGGCTGGCCGAGGGGTTTCGGCTTTACAGCTTTGCCGAGCTGCTACTTGGTCGGGTTCAAACACATTTGCTAAGTTCTACAAGTTTGATACCCTGGCTGAGGAGGACCTTGCCTTTGCTCATTCGGTGCTGCAGAGTCATCCGCACTCTCCCGCCCGTTTGGGAGCTTTGGTATAATCACCATGGTCCTTACGGAGTTCCCAGCATCCACTAGGACGTCAGAGAAAATAAGAATTTACTCACCGGTAATTCTATTTCTCGTAGTCCGTAGTGGATGCTGGGCGTCCGTCCCAAGTGCGGACTCTCTGCAATACATGTATATAGTTATTGCTTAACTAAAGGGTTATTGTTATGAGCCATCTGTTACTGAGGCTCAGTTGTTGTTCATACTGTTAACTGGGTATGGTTATCACAAGTTGTACAGTGTGATTGGTGTGGCTGGTATGAGTCTTACCCTGGATTCCAAATCCTTTCCTTGTTGTGTCAGCTCTTCCGGGCACAGTTTCCTTAACTGAGGTCTGGAGGAGGGGCATAGAGGGAGGAGCCAGTGCACACCAGATAGTACCTAATCTTTCTTTTAGAGTGCCCAGTCTCCTGCGGAGCCCGTCTATTTCCTCATGGTCCTTACGGAGTTCCCAGCATCCACTACGGACTACGAGAAATAGAATTACCGGTGAGTAAATTCTTATTTTTTGGGGCACATTTAAGCCCCACAGCATACATAGGCATCTACACCTGGACTTGGCCAAAAAGCCAAGACGCTATCTATCATATCTACTCCTAAATGTGAACATAAAATGTCTCTCTTTTGGAAAAACTGTTTTGTTTCACAGATCTTGCAGATCTTGTCATGGAGTTCCAACCAAAGTGATATTTTATACCCCTTTCACGCCGCACTAATAACCCAGTATCGACTCAGTATTTTGCTGGGTCAATACGGGTTGCTGTGTGGTGTGAAAGGGTCAGTCCCAAACTCCCGGGTCGCCTGACCCGGTAATTCAACCCGGGAATAAAGAAGGGTTATTCCCACGTCAGCTGCAGTGTGAACAGGTTTCCCGGGTCGATGCGACCCGGTACCCGATCACAGTATAGGGAGAGGCGGCACAGAGATGATCTCATCTCCTAGCCGTTTCCGTACCCTCCCCCCATGACGCCCCGACTCAGCAATGTGCCAGGTCAGGAAGCCAGTTCTCAGGGTCCAATGCCGGGTCGCACCAGGGAATCACCCGTTTCCAATTCTCGGATGCGATCCGGCATTAGTGATCTGAAAATGGTATATTAGATGGATAGAGATTGGGTTTTGGCATATCATGGTGGACAGATTGGGCTAGAGCTTATTTTGTTCTGATTTTACATGTATAAATGTTGGGAAGTAATCTCTAAATCAGATACGCAATACGGGATCCGGTCTCTAGGTCGACAGTAAGTAGGACGACAATGTTTAGGTTGACCACTATTGGTCGACAGTAACTAGGTCGACAGGGTTTCTAGGTCGACAGGGTCTTTAGGTCGACATGTTCTAGGTCGACAGGTCAAAAGGTCGACAAGAGTTTTTCACATTTTTTTTCTTTTTCTTGAACTCTCTCATACTTAACGATCCACGCGGACTACGATTGGGAATAGTAACCTGTGCCAAGTGCAGCGATAGCGGAGCGAGGCACCTTGCCCGAAACATGGTGAGCGAAGCAAGATATGCGAGGGGACACAATGCACTAATTGGGTTTCCCGGTCACTGTACGGAAAAAACAACACCCAAAAAACATTTAAAAAATCATGTCAACCTTTTGACCTAGACCATGTCGACCTAAAGACCCTGTTGTCCTAGTATCCATGTCGACATACTTACTGTCGACCAATAGTGGTTGACCTAAACATTGTCGACCTACTCACCATCGACCTTACATATCACACCCACACAAAACACCTTCTTCCACAGGTGCATCTAGATACCTCCCAACATTTAAAAATGTATAGTCAGGACAAACATACAAGTAAATGAAAAAATGACATGAAGTTCCTTGCCAAGGGAACTCAAGGAAAATAAGCAGATCATATATTTAAAACTTAATTTTATTGGATATACATTTAATTATAGGCAACACTCCCCAATATTGAATCATTTTCTGTATTAGTTATGCTAATACATTGGATGACAACACAGTGTAATGTAAACTAAGTGAAGAAGACCAATGCATAAAATTAATTAAATAGAAAAACTGAGGATTAAAAATAAATCCTAGATTACTGTAACATTAGAAAATCAAGACACTAAGCCACCTCAATTAATTTTGTTAAATGTCTGATCAGTGCACATTAGATTGACTTAGTAAGACACATATATTGTTACTAATTTAGTGAATAATATATTACAACCCAATAAATATGCTGTTTGCATATATCAAAGTATATTTGATGTATTAAATTATAATTGCAGTAAGTTTATGTTTTAAAAAAATGTGTTCCTAATACTCAGGTACAATGAAGTACAAAGAATATATGGGTCAGGGTGACAGCAGTGGCGGAACTGTGGGAGGCAGTGGAGTCGGCTGCCACCGGGCTCCTGACCTCAAGGGGGCACCTGTCCTCCACTGTCTCCCGCTGACGATCGCTCGCTGCTACTTTTTTTTTTAATGATTATTACAGACGGAGAAGCTGTGTCAGTGACACGGAAGCTGCCTCCTGTATATACAGAGAGCTGGCACTGGCTGCAGCTAGGGGGAGCTCCAGAGCGCAGCTCCTCCCGGGCCCTTCCAGTGAAGCTCTCTGCTCCTCTGTCAGGCTGATGATAGCCAAAGGTAGGCGCTGGCAGCACTTGCCTCAAGCTGCACTGTGGGAGGGAAGGTGTAGTTGGGTGTGCTGGGGGGGCTTTGATAAATGTTGGAAGCACTGTGTTTTGTGTGTGCATGTTTTAAGTGAGGTGTGTGTGTGTTTTTAAGGAAAGTTGTGTGTTCAAGTAAAAGAGGCATGTGTGTGTGTAAGTGAGAGGCATGTGTGAGAGGCATGTGTGTGTGAGAGGCATGTGTGTGAGAGGCATGTGTAAGTGAGAGGCATGTGTGTGTGTGTGTGTGTGTGTGTGTGTGTGTGAGTGAGAGGCATGTGTGTGAGAGGCATGTGTGTGTAAGTGAGAGGCGTGTGTGTGTAAGTGAGGTGTGTGTGTGTGAGAGGCGTGTGTGTATAAGTGAGAGGCATGCGTGTGTGTCAGTGAGAGGCATGTGTGTGTGTGTGAGGCATGTGTGTGTAAGTGAGAGGCATGTGTGTGTGTGTAAGTGAGAGGCACGTGTGTGAGAGGCAAGGATTAAAGGAGGCTTTTGAGCATTTCTACAGGACTATGTACAGAGCACACACCTGGTCTGGGTACATGCTACCTTACAAATATATGGAGGGGTGTCCATTTCTGAATGTGTGTGTGTGTGTGTGTGTGTGTGTAAGTGAGAGGCGTGTGTGTGAGAGGCATGTGTGTGTGTAAGTGAGAGGCATGTGTGTGTGTGAGTGAAAGAGGCATGTGTAAGTGAGAGGCATGTGTGTGTTTAAGTTTAAGGCGTTTGTGTGTTAAAGTGAAAGAGGCGTGTGTGTGCTTTTAAGTGAATGAGGTGTTTGTGTGTTTTCGTTATATATATCGGCAGACCGCTGCGCCAAAGCATCTCCATCGAGACCTGCTGGCGGGTGAGGGAGTACTGTAGATATTCTATAAAGGTATGCTGGTGTCTGTTTTATTGTAATGACTGACTTGGAGTGCATCCACTTTGTATGTGTATCTATTCTATATTACTATTGGGAAAGGTACCTGAGCACGCTACTACTGTTCACACTGAGTGCCGGATAGTTACATATGGCAAACACATGGTATGTGTGTGTATACGTAGTGGGGCACCAACATTTATCATGCCTCCGGGCGACTGGGACGAACTTACGCCACTTGGTGACAGAGGTGTTAATAAAGCATTACTATTCAAACATCAACTGAATGTAAAAAGTGTCATGTCACGCATTCACCCTAGAGATTATGCTTCTATAATAATAGTTATGTTAGTGCTATCAGAGGGCCTGATACACAGATGTATGCAATGCCGATATTTACGGAGTCCAGTGATGATCAGACGATTGTGCATGTGTTATGCTCACACTGCACATGCGTCATGGTACCTTAGCAATGTAGCTCGCAGTGAGGATTTATTCACAGTCAGGGACCATTTGAGGGAGGTAACGGGGAGTGGAGACAAAAACACAGGCGTGTTGCAACTGTTTTTGGGGTGTATCTCAGCTTATATCTGCAATCCTATATACAGAAAACATGGTGCCGCCATCTCAGTTCCTGTGGCTATTCTGTGCAACCACAGGATTACTAAGGTAATCTTTTATGGAAGGATCTGTGACCACCCATCCATGTTTGCATACAGTTGCTTGGACCTGCAAAGGTCCCAGTGGGCATCTCATTACATTTCCAGGCAGCTCCAGCATTGACATATTACCATACAGTATCTGCGTATGGCAGTGGTTCTAAAACACGGTAATCAAGGCACCCCAACGGTCCAGGTTTTAAGTATATCCATGCTTGGCCACAGGTGACTTAATTAGTACCTCAGTAAAATTGATTTAACCATGTGTGCTGAGCCTTGGATATACTTAAAATCTGGACTGCTGGGGTCCCTTGAGGACTGCGTTTGAGAACTTCTGGCATATGGGATTGCACCTGCAAATGCATTAGCGCACATCTCTGACTCAGGCCAAGAGTCACAATTATACAACTGCAATACTCCATATAGCATTAACAAGCCCCTGTGAAAGGTAGATGTCCAGTTTATCCTTGTTCTGTATTATATCAATAATGTCTCATAAAGATAAAATATCTTCATCACTATGAATCACATAATGTTAATGACTGCCAGGTTAAGCTTAACTCCTATGTAGTGTAAAATTTCCTCAAGCAGTAGTATTATTATTATTATTATTATTATTACTACTATAATTCTTATTAACAGTTTCTTATATAGCGCAGCATATTCTGTTGCGCTTTACAATTGGAACAACAGTCTGTCACGGCTGAGGTTGTTTGTGAATGCGGTCTAGGATGAACTATTGGGTTCCAACATGAGAACTCAGGACTGAATTGGGCAGGCTTAATATTGGATCCTCTCATACAGACACGGCAGTTTGGCTATAGAGTCTGTAGATAAATACGATTGGCAGGGGCGCCAGAATGTTTTGTGGTTGGGGGTGGGCATAGTTAAAAAAAATTACATTTGGGTGCTTTCCCCCTGATTAACATACAACCCCCCCCCCCCCCCTCCCTTCCCGCTTTCCTCTGGATCACTGCAGAGACTTCTACTCTAGAAAGGATGACGCCGCAGTCCCATGTCCTGTCCTAGCTGGGTTTTCAATCTTCAGGGATGCATTACTGGGAGGAGGCGTGACCATGCTGAGCCTGCTTAGACATCCCTGCCTCCTCCCAGTAATGCATCTGTGAAGATCCGGCTAGGCAGGGCCAGATTAAGCCTTGGAGGTGCCCGGGGCACTTAAGACAGGGGGGCCCCGGTGGAAGGTGAGAGGTTTATATTAGATTTTGCATACCTTCCAACATGTCCCATTCCAGGAGGGACAAATTGCTCTCTACCTGGACTTCCCATTTAATATATGATTGGCGTCACCTGTGTTGAACTATTTAATTGATAAGAAAGGTATTTCAACACAGGTGATTGCATGTTTCCCTCCTGGAATGGGTCATGGTGGGAGGTATAGATTGTATATATGAAATTTAAACCAACGGTGTATATTAGTTTTAAACTAATAGTTTAATAATGGCTGGGTACTGTTTATAGCTCCACCTAATTGAAAGACAACTATTTTATAAAATTTTCTTGTAGTGTAACAAAGACAACTTAACCTTAAAATTAGTGATGAGCGGGTTCGGTTCCTCGGAAACCGAACCCCCCCCGAACTTCACCCATTTTACACGGGTCCGAGGCATACTCGGATTCTCCCGTATGGCTCGGTTAACCCGAGCGCGCCCGAACGTCATCATCCCGCTGTCGGATTCTCGCGAGATTCGGATTCTATATAAGCAGCCGCGCGTCGCCGCCATTTTCACTCGTGCATTGGAAATGTTAGGGAGAGGACGTGGCTGGCGTCCTCTCCGTTTATTGTTGAACTTGATTGTGCTTTATTGCTTAATTGTGGGGAGGACTGGGGAGCAGCTGTATAATATAGGAGGAGTACAGTGCAGAGTTTTGCTGATCAGTGACCACCAGTTTTATCCGTTCTCTGCCTGAAAAAAACCGCTCCTTATCTGTGCTCAGTGTGCTGCATATATCTGTGCTCACACTGCTTAATTGTGGGGACTGGGGAGCAGCTGTATAATATAGGAGGAGTACATTGCAGAGTTTTGCTGATCAGTGACCACCAGTTTTATCCGTTCTCTGCCTGAAAAAAAACGCTCCTTATCTGTGCTCAGTGTGCTGCATATATCTGTGCTCACACTGCTTAATTGTGGGGACTGGGGAGCAGCTGTATTATATAGCAGGAGTACAGTGCAGAGTTTTGCTGACAGTGACCACCAGTATACGTTGTCTGCCTGAAAAACACTCCATATCTGTGCTCAGTGTGCTGCTTTATTGTGGGGACTGGGGACCACCAGTATAATATTATATAGGAGGAGTACAGTGCAGAGTTTTGCTGACCAGTGACCACCAGTATACGTTGTCTGCCTGAAAAACACTCCATATCTGTGCTGCATTGTAGACAGTATATAGTAGGAGTACAGTGCATAATTTTGCTGACCACCAGTATATAATATATAGGAGTACGGTACAGAAGGCCACTGCTGTACCTACCTCTGTGTCGTCAAGTATACTATCCATCCATACCTGTGGTGCATTTCAGTTTTGCACAGTTTGCTGACCACCAGTATATAATATATAGCAGTACGGTACAGTAGGCCACTGCTGTACCTACCTGTGTGTCGTCAAGTATACTATCCATCCATACCTGTGGTGCATTTCAGTTTTGCACAGTTTGCTGACCACCAGTATATAATATATAGCAGTACGGTACAGTAGGCCACTGCTGTACCTACCTCTGTGTCGTCAAGTATACTATCCATCCATACCTGTGGTGCATTTCATTTTTGCACAGTTTGCTGACCACCAGTATATAATATATAGCATTACGGTACAGTAGGCCACTGCTGTACCTACCTCTGTGTCGTCAAGTATACTATCCATCCATACCTGTGGTGCATTTCAGTTTTGCACAGTTTGCTGACCACCACTATATAATATATAGCATTACGGTACAGTAGGCCACTGCTGTACCTACCTCTGTGTCGTCAAGTATACTATCCATCCATGCCTGTGGTGCATTTCAGTTTTGCACAGTTTGCTGACCACCAGTATATAATATATAGCAGTACGGTACAGTAGGCCACTGCTGTACCTACCTCTGTGTCGTCAAGTATACTATCCATCCATACCTGTGGTGCATTTCAGTTTTGCACAGTTTGCTGACCACCAGTATATAATATATAGCAGTACGGTACAGTAGGCCACTGCTGTACCTACCTCTGTGTCGTCAAGTATACTATCCATCCATACCTGTGGTGCATTTCATTTTTGCACAGTTTGCTGACCACCAGTATATAATATATAGCATTACGGTACAGTAGGCCACTGCTGTACCTACCTTTGTGTCGTCAAGTATACTATCCATCCATACTTGTGGTGCATTTCAGTTTTGCACAGTTTGCTGACCACCAGTATATAATATATAGCATTACGGTACAGTAGGCCACTGCTGTACCTACCTCTGTGTCGTCAAGTATACTATCCATCCATACCTGTGGTGCATTTCAGTTTTGCACAGTTTGCTGACCACCAGTATATAATATATAGCAGTACGGTACAGTAGGCCACTGCTGTACCTACCTCTGTGTCGTCAAGTATGCTATCCATCCATACCTGTGGTGCATTTCAGTTGTGCGCAGTATATATAGTAGTAGGCCATTGCTATTGATACTGGCATATAATTCCACACATTAAAAAATGGAGAACAAAAATGTGGAGGTTAAAATAGGGAAAGATCAAGATCCACTTCCACCTCGTGCTGAAGCTGCTGCCACTAGTCATGGCCGAGACGATGAAATGCCATCAACGACGTCTGCCAAGGCCGATGCCCAATGTCATAGTAGAGAGCATGTAAAATCCAAAAAACAAAAGTTCAGTAAAATGACCCAAAAATCAAAATTGAAAGCGTCTGATGAGAAGCGTAAACTTGCCAATTTGCCATTTACGACACGGAGTGGCAAGGAACGGCTGAGGCCCTGGCCTATGTTCATGGCTAGTGGTTCAGATTCACATGAGGATGGAAGCACTCATCCTCTTGCTAGAAAAATGAAAAGACTTAAGCTGGCAAAAGCACAGCAAAGAACTGTGCGTTCTTCTAAATCACAAATCCCCAAGGAGAGTCCAATTGTGTCGGTTGCGATGCCTGACCTTCCCAACACTGGACGGGAAGAGCTTGCGCCTTCCACCATTTGCACGCCCCCTGCAAGTGCTGGAAGGAGCACCCGCAGTCCAGTTCCTGATAGTCAAATTGAAGATGTCACTGTTGAAGTACACCAGGATGAGGATATGGGTGTTGCTGGCGCTGGGGAGGAAATTGACAAGGAGGATTCTGATGGTGAGGTGGTTTGTTTAAGTCAGGCACCCGGGGAGACACCTGTTGTCCGTGGGAGGAATATGGCCAATGACATGCCTGGTCAAAATACAAAAAAAATCAGCTCTTCGGTGTGGAATTATTTCAACACAAATGCGGACAACAGGTGTCAAGCCGTGTGTTGCCTTTGTCAAGCTGTAATAAGTAGGGGTAAGGACGTTAACCACCTAGGAACATCCTCCCTTATACGTCACCTGGACCGCATTCATCAGAAGTCAGTGACAAGTTCAAAAACTTTGGATGACAGCGGAAGCAGTCCACTGACCACTAAATCCCTTCCTCTTGTAACCAAGCTCCTGCAAACCACACCACCAACTCCCTCAGTGTCAATTTCCTCCTTACACAGGAAAGCCAATAGTCCTGCAGGCCATGTCACTTGGAAGTATGACGAGTCCTCTCCTGCCTGGGATTCCTCCGATGCATCCTTGAGTGTAACGCCTACTGCTGCTGGCGCTGCTGTTGTTGCTGCTGGGAGTCGATCGTCATCCCAGAGGGGAAGTCGGAAGACCACTTGTACTACTTCCAGTAAGCAATTGACTGTCCAACAGCCCTTTGCAAGGAAGATGAAATATCACAGCAGTCATCCTGCTGCAAAGCGGATAACTCAGGCCTTGGCAGCCTGGGCGGTGAGAAACGTGGTTCCGGTATTCACCGTTAATTCACAGGCAACTAGAGACTTGATTGAGGTACTGTGTCCCCGGTACCAAATACCATCTAGGTTCCATTTCTCTAGGCAGGCGATACCGAAAATGTACACAGACCTCAGAAAAAGAGTGACCAGTGTCCTAAAAAATGCAGTTGTACCCAATGTCCACTTAACCACGGACATGTGGACAAGTGGAGCAGGGCAGACTCAGGACTATATGACTGTGACAGCCCACTGGGTAGATGTATTGCCTCCCGCAGCAAGAACAGCAGCGGCGGCACCAGTAGCAGCATCTCGCAAATGCCAACTCATTCCTAGGCAGGCTACGCTTTGTATCACCGCTTTCCAGAAGAGGCACACAGCTGACAACCTCTTACGGAAACTGAGGAACATCATCGCAGAATGGCTTACCCCAATTGGACTCTCCTGGGGATTTGTGACATCAGACAATGCCACCAATATTGTGCGTGCATTACATCTGGGCAAATTCCAGCACGTCCCATGTTTTGCACATACATTGAATTTGGTGGTGCAGAATTATTTAAAAAACGACAGGGGCGTGCAAGAGATGCTGTCGGTGGCCCGAAGAATTGCGGGCCACTTTCGGCATTCAGCCACCGCGTGCCGAAGACTGGAGCACCACCAAACATTCCTGAACCTGCCCTGCCATCATCTGAAGCAAGAGGTGGTAACGAGGTGGAATTCAACCCTCTATATACTTCAGAGGATGGAGGAGCAGCAAAAGGCCATTCAAGCCTATACATCTGCCCACGATATAGGCAAAGGAGGGGGAATGCACCTGACTCAAGCGCAGTGGAGAATGATTTCAACGTTGTGCAAGGTTCTGCAACCCTTTGAACTTGCCACACGTGAAGTCAGTTCAGACACTGCCAGCCTGAGTCAGGTCATTCCCCTCATCAGGCTTTTGCAGAAGAAGCTGGAGACATTGCAGGAGGAGCTAAAACAGAGCGATTCCGCTAGGCATGTGGGACTTGTGGATGGAGCCCTTAATTCGCTTAACCAGGATTCACGGGTGGTCAATCTGTTGAAATCAGAGCACTACATTTTGGCCACCGTGCTCGATCCTAGATTTAAAACCTACGTTGTATCTCTCTTTCCGCAGACACAAGTCTGCAGAGGTTCAAAGACCTGCTGGTGAGAAAATTGTCAAGTCAAGCGGAACGTGACCCGTCAACATCTCCTCCTTCACATTCTCCCGCAACTGGGGGTGCGAGGAAAAGGCTAAGAATTCCGAGCCCACCCGCTGGCGGTGATGCAGGGCAGTCTGGAGCGAGTGCTGACATCTGGTCCGGACTGAAGGACCTGACAACGATTACTGACATGTCGTCTACTGTCACTGCATATGATTCTCTCACCATTGAAAGAATGGTGGAGGATTATATGAGTGACCGCATCCAAGTAGGCACGTCAGACAGTCCGTACGTATACTGGCAGGAAAAAGAGGCAATTTGGAGGCCCTTGCAAAAACTGGCTTTATTCTACCTAAGTTGCCCTCCCTCCAGTGTGTACTCCGAAAGAGTGTTTAGTGCAGCCGCTCACCTTGTCAGCAATCGGCGTACGAGGTTACTTCCAGAAAATGTGGAGAAGATGATGTTCATCAAAATGAATTATAATCAATTCCTCCGTGGAGACATTCACCAGCAGCAATTGCCTCCAGAAAGTACACAGGGACCTGAGATGGTGGATTCCAGTGGGGACGAATTAATAATCTGTGAGGAGGGGGATGTACACAGTGAAAGGGGTGAGGAATCGGAGGATGATGATGAGGTGGACATCTTGCCTCTGTAGAGCCAGTTTGTGCAAGGAGAGATTGATTGCTTCTTTTTTTGGTGGGGGCCCAAACCAACCAGTCATTTCAGTCACAGTCGTGTGGCAGACCCTGTCGCTGAAATGATGGGTTCGTTAAAATGTGCATGTCCTGTTTATACAACATAAGGGTGGGTGGGAGGGCCCAAGGACAATTCCATCTTGCACCTCTTTTTTCTTTCATTTTTCTTTGCATCATGTGCTGTTTGGGGACAATTTTTTTGAAGTGCCATCCTGCCTGACACTGCAGTGCCACTCCTAGATGGGCCAGGTGTTTGTGTTGGCCACTTGGGTCGCTTAGCTTAGTCACACAGCGACCTTGGTACGCCTCTTTTTTTCTTTGCATCATGTGCTGTTTGGGGACAATTTTTTTAAAGTGCCATTCTTCCTGACACTGCAGTGCCACTCCTAGATGGGCCAGGTGTTTGTGTCGGCCACTTGTGTCGCTTAGCTTAGCCATCCAGCGACCTCGGTGCAAATTTTAGGACTAAAAATAATATTGTGAGGTGTGAGGTGTTCAGAATAGACTGAAAATGAGTGTAAATTATGGTTATTGAGGTTAATAATACTATGGGATCAAAATTACCCCCAAATTCTATGATTTAAGCTGTTTTTGAGGGTTTTTTGTTAAAAAACACCCGAATCCAAAACACACCCGAATCCGACAAAAAATTTTCAGGGAGGTTTTGCCAAAACGTGTCCGAATCCAAAACACGGCCGCGGAACCGAATCCAAAACCAAAACACAAAACCCGAAAAATGTCCGATGCACATCACTACTTAAAATACACATAGAAAAATAAAATAATGTATCTTGTCACATGCAAGAAAAGCAGCAGCCTCTGTACTACTTACAAACTGGGGCAGGACTCAGGAGGACTCTGTGTCTCTCTATCTCTAGTCCCAAATGGTTTAGTTGCATAACCGTTTACACAAGACTCAGACACCCAAGCAGGGAAGAGGAGAAGCTGGGATCCCTGTGTCACTTACAGCTCTCTCCACCCTCCTAGATCTTCTCTGGTCGGTAAGCTATGTCGGTAGCTCATGAAGCATAATACTCCTGTATCTCTGCCTTCACTGCATACTGTCCTGCTCGCATTCTGGCTGCTGGTTCTTCTGCTGCTTAAGAGGGAAAGCTAGTGATTTCAGTGTGCTCTGGCTGGGGTGCCCCCTGACAAAGGAAGGCCCGGGGTTCAGTATGCCCTGCACCCCCCCCCCCCCCCTTAATCTGGCTATGCGGCTAGAACAGGATATGGGGCAGCACGCTGCGGTGCAGGTGGCGGACTTTTTAAAGTAGAAGTCTCCCCCTACCCAGCGCCTCTGACATATTTTGCCCCCCACCCCCCCTTGTCCAACGCCTCTTGGTGACTTGGTGATGGAGTTCCAGCTATGTGGAAACTGATACACTGATGAATGGGATCACCAGTGCAATGGATAGCTAGGATATCACCTGTGCCGGAATGTCACTGGTATATGAGTAACCAGCGACTGGAAACGTAGAATGAGTACTCAGGAGAAGGTTTCCAGGAAAACTAGGATTGGCTTTACCAGTGACGCAGGTTTCCACGAACATTGGGATTGGCTTTACCAGCAAAGCAGGTTTTAAGGAACACTGGGATTGGCTTTACCAGCGAGGCAGGTTTTCAGGAACGCTTGGGTCGACTTTACCAGCGAGGCAGGTTTTCAGGAACCCTGGAATTGGATTACCAGGAGGCAGGTTTTCAGGAACGCTGGGAATGGATTACCAGAGAGCTAGGTTTTCAGGAACGCTGAGATTGGATTACCAGCGAGGCAGGTTTTCAGGAATGCTGGGATTGGATTACCAACAATGCAGGTTTTCAGGAACGCTGGGATTGGGTTTGATATGCTGCAATGGTATTGCAGGAGCAGTCCTTAAGGATCACCCAGGGAGTCAGTTAGTGCTGTAGATGGAAACTGCACTCTGTCTATATTCAGCAGGAGACTCAGGCGCTCACAGCAGACTGATAGACAACAAAGCACTGACGATTTGCCTGTGCTGGGATTCAGGATTTATACCCCTGGCTTGCTACTGATTGGTGGAGAGGATCACATGGCAAGGAAGCGGTTCCTGATTGGTCTTTGGAAGGTAAGCCTATCAGAACTGTCCAGTGGCGCACGCAGGGGGGGTTTCTGAGTACCCAGAAACCCCCTTGACGAGCTGAAGCTGAGGTCTTTTTTTTGTGGACTGTGAAAGCTGAGCAGCTCTTCACAGTGACTGCGGCAGGATCAGAGCCGCCGCGTCCTGCGCCTCAGAGAGCTCAGTGGCGGGAGGCGGCAGGGATCGGCTGATACTCCGCGGCCGCGGCAGTCCCGGGCACTTGGCGGTGGCGGCAGGGATCAGCTGAGACTCCACGGCCGCGGCAGACACCCAGGACGGGAGAGGAGGCAGCAATAGGCGCACTCGGCGGCGCTGACATTCAGAGCCACAGTAGAGACACGTGGCTGCACTAATATGCAGTCAGAAGAGGTCTTTCATCTCCAGGTGCTTTAGGGGATATGCACAGTAGTTGTATGTATGAGTTGTATGCACACTGCACAGTTTGTATACATGTGTGAAGGGGATTACCACTTTCCCCTCCACGGAGCGACGGGCGGCAGAGCGGCGGGCGGAGGAGCGGCGGGCGGTTTCCAGTCTGGAGGGGCTTGCATCCGAAAGGATTCAAGCCCCTCCAATCCCAGCGGCGTATTTCAAACGGCGCGCCAAGCGCGAGCCAATCAGGGCTCGCGCCTCGGCCGCCAATCAGAGCTCGCCGCGGCGAGCCAATCGGGGCTCGCCGCGTCATAGCTCCGCCCGCTCCCGGCGCCATATAAGAGGCGCTGCGGAGCGGGACCAGTCTGTCGGACGGCGGACGAGGACAGAAGAGGAAGAAGAGCTCCTGCGGAAGAAGACGTCGGCGGAGAAGAAGACATCGGCGGTGCGGAAGAAGACGTCGGCGGTGCGGAGGAAGACGTCGGCGGAGGCACCCAGGAAGACGGAAGACGGCGACCAGCGGCGGATGTCCGGCGGAGAGTGCTGCAGCGTGTGGAGAGCAAAAGAGCTAACGAAGCTCCCCGCTGCAGCCTCTCCCTCCGCGACAGGTAGGCGGCCCTGGGCCACCTCTACCTATATATAATCCTCCCTAAAGCACCAGGGACAGGCACTAGGCCTGCGGGCAGAGTCAGGCCCTGTCGGCCTGTGTGCACGTTAGGCAGGCCTCCGGCCTGTGCCCACTCCAGGCCCCAGGCCTGTGCCCTCCCTCCAGGCCTCAAGCCTGTGCCCTCTCTCCAGGCTCCGGCCTGTGCTCTCTCCAGGCCCCAGGCCTGTGCCCTCCCTCCAGGCCCCAGGCCTGTGCCCTCCCTCCAGGCCTCAAGCCTGTGCCCTCCCTCCAGGCCTCAAGCCTGTGCCCTCTCTCCAGGCTCCGGCCTGTGCTCTCTCCAGGCCCCAGGCCTGTGCCCTCCCTCCAGGCCCCAGGCCTGTGCCCTCACTCCAGGCCCCAGGCCTGTGCCCTCACCCCAGGCCTGTGCCCTCACTCCAGGCCCCAGGCCTGTGCCCTCACTCCAGGCCCCAGGCCTGTGCCCTCACTCCAGGCCCCAGGCCTGTGCCCTCACTCCAGGCCCCAGGCCTGTGCCCTCACTCCAGGCCCCAGGCCTGTGCCCTCACCCCAGGCCTGTGCCCTCACTCCAGGCCCCAGGCCCGTGCCCCTCCTTCAGGCTCCTGCCTGCGCCCTTCCGGCTGGAAGTGGGCTGTGCAGCAGCTCTCGAGGGGTCAGAGGTTGCTGTTTGAAGCCGACCGGCCCCACGCAGTGTATGGCCCAGGGGATTGGAAGTGTGGAGTAACGTTCCCGTCCCACACGTCGCCATCCCCCGGTCATCGGAAGTGGGCCAGTCTGTTCCAGACCCCCGCCCTCCCTTGTGAACCGAAGGCACCGGCTGGTGTCCAACATCCGGAAGGTAGGACTAGTAAATCGGGGTATACTGTTGGGCCGGGGAAGTGTTCCACTGACTTGCCGGGTAGTGCACGTGTTAATTAGTACAGTCTCCGTTGATTGGGGCAGAACCAGTAGCCTCCAGTTGTTTGAGTTAGTTTGTTAGGCAGGCGTAGTTGGCTGTATCGTTGTTAGCCGTAGAGTAGCCTGCAGGTAGGGAGGTTGTTCTTCTTGTCCCAACAGGAGTGGAGAGGTGCGACAATCAAGGTGACCCGCAAGTTGGAAGTGAGTATCACCCTGTGTCTGTCTGTCGGTCATCCCCCCTGTATACCGGTCCGGAGGGTTTGCTCGCGGACGCGAGGACCCCCCTCTCACCACACAACGTGCGAGAGTGCGAGTGTGTGAGAATTGGGTAGCTGAGGCCTATTGGCCAGTGATGACCTTCCGCCCAGCCGGTTAAGGTCGCGGCTACCCCTGACGTGTCCCGTACTCCAGGCGGAGGTCGGGCGTACGTCTCAACCGACATATTCCTCTCTTTCCAGACCCCTGTCGTCCGCGGTGAGGTGGTGTCCGCCCTGAGGAGTGGTCTCGAGAGTGAAGTCTCTGGCGTGCCTGGAAATCGTCTGCGGCGGCGTTGCACAGGTGGGTGGAGTGACGACACCTGCACAGCAGCAGGCGGTACATCCTTGTTAGCCGCTCACACTTGGCGTAGTCGGCAGGATGGACGAAGATCGGTCACTACCCACGGCCGAGAAGCCGTGGACAGATGCGCCGAAACCACGCACTCGGAGAGGCTCGACTGCCAGCTCCACTGATGTGGTGGCGAGGGGAACGGACGACGAGCGACAGAGGTCATCGCGTCGACTCAACGTCGGACCAGCCCTCGCCCACCTACCCCGTTACGACGGTCGCAATATGACCTTAGAGGACTGGAAGGCCCGACTAGAGGCGACATTCCTCATCTATCGGGTGCCCGACGACCTGCAGGTGCCCCTCGCCCTGAATTCTCTGGAAGGCGAGGCTCGTCGGACGATTCTCTTGCGGCCCGACGATGAACGCGAGGAGCTGGAGGAGATCTATAATATCCTGGGGGATATTTATGGCGACACCTCCTCGGCGGGGACCCTCCGGCAGCGTCTGTTTGGCCGGTTCCAGAGGGAGGATGAGTCCATCCCCCAGTATGCAAACGCGCTCCAAGAGATGATGGGAGAAGTGCGTCGGAAAGACCCCGATGGGTTTGGGGCGCTCACCAACACCAGCCAAATATTGCGGGACCAGTTCGCCATGGGACTCCGGAACGTGCCCCTGAGGCAGG